>NC_063167.1:30773130-31419448 GCF_023159225.1 Perognathus longimembris pacificus | reverse complement strand
CATATACATATATGTATATTATAATATGCATAATATATAACATATTGTATATAATATATAACATATTATGTATAAGATATAATGTATATTATAACATACTGTTATAATGTAATATATAATATATTTATAATTTATATAAATGTATAATAAAGGATAATGTATATATTATGTTATATCATAATATATCATATAACTAAATAATAATAAAATAGGTAATTACAATATAATGTATAATATTTTATATTATATTACATATTGTTTATATTATAGTATTATGTATTATATATAACATATAGAATTTGTATTATATTACATCTTATGCCATATATTATATACTATATTATATGTTATATTATATTATATATAATATTATACATATATTATCATTACTCATATATTGTATAGTATATGTTGTTATATATTGTATTATGTTTTATATAGTATAATTATGTTATATATTATATGTGTTATGTTACATTATATATTATAATACGGATTATATATATCCACAGTCAAGCCAATGAATATATCTATCCCTCAATTTGTAAGAACATGTAAGATCTGCTCTTTTCAGATGTACTATATGATATTATTAACCAAACTAGTGGCTCATGCCTGTAATCTTAGTTGCTCAGAAGCCTGAGATCTGGGGATTGAGGTGCTAAGCCATGAAACTCTTATCTCCAATTAACCAGCACAAAGCTGGAAGAACAAGTGTGGCTCAAGTGACAGAAGGCCAGTCTTGAGTGAAAAGGCTAAATGATAGTGTCCTAGGTTCAAGTCCCAGTACTCACTCACACTCACACACACCACACACACAGAAGAAATTCAGTGGAGCCTTGTAGAGCCCCCACTGACCCTGCTGGGAGACACAGATGGGCCAGGCCGCAAGAAGTGTTTTATGAAAAAACAGCACAAGCACAAGCCAGTGTTGATTAGACTCAGGCTGAAGGCCAGCTTGCCTGTGAATTTCATCCCCACAGCTACCCTGTAAGGTGAGCTCTCCCTGTACCAAACACAAGGAAGCACACAAAGCAGGACAGCCTAGTGCAAAACCCAGTAAACACTTCAGCCCTTAACTTTAACACTACACTCTACACACAACACTGGGGTAGCTGAGATGAGACATTCCCCCCGCACACACACACATACCACACACACACACACACACACACACACACACACACACACACAGCATTCCCATGATCAGGCCACTGTACCTATGTGCCCCCGCCCCCAACCCAGTACCCTGCATCCCAGGCTGTCCCTGGATGAGGATGTCTAGAGGCATGCACACGCTGGGGCCAGGGCTTGAGCTGAGAAGCTCCCAAAGTCCCAGCTGTGGAAGAGCCCCGCTCCCAGTGCACTGGAGGGTGGCCAGACCTGAGGCTCTTTCCTTATCAGGACTTATTGCCACTTAAATACCACGGCTACTCAGATAGAATTCATGATAGTCGGGCTTGCTGCCGGTTTCCTGAGTTCTCACTGTGGTCTGTCTGTTACCCTTTAGAAAGGCCTCTGTGGTCCTGGCTGGGACCAGTTGCTGGGGGAAGCAGATATGAGGGCGTGCACACAATACACCCTGCCACCCGCAAGAAAAAGCTCCCTCGGCATCCTGCTTTCCAGGAACTTTGGGCATCTCAGCAGCTACACTTCTTCCCAGAGCGATGCCTCTGACCCACTGAGAACCTCACAGGCCTGGCATTGCCCAGCACAACCATCTTCTCACACCCATGCTCAGATCCCAGGATCCAGCCCCTCCTGGTTGCCGGCGGCTTCCACCTGGGGCCTCCACACAGCAGCTCAAATAGAAGCCTTTGTAGATGACAAAGGCCAAGACTCAGCTTGCAATAGCTGGACACTCAGTACTGACAGTGGAATAGGTAGACCAAGGCTACCTATGAAGGTTTAAAAAAAAAACAAAACAGGAGGGAAAAAAACTTCTCAGGCATGGACACAGCTAGCTAGTGGGAAAACAGCCTCCTAAGAGGTGAAGCCGCCTTCATCCCTTGTAGCTATTTGTTCCTCAGGTCATGGCCTAGTAGACAAAGAGATGGGGAACTAAAGGAACTCTGGGTCTTGCCAGACACAAGTGGCTCGTTCCTATAATACTAGCTACTTAGAAGGCTGAGCTCTGAGGATCACAGTTCAAATCTGGCCTGTCCAGAAAAGTCCATCAGACTCTGCTCCAATTAACCAGCAAAAAGCAGAAAGCATATGTGTGGCTCAAGTGGCAGAGTATCATCCTTGAGCTAAAAAAGTGAAGCAAGAGTGCAAGGCCCTGAGTTCAAGCCCCAATATTGGCACTAGCTACTCAGAAGGCTCAGATCTGAAGCTCATAGTTCAAAATCAGCCCAGGCAGTAAAGTGCATGAGATCTCCAGTTAAACACCAGAAAACCAGAAGTGGAGCTGTGGCTCAAAGTGGTAGAACACTAGCCTTAAAGCTCAGCACCTAGGCCCTGAGCTCAAGCCCCATGATGGACCAAAAGAAAAAAAGGCACCAGGGTCAGAACTCACTATGCAAATCTATCCCTGGATTACCATGGGACCTCTGGGGAAGGCTTCACCTACAACTGGCCCCAAGGAGTCCAAGGACTCTGGTCTGACTGATCTCACCAGCTCCAGATTCTTAGAAGAATATTCCCTAGTGACCAAAGATCACCCCAGAAGGGGTGGCCCATCCCCTCCCCCATGTCTCATTTTTGTTTGTCCTTTGGGTGAAAGAAAGCAAAGAGACCCAACTCTGGGATGGGCTTTGAGAAGATTTGCAGGACATCTTGGATCTGCCAGGGGGCGGTGGACTTGTTGGCTGGAAGCCCCCATGCCTTGAGCCAAGCAATTGTCCCCTTAATTAAAGACATACCCTGGACTATGGAGACCAGACAGCCAGTGGGGACTGACTCATTTACACTTGGACCACGAGCCAGGCTGTGCTAAGGAGCCTGTTCTCTGGCACAGAGGAGGAAGTGAACCTTTTTTTTAATGGAAATGACTTGAGTATTTTCCCCCTCAGGAAAAACTTTTCTTTTTTTTTTTTCTTTTAGTAAACCAAATAATCAAGTTAAAGGATTCAGCTGTTTACGCAAAACCCAATAAATCCAAGCCTCATTCTGTCTCCAAGCCTGGGTTCCCCTCCTCTGTGGGGTGTAGGCAGTGGGACATAAGAGCACAAAAGGACAGAATTCCTCCATAAGGATGCAGCCTGGGCCTTGTCCCTGAGCTTTCTCACTCAAGGTTTGCACTCTACCACTTGAGCCACAGCTCCACTTTCCACCTTTTGGTGGTTAATTGGAGATAAATGTCTCACACACTTTCAAGCTACCATCATCAGACCTTGCTTAGGATTCCAGGCGTGAGCCACTGACACTTGGCTCAAATGCCTTTTGAGATTTATCTCAAAGCCTTGCCTCTCTCAGAAGACCATCCCAATGCCCAGGTGAGAACAGAACCCTTCCCTATTCCAGTGGAACCCAGGGGAGCTATCAGGATATGTGGTCTCCCCAGTCTCGTGGTGCTCCTGCCACATATCTGATCCTTCAGAGTCTTCCCTAAGGCTTAGCAAGAACCTGGCATATAGTGGGTACACAGAAAAGGTTGATTAAGCTGGGGTACAATGGCATATACCATCTCTTCCTCTATTACTCAAAAACACAAATGGGGGGCTGAGAATATGCCTAGTGGCAAGAGCGCTTGCCTCCTACACATGAAGCTCTCGGTTTGATTCCCCAGCACCACATATATGGAAAACGGCCAGGAGGGGCGCTGTGGCTCAGGTGGCAGAGTGCTAGCCTTGAGCGGGAAGAAGCCAGGGACAGTGCTCAGGCCCTGAGTCCAAGGCCCAGGACTGGCCAACACACACACACACACACACACACACAAATGGGGATGACAGGCCTAACGGGGCGCAGAAGTAGGATTAGGATGGAGGGAGGGCCTAGCTCACTGAGTTCCTAGTGACCCCAGAAAGAGGCTGGCCAAGCACTACCACCACCCCCAAACTGAATAAGGCAATCCGGTGAGCCACGGGGATATTTGCATAATGTCTGCATTCAATTTGCTTCTGATTTACATTAGGTCCCCTAGCTTGGGCCAGTCCCTCTTGGGCAGTTCTCTTGGTGAACATGTCCCTCCTGTCCTAGCAAAGTGCCAGCCTGTCTCAGAGCCTCTGAAGGTTCCTCTCCTTAACCTGCCTAGGTGGGACATCAGCTGGGGCCTAGAGTTCCAAGGATGGAGCCTGCCAGACTAGCTAGAATTCTGTCTAAGGACCCCACTATGACAGAGCCCCGAGAGAGGTGGGCTTGGGAGAGAGATGCCATCAGTGTCTACCTGCTACCTGTCCCCACTCCCGCGCCCATCGTCCCTAAACAAAGGAGAGAAAATCTAAACCAGGATAGAGGAAGTAAAGACGTTTCTAGGAAATAAGTACTTGAGCAAGGCTTTCAAGGAGGAGGGAGATGGTAAGTGGGGGACACGGTGGTGAGGCCTTTCACTCAAAGAATGACCTAATGACCTGTTCCATGGATCTCACACATAGTTAATGAATGGCAAATGGTTCACAGACAATGGATTGCATTAATAGATGATGATTGGTAAGTAACAGGTATTAATAGGTGACTGATAGATAACAGATCAAAGATAATAAATGACATGAGTACAGGTGGTAGATGATAAATGATAGAAAGCCATAGATGCATGGGTCCTGGCTCTGTACTGGGTGCTAGAGCTGCAGTGATGGGTTCATGTGCTCCCTCCAGCCAGTGAGACAGACAAGCAAGCAATTAATTAAAATTCACTGTGACAAAAGCTATACCAGAGAGGTACACAAATTGCTGCTGGAGATCAAGGGGATTCATTCAGCTCAAAAGGGAGATAGGGAAAGATGTAGAAGAGACAGTGCCACAGGAATGACCATTTGAACTGAGTGTCCTGAAAAATATAACGAAAATAACCAAGGGCTGGGTGCAG
Organism: Perognathus longimembris pacificus; assembly: GCF_023159225.1. Lineage (NCBI taxonomy): Eukaryota > Metazoa > Chordata > Mammalia > Rodentia > Heteromyidae > Perognathus > Perognathus longimembris. The sequence continues at coordinate 31,414,482 of NC_063167.1, read as the reverse complement.
GGAAGAGCATTCCAGGAAGAAATGGTCCAAGGTAAGGCAGGCAAGTGTGAGTGGAAAACAAAAGGCCAGAGAGAGAATTCCAGTAAGACAGGACAGGACTGAAACCACCAGGCCAAGGAGATGCCTAGTGCATGGAAAACTGCAGGATCTGGAAAAACCTGATGGAGAAATAGGCTGATGGGTGCTTTGTAGAAAATATGTAGGTTCAAGATAACATTTCTCAGTAGGAGGCTGGGAGAATGGGGCAGTCTTTCAGAGAAAGGGGGTTGCTAAGTTAAAAATAATATGGAAAGCATATGGTGATGGATGGATGGAGGGATGGAGGGATGGGATAATTAGATTCAGTATATTGCGTATTCTTTTATAGAAACTGGCAGAATTGAACTGGTAAGGGAATAAATGCTGGTTGCCAATGGATGGATCAGTATTATGCATAATGGGAGGAAGGAGGCAGAGTGGCCAGCCAATAAACACAGATAATGGATGACTCTGATACTGGAGAGGAATCTATTCATCTGTAAGATCTAAGGAAAGTGAAACCTCCCCAACTGTTATAGAGATAATTTCTCAACAGAGGGAGACAGATAGATCCTGTTAATAGCAACACTGGTGCTGGTAAAAGTTCACATTTGAAGACAGCTCTTTTTTTGTGCCTTTGCTTTTGTTTTGGGTACTCAGAGCCTCTTGCTCTCACTTCACTTTCGCAACTCAAGGCTGGTACTCTACCACTTGAGCCACAGCTCCACTTCCAGGATTTTGCCGGCTAACTGGAGATAAGAGTTCCCTGGATTTGTCTGTCTGGGTGGCCATCAAGCCACGATTCTCAGATCTCAGCTTCCTGAGTGGTTAGGATTGTAAGCACGAGAAGATAACTCTTCAACAACTACATACTTGTTTTACTTTTTGAAAATTTCCAAAGATGTTGAAACTCAAGTTGAATCCCTTTAGTCATCCCATTAAAAATTGTTCAACCATGATGACACATGAGCTTAACTGAAATTCAACACATTTGTTTCACTCCTGTGTAAGGGGTGAGCCTCTATCTTCTCCATCTATCCAAAAATCTTCCCATCGTGGAAGATTTCCAAGACTGAGGTTGAACTGGTCAGGGCGACCACGGACTATACCCTGGAAAAGCAAACCCACAACTCAATACACACCATTCCTGCAGAGTTCAAATATCTCTCTGCCCATCCTGTGCCAGCTCAGCCGCCTTCCCTTCTCTAGTCTTCACACATTTCCAGCTCTCCTGGCCTAATTGGAAAACATTCCCGTCTCCTCCATCCAGAAGAAATAACATTAGCTGCGGGACCTTAATCAAGTCAAGAACTTCTTCGGTCCTCAATTTCTTTGCCTGTAAAACAAATTTAATTTATCCCAGGGCTTTTATGAGTATGGCATGAAGTGCAAACTATCATTCACTTCTATACTTGTTAAAGGTAAATAATTATGTTTTGCTGGTTTTTAATTTTCTTCCTTTTCTCACAGCAAAACATTCACAAAAAAAAGTTTACAAGTATGGTGGCTCTCAACTGTAGTCCTAGATAGTCAGAAGGCAGAAGCAGGAGAAACATTTGAAGCTAGGAATTCAAGACCAGCCTCAACAACATAAAAGACTCCAACCAAAACAACAACTTTCTTAATGCTTCACATGTTAAAAGGTAAGAAAAAGAGAGAGAGAGACTGGGATTGAGCTCAGTGGTAGAACGCTTAACCTAGCATGTTTGAGACTCCATCTATAGCACCACAAAAAAATAGTAATTATAATGTTTCACAGTAGTGAATAAGAATTACAAGCCTCAGCACTAGTGGTTCCTAGCTACTCCAAAGGCTATGATCTGAGGATGGTAGTTCAAAGCCAGCCCAAGGATAAAGCCCCTGAGTCTATTATCTCCAATTAATCAGCAAAAATACAGAGATATGAGTGTGGCTCAAGTAGTAGAGCACCAGCCTAGAGCAGAAAAGAGCCAAGAGAGAGTGGAGGACCCTAAGTTCAAGCCCCAGTACCAGCAACACACATACATGTGCGCATGCATGCACATGTGCACGAGCACACACACACACACACACACAGAGAATTATTTAATAAGTTAAGAAAGCAAAAAGTCTGGGGCTGGGGATATAGCCTAGTGGCAAGAGTGCCTGCCTCGGATACACGAGGCCCTAGGTTCGATTCCCCAGCACCACATATACAGAAAAAATGACCAGAAGCGGCGCTGTGGCTCAAGTGGCAGAGTGCTAGCCTTGAGCGGGAAGAAGCCAGGGACAGTGCTCAGGCCCTGAGTCCAAGGCCCAGGACTGGCCAAAAAAAAAAAAAAAAGAAAGAAAGAAAGCAAAAAGTCTGAAAAAAAAAATGTTATACTTAGGGATTGAGAAAAGTTAAGACTTAAAATTGTAAAGGATATTTCTTGTATTGCTGATTATGAGACTTTTTTTTTATGAGAGGCCAGGCCTCACTATATAGCCCAGACTAGCCTCAAACTGGCAATCCTCCGACCTCAGCCTCCTGAGTACTGGCATCCCAGGAGTATGCCCTTACTCCTGGCTGGTATTCTTGCTGCACAGTTACCATGGACATCCTTCTAACCAAGTCTTGACTCATATAATGGCCCAAAGCATAGCTGGTAGACATTGCTACTCCTGTTTGATAGACAAAGGGAGAAAAACACTCAGATGGAAAATGAGGCACTCAAAGTCACAGAGCTGGCAGGCCACAGAATCAGGATTTGCACCCGGGCAGCACAACACTCTGGCAATGGGACCAGGTGGTTATAGATGCTCAGACACTCAAGCCTGTGAGTTCCAAGCCTGAAGATGCATTGAAGGGCTATGGATGCCTCTCCAATGAATCTTTGGCTCCTGAGAGAGAAGGCCACAGTCTCCTCTAGGACCACCCAGAGTCTGAACTAGGCCACACCCAGTTCTCCGCAGACACCCCATTTCCTTTGCTCCCCAACTTCCACTGCTTGTCACCACTCACAGGACTTCCAGAGCCTCGGCTTTTCTCCTGTCTACCCTCCAGCCCTGCCAGTTCTGTGCTTTATACCTTCAGCTTTTTATTGGCTCTTGACAAGTGGAAAAAGTATCATTCCCAGGACGTGGGGAGAGGGGGTACTTCCTTGCCCATAGGAATAAACTGACTTTCTTGGTCCTCCCCACAACTCCTGGTTGCATAACACTGGACGAGACAAGAAGCTGGACAGACATACAGCCTCTTGCCCACCCACCCCCATCCCACCACGGGCCACACAGCAAACCCCTCTGTGGCCTCGTCCTTCCCCCTCTCCTTCTGCAGGGAATTACTGTTGTGGCCTCAAACCCAACCTGGAAAATGTAGCATTCCTGCCCACCTTCCAACCTCATCGCCCACAACTCCCTGGCACAAGCCCTTTTTTCCAGACACACCAGGCTCCTCATTGATCTCAACACATGTTTCATGCTTTCCTACCTCTATGCCTTTGCCCACATGGCTTCACCCCCAGGAATGCCCTCCCTCTCCTCTCCCTGAATCTAAACCTACTATCCTCTGAGGTCCAACTGGAAACAGGCACTGACTAAAAAACCATACTGTGTGGTGCTAGGTGCTGAGACCCAGTAGGCCAGGAAAAGTCCCTGCTCTGAAAATAATCAAAGAAAAGTGATCGTATGAATTACAAAAGGTGAAGAGCTTCCCTGTTACACCTCTGCCTGGATCCCTGCTTGGTGTAGAGCCAGCGCCTATACAAAGCAGCCCCCATGCCCATCTACATCCAGGCAAAAACAATCTTCTAATTCTCTGAGGCCATTCACCAAGTCCACCACCACCCCTCCTGGGAAACTTCCAGAACCCCTTCTTCAAAACTTAGCCCCACTGAGTCACATGGACTCTTACTCAGCACTCCTGAACCTGAATTTCATCGACTACCATATTGATCCCTCATTCTTGGGGGTTCTGACCTGCCACATCCCTCCTCTTGGCCCAGTGTGGCACAAAAGCCATCAGGTTTCACGTGTGTGAATCACAAGGTCTGAAGGGCCCTTCCGAAGCTGTACCACGCTGCTGATCAAGCCTGCAGCATCTGGGTGCAGACTGCACAGATCAAGACATTTCTGCCTTGGGGCTGGGAATATGGCCTAGTGGCAAGACTGCTTGCCTCGTATACATGAAGCCCTAGGTTCGATTCCCCAGCACCACATATACAGAAAGTGGCCAGAAGTGGCGCTGTGGCTCAAGTGGTAGAGTGCTAGCCTTGAGCAAAAAGAAGCCAGGGACAGTGATCCGGCCCCTATGTTCAAGGCAGAGGAGGAGGAGGAGGAGGAGGAGGAGGAGGAGGAGGAGGAGGAGGAGGAGGAGGAGGAGGAGGAGGAGGAGGAGGAGGTTGTTTTTGCCAGACACTCACTAGTGCCTGTAATTCTAGATACTCAGGAGGCTGAGATCTAAAGATCAAGGTTCAAAACCAGCCCAGGCAGGAAAGTCTATGAGACTTGTCTTCAATGAACCACCAAAAACTTTGCAAGTAATGCTGTGGCTCAAGTGGTAAAGAACCAGCCTTGAGGGAAAAAAAAGCTAAGGAACAGAGCCGAGGCCCTGAGTTCTCAACGCCACAGAAATAGATTGTCCCTTCATTTACTGCCTCTAAAACCAACCATTCAGGAATTTGAATGACAAAAAAAATCCATGGGCAACTCTTAGCCAAAATAACTTGGAAAGATGAGAAAAACTCAAGTGAGGGGAAGGAGTCAGATCATTTGTAGACAATGTCCTCTGTAGAGAACATTTAGACAGAGGACAGAGTAAAGTCAAGCTCTGTAATTCTGACAAGCACTGAGGAAGGTGCAGCATCTCACAAAAATAGTGACAAGCCAAGCAGAGATGTGCTGTGTCTTGAATTCTTGGACAAATTATTTAGCTTTCCTGTGGTTAACTCCATAGAAAAGTTACTGGTAGGCCTAGTTTCAAAAGGGATGAAGAGTATGAATTGGTAGACGTGGGAAGGGCTTTTAGTACTGCAGGGAAGGGAGATGTTCTTTTTCTAGACGTCCCACCATATTCTACTACAAAAATCCTACCAGATGACTCAGAGGCAGCTACAGGGTGGTATAACTGGGGCACCACCAACCATCTACTGAGGATGTAATTGTTCCACTTAGCCAACTACTTTAGCACTTGGCCCCACATCAGAAAGGCAGGTGTCGGGCTGGGGATATAGCCTAGTGGCAAGAGTGCCTGCCTCGGATACACGAGGCCCTAGGTTCGATTCCCAGCACCACATATACAGAAAACGGCCAGAAGCGGCGCTGTGGCTCAAGTGGCAGAGTGCTAGCCTTGAGCGGGAAGAAGCCAGGGACAGTGCTCAGGCCCGGAGTCCAAGGCCCAGGACTGGCCAAAAAAAAAAAAAAGAAAGGCAGGTGTCAGCGGGGCACTAATGGCTCACACCTATAATCCTAGCTGTGGAGGAAGCTGAGGATATGAGAAATCCTGGTTCAAAGCTGGACTAGGCAGGAAAGTCTGTGAGACTCTCATCTCCAATTAACCACCAAAAAGCTGAAAGTAGAGCTGTGGCTCAAGTGGTAGAGTGCTGGCCTTAAGCAAAAAAGCTAAGAGACAGTGCCAGGACCCTTATTTCAAGCCCCAGTACTTGGGGAGAGGGAGGTGAGGGAAGGAGAGAGAGAGAGAGAGAGAGAGCGAGAGAGAGAGAGAGAGAGAGAGAGAGAGATTCACAGCATTCTTATAAAAGAACTCATACACTCTGGGGACCACTAACTGACTCAAGTCTAGAGAATGGGCTGCTGGAAAACTTATCTCTTCAGACAGACTCACTAGTGACCTCCTTCCTCAAGGAGATCTGGCAGGAAACACTGACCATGGTATAGGAGGGAGCTAGTAGCAATCAGAGTACTGTGTATTAGTTAGCATTCTATTACTGTAACAAAGATCTGAGATTATTAACTTACAAAGAGAAAAAATTTATCTTGGCTGGCAAGATAACCCTTTGGTTTTGGCCTGTAGCCAGGCTAGCACATCCTGGTAAGGAGCCTATTACTGAGAAAAACTGCTCAGCCTAAGGCCACAAATTGAAAAAGAAAGACGAAAGGGTGGAGTCCCACTATCCCTGAATGGTACACTGGAAGATTTCCTCTAGTCCCCATCCTACAAAATTTCCACCACCTCCCAAAAGTGCAAAGCTGAGGACCAAGCTTTTAACACATGGACCTTTGGGAGCCATTCCAGATTCTTGCTGGAACATAACCCAATCACAAGATCTTGCAATAACTTTCCATAGAAGTGTAAGAACAGACATTTGTTACAATATACCACCATCTTTCCAGCTCTTCTGAATAAAAACAAACACTTCACAGATATGACTTACTAGGTAATCAGAATACCAGTGCAAGTGATATATCTAACCCTCTCTCACAAGATGAAGTGGATCTCAAAACAGTGGAGCCAGGCAAAGCAAAATCTTGACTGATTGTTGAATCTAAATGGTATGTAAATAGGGGATTCATTGTACAGTTCACTTTCTTTCTGCATATGGAAAGGAAGAGAGGGAAGGAAGGAAGGGAGGAAGGAAGGAAGGAAGGAAGGAAGGAAGGAAGGAAGGAAGGAAGGAAGGAAGGAAGGAAGGAAGGAAGGAAGGAAAGGAAAAGAATGAGGGAGGGAGGGAGGAAGGAAAGGAAGGAAGGAAGGAAGGAAGGAAGGAAGGAAGGAAGGAAGGATGGATGGAAGGAAAAGAAAAGAACATTGGTAAGTCATTTAGGTATTGGTGACTGTAAATCAAGAAGTCCTGGGCTTAAAATACCCTCTTTGTAATATATGCAAAATTGAGATATAAAGATAACTGTGACAGAAGCGGGGAGAGAAGGAGCAAGAAGAAGAGGAGGAAGAAGAAAAGGATGAGGAAGAAGAGGAAGAAAAGAAGAGGGAGAGGAAGAAAGGAAGAAGAGGAAAAGGAGGGAGGGGAGGCAGAGATGACAATGGGGGTGGGGGAGGGAAAGCAAGAGCAAGAAGGGAGTGTACTTTCCAGGACCTGGATTAGGCCTCAGGCCAGCTCCAACACATCCCAACTGTGGGCTGTGGGAGGCGCTCACTACTCTCTGGGTACCCATTTTCTTCTCCTGGAATTAGAAGCTTTCCTTCATAGGTTTAAGATTATAATTAAATAGCAGATGTTAATTAATTGGCACATAGTAGGCACTCAAGAAATCCTGACTCTATAAATACTTGTCATTTTCAAAATAGAGATGCTTGGGAGATTCCTCACTTTACAAAAGAATTCACCACAGGGTCCCTTTAAGCCCTCAGCCCTGTGAGTGCATTTTAAATGGGATTGAGTTTGTAGAAATCCATTTACACATGACTTTTGAAAAACTGCAGCCAAGGTACTAATGAAGGCAGGCGGGTCTCCAGCGAGAGCTCCCTGGGCACACTCGCTCAGTCTCAGATCCTGTCCAGCAGGATTCTCTGAAAGACTGGAGTCTAAAAACATCTTCTCTGAAAACCCACAAAGACCCACTGGCTGCCCTCTGGGAAGTCTTTTTCCATGCATATTTGGGAAGGGCTGTGATGTCTCTAGCTAGGGATTCCGGCTTATTGAGGACAATAGCAATAGCAATAGGCGAGCACTATTACCTAACGTTTCTTGAGGGCTTCCTGTGTGAGAGGCACTGTGTTAATTCCCACGCATTATCCTGCACATGGCAACAGAAGCTACTGTCTGTCTAACTACAAGTGCTTGCAGATGAAAGACGTTCCCATAATTCCTGATGAAAAAAATATCTCACAGGGCAATTTTGTCCATACCGTTCCTCACAGAGAGAAACCGTGTCACCGAGTAGGCAAATCATTGATCTAAACTCATTTAGTTAGATGTGTTATTTAGAACAGGACTAGCTCTGAAGCTCACTCCCCTTACAGACTCTCCATCCCTATCTCCTCCCCACTAGCCCCAGATCCAGGCAGAGGCAGGACTACTGGGCAGAGAGTCCCCTGGGGAGGCACTGCTCTTCCCCCTCCCCCCTCCCCATTTCACTTAGCCCTCCACAAGCTGTTGTCAATTGCACTGAAGTATTTACAGCAACCAGCCAGACCGCTGACACCTCTACCCACGTGGGCTATAATTTGATGCTCAAGTTGTTAAACAGCCGCTTTCCAGCGTGAGCTCTTCATACATGAGTGTTCCCACCCGCCCGCCCCCCCCAAGAGCCAGGCTGGCTGTCTTTCCACTGCTCTTGATGCATGCATAGCTCTCCTAGTGGGCCCCGTCAGGCATGTGCACATGTGTATACAACAAATATACTGTGACCCATGAACACCACACACACACACACACACACACATACACACGCGCACATACCCACACATAGTCTCTCACACACACACAGTCATTACCACAAAACCATCCCAGTTCCCCATGGAGGACACGCCTGCCAATACCTGATATGGATCCCAGGCTCTCACCCTCACCCCATTCACACACGGTGCCATCCACTGTAAGACACCTCAGGAATGGCTAGGGAGATTTCCTTTGAGGCAGTATTCACACGTGACTGATCACTACTAATGCTCACTCTGAATACATTTGTTCCCAGAAAATATACTTTCCCCATCTATTAGCCGGTTGAAAATTATCCACAGGCTCAACTCTGGTCCAAGGAAACCAGGTTTTTCATAGAGTTGGGCTAAATGCAGCTGACATCTGGATGTGTCTGTGTCTGGACTTCATGATGGTGTGTCTCCTCGAGCCCCTGCCCCATGGCTATATAGCGGGGGTGGGGTACATGGTAGGATGTGTGGGGAACCAAGCACATCCGCCTCTCTGTGTGTATTGGACTAAGGGGGCTGAGCACTTGCTGGCCCTCTCCCCAGGGAATGTCTGCAGAGTAGGTCTGCCTCCCTAATAACTATCCAAGAGCAAACATACTCCACATCCCAGAAACCTGATCAGCATGCCCTCTCCATTAATGAGCATTGGGGCCGGGGTGGAAAGAAGAGAGGGAGCAAAGGATGGGAGAGGGAAAAAATGAGGGCAAAGGTCATTGGGGCTAAAGAAAAAACTGCACCTCATCTATCTGCCCAGGACAGAGGAGATCGAGGGACTCTGCTCACCAGTAACCAGAGGAGGTGGCCTGGTGCACAGAAAGCTACCTATTAGGTGTCTAAGGGGCATTCAGATTTCCAGCCCCTCTGGATATGAGGACAGTGTCCACACTAAGACCCTTGGGAAGCTTCATGGTGCAGGCAGGGGAGCAAGCTGAGAAGGAGCTCACACAGAACTGCCTTCCTATGCAGGTTTTGACCTGCTGCACACAAGAAGATTGGAGCTAGGCACAGAACTAAGACAGAAAGACAAACTAGGAAGGAAAAGGAGGAAAGAAGGCCTAGGTAGGATGGATGAGTAGACAGAGGTCTAAGGAGATCAATTCAGGGCTCAGCAGAGACAAAGGACAGGAACTAGCCAGGCACAGTGGCCATTTATAATCCCCACACTTGAGAGGCTAAAGCAGGAAGGTCACGGGTTTGAGATCAGCTTGGGTCATATAGTGAGACCCTGTCTTAAACAAAACAAAAAGTAATCCAAGCATTTATGAGCTATGGATGTGGCTTAGTGGTAGGACATTTCTCTGGCATATATATTATATGTATATATTAAAGATAAAAAGAAACATTATCCCAAAACATGTACTCCTGACCTGACTTATATGCTGTTAACCCTTCTGTAACATCACCTTTATAATAACAATAATTTTTTTAAGATCTGTTCACTCACACTGTGAGGATTCAGAAGGCTTTTCACTAGTACTTTAAGAAATAAATTTATGAGGGGGAAATTCAACAACTTTGAAATGTCTGTGAAAACTCTAAGCCAGATTTTTTTTTTCCAGTCTTGGGGCTTGAACTCAGGGCCCGGGCACTGTCCCTGAGCCACTTTGTGCTCAAGGCCAGTGCTCTACTGCTGAAGCCACAGCACCACTTCTGGCTTTTTCTGAGTACTTTATTGGAGATAAGAGGCTCGTGGACTTTGCTGCCAAGGCTGGCTTTGAACTGCGATCATCAGATCTCAGCCTCCTGAGTAGCTAGGATTACAGGCATGAGCCACCAGCATCCAGCTTCAGGTAGACAGATCTTACAGTCCGCATCTCAGTCAATCTATGGGAAAATGTGAATTCATTGAAAGTAAATGGACCTTAGTGCAGGTGTGGGAGGGGTGGGTAATTTGTCACAGATAACCGCCGAAGATAGGTAGGCATTGCTTCTATAATACACAATAGATTCCTCACAGCAATTATAGTAGTTTGGCTCATGCAGACTTACAGTATTGACTAATTAGAGTGTCCAGAAAGTCCAATAAGAGCCTATGTCCTTACTTCATTTACAAAAGGAGGAAATGTCTAGGTCAAAGGAACAAAATTCTACCTTAAATCATAAAAAAAGAATACTGTAGCCTTTCTACCCATTTTCAGACTTGAGAACATTTGTAGATCAGAACTCTTTGAATGGACAACCTAATGCCCTACAGTAAGGATCTCACTGCACTTCTGAAATTTGTATTGTTACTCTTGTATCAGGCCTTCCCCCAAGGGAATCTATGATCTTTTACAGTGGTAACTGTACGGGGAAAGAGAAAACAACCATACCTTGTAGATACTATTGAATGTTATTCTCAACTGACACACTGGTTCCAGAAGCCCAAAACAATACTGTAGGTCTCGAGACAGGGTAGGAGCTTATGGGGGTCAGACACATCCCAGTGTGCCCACTCCATCTCCCAGTGTGTCTCCTGGCTATTTCCTCTGCTCTTTAATAAATGATTGCAATGAAAATACTTAGCTTTGGGGGGAAAAAAAGTTAAGAAAGTATTTTTAAGATAGCAACTGTCTCTCCAGCTGCCAATGAAAAATGACTTGGACCAGAGTTATCTCCTGCAACTATAGGAAGCTACTCATGAAATGAGGTCTTAGCTGGATGCTGGTGGCTCAAGCCCCACAACCAACCAAAAAAAATAGAAAATTTAAAAAGCTGAGTGAGAGCAAGAAGCCCTGAGTTCAAACCCTAGTACAGGCACAGGCGCGCACACACACACAACACACACACACACACACAGTTGTTACGGACATATTAAGAGATTATTTAAGCACTTTTAAATTGCACTGTTAATTCCATCCCCTCTTTTTTCTTTTGGTCACAAGTTTATTGAATTATTTTATCACAAAAATTATATTGTAAAAAAACATCTTTTTGTCTGTCATGGGGCTTGAACTCGGGGCCTAGGCACTGTCCTTGAGCTCTTTTTACTTAAGGCTAGCCCTCTACCACTTTGAATCACAGTGTCACTTCTAGTTTGCTGGTGGTTAATTGGAGACAGGAGTCTCACAGACTTTCCTTCCTGGGCTACTTCTGAACCACAACCCTCAGATCTCAGGGTAGCTAGGATTACAGGCATGAAGGACTGCTGCCTGGCTTGCAAAACATTTTTATACTTTGATACCTGGATCTAAATATAACCGGTTTCTATTATAGTCCTGTGAATTTGATTTCACATATTTAAGAACAGCTTTATTCTTTCCAGGGATGGTGGTACTTGCCTATAATCCCAGCACTTAGAAAGCTGAGAATTTTTTGGTGTGTGTACTGGGATTGGGATGGAACTCAGAGCCTCATGCTCTTATTTAGCTTTTAACTTCAAGGCTAGCATCCTACCACATAAGTCACAGCTCTACCTATGGCTTTTTGGTGGTTAACTGAAGAAAGGAGTCTCTCGGATTTGTCTGCTTGAGCTGGCTTTGAACCATGATCCTCAGATCTCAGCCTCCTGAGTAGCTAGGAGTACAAGCATTATCCACCGATGACCTGAGGCAGGAATTTAAGGCCAGTACTGGGCTACCAACTAAGACTCTATCTCAAAATAAATAAATGAATACACAAATAAATGTTTTTATTGTTAGGGGTCCATGGGCTTCACTAGTTTGCCCAAGAGAGGTCATTGGCACAAAAGAAAAGAACTCTCCTAGAGAATACTGAAGGCCCTAGACAGAAAGTCCCAGAGTCCCAAAATTACCTCCCCTGCCCCAGACATACTCCTCTCATGTGCTTTTCCACACTGAGGCATCAGTTTCCCTTTTTGAACTATTTCTGCCCAGTGTGGGCTTCCAGCCAATGCTCACTGCCCCATAGGTAGGTCTCTGTGTGGCAGTGCCCACTTATTCTCTGATTCCCTTTCCACAACTGCAATTACTCATGGACAACCATGGTCTAAAAATATTCCGTGGAAAATTCCAGGAATAAACAATACATAAGCTTTAAATAACTTTTATTATGGTATATTGTTGTCATTATTCTGTTTTATTATTAGTTGTTATTGTTACATTCACTGTGCCTAATTTATAAATTTAACTTTAACATAGCTATGCATTATTAACACACGCGCATATGCACGCACACACACACACACACACACACACACACACACACACACACACACACCCTATCTAGGTGCCTAGCTGAGGCTTGGGACATCTACCAGGGGTCTCATAATGATATGTGTCCCCAGTGGAGAAGGGAGAGGGTAGTTTTGATGGCCAGACAAGATTAAAAGTCAGGAAGGGGTTCAAAACCAGACGAGTCCTCTCCAACTCTGCCAAATGCTAACCTCCTGCAGGGTCCCAGACAATTCCTCCCTCCCTCCTTCTCTTACCCCACTCACCCCACTCCCAACAAGTGCTTGGGTGTCTCTGCTCCTGGGCACAAGCTATCATCTTCTCTATGCACTTAGGTCGGAAGGGCCCAGCCTGTGGGAGGACACCTGCTGTACCAGGGAGTGTGAGGCTGGCATGGAAGCAGCTCCCCAGCCTCCTTCTTCAGAACAGGATCTGCCAGCCCCAGCTACTTTTTTCTGGAGGATGGCGATGCACTGAGCTTGAGTCAAGACACCTCTCTCCCTTCAGGTTATCCTGCAACCCTGGGTCCCAGGGTCCCGGGTCCTGGCTTGAATATTATTACTCCTTCTCCCCTACCACACAAAGCACCAGAGAGCATTGTCTCTCTAGCAAGGGCCACACTTGGGAACAGCATTAATTCCACTCCCAAAAGCCTTGTGCTATGTGCTGGGCATAGTGATGGGTGCATCAGATTCAGCTCCTGAGCAGATGGTGAAGGAGGAAGAGCAGTAATCAGAAAACACCACCTCACAATTATTAGCTACTCAAAAGCACTAGAAGTCATAATAACCCTGGGGACAGGATCTAACCCCAGAGCATTAGGGAGAAAATTGAAGGGAAGGTTTGACCCTTGATCAGGGGGCAAGAAGAATAGAAAGGAAAAGGAGCTATAGAACCCATAAACCATAGACTGACTCACAAGCTCTGGGTTCATTAACGAATAGGCTACAAATGTTGCTTTTTAAATAAACAACTATTTATTGTCCCAAATACTATAGTATGAGTCTCAAAACTGAAGGGATCTCATATCCCAAAGTTGATCTGTAGGTGAGTTGTGTCTGAAGTTGGCACTGGGAAAGGATGGTACAAAAAGTGAAAGGGAGTCTTTAACTCAGCCCCTCCTTACTCCAGCTTCTGCCCTCTTCCTCCCAGAAGCCCCACCAAGACATGAGTGTTGGGGAGGCAAGGAGAGGCAGGCACCTTGCAGCCAGAGGGCTGGAAGTGCTTTTCCAAAGCCCGGGTGGGGGAGGAGACTGACTAGTCCTGTGGTGACCAAAGGAGAAGTTTAGTTTCTTGTGGGGTTTTCTGGGAGTGGGTGCCTTCCCAGACCCAGGGGAATGGGGAATGTTGTTGATCTTCAACAACATACTCATGAGGGGCAGACTAATCTCTCCAACTCTGAGGACCCAGTGAGAAGACAAGGGTTCTGAAGATGCATGCTCTGGGTAGTGGGATGAAGACTGAGTTCCTCCTTGCTATTCAACGAGAGCTCTCTGGGACAGACATGAAACTCTGGGAGGTACCTTGGCTCCCTATAGCTACAGTGACTGGATGACCAAGAGACCAGAACTCTGTTGAATGAAGTCAGAGTCAAACAGGATGAAGGTTGGAGTGATGGCCTCTCCCACAACAGGTTCTAGCCTACTGGAGTTAGGAGTGATTCCTATCCTAGTTTATATCCTTCAGTTATTATCACTCAAAGCCCAAGTATTTCTTGTCCTCCTTCAGAGCCAAGCTTTAATTAGATCTGCATTTGTATACTTCTTTTCTCCACTAGATTGTCAGCATAGTTAGGACTGGACCCACATGGAATTTGTTCATCATTGTGTCTTTGGGGCAGGAGGAAGACCAGGCACAAAGTAAGTGTATCAACTAAAACAGTGTCAAAATGGTGGTCTTAGGACTGAGGGTTGAACACAAGAGGACATTCCAGCAGTTGAGGACCACTGGATCATGAGCTCATTTTACAGAGAGAAGATGGAGCCCAAGAAATGACTCCATGTGGGCTGGGTATACAACTCAGCAGTAGAGTGCTCATCCAGTATGCACAAGTCCTTGGGTTCAATTCCCAGCAAAAGAGAGAGGGAGAGGAGGAAAGGAAAAAGGAGGAAGAAAACACAAAGCTATGCAAATATGACTATAAGTAAGGCAGGGGTGGGTTTGAGAGCAATTTGGCTGAAGCAGAAGCAAAATACAGATATAAGGCAGGCATTAATGGCTCATTCTGTAATCCTAGGTACTCAGGAGGCTGAGATCTGAGGATCTTGGTTCAAAGTCAGCCTAGGGGGGACAGTCCATACCACTCTTACTTCCAATTAATCACACATACACACACACACATACACACACACACACACACACACACAGAAGTGAAGCTGTGGCTCGAGCAGTAGAGAGCTGGCTGTGAGTGAAAAAGCTACCAAGCCCTGAGTTCAAGCCCCAGGACTGGAGATATATATATGTGTGTGTGTGTGTGTGTGAGAGAGAGAGAGAGAGAGAGAGAGAGAGAAAAGAATTCAGTTTTTCGGGCTGGGGATATGGCCTAGTGGCAAGAGAGCTTGCCTCGTATACATGAGGCCCTGGGTTCGATTCCCCAGCACCACATATACAGAAAATGGCCAGAAGTGGCGCTGTGGCTCAAGTGGCAGAGTACTAGCCTTGAGCAAAAGGAAGCCAGGGACAGTGCTCAGGCCCTGAGTCCAAGCCCCAGGACTGGCCAAAAAAAAAAAAATAGAATTCAGTCTTTCATTCCCATGTTGGTCCTCCTGGAGTGAATCAGTCCAGTTGACTCCCCCTCTTACCCAAACACCTTCTTGAGATACCCCTGGCCGTGTAGCCTTCTCTCTATTCAGGTGCCCCAGAGCTGCCTGAAAGGGTCAGACAGGGGGGAAAAAAGTGGACCAGTTTAGGATTGGGGCATTTTTGCTTCAGAGCCAGACCCCAGTGCAGCCTTACCACCTAATCTGGACAGGGTCCCTTTCAAGAGAACACAGAGCTATCAGTCCATGTAACCCAAGCACATCCCAGTTAACATGGATCTTTCCCAATTGGCTTAGAGTACTTCCTGTGAGCACAGGGTCAGGCCCGCCCATATCTAGGTCACCCTTGTTGTGGTCTCTTTTTAGCACTATGTCATCCACTATGGAGCAAGGTCATCCTAACTTGGAGAATCAGCCTCTGAGTGTTAGTCCAAGGTGGGGCAGGGTCACTTCGGATAGCATAGGGTTATCTCTGTTAGCCCAGGATATATTCTGGTTCACATGGCATTAGCTGTGGGGACTTTGGAGCCAGCGGCGCCCCCAGGTGGCTAGACCCAGTCAGCATGCAGATTCTGGGCCCAAAGAGTTTTAGGAACCTAAGCTCTGAGCATGGTAGGTCCACCCAGCTTCTCTTCCTGCCTGGACCTCCAGCCCTTCAGGAATTGCCTGTGCTTCTGATTATGCTTTGCAGGCATCTTTTTTGGGACTCCTTTCTGCTTACAGAATGCAGTTTGGGTACACGAGCAATTTGGGTGTCTGAGCTTGAGAATCTAAGATGTAGGAAAATGTCATGGAGAAAATCCAACCCCAGTTCCAGGAGAAACTACGGCAGATCCCATCCTTCTCCCCTGGCACTCCCCATTCCCCTGGGTCTGGGAAGGCACCCACTCTGCTGACTTGCCTGAAAGCACCCACTCCCAGAAAACCCCACAAGAAACTAAATTTCTCCTTTGGTCACCACAGGACTAGTCAGTCCCCTCCCCCACCCAGGCTTTGGAAAAGCACTTCTTCCAGACCTCTGGCTGTAAGGTGCCTGCCTCTCCTTGCCTCCCCAACACTCATGTCCTGGTGGGACTTATGGAAGGAAGAGGGCAGAAGCTGGAGTAAGGAGGGGCTGAGCTAAAGGCTCCTTTTCACTTTTTGTACCATCCTTTCCCAGTGCCAACTTCAGACACAACTCACCTTCAGACATCTTCTCACTTGCCCCCACAGAGGACTCATACTCCAGCTGGGACCTGGGCATCCCTCTAGGGTCCAGCCAGTGGAGGAGAGAGGCCAGAGTCCCAGCAGGAAGCCCTTTCCATCAGGAAAGCCCCAAGCTCCCCACCCCACCTGCCATGGCACTGCCTGGGCCCTGTCTGTAAAGTTCAGTATTCTCACTGCCCAGGGAGAGTTAGTATTGGAGCAAGTACCCCAGTAGACTACAAAGAACAGCTGGGTGTTGACACTACCTGTAGACCAGGTAGGCCAGACTAGCTAACTACATCTCCATTTCTCAAACAAAGAAACTGAGGCCTAATGAGAAGTACTAGTACTAGTACAAGGTCACAGAGATGCAGCATTTGTTTTCTACAATCAGGAATCCTCTCCTCTTTTCTACCTCCAGTGTTAGATCAGTATCTTCACAGAGTGTGCTTCACAGAATCCAGGAAGAGAGAGAAAGAGAAACCAAACCCTAGAGCCTTGTTGGGGTCAGAATCCTTATTGCTGCACATGCACTTGCACATGTGTACACGTGTCTACACCCACACTTACACATCAAACCCTCTCTCAAAGCCCTAAGCTCCATCAGCATTTCTGACCCAGAAAGGACTGGCTCCAGCCATTTTCTTCTTCAGCTTCAGATTGTGAAAGGCCTAGAGCTGGGTGGAGTATAGAAAGCAAGGCTTAGAGCAGCCAGGTGGGAAAGCTGCTGGCAGAGTCCAATCCCAGGACAGGAAGAAGTGAGAAGGGGGGAGCCACGACCTCAGAAAGCTCTACAGGAAAAGATGATTTACTGGCAAATTCTGACCATATCCCACACCCTACTCTAGACTCCAGGTTGGCTTCTGGTCCCAGCCTCTGTGCTGCCTGGGGGTAGGGCATGGATTGGGTCACCACTTCCAATCATGAGCCAGGTAGAAAGGAGTAATGCCAGCCACAGGAGATGGCCCACCCTCCTCTCCTCCGCTCCCAGCACCTCAGCTGCTGCCATAGGCATCTAGAAGGTACTCTGAGGCAATTTTCTTCCTGCGCTGCCTCTGGGAAGCACAGGGATTCAGAAGTATGGCCTGGAGTTTAAGGGAGAAGGACCAGAGTTTGAGTTCTCAGAATAGCTGGATAAGTGCTTTAATTGCTCTAGTTCATAAAATCCTCTGAGTCTGATTGTTCATCCAGGATCCTGCGACACAATTTGGGACAAACTCCAGTCCTCAATTCCCTCCCAACCCATCCCCTTCAACCTGTCTCCTCAACCATAGCTCTTAGCCTTGGCTACCAGGAAAGCACCAATGTTACAGTCTGCACCCACATAATGCAAGGAAAAACAGTTTCCCAAGAACTAAAAGAGAATCTCCAAAACCACATAGGAAGGATAGCCAAGTCTTTCTGTGGGCTGGAGCAGAGGCATCTAGCAGCACTAGCAGGCAGGGGGAAGGGCTAATTGGGACCAACCTAGATCCTGAGCCCAGTCAGGCTGCAGGGGCTGGACAGGTGGGAACAGGAGGAAGCAGGAGCCTGGGGCAGAGGTCAGCCTGCTCCTCTGACCATCCAGTCACTGCCCCTTCAGCAGCTTTGCTTCAAGCTCCACACCCCCAGCCATGTCTGTGGGGGAGTGAGGGTGAGATGAACAGGCCCCAGTCTCTGGTGGGAATAACAACAATAATAACAATAACAAGGGCTGGAATTCACTTCCCTTCCTCCCCACAGCTGCAAGAACCCATTCCTCTACCTTCCACCCCAATCCTCTCCACCCACACCTTCCCAACCTCGGCCAAAGCCACCCAAAACAATTCACCACACTCAGACGTACTAATACGTTGCAAATGAATGTTAACACACATATTAAGTTATAAGTATCAACCTCAAGCGCAGTCACCTAAGCACACTGATCCATACACACTCCTTTATATATACTAACGTATTTACAGCCACAGACCCTAAATACACATCTGTAGGCTGTGATATATAGAGATATGGTCATTAAGTGGAAATCTACATCCTTAACCCTTCAAACACCAGCTTTTTTCCCTTCAAATATGGGAGTCACTTACTCTGCCTTTCAGTCCTCAATTATTGCATTTGCCTGTGTGTCATGATGGCAGACAGATGTTTGAACACAGCAGAACCTCCAGGGCAATGTCTAGACCCCAGTAAGTGCCCAATACTAAGGAAGAGAGAAATGAAAGGAGACAGGAAGGGAGGGAAGGAAGGAAGAAGGAAGAGAAGAAGGAAAGGAAGGGAAAAAGGGAGCCAGACAGAAAAAGAAAAAAAAAAAAAAGATCTCCCACCTAGGAAAGTATTAGCTAGCCTCTAACATATTTGACTTCTATTGGGTAATTCCTCAGTCAGGAAAACTGTGCCTGTTTTCCACCTTACACTTTTCAGGTCATCAGCAAAGGGATCTGGAGACTATGGTGCAAGTGTTCCAAGAGGCTGCCCAGTACGCTGGAGCAGGATTTTGCTTTGTAGTCTGTCTGCCCTCGTGTTGCTATGTGTTGGTACACTAAACCCTTGGGTGTGCAAATACATCGCCAGCCTCCACCCTCCTGGGACTCCACGAAGTTGGTCTGACTGGAGCAGCTGGGACGTGGTGACCATTGGGCCCTCCACCCCCAGTGGACAGAGCCTTGAGATCCAATCCTTGTACCTTGTATCCAATCCTTGTATCCCGTGCAAGTCTTTGGCTTCTCTTCCTAGCTCCACAACTGACCTGCTGTTTGGCCTCAACGAGGTCTTTCCTCTTGGAAGCCAAGAAAGTGGATGGGCCAGGTCCTTGGGACTACCTACCTCCTACCGTCAAGGCAGCTAATTCAAGCGATCACCTCACCATCTTACAATCTTTGATGGCATTGATTCCTGGGGAAGCGAAAACCTAACCCAAAAGGGATTGGGACATTTGCATGCAAACCGCAATAGAGATGAGAACCCAAAGGAGCCGGGAGAAAAGGCCGAGGGGAGAGAAGAGCTGGACTCCTTTCTCCAAGCCTGACCCCAGCCTATCTGAAACCCATTCAGACTGCAACAACCAAGCCTCCACGTCCGGACGCACCTACACCTGTCTGGGGGTGTCGAGGAGAAGAGGCTCCCGGCCAGGGCCGAGTCAGCCGACGCGATCGAACTTGAGCAATGAAGTCCTCCCTGGCACCCTAGCGCTCGCCCTTCCCCTTCGCGCGCACGCTGGCAGTGTCCGTGCAGGTAACTCGAAACTCGGTTCCGATCCGCAATGATTGTGAGAACTCGGAGGAACGACTTTTAAAATGTTCCCCCTAGTCAATTCGTTCTTTCCCGTATTTTAACACCCGTGCAACCATAATTCCAAAACTACCCTTGAGGTAAGACCAGCCTGAGGCCATTGCCCAACTTGTGGGGGGAGGGAGGGAACTGAGCACAGCCCTCGAAGGTGTGGGTTCCCTCGGGTGAGCCGACGGCGCGCCTGGTGGACGTGGCTGAAGGACAGGCAAGACTGGGAACCTAACCTGCCCTCCTGGACGACAACATTTTGTTTTGGGTAGGAGGTTACGGAGCCTGGAGGAAGAGGCCCAGCCAACGCACCGTCCCCCCTCCCCCGCGCGCACCCCTACACACACACACACACACACACCGCTTGCAGCCACGCACGCCCTGGCGACTCTGAGCGATTTTTGGCTCGGAGTCCGTGTGGAACGAAAAGATCGCCCTGCGCCAGAACCCGCGACGCGGAGCTGGAAGCGCAGCGAGGCTTGGAGACAAAGCCCAGGGTGTCGGCGCAGAGACCAGCGTCGGGGTGCACCGGTGCCTCTTCCGCAGCCGGCAGAAGCCTCCGGGAGCCTGGGGAAGGGCGGCCGCCCGGGCGCGCGGCGGCCACGGCCGCGGCGGCTGCGGAAGGAGGCGGTGCCCTCTGCCCGCCCCGCGGCGCGCCGCGCCCTCTGGCCCGCGGAAACATTGGTTCTCGAAACCAGAGCTGGGGATCTCTGATCCTCCCTTCCCATCTCCCTCTCCTCCGTGGATGCGTGTGTCTATGCTGATCTTTTAAAAAGCAGAATCCTCTCGCTCCAAAATTTCAATCATCTCTCTCTCTCTGTCTCTCAAATACCCTGATAGGCAAAAGCTTGGGAACGGCGTTATTCTGCCCACCGCGGACCACCTTTCGTTCTTTTACAATCTCTCTCCGGAAACCTCCCAGGGACAAACGTGGGCTGGGTCTCCTCACCCTAGCTGGCCTCCAGGTCTTCCCAGGCCCTAAGCTTTTCCCGTCTTCTGAACCACCGACCAAGAACCCGGCGTAAGCTCAACCCCACCCCGCTTCTCTCTTAGCGGAATGCTCGGGGCAAACCCCGAACTCGGTCCGTAATGACCGAGGCCGGAGGCCCCTCTCCCAACCTCTTCCAAGTACCCAAACCTTAGGCACGCTCCAGATGCAAAATCCTTTCTCCCTTTCTCTTGCTGGGTCCCTCGTTTAAACCTCACCGGCGCCTTTATTCGCCTGACCCTCGGCGCTGGAAAACCCGCCCGGTCGGTCATTGTCTGGTCCGCGACGGCCCCCCTGCGCCCCCACCCCGCCCCAATCAGTGTCACAAAACACGGCTTTCAACAGATCCCCAACCCCTCTTCACCCGGGCTCACCGAGCCTTCAACTTCATTAAGCGTGCGCTCCGGCCGCGCGGGAGGAGGCGAAGTTTAAATAAACCCGAGCGGCCGGAGGAGGAGGGGTGGGGCGGGGAGGGTTGCTGCTAGTTGAAGAGTGGGGAAGATAGAAGTGTTTTTTTGAGAAAGAGGGGGGGAAAAGAGGGGAGGAAAAGTCATCAGAGGGGAAAGCGCTTTGTCACCACGAAGACGCGCCCGCTGTGGCGAGAACAAATTGGAACTGGTGGGGCAGTGGCCACCCCTCCCCGCCCCCCCCCCCCGCAACTCTGGCTCCTGGGTGGTCTGGGAGCCCCCGGAGAAAGAAAGGAAGATGGGGAGGAATCGGCGATGAAAAGAATTAAGCGTTTTAATTGGGCCGCAACCGAGAAGTGCGAGGGGGGAAAGGGCTCGGCGACCGGCCTCGATCGCCCAAAACCCACTGTTCTTCCATAAAAATAAAATGTCCGCCCTAAGCCCCGGCTGAAAACCGCACGTCAAAGTTGGAGAATCAAGGTTGTCCTTCACAGCAATATAGAGAGTAAATCTGCAAGCCGGGGGAAATTCTGCCCGGAAAGACCCCCGCCCTCCCCCCTCTTCGTGGCCTGGGGCCTCCCGGCGCCGGATGAAAAGGAATGAAATTGAACGAAATTGAACGAAATGAAGTGAAATTGACCAGTGAAATTCGCCAATTTTCTTCCCCTTTAAACTGCCCGCTCTCAGAAGCACTCTCTGAACCCCAGGCTGATTTCTTACCATTTTTTTTTCTCACCTCGGAGAGATGAAGGTATGCCCTGGATATTTTCTTATTATTGTCACCGATTGTTGAGACCTGTGGGGTGACCACCCTCAGCTGCGAACACGCAGGCAGGGAGGAAACCCAAGGGAGCTGTTCCCACCGATGGGAGGGCCCGTTTGTCTTCCCAGGAGGTTGGACCCCTAATGAACCAACACTCACCTTTTGCACCCACAGATCTAGAGCTAGAGAGTCACAGATTAAGTCCCTCCAGTCTGGAAGGGGTTGGGGAGGCTTGGTGGATTCTATGTACAAGTCCTAGAGCTCCTTCGTTCTCCGCCCCCCCCCCATTCCAGTTTCCAGCTCCTAACAAGTTGTTCAAGAAAAGTAGTCTAGAATTCCAAATATCTTCCCTTTTCTCCTGCCTTTGTATCTGGAGTCTCTTCCGGGGCTGTCACCTGGGTATTAGAAGCTTCTAATGGTCCCTAGTTCTCAACCAGAATTGTGTCTGGCCTATACTTGGCCTTCTGGACTCACTAAGAAACTTGAATCTGAGTTTTTTTTGGGGGGTAGATTCCCAGAAGATCCTTGCACACCTCACTCCTTTCCCAAATTCCATATTTCTCTTTTCCTGATCCAGGCCCTCTGACCAGACAACTCAGATAAATCTCTCTCTCCCTCCCTCCCCTCCCTCCCTCCCTCTCTCACATACACACACAAAGTGTGCCACAGACATCAAGGAATCCAGAAAAAAAACACAACTGATGTTTCAACTGTAAGTAGCAGTTGTGGTTGTAGCTCATCTATCCATCATCATATATGAATTCTGTATGGCTTAATTTTCTCCTCTACAGGGGAAAGACCAACTGATAAGCTCCGCCTTAATATTTGAGAGTGGTCTACTCATGGTGAATGAGATCACATAACTGTAAAGTACTGATGGCAAACACAAGCACTGGCATGTACGTGTGCGTATACACACATGCATGCAAAATCACATTCATCCTCCCTTGAGTGCAAAGAAACGAAATCAAACCCAGAACAATGGAAGTCAGCAAAGCAGGCAGTCCAAGACCATCAACCCAGTATTCACTGACATTTCCCACTGTTTTCCTATCTCTCTGGACTCGTTGAGACTCTCAGTATGATGGAGGAGAAGTACATCTCATCTCTGACAAGAGAAGTGGCATTGCCATCCACATCTCTAGTCCTTTCCATTGCTGAAGGAAGAAACAGGAAATCCCAACAGCCTTTCTCCAGCCCTGGTGGTTCTTTCCACCCTCATCCAGAGTCAGGTCCTCTCTCTACAGATGCCTTTGTCTTATTCCTTCTCCTGTCTTCCTATTATTGCCAGCTGCTGGAATCCTAGCTGAAGAGGTTAGCCTAACTTCTTTCAGCCCACACCTTCAAGTTGTCTACATCTGGATCTCTTCTGTCACTTGTTTTCTAGTTGTGTATGTTTTCTGTGAAAGGTGAACTGCCTCTTCCTGTTCACATTTTTCCTCTCCTAAGATCTCAATGAAACACACCAAGGAAAGAGCCAAGCAACCATCTTTACTCCACCCAATACAACATCCTCACCCTCACCGGTCAGGTTTGTAAATCTAGTTACTAGGCATGCTGGGCACTGGAAGAGAGAGCTGAGAGCTCAGTGGGCTATGGAGCATTCTAAATAGACCAATGGATTTGCACCTGGGCAGTGGCTTTCCGCTATGAGCATGGCACAAGAGACCAGGAGCTTTGCCCTAACACAATGAGAACCCACTTGCTCTCATTTAGTTTATAGTGAACCTCTAGCCCTCTCAGGATAGAGGACAGAAAGATTTCTAATTCAATTTGGAGATTCTGTAAATAGAGCCTTCCACTCTGGGGGGACGGATTCTAAAGGGCCTACAATGACAAAAAAGAAATCTCTCTTCTCTTAGAAAAAGACAGCAACTAAATCACACACACACACACACACACACACACACACACAAACACAGAGAGAGTTAAAAAGCAAGATAACCCAGACACACACAAAAACAAACCACAAACTCCATATAAAGTCCCTGCACGCAGAGGCATACAGAATACATCAAGAGATATATTCATCTTGTATTCCATGGCACACTATACAAGAGCATCCAGCACCCAGATCTGCCCAGACCATGTCAAAAACTCAACTAGAAGGTGAGACTCCTCAGGTGCATTTGACACATCATCCTTCTGCCCAACCCTGGGCAAAACTTTTCCTAGTACCAGAGTGAAAATGAAAGTGCAGGAGGGATTACAACCTTCCCAGCGATCTGGCCCCATCTGCAGCTGAAGGCCAAGGCCAAAATACCTCCAGTACCTCCTAAGACTAAACCTTCCACTCTGCCTGTCCAGCCCTTCCTCAGTCCCCCTCTGCTGGCAAGCTCTGGGTCTCATTTAAGACCTGGACAAGGATTAGGGCGTGCAGGCAAGCAGATGGAGCTGGTGACTGCTTAAGTTCACATACATTTATTCAATTGACACCAACGGGAAGGGAGAGGGAGACAAGATTTTTCTTTTCTTCCACACAAACCATCAGATGATTTCACAGTCTCCCTTAAGTGGAGAAATCTAAATCAATGCACACCAGTGGACAGAGAATGCAGAGAGCAGCCCGCTGTACAGATATTTACACATAATTACAGGACCCCCTGCCAAAGCTCTGTGCCCTTGCCCACCCCACCCCTGCCTCTCCAGTTCCTGATCCAGACCCTCCTCTCCCACCCGACATCATCACCTCGAACTATAATAAATATCACAGGGCCTGGGGTAGGGCATAAGGCCGAAAGGGCTGCCGGCCCTGACCAGCTACGGGAGTGGGAGGTAAAGTTCCTTTGAAAACATCCAAACACGTGAGAGAAAGGATTTTCCTCAGTGGGGGTGGGATCTGTGGGTTTCTAGAAGGATCGTGGAGACCCCAGCTCCACCTCTCCTTTCAGCTTGACACTGCCTTAGGCTTCTAATTTCCTTGGAGAAAAGCAAAACCAAAAAAAAAAATCGTTGAAATTTTCTTTTTAAGCACAAAGCGGGTAACAGATGTCTTTAAATTATAGTATTGGACAAGCAAGATCTCAAAGTTGAGGAAGGAATGGGAGTGGGGGAGGAAGGAGCTGA
Source organism: Perognathus longimembris pacificus (assembly GCF_023159225.1). NCBI lineage: Eukaryota > Metazoa > Chordata > Mammalia > Rodentia > Heteromyidae > Perognathus > Perognathus longimembris. Next base: position 31,389,642 of record NC_063167.1, on the reverse strand, counting down.
GACTTCTCCACGCCCGCCCGAGGTGTTTCTGGCGGGATCCGCAGGGCTCCCGCAGGCGTATCTCTGGGAAAGCTTTCTTCCGGGGCTTCCATTGGGGGCGCCGAGGCCGGAAAAAAAAAAAAAACATAAAAAACAAAAAACCAAAGGCTCCCCGTCTCTTATTGTACCGATCAAAGTGGAAGGGGATCTTGGCTTGAGACCTCTTCGCGCAGACCCGGGCCTGGCCCGAGAGAAGGAAGCCCGCTTCGTCCCAACTCTCGGCGACCTTCTGAGCGTTGGAGCCCCCCCGTGCCCCCTCCCCAAGTGCCAAGTCACCCGCTCCGGCCCAGGTCTGGAGACTCTTCATAAATAAGACTCCCTGAGTTCCGCTGGGGCCGCAGGAGCTCCGGCAGAGGCGGAGCAGTGCGGGCCTCACCGGCCCTGAGCCCCTGTGCGGTCAGAAGTGGCAGCCACTGAGGCCGGCGACTTTGCTGGCAAACGGGGGCCCCGAGGACAGGAGCGCGTCCCCGGGGTGCGAGAGGCGGATGTGGCCGGCCACCGGAGCCAGGGCGGGGGCAGTCAGCATGGCCAAGACCTGGGCTTGACCTCCGGGACCCGCGGCGGCGGCAAACGGCGACCCCGGGGATCCCTCGCTGCCGCCCGGGGGTGCGGCCCCGCCACCTCCGTGGCCCATGATGTGGTCTATGGAAAAGGAAGGCCTCTGCCCCGGCCCTGCGCCCCCGCCGCCCGCACCGCCGCCCGCGTCCGTCTTGAGACCCTGGCGCAGGAGTGCGGTGGACAGGCTGGCCGCGGTGCCGGCTGCGGGAGGGCTCAGGGATGCGGGGTAGAAAGCTTTGGCGCAGCCGAGCTCTGCGCCTAGGAAAGCGGGCAGGCCTGCGGGGCCCGGGCCGGATCCCGGTGCAGGAGCCGGGGCCGGAGCCGAGGCCGTGCCCGCGAACACGGAGGCCGTCGGAGGTCCGGGCGGAGGCGCGGCCGCGCGGCCTGGGGGGACCGACAGCTGGCAAGGAGCGGCGGCGGCGAAAGCGAAGGCGTGCGGGTGTGGATGCGGATGTGGGGCCGGCCCCGGCGGGGGTGCCCCGTAGGCCGGGAGCGCCAGACCATAGCCGTAACCGTAGGCGCCGTAAGCGGCAAAGCCCGGCAGGAAGGCGCCGGGGTCCCCCGCGGCTGCGGCCCCGCCACGCAACAGCAGCTCCGGGTGCGGGTGCGGGTGCGGAGGCGGCAGCGGCTGCCGCTTGAAGCGCTTGCGGCGCCGCAGGAAGCTGCCGTTGTCGAACATGTCGGCGGACTCCGGGTCGAGCGTCCAGTAGTTGCCCTTGCCCGGGTTGCCCGGCTCGCGGGGGATCTTGACGAAGCAGTCGTTGAGCGAGAGGTTGTGGCGGATGCTGTTCTGCCAGGCGGGGAACTTCTCCCGGTAGTAGGGGAAGCGGCCGCTGATGAACTCGCAGATCTCGCTCAGCGTCAGCCGCTTCTTGGGGCTCTGCAGGATGGCCATGGTGATGAGCGCGATGTACGAGTAGGGCGGCTTCACCAGCGGGCTCCGCGTCGCCGCGCCCCCCGACGGCGGTCCCGGCCCTGGCCCCGCCGCGCCCCGGGCCGCCGCCGCCGCCGCAGCTACCGCCGCGGCCGCCGCGCCGGGCCCCGGGCTCCCAGCAGCCGCCGCCGCCGCCGCTGCCGCCGCCCCCCGGGGCGCCAGCACGCGGGGCTCGCCGTCCGAACAGCCCCCGGACTCCTCCTCGTCCTCCGCTACGTCGGCCTCCGCGTCCTCCAGGGGAGGCTCGTGGCCGTGGGGGAGCACATCCCGGGGGGCGCGGGGCCCCGAGCGGGCTGGGAGCTCCCCCCCGCCGCCGCCGCCGCCGCCGCCGCCGCCCACCACGTCTATGTCTGCGTCGGCCTCGGACAGCGCGGCCGGGGAGCTCTCGGAGGACATGATCTCGCAGCAGCAGCTGCCCAGGGTCATGGTGCCGCCGCCGCTCTCCGGCTCCGCTCCGGCCGCGGCTCCGGCTCGGGCCGCGCTGCCTCTGGGGCGAGTGTGTTTTGCGCGCGGGCGGGGAGGGGGCGGAGGACCGGGACGGACCGGGAGGGGTGTCCCGGCTCCGCAGCGCGCCCTGGCGGCTGCACGCGGCCGCTCACACCCTGCCGGTGGAGGGGAGCGGGAGGCGGGGACGCGGGGGGCGGCCTGGGGGGGGGACGGGGACGGGACACCCTGGCTGTTCCCTCCGCGGGCTCCGGAGCCCCGAGTTGGGATCTGTACCCAGGACGCCGCAAGGCAGAAGGAGCCGAGTCGCCTCTTACTCCGGGCCGGTATGGGCTCCTAATTTCCCCGGGGCGAGTGGGGGGGGGTCGAAGAATTAGTCCCTCCCGCCTAGCGGTCGCAGAGAGCGGAAGGACCGTGGGCCTGGGGCGGAGCTCCCAAGGCGGGGTTGGGCGGGGAGGAAGGGGGCGGGCGGAGGGCCTGGGCGCTGGGGCTCGGCGGGAACCAACCTCCGGCGCGGTGGGAGCTGGGCTCGCCAGGCTGGAGGCGGGTCGTCCGCTTCCCGGCTGCTCCCGCAAGCCCTCACTCCCCGGAGCCCCACGCCTTCGGTGCGCTGAGCCCCCTTGGAAGTTCAGGCTCCCTGGGGCGCCGGCCGCAGTGGCGGCAGCCTACATCTACCATCTCCCTGAGGCGGCGCCCGCGGACCACCGCGGCCGTAGCGCCCGTGGAACTCGCCCAGTTGCCTAAGAAGCCCTGACGGACGCGGTGGATGGCAGGCCCGCCAGACCGGCCTTCCAGATGGAAGGGGGTGGGGGAGTGGGGAAGCGATCGCGACGTGCAAACTTGGCGCTCGTGTTTAGCGGCCTCGGAAAGGTGAGAATTTCCCCCCCTGTCCTTCTTTCTGAGACCGAGACCCCATCACCACCACCACCACCCCCGGGGAGACCCCGGGAGCGCGCCGCCTGCTGCGGTCCTTCTCCACCTCGGCTCGATCCCCGGGACGCGGAAGGCTCCCTCGCTCCGGGACTGCCTGTACTCCCGTCGGTTTTCCATCTCGGCTGCCCGGGATGAACGTCTGTTTCAGTCTCCTAGTGAAACTCTGGAATTGGGTGACCCACCTTTGTGGGTCTGGGAGTTCCTGGCTCAATTTCCCCGGCTCCCTCATCTCCGCCCCAGACGCGAGGAGAGCGGCTTCTTCCCCCACCCCATCCCCCGCCTTGATGGCCGTGGGGCGTTAGGGACAAGACGTCGGGACTTCCTCGGACACCTTCCTCCGAGAACCCTGACCTGAGCCCCGGGCTAGTGTTTCCTTTATCTCGGGATCTCATGCACTAGGTGGCCCTGGGAGCTTTAAAAAAAAAACAAAAAAAAAACAAAAACAGCCGGGCTCCTGCCCATCCTCTTAGGCCTCTCTTCCACTAGCCTACTTCCAGGACCCGAAACGGATCACTGTAGCTGCCACGGAGCCCGTTTCAATTTCTGGAACGTGGAAGAGGAGGTCCAGGGCTGGACCAAGGCTGGGACGGAGCGGATGGGGCGATCACTGCCTCCACAGCGCCGCGCAGTGGCGGCCTGAGTTGCAGCTGCGCTCCTCCGTTAAAAGGCTGATGGGGCCGTCCTTAGCTAACTTTCCCTTTAGAGCCTCAGTTTCCTGGTCTGTGTAGCCATTAAGAGCAGTGTAAGCTTGAAGAGTCAGCCTTTGGGTTTCCAGTCTTAGCTTCAGTATCTACCAGCTGCCCATTGGGTAAGTTTTCTTCCTCTATCAAAATGAGATTTAGAACACCTATTTCGTGACTAATACGTTAAAAAAAAAAAGTAGCTATATTCCAGTGTGCTTTATGAAGCATACTGAGAGGAGAGCACTTCGCATATTCTTAGGGGCCCGTGTTCTGGGAAAAAAAGGTGCTTAGGGGGTGATATAGTCTCTCACCTGAATCTTAAGCCCCGGTACCACATCTAGTCCCTGTGCACACTTATCAGGCCCCTGTAGGTGGGATGGGGTGGGGTTGGGGGTATACAGCCTGAATCTTAGCAAAGTGAATGTGAGGCAAAGTGAGTGAGTTATTTTGTCCTGCAGCAGTTTTCAGAAGAGACTAGGTAGATTCAGCTCTTCCATTCTACAGATGGGGCTACTGAGACTCAGAGAAGGGGGAAAGAACCCACCCAGTCTCCTGAAACAAGATAGAGCAGGGCTGGGTTCTAACACTTGTAAAAGCCTCACAATAGAGTTTTTCATCCTCCCAAACTCAGAGCAAAAGAGGGTGAGAGGCAGATCTGGTTCATATTTTGGGTGCACTGAGTCTGCATAAATGCTATATCCTTGGGGGAAAATGAGTGTCCCAGTCCTCAAATCCGGTACATTAAATTAGACCGCCGTTAGCCTAGAACTGCAATGTTGGCAGGGCCCTCCAGAAAAAAGTCTTGGTGAGAAGTTTCTGTCCTAAGTACAGATAAGCTAACATACCTTGGGTTGCTAGATTTAGCAGATATGTTTTATCTGGCAACCGTACACATACCTCAGGCTTGCTTTCTACTGCACGGAGCTCTTTTTCACATTCCCAGGACCTCACTCATAGATATCCCACACCGCCGACCACACACTAACTCCAACCCAGCTCAGCTCTGCTTGTGTCCAAATAAGTGGGGAGAAAAATGGGTACTAGTGTGGTCCTATCCATCTCACCTTCTGAATGCCTTCATTTGGAAAATGGCAACCGGGAATGGATAGCTTCCTGCATTGCCAGCCTGATCTTCTGGCTCCTCCAGCTCCCATCTTCTGCCCAGCTTCAGGGTAGAACTGACAGACATTTCCTGCCTACATCTCCTTGTTCTAATGCTCCCAGGAAGACACTCTATCCTCAAGGTACAACTGGCAGCCCTTGCCTCTGCCTGGCCCTGCTGCACCCTCTCCGCTGACACCCACACTGAGGAAAAGAAGTATAGTAAGCCTGTCTTAATGGAGGATATATTATTACATAAGCTCTTGACAAAGTTTCATCAGAAAATTCCTGAGAACATTATACTGTGGAGCTCAGTGGACTCAGAGAAGCTGCCAATCTGTTGTGCTTTATCAACTGGGTTTAAACTCTGCCTTCTGAACTCCTTGAAGCCATCTGCCTGCTGGTTCCAAGAATCTTGTGCCTGTAATCCTAGCAATTCAAGAGGCTGAGATCTGAGAATCATGGTTCAAAGCCAGCTCAGGCAGGAAAGTCCTTGAGTCGCCTGTCTCCAATTAGCCACCAGAAAACTAAAGTGGTGCTATGGCTCAAAATGGTAGAGCACTAATTAGCCTTGGGGGGGAAAAAAAGCTCAGGAACAGAGCCCAGGTCTTGAGTTCAAAGCCCCATAACCAACAACAATGAAAATCTGTATAGAACCTCCTAGTCAGTTTTGCAGGGTGGAGTGGCATATGATCTTAAAGAACCACCCAGGCTCTTCATGTGCAGGTTTACAGGAGTGGAAACTGAGGCTCAGACTGATTTGGGATAGACCCAGTTGTTCAGATTCCCAGCCCAAATTTATCCAAAGAGCTACCTTCCTTGACTGAGCTCCCCTCTTCTCTGTGAACGAGGTTTCTCTTCTTTGCTTATCCCGTCGGTCCATGGCTCTGGTTCAATTTGTTTTAAACGTGCCTAGGTTCTATGAAGGCTGAGAGAACACCCTCCCCCCAGCACTCAAGATCAGTTTTCTTCAATTCTCCAATGGTCCCTGGCCTTCTGGGTCAGCCTCTTGTATATTGTTCAGCTGTGTATGCCTAGTGCCCGCAGCTCAGTTTGCCTAGGCAAAAATCTGGAGGTGATTCTGGAAGCCTGGGCTCCAGCACCCTTGCCTAGCAGGTTCCATGGATGCTAATCAGGTCTTAGTTGTGGCATCTAGAGCTGTGCCCAGCCTCCCCCATCTGCCTTGCTGCCAGCCAGCTGGCACAAGCAGCCCAGAACAATTGGGAGGAAGCATTTGGGGAGAGACGCTGTGCCTGTCCAGGAGTAGCCATTCTAAAGTGTTTTCACACCCAGGTGAAGTTGTTGAGTGTTTTATTGCACAGCATGTTGTTTTCAGAGGCCTTTGGGCCATCTCTTCCACTCCTTATCTTACTGCCTCTGTGGACAGGCCTTTCTCTGAGGACGGGGAAAGAAGAGCCCTGAGGCGATTGTGTGGATATAATTAAATCAATATCAGAACTGGAGGAGAGCGGAAATAGTGGAAGAGGGATTTGTCCCTGGACGCTGGTGGAGCCTGAGGCCTGAGTTTGGAGGTGGGAAGGGAGTGCAGTTTCTGCCCGAAGCCGGGCTCCGGAGGAAGGCCTGGGCCAAGGTTCCATGCCCGTGTACTTCTCGAATTTTGGCCTCAGCCCCGCACACTCATCTAGTTCTCCGCCTGGATCGAAGCCTGCGGAAGCGTGTTTGGATTGCTTGGGCTGGATTGAAGGCGATCCCCACATCGTGTGACGTGCAAGGGGGGGACCAGGTGTGGGTCGTGGTCCCTGAAGCCCATCTGCCCCAGGCGCCTCTGCTGGGAGCTCACACCTCAACGTGGCAAAGCTCACAGGGAGGAATTCCCACCTTCCCCGTCGTCCCTTACGCCGGGCCACCGTCCTCTCCGGGCTCCGTTCGCGGTGAAGCGGGGAGAGGGTGCTTGGTCACCCCGCGGCCGAGCGCGCTGCAGCGGGTGAGAGGAGAGCGCCGCGGAGATTGCCCAATCCGGTGGGTTCGTGGGAAGAGGGTTGCGGGCTCCCCGAGAGGTAGAAACGGCACCGCTTCCACCTCCGGGCAGCGGTGGCCGGCTCCGCAGATCCGCCCAAGGTCGCTGCCAGTGCGGCGGGGCTGAGCTGAGTCCACGCGCTGGGGAGCGAGCGGCAGAGGCCGCCAAACCGCTGGGATGGGGACCCTTGCGGAGTGCTGGAGAGAGCTCCAGGTCTTGACATTGTGGCGGGTTCTCTCCCGGATCGCATGGCCTGTGTGTCTGCATTCTGGGTGAGGAGGGCTCTGTGTGGTGGAGTAAGGCTGAACGACCGGCGCCCGTTCCGCACCCTCCCACTTCAAACCTTAGGCGCAGTGCTTAGGGACGGGGTGACCCAGGAGTCCCCGGGATAGAGAACCACTCAAGCTTCCAGCTTTCTTCCAGGGCCTGCTTCGAGGAGACCTGGTGGGGCGGGGTGGGGGGGCAGTAGCCAGACCCCAGCGGGCCGGTGGTAGGGCAGTGTGCGCTCAGTAAACGGCTGCTCGTGCGTCCTGAGTTGGGATAATGTCCGAAGGAGTCCGCCTCGAAGTAGGAATCGAGTTTCCCCTTGCACCACGCACGCACGGACGGGTTACACTTCGCCCTTTTGAGCCCTATGTGACTTTTTGAGTCGAGTCACATAGGCACACAGTGGGAAACCAGGCCCAGTCCCTGCGAGGTCTTCCAGTCCCAGTGAGGTCTTGCAGTCGCAGCTGAGCTTGGGGGGCTTGGGAGGAGGGGAGAGGGGGGACGGGACACCAGGCCTGGCTGCTCCGACGATGCCTGGAGAACAGCGACCTCTGGAGGAGTGTCCCATCCGCACCAAGTCAGGAACTGATGGGGGGGGGGGGCTCTCTACACCCCCCCCCACTCAACCTCACGACTCCTTTTCCAAGCTATAACCGCGTTTCATATCCATTCACAGCTACCTCACTGCACAGCTCACCTGCTTCCTGACTCGACCTTCTCCAAAATGTCCAATGAATCCACTCCACTCACCCTTTGGGTAACATGCTAAGTGTTGTTGGCTTTTTTTTTGTTTGTTGTTTAAATCTCTGTCTTCCAACTCTTCTTCCCCCACCCACTGACAGAAATACAGAATTGGACTAGAATTTTCAAAGGTCACTTCTCAGCTGGGGAAATGGAGACCTGGAGAAAGGGCTGACTTGCTGGAGGTTACACAGATAGCACTGGAAACTTAGTATCTGCTTTCCCAGCCCTGAGTCTTCTCTATCTCATCTAGGTGGAGTACACATAAAATGGGGGTTGTCATTTTGATCTGAGAGGTTTGGGTGGGGGATTTGGGCCGAGGTGAGTGAACATGCAAGGGGAAACTGGGGGAAAGGCCCAGTGCTGCAGAATGAGGGAAAAGGGGAGAGAAGCACAGTTTTGCTATGAGATCAGACTTTTCTTTCCTCCAGCCCCAGCCCAGATCAAGCTACTTTGAAGGGTTCCAAATTTCTGAGGTTGACTGAATGTCTTATGTAAGCAAATGGGCAGGGCAGGAGTCTGGGAACAGCCTGACTCAGGCAAATACTACCCTTTCCTATTAAACACCACCCACCTTGCCAAGGGAGGGAGGGGCTTAGAGACTCCTGGTGCAGAAAGGGGAAGATGATTTGCAGGTAATTGGCCTGAGGCCTCAGGGATACCTGCCCAACAGCCGGAAGCATTTGCAGGACTGGGTACTGTGTGCCTGTCTGCACAGGATAGCTGTGAATTTATACCTGTGATGAATGAGGAGCCAAACTGCATAACTGGAAACAAGGCCCTCAGCACCTTGGCATTGGGTCATGTAGCCATTGATACCATTTAAGGCTAATGTATCTGGGAAGCAACAAGAGCCTTCTAGCAGGCTCCTGAGGTTCTCAACAGGACTGTGAATGGTAACTGTTTCCATATGGAACTCATTAAAAGCTCTGATTCTAAAATCAGATTGTCTTCCACCGGGGATGTACTTGTCAGATGAGACTGAGGCCCTGAGAGATGCAAAGGACACACCTGAGATGACACAGGAAGATGGAGGCAGGGCTGGGAGCAGAGCCCAGGCCTGGACTCCGGCCATACTGCTTTCCTTCAGCTGCAGAACAAACCAGTGGGAGGTGCACAGCAAAGCAGAGCAGGCATCCCCCAACATGTCAAGGCTGGAGAGGAGAGCAAGGGACCCCACTGACACATCCTGACTCATGGTTGGTTTGAAAATCCCTGAGGTAACAGGCTAAACATTTCCTTGGTCCCAGCCTCAAACCAGCTATCTGGATACTTTAAAAGAGAGGACACAATATTGAGATTATCTGAGACTTGAATGTGAGAGCAGCATGGTTTGAACCATCTCTAAGACTTGAACTTGTGATATACCTGCATGCCTTTAAGACTCCTACTGAGTGCCTACCTAGCCTCTGCTTCATTACCATCAAGGTAACCTACAGCATCTCAGAGGCATAGTAAAACATCCCTCTTGGTATATTTTCCTTGCATGGAGTCTCAGCACCATCTCCTGGCTGCCCTTTGCCTTGGTCTCTCTGCCCCCTGGGTTAGCCCTGTGGGAATTTGGAGATGGTGGCTATGCCCACCCTTAACTCTCCAGGTATATGACCCCAGGCCTTTCTTTCATGTACATCTTGCTTGCCATCCCTTATATTAACCAGGATTAGATTCAGCCACAAGAAACAGATGCCTTCTCTCCTCCACATCAGTGCCATAAACAAGATTGGTGTTTATGTTTGTGCAGGCCCTTCATGGTCTCAGGGATCCAAGGTCTTCTCTTTTGTGACTGATTTTTTGTGTGTGAGAGATTCAATCCAACTAGCAGAAATTCAATACAACCCTGCTTGGCAAAAGGGATCTGTCTTTCATGTCTCTGGAAAGTTCATAGGTTCTACTTTTAGGCAGAGCTGTACACAGGGACTCATACTCTGTTATTAGGACTCTATCCTCTCCATAGGCAGTTTCTTTCTGTGTGGGCCTCAGTGTAAAACAGCATTCTCCACATGGCAGAAGAGAATCTAGCAGCTAAACCTGCATGCCTGTCTTCCCAGGGCCCCAGACTACATATAATCTCAACTTGCCAGCATCCATGCATCAGATCATAGAGCAGGAGTAGCTGGCTGGGCCTTCGTCTGACAGAGCTAAGTTGGTCTGTCTGCTCTTGGAGTTAAGTGGGAAGGAGACAGAGACTGGGCAGACCCATCAATCACTACAGAACACAAAGGGGGGTGGGGATTTTGTTCAACAAGGATTTCTGTCACTCCAAACCCATATGCGTGGTCAGCTCATCACACAAAAAACAGTTGACTTTTTTTTTCTCACAAGCAATGGGGACAAATGGAAGATTTTGACCGGGCACTATCTGGCAGATGCTTTCGTTTAGCCATTTTAAAGAGAGAAATTGAAAACTGTATGGTGGCCAAGGCCTATAGTCCTAGTGCTCAGGAGGCTGAGGCAGAAGGACTTTGAGTTGGAGGCCAGCCTGGGTTGCTTGGTGAAACTCTGCCGCAAAAGACAAACAGCACATCTGAAATACCAGAGTGAAAACACTTGGTACAATTTATACAAGATAAAAAAAATTTAAAGTGACAGCAAAGTCCTCTGTTGGAGAGGTAGGAACCTGGCAAAGAGGGTAATGATGAATGTGATTGATGCATGATGTGGTTATTTGCATGAATAAAAAGAGAACAATGAAAACTGCTTAAATTGCTTTAAGAAGGAGAGTGTTAGAGGGAGTGAATTTGATCAGGATACATTGTACACATGTATGGAAATGACACAGCAAAATGCTACTTGTGTAATTAGTATGTGCTAATAGCACTTTTTGAAAAAAATACATCTTAACAAAGCAACAATAAAAAGGGGTAGGGACTGAGACAGAACAAGAGAGAAACCCAGAGGGGAGGGGTTTGTTTTGGTGTTGTGCCTGTTTTGGGGGCTTGAACTCAGGGCCTAGACACTGTCCCTAAGCTTTTGTGATCAAGGCCAGCACTCTACCACTTGAGCCACAGCTTCATTTCTAGCATTTTGGACTAAGTTTGGTTAACTGGAGATAAGAGTCTCATGAACTTTCCTGCCCCACTTTAAACTATGATCCTTAGATCTCAGTCTCTTGAGTTGCTTGGATTACAGGTTGAGAAACCCAGTTTTTGCTAGGACCAGGGCTCATGGACATGGGCTCAGGTTTCAGACACAGTGGGATTCAGGGACTCAAACACTGTGATTGAGGCTCTGCCTTTCTCTTCCACTCACTCTTTGTGAGTTGAATTCCACAAAAAATAAAGCCACAGAGAAAAAGATGCTGGGTCCCTGAAACCACTGAATGGTTCACAGGCTGCATGTGAAAGAGACATAAATAATAACCTTGTCTCAGCCAGTGATGTGGAATGAAATGGCTCAGCTGAAGGTTCTAGTTGTGAAACTAGAACCCTGGTCCTGGAGAACATGTCCAGGGAGACATGCGAGACCCTCAGGGAAAGGAAAGGATGCAGGAGAAACCACCTCTGTTTTCAGAAACATAACATTAATTCTGATGATTTAGTCTTGCCGCTGAGGAATCCCAGGCAGAGGGAGAAGTATGCCACATCATTCATTCTTCCTCTGATTCTTGTGTCCACATATCTAAACCAACTAAGAATTTACTAAGGTAGAATGATTATTAAGGATTGGTAATAGTAATGTGTTAGTGTTCTTTCAAAAGTCCAGTCACTTTGTTCACTATTTCATTGAATCCTTACAGCTACTCAGTGAAGTAGGTACAACTGTATCCCCACTTTGTAGATGAAAAATGATGAGGTTGAACATAATATCATCCTGTTTTCAAGGAGGTCACAGTGCATATGAGTGACCAACGGGAAGACATATTAGGACAACAAGGAGTTACTAGATGCCTTGGCTGCCCGGAGTGGGAGCCCTTTATGGTGTTGTCAGGGAAAGAAGCTCATAAAGTTCAGCATTTGAAATGGACCAAGAAGGGTTAGGAGCAACCAGTTTATTGCCTCAGTGCTGGGGCCACTTACATTTGGAGGACCAGAGGCAATGAAATGGACAGTTTGAGGCAGATCTTAGAACTGGATTGAAAGGACAGAAGAAGTCACAGTTGGCAACCCAGAAGGTCCGAGTGACATGGTCAGCAAGCCTAGAGGCTTGAAAAGTGGAGATACAAATAAACAAGCAAATAAATTAAAAATCTACTTCCCCCCACTGGCCAAAAGCTTAGAGCTAGAAGGCAGAAGAAGTCCTCAGCTTGGACAGATTGCCATCCAGGTCATAGATTCACCTACGGTAAGGTGCAATAAGTAGTCAAAGTTTCTCAGAGCTGAAGGCCTGAATGCCTGGGGAGCCCTGGTAACAGGCTCTGACAGGAAGGCCTTCCAGAGCAGTGGGGGTTGAGAAATTCTGAACATAGTCACCAAGGGTCTTTTTGAGAAGTAAAAGGGACAACTACTAAAAGAGCCAATACACAGGGAGCTTGGTGTCCTGCCAAGAGCTCCATGGAAATCTACTGATAGAGATTGCTCCTGCAGATAGACCCTGCGCACAGATGGTGTGGAATAAGGACAACCTCCTTATGCTGTTTGGAATGTTAAAATGGAAACAACGTAAACCCCCATGAGGGATTGGTAAGCAAATAATGGCACATTCAGAGAATGGAATAGTATGCTAAATAAAATAGAGTACAGCAGTTCTTTATTTATGACTCTAGAAAAGAGCTCCAAGATACATTGTTGAATGAAAAAAAATCAAGTTGTGGAAGTATAAACATTTATGCTTCCAATTGTGGTTTCCTGAGGAGGAAATAATGTATATATTGTTTTATATATGCAACAAAATATTTGGAAGGATGAATGAAAAACTAGTCATTGATTATCTGTTAGGGAAAATAGGGAACAAGAATGAAAAGGATACTTTTTATACTTTTTTTCTGGTACTGTGTCTTTTTGTTTGTTTTTTTTTTGGGTGTTTTTGGGTCTTAAATTCAAGATCTAGCCCTGCTTTCTTTCTCATTGCTGGCACCCCAGCCTCTAGCCCCACTTTTTACTGGTCAATTGGAAATGGAGTCTTGATGAAAGTAACTAGGATTACAGGCATAAGTCACTGATGCTCTACTCTTATTCATACTTTTAAAGCTCAATTAAGGTATTTAACAACAAAATATACTAACAGTAAAATATACTCTATATTTAACTATATATAAATCAATAAAATATCCCTTAAAATAAACAACTGATTATGTAATTGTAATCCCTCTGTACATCACCTTTACAAAGCAATAAAAAATAAATTAAAAAAGAAACAACTGAATCACTCCAATAAATGCAACTAAAATGTAAATAAATTAAAAATAATAAAAACCATTGCTATGTACTGAACATTTCCCATGGGCTCCAGCCTAGAATAATATGGTGGGCGGCTGTGAGCACTGAAGGCAGGATCTGTGAGAACCAGACCAAGTGGGTGTTTGCAAGTGTCCCTCATGATGCCTAGCTAGAACCCTAGATCTTCAGCCTTTCCCTCCTGTTCTGTTCTCATCCCTTTTGATTTCACTTATTTGCTTCCAATGTAGCCTTTCCGCCCCACCCGACCCCACCCCAGGCCAGACAGATGAGGATGGGTGGAGGAAGAAAGGGTTTCATAGGAAACAGCAGCACCTAGATCCTCTTCTTCCTTTCTAAACCCAGAGCCAGGCTTTTCCAGAAAGCCCACACGGCCCCAGAAACAGAATAATGCCCAGGGTAAGACTTGTTTTGCTCCCAAGCTGAGTCCATGCCTCTTGTCTCTGATTCCCATCAACCTCCTAAACTTCAGGTCCAGCCTCTAGGTAAGGGACAGTGTGCCCAGTTCTGGGGAAGGCTGCCCAGTGAAGCAAAGACAAGGGCCCTGTCTGAGAAACTCTCCTTATCAGGAAGGTAGGAAATCTTCATCTGCTACTTTAAAAAAGCCAATAAGACACATTCTCCCTGTTCTCAGAGGAGGCTCAAGGTGAGGTCAAGGCAGAGGACCCAGGATTGGTAAGTGACCAAGTAACTTAACAGCTCCCTTATAAAGAACTCTGGGCCTGTGTGCTGTTCCTGAGCTTTTGTGCTCAGGGTTAGCATTCTACCACTTGAGCCACAGCTCCACTTTCAGCTTTTTGGTAAATTGGAGTTATGAGTCTCACAGACATTCCTGCCCCGGCTGAATTTGAACCATGATCCTCAGATTTCACCCTCCAGAGTAGCTAGGATTGTAGGCATGAGCCACTAGCTCCAAGCTGGAAAGATACCTTTATAGATCAGGGCTGTGGGTGGGGAATGGGGTGTTGGGGTAAGCTGTGGGAGGTTTCTGATGTGTGGGGCTTTCTACCTCCACTGGCTCCTTCCACAGGGAGGAGGATGGCTCTGGAGTCAGGCAGACCTGGAGTCAAATCCTCAATTCAGTCTCTCTGTCATTTGACTTGGATAAGTCACTTGACTTTAATGAGTTCCAAATTCATCATTTATAATGATGTAATAAGGATATAATTATGACAGTTCCACCTTTGCCTCCCAAAGATAAACTACCCTTGATGGGTGTTTTTTGTGGGGTTTTTTTTTTACTACATTCCTGGATTCCTTTTGCTAGTGCTTTGGTGGGGTGTCTCGCATCTTTCTATGTGGGATTAGGCTATATTCCGTGGGCCCACCTTGTTATCATGTAGCATAATTAAATAGGTTGAATTAGGATGACTTCCATTTCTTCAGTGTTTTGGGAATATGAAGATATAGAAAGAGAATATATATAAATATACATAGAATATTTGTAATATATGTATATATAGGATATGTATATATAGAGGGGGAGGATATAAATACAGATATTTTATATACATTCATTCTCCCCCTCACAGCCTAAGTGCCTTCTGGTGGGAGCAGTGGAGGAATTGCCCTGCTAATGTTTGTTATCTTCTGTGCTCTTACCTATTAAGATAATTCAGTCAAACCAGACCAAGGATGTCTGTCAGCTATGTGACCCCCTTAGCTTTCAGCATAAGGCAGACTATTATTAAATCGGAAAGTTTGTAGCAGCCATAAATTAGGAAGATCTTGGTCAATGGTTGATTTTTTCCCCTGTGGCTTTGTATGTCTATGCTTCTTTATCTGACTGGATATTGCAATAGCCTTTAAATTTTTTTTTCTTAAGACTAGCACACTCCCAGTTGAGCCACAGCTCCACTTACAGCTTTTTGATGGTTAATTGGAGATAAGAGTCATAGACTTTCCTGCCCAGGCTGTCTCTGAACCACAGTTCTCAGATCTCAGCCTCCTGAGTAGCTAGGATTACAGGTATGAGCCACCAAGGCCTGGTTGCAATAATCTTTTAACTGATCTCATGGATGGCACTGTTGTTATTTAAACCACTAACACCATCTACATTGCACACTATGGCTATGAAGTTTCCTCTGAATACTAAGTGTTTAGCTACATCCTACAAATTTGTTTTGTTTTGTTTTTTGTCAGTCCTGGGGCTTGAACTCAGAGCCTGAGCACTGTCCCTGGCTTCTTTTTGCTCAAGGCTAGCACTCTACCACTTGAGCCACGGAGCTACTTCCGGCTTTTTCTATATATGTGGTGCTGAGGAATAGAACCCAAGGCTTCATGTATACGAGGAGAGCACTTTTACCACTAGGCCATATTCCCAGCCCCAACATCCTATAAATTTTTAAATATGCTGTTTCCACTTCATTAATAAATACTTTGTACCAGTTTTCTTCAACCTAAGGGATATTTAGATAAACATCTTTAATTTTCAGTTGCTTCATTTGTAGTCCAAAAATATATGCTTACACACATATAAGATTATGAAAAAAATCAAATGTTTTCATTATAGTTGTAATTTTAAATATGTTTATAAAACCATACTTGGGGTCATGTAGATTACTTCCTTTTAACAGAAACCTGATGTTTAAAGTTTTTGTTTTCTTATTATAGAGTAGTACTATATCAATCTTCAGATGAGGCAAAAATAAGATAGCTTTTATAAATAAATGCTGCATTTAGGTCAGCTGGTGGCATGGCCTGCTACAGGAAGGAAGACTTCTAGTTTATTCAAAAGAAAAATAAATGGTGGGCGAATTTAACCATCACATCAAACCCATATAAGCATAGGGAATTTATACCTGCACATACTAAATGACATGATAAAACTTTGAAGTCCATATTGGAGATCTATTGAAATTTTTTTCCTTTACAAGTTGACCATGGCTGGGTGCCAGTGGCTCACACCTGCAATCCTAGCTATTCAGGAGACTGAGATCTGAGGATCACAAATTGAAGCCAGCTCAGGCAGAAAAGTCCATGCGCCTTTCATCTCCAATTAACTACTAAAAAGGCTCAAAGTGGAGCTGTGGCTCAAGTAGGAGAGCACTAGCCTTGAGCAGAAATGTTCTGGGACATTCCCAGGAATGGTGTGCGTGCGCACACATGCACACACGTGCACACACACACACAGAGAACATTGCGATGCACCTATAATCCTAGCTAATTAGAAGTCTAAGGAGATTTGTGGTTTAAAGCCAGCCTTGTCAGAAAGTCTGTGAGACTCCGTCACCAACCAGCCAGCAACAAGCAAGGCTGAAAGCATGGCTCAAGTGATAAGAGTGCCAGCCATGGGCAAGCAAGCCTAGAGAGACCCTGAGTTCAAGCCCTGGTATACACACACACACACACACACACACACACACACACACAGATCATATCATACACTCTAAGCATGGTGGTTCACATGTATAATTTTAGAAACTAAGATTAGGATGCTCATGGTTTGAGATCAGCCTAGGCAAAGGCTCAGGAGGTACCATCCCCTACCCTACCATCTCAACCAATAAAGCGCTGGGCATAGTAGCCTTTGCCTGTCATCCTACTATGTAAGAAGTATAAATAAGAAGACTGTGGTCTGAGTCTGGGTCTACAGGCAAAAAGTTACACCCTATTTGAAAAAGAACTAAAACAAGAAGGGATGAAGCCTTGGCTCAAGTGGTATAGCACTTGCCTAGAAAGCACAAGATCCTGAGTTCAAATCTCAGAACCAGAAAAAAAGGAACCACCTGATTCTTGGAAAAATCTTCTCCCTATGCCTGTTCCCCTAGGACTCCCAAAAATGTACTTCATATGGGGGTAAACCAACCCAGTCACTACAGTGGAGGGCCCACCATGTTGCCTTCCCAGGTCATACCCAGAGGTCTGAAGGAGTTCATGTTGTCAATGCCCTTGACCTAAGGTGTCACTTTCCTCTGCACTCAGTTTTCCCTGTGCCAGGGCAGTGTTGTTGGCTTCCTTCTGAGCTGGATCCAGGAGATCCAAAACCATGTTGGACCCAAAGGTATTGCCTTTGTTATTAGTCCCCCTCATTTAGGGAGCAGCCCCCTCTCAAGGCTTGTCCTCTCCTCTCTACTTCTATAAGGAATTCTCAATGGTTCCTCTACCTTCATTCTCCTGCCCACTTAGCATAGTACTGATTCTCCAACTTCTCTGGAAGTGATACATACTGATCTGTGCGAGTATCCCCCATAAAAATCTGCAAACACATCTCCAATTCAACTGTTTCATGTCAACCTGCATGTTTAGCTTCTCATGCTTATACTATCATCTTAATTTCAGGTGTGCAAAGTTTCCAACTGGTGTTCAGGAAGCAGAAGATTCAACATAGGACGGATATTGGAGGGAATTCCCAGGATAACAGTGAAGATAAACAGAAGGTCCACATCTTTGCAGCAGACAGACATGGAGAGTCAGTAGTTTAACTTGGAGCTGAAGGATAAGAGGGCTCTGAGAGAGATGCCCCCAGGAAGGCAAACACAGAACAACACAAGCAATGATACATTTGGCATCAGGGAAAATTGTGCCTACTGCTTCTAAACGTTATGGGAAGATTCAGCAGTGGATAAAAAGGAAGCTGAACAAGTGAAAAAAAAAAAGCAATGCATTGTTAATTCTAGAAAAAAAATCAAAAGTAAAAGGAGGGGGCTGGGGATATAGCCTAGTGGCAAGAGTGCCTGCCTCGGATACACGAGGCCCTAGGTTCGAGTCCCCAGCACCACATATACAGAAAACGGCCAGAAGCGGCGCTGCGGCTCAAGTGGCAGAGTGCTAGCCTTGAGCGGGAAGAAGCCAGGGACAGTGCTCAGGCCCTGAGTCCAAGGCCCAGGACTGGCCAAAAAAAAAAAAAAAGTAAAAGGAGTTTTAAGTACAGTACATGAGTAACTTGTCAGCAAACAATATTTATTTAGTAGTAATAAGTAAATGTTATAATGTCCCTCAAATTAGTGATTTGGGTGGTAATAAGGAGATGGAAGTTTTAGATGTAAGTACTCATCTATCATGTTAGGAAGTTAATCCTTAAGGGATATAGCTCAGTGGTAGAGCACTTGACTAGCATGTTCAAAGCCCTGGGTTTAATCCTCAGTTAATCATTACTGTTTCAAGAGAAACAAGTAGAAGTATTTGAATATATTCCACAAGAAAGAAATGTGAATTGAATGTAGCTACATTTAGGGAAAGATTCCGGGTTCCTAAGAGTGGGGCAAGGCACCATTGTGAGTTTTTGGTTGCTATTTGACTATTTACATCTTTCAGTGTAATAAAATAATAATCAGGGGGCTGAGGATGTAGTTTCATGGTAGAGAGCTTGATTAGTGTGCTCAAAGCCCTTGATTAGATGCCCAGAACTGTAAAATTAAATACATAGTAAAATAAACATTAAAATATATCTTAAGGCAGAGTTTTAGGGGCTCATGCTTATAATCCTAGCTTGTCAGGAGGCTGAGATCTGAAGATTGTGGTTCAAAGTCAGCCCAGGCAGGAAAGTCTGTGAGACTCTTACTTCCAATTTACCACCAAAGAGTTAGATGTGGGTCAAGTGGTAGTGTCAAGCCTTGAGTGGTAAAAGCTAAGCGAGTGTGAAAGGCTCTGAGTTCAAGCTGCAGGACTTGCACGCACACATATGCACACACACAAAATGTGTCTTCAGATTAAAATGGATTCTAAATTTCTACAAGAATAAAGGTACAAAAATCTTAACATTTCTGAAGATTTCATTCACAAATATTCCTCCAAAAAGTACTGAAATCATTTCTACATAGAAAATGTTTGGTGCTTTTAAAGACACCTTTTGTTCTTGTTGTTTTAAACATTACCAAAATGTCAGAATTCCTAAGAGTACTCTGACATATAAGCTTCTAGACTGTGAACTCTTTGGGGACATAGTCTCCCTTATTTGTATATCTGTGGGTTCAAAGCCTAGCACACAGCCAGCTCTTGATGTTGTTGAATTAACGTAAATTAAAGAAGCATTCAAAAAAATAAAAGGTTTTCTGATTTTTCAGTACAGCGGTGGCCCTCCTAGAATTTCCCTATTGGTATCTCCTCTACCTCATCTTCTGAATGCTCCAAGATCCTGTTGATTGAGACTGCATGCATGGTGGCAACAAGACTGGAACTTGGAGCTCAGGAAACACTTTTTCAGCTTCAGGGCAGACAGAAGATCCTTCCTTTCCCTGGAAGTGTTTTTAATTAGAGCTTTAGGTGGCAGTAGGTATCTCAGGCAAGAAGACAGACTGTAATACTATTTGCAGCATAAGGGAGTCTGCACTTCAATCTGTATGACTGTACTTAGAGAACCATGGGCTGGATTTTCTGTGGCCTGCTGGGCTCACAGTGGGCCAGTTTCCTCAACTGAGGAGTGGGGAAGTTACCTCCACCTCTTTCACCTTCTTCACAAGTCATTGCAAAGGTTGCACTTCAGAATGAGTAAGAAGGGACCAAACCTATACACAATGAAATACTACATAGTGATTAGAAATGATAAAAATATTGGTATTTACAGGGAAATGGTCAGAACTTGAACAAATAATGTTGAGTGAGACAAGCCTAGAACACAGAGAACAAAGGGGCATGGTCTCCTTGATATATGACTGTTGGGGCTGGGGGTGAGGGGATAGTAGAGACCAGGTCTGCAAAACAACAAACTTCTTTTCAAATGGTATTTCCGCATGTTTGGATCAGCGACTTTACATTATGTATCTAAAACCAAACAACTACTAAACATAAAAAGGTCTAGAATAGACTTATCAGTGGATCACAATAGCTCAACAGCTACGTACACATGATCATATAAGACGAGGATAAGCAAAAACAACTCCAAGAGAAGGACACAGGAGGATTCTATTGTTGACGTTATGTTTAAAGTTCTAGGTGAATTTCCTTTGGTGTACCCTATGTGGTTACTGTATATGATTTTGGTACACTGGATATTGTATATATACCTACCTGATCTAGTGAAGGGAAAGAAAAATGAGGGTGTAAGATGTCAGAAGAAATGTACTCACTGCTTTATTATGTAACTATACCCCCTTTGCACAACACCTTGTCAATAAAATTTAATTAATTTTTTTTAAAAAGAAGGGACCAAAATACTTGTGCTTCGTCACTATTCAGTTAAGTCAGTGATCAGTATTGGACACTAGGGATTCACTTGCTCAATCAGTGAACAACTCTGTAATGAAGGAATCTTAAGTGAAGGACAAATTAGATCTGAACCTTGCTCAGCATGGGAAGTAGCTATCCTATCTCTTTTATGCCACACTGCATACCCTGCCTTCTCAGGTTCCCTGCACCTGTGCACTATTCACTCTGACCCTCCATACCTGTCCCTCAACTTCAAACACTATCCTCAAAAGGAGGGTCATCTGACAAGTCCAACAAGCAAATCACATTCACCTGGGCTTGAGACACATCCATACCATCTTCTGCTCTGCTCTATGTCTAACCCAGGCTCAACCAGACAGGGAGCCTTGAGGTAGGAAGCTTGAAAAAGCCTGAGGCTTGGTTTGTGGGTCAACACTACAGAACAAGATAAGGGCAAAGCCAGCTCTCTTTCACATTTCAATTTGATTCTAAGTCTGCTCAGTTGCTGCTCTGTTCGTGCTAGGAAAGTGATCAATCAGTCACTACTGTCCCATCTCACAATCCAGTAGGGTTAGGAAAATAAGAGGCAGTGCCAAAGGTTCAATGTTCAGCTTTCAAAGTTCAGAGGGGGGAATACAGCCTGCGACTTGATCTTGTTATTTATAGTATGAGCTTTATTTGTTCATTTATTGTTACAGTGCTGGGGGGCTGAACTCAGGGTCTTAAGCATATTAGGCAAGCTATCACTTGAGTCTTGTCCTCCATCCCCTTTATTCTTACTACATTCCTAGCACGGGATCTTGATGTACTGCTGCCTAGGCTGGCTTTGCATGAGCAATCTTCCTGCCTCTGCATCTTGAATAACTGCAATTACTCAGACATGCACCACCATACTTGGCTGGGAGTGTTGACCTTTTAGACTTCAGCCTGGTCCTGTGTATTCCTTTCCAAATAATATGCATATTAGTCATTTGGGGATTTTGTTTGAAGGAAGTATGGAATGATTCAATGAATTTGAGGTGAGGCCTGAAATCCTCCATTTCTAGCAAGCTTCCAGATGACCAAGATGGAGGTCTGTGGACCACACCTTAAGTATGAAGTTCTAGAACACTTACCTCATTTCTCTGATTAGTGATAACTGGGTTAACGCCTCCATGAGAAAGGGGTTTATCCATTCATTCTGCCGTGCGCCCCCAGTGCCTGGTACTTTAAATAAGTACTTGGAGGAGTGTATCAAGATCAAAGCTCCCTCATCCATAGGAGCTGGGAATGAACTCCAAACACAGATAACTTAGGCAAATCCACTCACACACATAAGCGCAAACATGTAATTTCTACCTGGCTCTCAGAAGCAGATGACAGCATCTGACTGTACCTACTAGGAGCTCATCTGTGGCTAAATCACTTCCTCATCCCACTTCATCAACCTGCGCCTGAGGACTCACAAGGGGGCTGGGTCCCATGTGGCAAAACTCACCCACCATTCCCCTCAGCCAAGTTACCAACCACCACGCCAAGCCCAGAGAAAGGTCTTCTTTCTTTTTAATTAAACTAGCCTCAATTAAAAAAAAAAAGTTAACAACCTATTAGGTCCTGTGATTTCCAAGGGATTAGGGTAGACATTGAGGTCCCCTAACTCCCCTTTTTCAGTCAGGAGCCCTCTGAGCTACTTGTCTCAGAAATCTCCAAGAACTGTCCTCTTAGGGGCCTAGCCCCAAGCAGCCAGGTGTGTCTGTGGGAGGGGAGGTGTGTCCCTGTAAGAAACCCAGGTGGAAGGGGACACATTTATGGGAAATGAGGGAAGGAGAGAAGGCAATGAGCCAATAGTCTGCCCTCTGTTATTTTGGCAAAACAGGAGAGGAGGTTGAGTCCGTTCAACCGGCAGCTTGAGATGGGAGCTTCTAAAGCCTAGAGATCACCAGGACACCTGGGGTGGGGGTGGGGGTGGGGAGCCGCTGGTGGTGATCCAGCTGTGGGGAGGAAAGGGCACGGGGCTCAGCGTAGTGTAGGGGTGCAAAGGGGGAGAGAGCTGATAAGTGAAGGGAGAAGACACGAAGGGCTCACAAACTGGAAGGGACAAAGGTCCTGTGGCAAGAGGCGGCGGTGGGGCGAGGGGGGGGGGTTCTCCCCACCCGTGAAGGATACAGCAGGTATGTTCAGTTCAGGAGCCAAAGCCGCGGTGCTCAGAGGTTCGCTTCCAGCGGGAGGAGCGGTGGGAAAGGGCGCCGGGGAAAGGGCGCGGGAGGACCGCTGGGGTGTTGGCTGTCGGTGTGGGAAGAGGCTCACAGGTAGCGCTCCAGGCCCGGCGCGAAGCCGGGCTGTCTCAGGTAAACTTCCCCGGAGTTGAGCGGCCCGAGCGCGCTGGCGGATCCGGCCAGGCCCAGCAGGGGCTCGGCGGCGCTGGGCAGCGGGCCGGGGCCGGGGCCGGGGCCAGGGCGCGTGGCGGGCAGCCCCAGGCGGTCGGTGACCTGCGCGTAGAGCGAGGGCGCGGCGGCGGCGGCGCAGGGCGGGAAGGCGGCGGCGGCGGCGTCGGGCGCGGCGCAGCAGGGCGGCTCGGGCGCGCCCAGTCCCGCCAGCTCGGGCGGGAGGCTCACCAGACTGTCGACGCTGAAGAGGCGCGCGGGGGGCGGCGCGGGGCCCGGGCCGGAGGGCGGCGCGGCGAGCAGCGCGGGGCCGGGCGCGTAGGGCGCGTAGGGAAAGGGCAGCGCGGCGGGCGGCGGCGGCGGCGGCGGTGGCGGCCCGGGCGGCGCGGACGGCGGCGGCGGCCCCGGCGGCTCGGCGCGCTTGAAGCGCTTGCGGCGCCTCAGGAAGCTGCCGTTGTCGAACATGTCGGCGGCCGCGGGGTCGAGCGTCCAGTAGTTGCCCTTGCCCGGGTTGCCCGGCTCGCGGGGCACCTTGACGAAGCAGTCGTTGAGCGTGAGGTTGTGTCGGATGCTGTTCTGCCACTTGCGCGGGCTGTCGCGGTAGAAGGCGAATCGCTCGGTGATGAAGCGGTAGATGGCGGCCAGCGTCAGCCGGCGTCCCGGGGCGTGCGCCAGCGCCATGGCGATGAGCGCGATGTACGAGTACGGCGGCTTCCCGCGCTGCAGCGGCCGCCGCCGCCGCCTCCCAGGGCCCGGCGCCGCGGTGCCCGGCTCCACCGCCCTCCCGACGCCCGCAGTCACCGCCGCCGCCTCCGCCTCCCGCCCCGGCTCGGCTCCCGGGAGCGGCGACGGCGGCGGCCCCGACGGCGCGAGCGAGGGCAGCACCGGGAATCCCGACAAGGGGGCCGGCGGGTCCATGTCGCTCACGCCCGGTCAAGGGGTGGCCGCAGCCCCTGCCCGCGCTGGGAGAGAGCCGGGGCGGAGGACCTGCCATATATATACATATATGCACGGATCCCCCACCCCTCCCGGGGAGAGAACAGCGACCTTCCTGGCCGGCCGGAGCCCCCCTTCCTGGGCTCACCCCCCTCCTCCATTTCGCCTGCCCCATTGGGTCAGTTTCTCCCCCCAACCCCCTCTTCTGCCCTCTACTACCCCACCCCAAACCCCGCCTCATCTCTTCCCATCTCCACTGGGTGGGCCCCAGACCCCGGCCTCAACCGACAGGATTTGATCAGACCCTTCCCTTCCTGCCCCTCCTTTTACACCCCTCCTCTTGGGTCAATCCCAATCGCAAATCCACCCATTCAGCTCACTCTCTGGCCCTCTCCCCATTTTGCTCCTCCCAGCAATCAGACCCCTCTGTCCTCACCCCTGTCCTTCCATTCTCCAGCAGGATCAGAGGTGAGAGGCGACTTTCTTGCCTGCCCTTAGGGCCCTATGTGGCTAGTCAGTGAGGCCACCAGACTGCCATTGAACAACGTGCAACTAGAGCCAAGAGAATGGAGAAGGGCAGAGGCAGAGGCCAGGCCGACTTTGTCTCCTGGGAGGATATTTGAAGATGCCCCTAGATCAGGGTAATTAATATCTCCTATCTCTGCTGCATCTTCCACATCCTTCTCGCCAGGCTTTGCCAGCCTTCTTGGGGGATGGAGGGGAACCAAGTGGCAAAAAAATGGCTGCCCCACTGCTTTGAATCGAGTTCCCCAGAACCCACCCAAGCACAAACATCTCTGCAAGCCTCCCAAGTTCCAAGGAACAGTTACCAGGTGGGAGAGAGACCCCCCTCTCCCCATCAGCCCAGGTGCTTCCACAGACTGAAGGTCTGAGCGCTGCTTTCTGATCCACAGAGCCCACACTCATCTCACTGAAAGCAGAGGGTCTAGGCAGTTTTTGTTAAAAGCTCAGGGGAAAACACCACCTCCATGGAGAGAGAACCAAAGGATGAAAGGGGCTTGTATTAAAGAGACATGACCTGCAGACAGGCAAGATAGGCTGGAGTATAGAAAAGTGAAAGCTAAATTTAGGGGGTACACACTCAATGTCTTGATCAGCCCTTAATGGCTAAGGGCCTACTGAAATTTGAAGTCTGGGCCCACCAGAGTCTGATAAGAGTTGTCTTCCTTCCCTACACATGAGCAGAACTTAGCTTCTTCAGCTGGCCTGTGGCCAGGAACATCAGCATTGAAACTCAAGTCTAAAACACGGAGGCCCCTCTCTCTTAGCTCCACTCACAACTGGTAACACAGCCATTACTGAGCATTTTGTATTTGATACACATTTTTTAAATACATTATTGTGCTCAAGTTTGAGCGCCTTGTGGAATGTTGTTATCCCCAATTTGTGAGTGAGGAAATAAACACAGAGACGCTGGATGGTTTGCCTAAACTCACACAGATCATAATGACAGAGCACCACGGCAGCACCACACTCTTCTAGCACCATCCTTCACAGTGGAGATTTTCATTAAGCATAGTGGTTCACATATATAATCCCTGCACTTGGGAGGATTGCAAGCATGGGGATTCTCTTCTGGCCTGGCTGGAAGATCCAAGTTCCTAGTGGACATCACTACATGGATGAGGCCCCAGAGGTCCTCAATGAAATGTCCTAACCTACTGCACTCTCTGACCCAGCCTGATTTTCTACCAGCATTCCAGGTCCTTTTCCCCTTCTAACTCAAGTGTCCACATCTAGGCCACTGCCAGATCTTGTCAGTGTCTAGTCAGATCTTGGATACCACAGCCACTCCTCCTTCAGTTCTCCCAGCCTCACTCAGTTCAACCTGCATGGTTCTAGTCAGGCCCTTTGAGAGTACTTAGGGAAAGACAGAGACAATGAGAGATTGGTAATAATGAGTTGAGGGGTGGAAGCAAAGAGGAAGGAGAAGATAACACTTGTAGATCTAGAGACAGTGGCCCATCCCCAACAACAAAGAATCAGCAGATGTATGCTGGATAGACTCTGCCTCAGTACCCTCTCCACCATGCAGTTCACCACCCCAAGCACAGGCCACTGGGGCAATCCCATGGAATAGCACTCTCCAAAGAAAAGAGCAAATCAACACCTGTGACAGAAGGTAATCTAAATTCATCAGTGGGATGTCCAGAGCAGCTATTATCTGAGCTTCTAGTTCCTCACCTACCAATTGGGAACAATAACAGGCCCTTCATAAAGAAGTGCTCTTACCCCTCCTGTATACTTCATTTCTGGTGTTAACCAGGAAGGCAAGGAGAGAGACAAGCAGGGCATCTTTCCAGCCAGATGACTGATTGAGTCTCAGTTACCCTCCTTTCCTACCTTCTCTTAGAGATGGAGCTTATCCAAAGAAGACCCTACCACAGCCTCTACTTCTTGAGCAGTAAGGCATTTGGGGGGGGAGGTGAATTGGCTCTTACTATCTCCAATGACTAAATGCTGCTTTCTTGTACTTTCAGTTTCCCAATCCATGTATATAACCTGGGACCTAGTACATGTTCAATAAATGATCCTGAACATGCTGTTGGCTATGCCAGTCCTGAGTAGGGTAGTGACAGGGAGCTAAGCCAAAAGGGTGAGAACCCAGACTCTTCCAGTTCTTTGTGCCTGTCTGCTCCCCCCCCCCCCCAAGTTGGGCCTGCTTCCCAGAGCAGAGCAGGCCAGTGTCAGGGGGCGGCCCAAGGGCTAATCCGTGTTTTCAGCGTGGCTGGGCCCTCTTTTCACAGGCCCTGGGCCAGACGTGATGCGGCTGAGCATCCGGGCATAAGACGGCCAGTGAAGGCAGCCCCTTTCTCATGGGCCTGGATTCCAGGCGGCCCAGCGTCTGAGTGGAGCCCCTGGGGCGGGAGGAACACAGTGGCTGGGCTGGGCAGTCCTTTGTCTGACCACACTGGGTGGATATTTGGGCTGGCAGGAGGGATTAATGGCCAGGGATTGGCCCTGGGGCCGGCCTTCCCACTGCCCTTTGGAGGCCAAAGGCCCAGGTCAGGGCACATAGCCTTGATGGCTCTCTAGATAGAGTGGAAATTCCCACCCTTGTCTAAAGCTATTTGCACCAGCCCCAAGACCCCCTACCCCCAGCCTCAGCTTTGCAGACGCAGGCATCACTAGCCCAGATAGACTTGGAAGCAAGGAGCAGAGAGTGGGGCCAGAATTGACTAAGTATTCACTGAGGAGAGAAGGCTAGGGCTAAGAGTCATGCCAGGTCCTCTGGAAGGGCTCATGCTTGCCCCTCTAGAGCTCTGGAGAAAACAAGTTCTCTGTTTACCCAATGAAGGCCCCACAGGCCAGCCTGGTGTCTTCCTAGAATAGCACCTCAAAGACTTCTACTTTAAGAACATCCATTATTTCTAAAGACTCTCCATTACCGCATGGAAGGATCCCATAGCAGTGGTACAAGAGGCTTAGGAACCACAAGAAATCCTAGATATAGCCAACACTATCTCTGGTCAACCAAGGCCCCTGAGGGCTCCTGAAGGGGCTGCTTCCCTTTTACTCCCCAAACTAGAATTCCCCAGGATACCATTGGCTTCTTCAAGAGCCTGAGCTATGTGGTTCTGAACCGGCTGGGGGCTATCAGGCAGCCTGCTGTGGTGAGTCTCTTTCTGGCCAGGCTCTTCCCACAATGGGGCTGAGAACAGCAGCCCAGCCTTGCCTACCTGAGCAGGCTCAGGCTAGACAGCAGTTCGGGCCTGCCTAGTGACAAAGCCTAGGAGAGCCCCTCTTTATGATTCTTCACTTCCCAGGCTCCTCTTTCATTCAGCCAAGTCCAAGGAAATATGTCAAGGTAGTCTGGATGCTGGGTGGTAGTGAGGAGCCAGGCCTTTTGCTGCCTTCATGGTGTCAAGCAGACCTTCGCCCTATATGTGGTTAGCATAGGATGAGTGGAGTAGGAACCTTGCCTGGCCTGGCCAAGTCAGAGGACTTCCTGGAAGGCATGAGGCTCCCCATAGCTAGATGAAGAAAGACCCTGGAGAGAATGGGAGCTCATTCTCTTTGCCCAAATAGTATCCATCACTGCACTTACTTTGGGGAATTCTCCTTGTCCCTTGCTGTCTCCCAACCATAGATCTTGTATGCACGGAGGGCACACCCATAGTCACTCATCTTTGAAACCCACAACACTTGGTGTAGAGTCTGGTAGGATATGTGTCAGATGGCTAGAAGGATGGCTGGATACTAAGTTGAGAAAACCGTGAATACTAAGGTCAGAAGGTAAGAGCGTGCAGTTCATTCTGGGAAGGGAAAGATTTGGTGTTTGAGAACTGTCAAGAGCTCACGTGTGAGGTTCTCAAAGCCTTGCCTGTAGCTATTACTATCCACTGTGACTGATGGAGAGGGTCACAAGACTGAGACAAGGGAGGCAAACAGGGTCACAGTGTCGCTGACTGTTTGCCGGGCTCAGGGGCTGCCCACAGGGTCCTTTGAAGTACTCAGCAGTAAGTGGTTGACTTCTCACACCAGCAGCTGGAGTAGAGCAGGAGAAAGCTGTCCAGTGATGATGTGTGCCCCAAGGTTGTGGTACTTAGGGAGCAGAGAGCTGTCCTTCTCATCTGCTGCCCACAGGATGGAGGGAGAACCTAGAGCTGTCCACCTCTCTCAGTAACTTATATCCACCTGATCACACAGTCCAGAAACCAGCCATCATCTCAGCTCCTCCCCACCCCCATCCACCTCCATTCACTGACACAGGTCAACTTCTCAGAATGTTCTTCCCAAACTACCCTCTTCTCTTGTCCTTCTGTCTCAGCCCTCGTTCATCCCAATTTGAGCTTTTCCTCTGCCCGGTGTAGTGGCCTCCTGGCTGGTCAACAATGCCTTACTTCTCCTCTTAGCAGGGAGAGCCATGGTTTACCTGCCATCCCACTTACACACTGGCAGTGGCTCCCTGTCTCCTCCTAAGTCATAGCATCTCAGCAGGACCAACCTGTGCATCTCCACTGCCACACTCGATCCCCAGTTTTCATCTCATTCTGCACAGCACCAATAGAGCTACTTTCAGTCCAGGTGCTAGATCCCTTTCCACTTTGAGCCTTGGCTAGTCAAAATCAGGACCCTCTGGTTTTCTCACCTTACATACTCACCCACAGCCACCTCTGTTTTTTTTCCAAACAGCCTTAAGATCTCCTAAGCTCTTGAATGCAACAAGACTCATCTTTCCCTCTGAAAAACTCCTCTACATTTATCAAACAAATGGCCAAGAAATCAACACATAAAACCTGAGGCCTTTTTCACCCAAAGGCAGAGGGGGAACTTAATCCCTTCTCCACTGGCTTCGTGCCTGGTCTTCCCAACCTCCTTCTAGAACCTCCATACTTGTGCCTTCAGAGACACTCTCAGAAGATAACCATTTTTGCATGTGAGTATGCCTGTCCTGGGGCTAGAACTCAGGGCCTGGGTGTTTTCCCTGATTTTTTTTTTTCTCTAGGCTATCACTTTACCACTTGAGCCACAGCTCCACTTGTAGCTTTTTATTTTTTTTTCAGAACTGAGGACCAAATTCTGGGCCTAGTACTCTTCCACTGAGTTAAATACCCACCCCCAACTTCTGGATTTTTGGTGATTAGTTGTAGATAAGAGTCTCACAGACTTTCCTGTCCAGGATGGCTTTGAACCGTAATCCTCAGACTTCAGCCTCCTGAGTAGCTAGGATTAAAAGCTTGCAGCTCTGGTACCTGACTAGAAGATAACCATTTTATCTTCAAGAAAACATCCCCAAATTTCTCCTTCCCCTGGCACAAGGCCTGCGAATACCTCAGACTTGCCTGTAGCTAGAAGGGCTTTGATATGTGCCATATGCCAGCCCCCCATCAGAAGAAGAGGAGCAGCTTCTGAGCCATGCATCCTTGACCTCTGAGCCAGGCTGCAGAGGGCAATGAACTTCTTGGTGCCCAACTGGCCACCTTGGCAAATGAATAAATGAATGCACAAATGGCCACCCACATCTGGAAAGGCAAAGGGTCCCCGTGTCTGATTTCCAGCTGGGAATCAGCCTCCTGCCCTCACTGTCTCTGCTGCAGCGCTGTGGCCCTGGGCCGAGACCCCCCACGCGATCCTTGCCTTCGCAGGGCCTAGGCAGCCTGGGCTCAGACAATGCTGGCTCAGCCCTGACTGTGTAATTCCAGCCTCCCCTAAGCCCCACACACAGCATCTGAAGTATGCTCCCTGTCATTTGGTGCTGTCAGCATTCTGACATCTACCTCGCCTCTGCACCCTCGAAGTCTCAGTGCTCTCAGGCCTCCCTGGTTCTCATTGCTGGGGAAGCTAAGGGTGTGATGCTGTCTGCCAGCCTGGCTGAGCTGGGGGCCCAAGCTGGAGAAGAGTGAGTCTGAGCTCACTCCTGATTTGCTGTGTGCTCCACACACCCAATGGCCCATGTGGGATGTACAAGTTCCTAGTACCTGGAGTCTGAACCTCGGGGCCCTTTCCTTAGCTAAAATGGCATCTGGAAGCCATGTGGCACCCAGTGCTGTCTGTAAGCAGGATGCACCCTGCATCTCATATACACAAGTATGAGAGCTTCTCAAATGGATGTAGACACGGCTGTGATGGATAAACACAACCACACAAGCTTTGCAGTTGTTTTTATTTTAGTCATGATTTTTAATCCCTCAAGCACAACTACCATCATGTGGGATAGCTGGGAAATGTTTTCTAAATAACCATTCTCAAACTACTGCAAGGGTGTATTGTGCCTTCTTTGAGATACCGAGGGTCAGAAAGAGGAGAAACTTGCCTAAAGTCCCAAAGCAAATCAGTGCAAAGCCAAAAACGGAGCCTAGGACTCTGACCCCTCACCCCACCTCAACTTCTTCTCCACATGTATTGAACAGCTTTTACACAGTACCTAACTGACGGCAGGCTACATGCTGTGTATAAGAAGCCAAAGATGAAAACCAAGGCTCATCTGCCCTCAAAGCTGACCTTTGGGAGATGATAAACAATGATGAACAAAGGCTTTATACTAATTGCCAAGAGAAGCCATTGAAGGTCTTGAATGGGAAAGTGGCATAGGCTTCCTGTTGTACAACAGCCTCTCATTCACAATGTGGAAAAGGGGTTGTTGATTACATAGGATGTGTTTGGTATCAAGCAATAGAAAACTCAAACCAATTGAAGTAGTAGGGAAATACATTTCTCCCTCACAAGAGGATCAGAGGCAGTATATGGGTAGATCTCTGGTTTGATGCTCTCAACTTGGCTATACCTCATGAGTGGGCCATCTCTAGGCAGAAACAAGGACAGCGCCCAGGTCTACAGCTTGAGTTCCAATTGTGCAGAATAAAGGAACTTATCGGGGCTGGGGATATAGCCTAGTGGCAAGAGTGCCTGCCTCGGATACACGAGGCCCTAGGTTCGATTCCCCAGCACCACATATACAGAAAACGGCCAGAAGCGGCGCTGTGGCTCAAGTGGCGGAGTGCTAGCCTTGAGCGGGAAGAAGCCAGGGACAGTGCTCAGGCCCTGAGTCCAAGGCCCAGGACTGGCCAAAAAAAAAGGAACTTATCTCTATGCCTTTAGGAGAGGATAGCTTCCATCCCTCATCCTCAAATTTCTCTTCCTCTCTCATTGGTCAGAAATGGATCACTTCCTTGTTCCTACATCAATCACTTCTCCAGAGGAACACTTAGGTCACTTGCTGGTGAAGAAGGATGTAATATAGGAAAGAGCCCTCCATAGTGTCTCCTATGAAGGGAGAAGAGAGTTGGCTGGAAAGCCATACTGGAGTTGAAGCCACGGGGCAGGTTCTCTCACATACTCACCTCTCTGCCTTCTGCAAGCTGCTCTGTGTGTCTGGCTCCTCTCATTGGCTCTCAACTCCTGAGGGCACTGCCTGTGGGTTTAAAGAGGAAGAGGAGTGGCTAGAAGAGATAGTGTATTTCCATAGTAAGAAACACTGGTTTCCATCTGAGAAATGTCCCAAGCAGAGACCTGGTAATAATACCCAATGGAGGACCATATGTCAGGGTGACAGCTCCTTAACTATCATGAGCCTCAATTTCTCCTTTAGAGAAATTCTTATTCTTTGACAACAGTCACCTCCTATAAAATGTTGTCTTCATTAGAGCCTTCTACTAGAAGGTGAAGAGTAGAGGGGACTTGAGAAAAGGGAAGAGATGAAGACCTGGATGGACAGACAGGAAGTAGTATGCTGGATCCAGTCTCAACTCACTTGAGAGAGTGTGCCTCTTATCCTAGCTGTGCTTTTGATGACCTCAGGTTGGTAGTTTGAAATGAGCCACATCAGAATATTTACACCACAGAAGTTGGCCAACACTACAGATCAGGATACCTTTACCAGCCAAAGATCCCACCACTTGAGAAGACTCCAGTAATGAAACTAACCCAAATCAGACAAGACTGAGACTTTCCCATGAGGCCCAATAGGAAGCTTCAGGAAGAGAGAAGGCCTCCAGGATGGGGCCTCTGGAGGGAAAAAGCCAGACATCTGTCTTCTCTCTCTCCTTAGACTAACACTCACACCAGTGCCCAGCACTAAGCCAAAGCCTTACATAACATCTCAAATCCTTATGGTGGCTCTGTAAGACCAGATCCTCCATATTTTACCCTTAATTTTTAAAGGAGGTAAATGTCTTTGCTGCATAATTTCCTCCTTCTAGGAATTCACCTTGGGACACATGCTTTCATGATGTGTGTCCAGTGGTGGTTCATTGCTATGCAACTTGGCACAGAGAAAAATTTGAGCGGAGTATCTCGCAGTTAGATTGGATTGATTCCTTAGATCATTAGCCCAACCTTATAGGCTGGTGGTGTGGCTCCAGTTGTAGGGTGTCTGGCTAGCAACCTCAAAGCCCTAAGTTCAAGTCCCAGTAACACACATACACACACACACACACACACAGAACATCAGGCAAACATTAAAAGGATTCTTTTTCTGCCTAGCAAGAGATCCTGAGTCCAAACCCCAATACTGTCAAATAAATAAGTAAATGATTTTCTTAAATAAAATGAACATTTTTGAGGAATATTTAATGACATGAGGAAATGTTCATAATATGACAAATATATATACTATAAAAATTGTACCCACAATTGCAGTGTTTAACAAAACAGGGTAATGAAAATAGACCAAAATATCAACAGTTTTATCTGTAGGTGATTTTAATTTTTCTTAAGGATTAAAAGTGTGAATAGAGGACTGGGAGTAGAGCACTTGCATATAAAATGTATGAGGAAGTCAGACACTAATGGCTCCTGCCTGTAATCCTAACTACTCAGGAAACTGAGAACATGGTTCAAAGACATCCTGGGCAGGAAAGTCTGTGAGACTTACCTCCAATTAACTACCAGAAAACTGGAAGTGGCATTGTGGTTCAAAGTGGTAGAGCACTAGCCTTAAACAAAGAGCCCAGAGACAGTCCCAGGCCCTGAGTTCAAGCTCCATGGCCGCAAAAAAAAAAGAAAAGAAAGAAAGAAAAATCAAATGCATGAAGCCCTAAGTTTGACCCCCAGTAGTATAAAATAAAAGTCCTCTAAGACTATAAACATTACTCATCAAATTGTGCACTTCACTGTATATATATATATATATATATATATTCATTTTATGCATATTTTATGCCAGTTCTGGAACTTGAACTTAGGGCCTGGGCACTGTCCCTTTTTCTCCTCGAGACTGGCGCTCTACTACTTGAGTCTAAGCACCATTTCCAGTTTTTTTGGTGGTTAATTGGAGTTAAACATCTCAAACTTTCCTGCCCAGGCTGGCTTTGAACCATGATCCACATATCTCAGCCTTCTGAGTAGCTAGGATTATAGGTGTGAGCCACTAGTGCCCAAATTTGTGGTATTTTATATTGAAAATACCAATATCAATGACTACCTCTGAGGAAAAGAACTGTGTGATTAAGAAACAGGAACCTGGTGGCCCATGCCTGTATTTCCAGCTGCTCAGGCTGAAGCAGGAAGATATTTTGAATCCAGGAATTTGAGACCAGTTTGGGCAACATAGTAAGACCCTATGTCAAAGAAAAGCAGCCAGGTGTGGTGGTGCATTCCTATAATCCCAGCGACTCAGGAGGCTGAGGTAGAAAAATTATTACAACCTTAGTCAGTCCCAGGCAAAACTCAAGACTCTATAATAAAATCAAGACTCTGAAATATAAGTAAAGCATAAAGGGCTGGAATATGGCTGTTCAGGGCTCATAGAAGCCCAGAGTTTAAACACCAGTACCATCAAAAAAGAAACCAAAGTGAGAGGGAGACTTTATGGTGTAGTATTTGCATATTCTGAATTTGGAATTGTGTTCATTGTATAACATTTGGAAAAACTTAATCAAGCCCCCATTCAAAAATGGCTTAGGTTTGTTTTTATTTTTTTTTAAGAAAGCATGCACAAATTCATTAACTACAAAAATTGTTAGTTTCACAATCATACTAAATGCCAGTGGTTTACATCTGTAATCTTAGCTACTCAGAGACTGAGATCCAGAGAATTGAGGTTCAAAGCCAGCTCAGGCAGTCCATGAAGTCCATGAAGCTCCAACTCTAAAATAACCAGCAAAAGCCTTGGTTGGAGGTCTCTAACCTGGAGTGTAGCAAAGTATTTGTGAAGTCCTGAGTTCAAATCCCAGGACCTGCAAATTTAAATAAATAAATAAATAAATACCCATCCTCAATACTACAGATGAGAGCGTGTCAAAGCACGGAATTGGAGAGAGCTACCCAGAGCCAGCCAGCTAGGAAGGGGCTCCAGCTCCAGGACACACCCTTGAGTGTGTTTGGGGCTTTGACACGTTACTGCTTCCCCATAGAGTCCCCATTTGACAGATGCAGAAATTGAGAACACCCACGTTTTGAGCCTCAAATTCCCCAGCCCTAGGTCATATGGAGGCCTGGCGCCTGGCTCTCAGTCCCAGCACTTTTCTCACTGTGTCACCGGGCCAACAAGCAGTCTCTACAATAGTCCCTTATGCTAAGGATACCCTCAACAGCCTTATCAGGCCCAGAGATGGCCATCACTTGCCCTAAGACTCCCCAGCAGATCATAATCTCCCCAAAGACTAGGGAAGAAGTCTGGGCAGCTGCAAGAGAAAGAAGACTGTCCCAGAGGCTGGAGTCAGCATCTGGAACAGCTGTGCCTCTGCAGCAGGCGGGCAGTCATTAGCAAAGCTTTGGCACATTTGGGGGCAATAACTGCTTGTTGTCTCCAGGGCCCATTGTGAGCCACCTCTGCTCGGAATGTAATGAGCATGTTTCCTACAAGGGAGGGGGACGCTGGCGCTCCTCCCAGGTCAGCCTGCCCAGCTCCTTGGCCCCAGCCGTCTGCTTGGTGTTAGCCTCACCCGCCTTCCTATTTTTAGCTGCATCCCACAGCCTGGAGGACCAGCCGCTGCCTGTGACGGCCACTGGCAGAGCAAGCATGCTCCCGGACAGGGCCAGGAGCAGCCGGGCAGCCTAATGAGGAAAGGATCACTCACTCCAGGGCCTAATGGTGGTCAAAAAGGGTCTTTTCATCTCCAAGACTCCATCAGGAGATTTTCTAAGCTTAAAAAAAAATGGAATATTGCAAGAGTGGGGGGGGGGGGCGGCATATGGAGTTGAAGATGTGGCTCAAATGGTAGGATGGCAGCCTAGCAAACACAAGGCCCTGAGTTCAAACTCCAGTTCTTTAAAAAAAAAAGTGTTTTTATTTTGTTCCCATTCCCTACCACCCCAATCCCCCACTCCCTGGTCCCCACCTAGGAGGCTTCATGGGTGAAAACCAAAAATAAGTAGAGATGAATTTGCAGCCTTACCTCATGTCTTTTCTTCTCCTGCCCCAGGCTGCTGTTTTCTTTCATTCCTCCACTAGGACCCTTAGAAAGGTTGGTTCTTCTGTCTGGAAAAGACTTTCCTCTCCCTGCCCTTGCCCTGATCTGAAAAACTGATCAAGCACATGCCCCACTCCCTTCCCCTCAGCCAGGCCTTCTGAACTGGGACAGGGCTCCTCTGCTGACATGGGCAGGAGCCTCTGTGCTGGCTTTTCAAGGTCATATGACATCTTGAGTGCTAGCTTAGCTCCCTCCTCATCTAGCTGGGGGCATCTGAAGAACTGGGATGTGAAGGATTCCTGTAGCAAGATTCCCAGTTTCCACCATAGAACCAGGGCCAGAATATGTGCAGTAAATGATGCCTGGCTGGACAAACTGAAGGACTAAACTGCTGAATACATCATTAGAGCATCACAGATGGAAGGAGACAAAAGAAACCCTCATCATTCTATAGACAAGGAAATTGGGGCTTAGAAAAGAAAAGAAAAATAAAATGGTATCAAGAATAAGTGGATGCAAATGATAGAATACCAACTCAAAGGTGCTTGAGAATACTATAAGCATGGAATTGGGCCTAGGGGTGTCTGGAACCAAGCATTCCCATGTTTTCGCTCTC
Organism: Perognathus longimembris pacificus; assembly: GCF_023159225.1. Classification (NCBI taxonomy): domain Eukaryota; kingdom Metazoa; phylum Chordata; class Mammalia; order Rodentia; family Heteromyidae; genus Perognathus; species Perognathus longimembris. The sequence continues at coordinate 31,353,814 of NC_063167.1, read as the reverse complement.
TCTTTCTCTCTGGCCAAATAATTTCTCTATTTGAAGGAATGGTACAAATTAAAAGAACTAGGGTGTTCTGGTACAACTTTATAGAAAAGCTAATGGTAACCCCAACATGCATGTACTACCTGGGCGACCACAAGTCACTCTGGCTTTGGGCGATCAGCCTAGGGCTTAGCTCTCACTGTCACTTCTCCCAAGGTGTCACTGTCTCTCATGCCAAAATCAGGGCCCCCTATCTTATGTAAGTTGGTGACATGGTCACCTAATTCTTTGATGGATTTCACCTGAGATGAGTCGCAGTGATGTCACGCAAGTGGAGGTTATTTTTTGGTCAGTGGCCAGTTTGTGCAGTTCTAGTAGTGACCAATTCACATTTTTCCTCAAGTGCGTTGCACACTCTATTGCATTGTGCTACATTCCTTACAGTTCTGCAGACAGAGGAGATAAAAGAACTGTAGATCAGTTTGGGCTCCAGGCCCTCTTCTAATACAGCACTGCGGATAGAGGCAGCTTCTAGCCAGAGGAAGAGCAACTCTCCCAAACATGGTGTGTATGGTGGGGGGCACCTTAGCCACTGCTCTTGGAGGAACTCACTGAAGTTTGGGTGAGCCACCCTGATTGAAATCGGCTTGATTCTCTAACATTTCTTGGTCAATTCTATCTGCAATTCATATAAGATACTTCTAAAACTCACTGTGTTACCATTACTCTGGGGTGGGCATCATTCCTCCCACTTTACAGATGAGGAAACTGAGGCTCAGAGAGGGTAATTAGTTCAGTCTACATCTTCTGTATACAGTGAAGAAACTATAGCTTCAAGAAGGCTTACTTGCCTAAAGTCACAGAGCAGGTCATGAGGATCATCTGCAGCTGGACGTCATAAGAGCATTTAGTCACATGTTATATAGGTGTGGAATGGGCATCTTTGGGGTATCTACTTGGCTTATGACAATTTTCATCTCTCTCAGAACAGCCCACATGAGCAATGCCTCCCTGTGCCTCTACCCAATGCTGCCTGGGCTAGAGTCAGACTCTGACTCAGTGGAACTAATCATCTTCTTTCCTGAGTATTTGGAGATTTTTGTTGTTGTTGTTGTTGTTAGTCATAGGGCTTGAACTCTGGGCCTGGGCATTGTCCCTGAGCTCTTCAGCTCAAAGCTAGTGCTCTACCACTCGAGCCACAGCTCCACTTCTGGTTTTCTGGTGGTTAATTAAAGATAAGAGTCTCATGGACTTTTCTTCCCAGGCTGGGTTTGAACCACGATCCTCAGGTCTCACCTTCCTGAACCACCAGTGGCCCAGTGAGGTTTGTTTTTAATGTTGCTTGACCTATCAGTCATATTCTTCCCTCCTGTAATCTGGGGCAGAGAAAACCAATCAAGGAAGAGAGAAAAACAGAGAAACCAGGGAAGTCGCCCCACCCCGGCGTTGCAGAGGGCTTTCCCCAGCCTGGGTCAAGACCTTTTCTGCATGAGATTCCTTTAGACATGCTTTAGCCCCTTTCTTTGTTTAAACTGGCTGCAGTGGATTTCATGTTAGGTGAATAACATTCTAACATCGCATGTGGCATAGTGCTTTTCCTGAAAAGGTACTGCTGACAGGACTCACCTGAGTACATGAACCATTTTGGTGATCACACAAGGAGGCCAGAGCAGGCTGGAATGACCAGGAAGTCCTCCCTGAAGCAAGCAGGATGCTTCTGTCCTGGAAATAGGAAGCACTTGAAAGCAGGTAGAGAAAACAATGTGGACCGCTTTCTCAGAGGTGATGCCTGGAAGACTGATTTGAAGAAGCTGAATGAATGGATGAGGGAGGTGATATAGTAAATAAGAAAGAATCTGGTCTTCTGGTCCCCTGTGAGCTCATCCAATGCCACCCAATTGTTCTGATCTGGAAAGTTACTGAATGACAGAGTACCATGGTCCTGAAAGGACCAGGTCTAGCTGTCATTCTAGCTGCCAACTGCATTAAGAAATAATGGTTTAGATTGTAGCTCAGTGGTAGAGCACTTCCCTAACATGCATGAAACTCTAGGGCCAATCCTCAGCATTGCAAACACACATAACACAATCTTGGATTCACTTAAGGAATTTAAGAGATAGTTTTGGATGGATGGATGGGGAAGAGGAGGGTGAGAAGGAAAAAAGAAAATTTCTGTGTAGGGAGAAGCTGGAGACATTCAGAGGATAGTCTAACCTAGATTCCAATGATTTGCTTTTCTCCCCCTCTTTCTCTCTCTCTCTCTTTCTCTCTCTCTCTCTCTCTCTGTGTGTGTGTGTGTGTGTGTGTGTGTGTGTGTGTGTGTGTGTGTGTGTGCTGGTCCTGGAGCTTGAACTCAGGGCCTGAGAACTGTCATTGAGTATTTGTGCTCAAGGCTAGGATTCTACCACTGAACCACAGCTCCACTGGCTTTATTGGTAGTTACGTAGAGATGAGAGTCTCATGGGCTTTCCTGCTCTGGCTGGCTTTGAGCCAGAATCCTCAGGTCTCAGCCTCCTAAGTAGCTAGGATTACTGGCATGAATTACTGGCATCCTGTTTTTGGTTCAAGTTATATAGCCATGATAAGGAACCAATTTCTGCTGAGCAGACTGTGAACCTTCAGGCTGTCATTGTGGTGGAAAAAGTCTTTGTCAAGAGGGATATGCAAGGCAAGACTAATGGCTCTCACAAAACCTTTGAGCTGGGTCTTTCCAGGGCTAGGGGCACATTGTGTGTGTGTCCCCAGCCTCCCTCCCTGTCCTTCCAATCAGATGTTGCAAGTGAGCTCAGTGGCTCCTTTTGATTTTCAGGATCCTGGTGCATTTGGCCTACTTTCCCTAGGCAGCCCCAGAAAACAGAGGGGACCCAGGAAACAGGCCTGCAGGGAGACATGGGCTGAGGAACAGTTGGAGTTTTATTTGGCTCACAGAGTCTTGGGCTCCCGAGAGCCAAAGACAAGGCAGGCCAGGAAGTCCTTCCCTTCAATTTGTTGCTTCTAAATTCCTCCCAGAAATGAGGCGTGTCAGTCTTTAAACTCCCAGGTTTTATGAGGCAATTATGGCGATTACTATAAATCTCCTGTGTGTTGTTTTCAAAGGAGCAATTAAGTGGAGGAACCAGGCACCATTTTCGTTTCTCATTAAGTGATTAGAGTTTGTTTGGCCAATCCCAATACTAGTGGCTGGAGGCAGGCTCTGTTGAGCTAGTCTTGGGCAATTCACCTCCTCTATGCACGCTTCTCATCCCGCACTTCCCTTCTACCTTGGCCTCTGCCTGGAGGAGCTGGAAGGAGCACTTTCATTATGCAGGTGAGGAAATAGGCACAGAATGGAAGCTGACTTGCCAATATTTCACCACAGCAGAGCCAGGCGCCAGCTCTCAGAGTGCTCCTACAGCCAAAATAAATCCCCCCTCCTTTTCAATTTTTCTCTCACAGTGATGAAGTCTAATGACCGCAATATGGTAAGATGGAGGCATCCTGGCCTTCGTGCTTTACCAGAGACTACACCAGCTCTAGACAAAACTTCTGTAGTTTTTGGTAAGTAAAAGAATAATGTCGCTGGGAATATGGCCTAGTGGTAGAGTACTTGCCTCATATGCCTGAAGCTCTGGGTTCGATTACTCAGCACCGCATATATAGACAAAGCTGGAAGTGGCACTGTGGCTCAAGTGGTAGAGTGCTAACCTTGAGCAAAAAGAAGCCAGGGACACAAGCCCCAGGACTGGCAAAATAATAATAAAAGGAGCACAAGGAAGCCAGGGACAGTGCTCAGGCCCTGAGTTCAAGCCCCAGGACTGGCAAAAAAAAAAGAAAGAAAGAAAAGAAAAGAAGAATGTCCTAGAGGATCGAAGCATTTCTGTGAAAGTTGGGAGCAAGTACCAAAGAATCAGAGAAGGAAGGCTTCATAGAGGAAGACACTTCATATTTCAGAATCATTTCACATTCTTAGACATTGGCATCAGTTCTACTTCTGTGATTGCTATTAGCTGGGTGCCTCGGAGCAAGTTAGCCTTGCTGAGCCTCATTGTCCTTGTGTTCTAAAGATTCAATGAGATAAGAGCTTGGCAGGCCTGAAATAATGAGGGATCTATACATGTCAAGCAGTGCCATTTTCTTTTTATCATGTTATTGAGGTGAGCAAGAGGAACTCAACTTGTGTAGCTCCTGGGGCCATGCTGAGACCACTGACGGGACGAGTCTGCAAACCACTCTCTGAGAGACCCAGGTGCATCTATGTAGACCCAGCTTCTGTCTCTGAGTGGCCCAGAGGGAGGCTGCAGAAGGGTGTCTGGCCTGTCCATACAGTTGGATGATGAGGAATAGGTGGAGGGAGCCCATGCTTGAGACCAGTGAGAGCTACCAAACCTTCCTCCATGGAAACCAGCCTGAGGTCAGAGGGAAGGGCCAGCAGAATGTCCTCTGCAAGTAGGGTGCTTACCTCATCCTGTGTGCCTAGAACTTTCCAAGTTTAGAACTGGAGTTGACACTGAATAATATTCCTATAAAACCATTTTCTTAAATAGAGGAGTTAAAGGAGGAGAAGGATGTAGATAGCTAATCAAAGATGGCCTGGCCTAGTGACTGCTGGGCCTTTTGCCTGCTATTGGTTTTTCTGGCATAGCAATAGAAGTTATTAGCTTAACACAGCTGTTTTTATTTCCTCACGGTTCTTCAAGTCAGAAGTTTAGGTATGTTCTTCTGGGTTCTATGCTTATAGTTAGCACTAGGCTAGATCCAAGTTGTTGGCTGGGCCAAGCTTTTACGTGGAGGCTCTGGGAAAGAGTCTATCTTGCAGCTCATTCAGTTGTTTGCAGAATACAGTTATGTTCAGGCATGGAACTGAGGTTCCCATGTCTTTGCTCTCGCTTGGGGTCCACCTTCAGCTCTAAGCTTTCCCTACTTTCTAGCATAGGGCGCTGTCCATCTTCAAAGCAACCAAGCAGCCACCAGTAAAGAACATAATCAATTATGTCTCAAATCCCGCTAACACTTTTCTCTCTTACTCTGTGGGATCATATGACCTGACAGGGCCCATCAGATAATCTACTTCTTGCCACATAATAAAGTCACATGTTCAATCTACACTCTAAGGGGAGGGGACTCTACAAGAGAATCACAGAGTTCTACGAAGATCCAATGACTCTCGCCCTTGGATAACTTCCTCCTCCATGAATATGTAGAGATTTTACAGATGCAATAAAAGTACTGACAAAATAGGAGCTTACCCCAGCAGGCCATATATTACATGAGTCCTTTACATTTAGACAGAGCGTTCTGTCCAGATGGTGTTAGAAGACCAAGATTCAGAGCATGAGAAAGCTTGTTTGCCCTTGCTGCACTGAAAATGGAGGGTGAGCTGAGTGACAGTGGCTCACACCTATAATCCTAGCTATTCAGGAGGCTCACATCTGAGGATCCTGGTTCAAAGCCAGCCAGAACAGACAAATCGGAGAATTTTATCCCCCCCCCCCCGGCAAATGTGGGAAATGAAAGTATGGTTCAAGTGGTAGAGTATCAGCCTTAGATGAAACAGCTGAGCAAAAGCATGAGGCCCTGAGTTCAGTTTCCAGTACTACAGAAAAAGAAAAGAAATGGAAGGTGTATGGGAAGGAACTAAGGGCAGCCTCCAGTGCCAAGAGCACCCCATATCCAACAGTCAGGAAAACAGGGACCTCAGTCCTACAATCATAAGGAACTGAATTCTGCCAACAATGTAATGTAAACCATCTATCTTGAAGGTGGATTCTTGCCCCAAGCCTCCAGTGAGAGCCCCACCCAGCTGGCCTCTTCAATTCAGACTCCTGTGTGCTGAGAACCCTTTCGACTCCACCCAGACTTCTGACCTATGGAACTGTGAGGTAATAAACAAGCATGGTTGTAAGTCACTCGGTGTGTGGTGATTTATGAAGCAATAATAGAAAGCACTGAAGGACTGGCCTTTGTCTCTCTGTTCCAAACTCTTATTTTGACCATGTCAATGAGAGGCATTCTAGACAAGGGGTTAAGCTCTCACCCTGCAGACAGACTGGCCTGGCTTCTAATGCTTCCTCTCTGTGGATTAACACTCAGACCTAAGCACAGCAGACATTTACTAAAACAGGCTAGAATTCTTGTTTGCATTCATTTTGTGAGTCTCTGATCAGCCCTCACTTTCTCAGTTAGAACCTCCACTATGCAAAGCTCCTCCCAGACTCCTCTGCTCGTCCGTATTTGCTCAGTCCACTAGGGCATACCTCTTGCTGTACTGGCTGCCTGGCCTCAGCAGCCATTAACTCCTTCGGGGATGGAAATCTTATCTTTCCAGAGTTTGGCCCAGCTCCTGTTAAGAGGATGGACTCCCAGAGAAGAGGCATTGCCCAGGGGAGGGATTCTAAGGTACCCAGTGAAGAGAGCTGCTCAAGGAGGGGTGACTGGCGGATGCTAGCAGCATTACCTGCCAGGCATGCTGAAAAGCATGGTCTTCATGACATCGGGAGTCTTTCTATTCTCAGCTTGTGTTCTGAAATTTCCATTTGTATCACTAAGTGTGAAAGGTGAGTGCTGAAGGGATGAGCCCCCTCTCCAGCTGAGACAGTTGGGGACTTGGACTGGGCTCATTCACTCAGCTACTTTAACACATGTGGATGACTCCCAGAAGTCCTGTGCTGAGAGATGGATTGGAGAGATGAAAAACCAAGCAGTATTAGCTAGCTACTTAAGGGAAAGAAGTTGTAGGTAGGAATCACCTAATGATCAAACCCTGACAGACCCAGATATCGAGGGACAGACAGGGAACCCCAAATTTGGAGCAAGTTTTCTGTGAGAGGTATGGGGACTTTTGTTTGGCTGATGCGGGGCAGGGAGATGGTGAGAACAGTACAGTGGATCCTGGAAAGTTGTGGTTGGCAGTCCAGAGTGTCCCGCAGGGAACCAGAACAGGAAGGTTCCGGCTTATGTGCATGTGCAGAAACAATTGACCAACTGACAGACCCAGCAAATGGTGATGGCGGGATGGATCCTGGGCGCCCCCTGGTGGCAACATAGCTAATTACACCTGACACCATCCAGTGCCCAGAGGATTGAATGCTTCATGTATCAAATTGGGAGGGCCAACTCACCCAGGAGAATCACTTTCTCTAGTAAAATTGACATGTGAATGGATCTGTGTCTGGGGTTGTGTCTATGGGCCTGTGTTTCCCCAAAGTGTAGACATATGTGTGCATGTGCCACTTATGTATATGGTTTGAGTCTGTACAGGTGTTGGTAAGTAGGCACATTTGTGCAAGGTATGCGTGCATGTAGATGCTAGCATGCAAGGATAACCTTGAGTGCCAGACCATGTCTCTGTATGTTTGTACAGAGACATGTTTGTGTTGTGTATCTGTCGGTTTGATCACTTGTGTGCTTGGGTCTGAGTGCATGTGTTAATGCAACTTCTTGGGGCTTGGTTTTCCGTTCTGTTACACATTGAAACAGTTAAGCTCCATAATCTTATTGTTTGTTTAAAGTTTGCTCTTGGATGCAGGCCTGTTCCAGAATAACTAGCAGATGCAAAAAGCATCCATTATGTATTTTTGCAATTAGCCAAAAACCCAGGAACTTTTCTTAAATAACAGACACAATTTTGTGGGTTGCTTATTGCTGGGATCCACCTCCTCTCCCCAGCTTGCCCTGGGCCCAGCCCCAACCCAGGCCAAGCCAGAGAGGGTTTGCAAACTGTCCCTAGTGGGATGGAAAAACCATTAAGGATTTCAGAATAGAACTCAAGGGAGCTTACAGAGGGAAGAGGAGGGAGAAAAACAGGAGAGAAGCCACCCAACTCTGAAATGCCATTATCACACTGACTCATCCAGCCTAGCACTTCCCCAGCTTTCTAGTATGAACTCAGTTAATCACAGGACAAAACCCCTATATATTCATTTACCCATTATTAAAGGGTTTTCCCCGATTTCATTAAATACTCCTATTTCCTTACCCTCTCCCCCACGCTCTTTTTTTCTGGTGCTATTTCTTTCTCTCCTCCATTAAAAACCAGGGACTTAACCAGGAACAACACTCCCATGGGCAAACTTTGTTGAGCAGCCACCCCCAGGCACTGTGGTTGGCCACTAGGAGGCAGAAACAGAGGCTCAGAGACTTTCCAAGCATTTAGGAGCCTATGAGGATCTTCATACCTTCACCTTCCCTCCTCACTTCTGTGGATACTGAACTCCTATGTCCTGGGTGTCCAGAAAGCCTAGGAATGTGGCTTATGTTCCAAGTGGATTTCAGACTTAGCTACAACCTGAAAAGGGTGGGGCCTGGACCACAGAACCCAGGACTGGGAAAACTCTAGGATCTGGCCTCTGCACATCTCCAGTGATGGGGAACTCATGTCCTCAAACAACCCAGTTAGTGGATGGGCAACCTTAGAATGTCTTGCTTCCATTGCTCCACTGTCCTAGCTCTGCCCTTCAAATCACAGCCATTGCTATCTCCCTTCCAAGACTGGAGACCACAATGGCTGTCCCCTGGGCTCTCCTCGCTTTCTGAGACTGTGGCAGCTAAGAAAGACCAAAGGAAGCCCACTATCAATTGTACTTCTCCCATTCAGTACTTTAGGCTCTGGGATGGCAGACTAGGCCAGTCTCATTTGTGAGCTTTCATGAGCTGGTCTCCCATTGTCAATCTACCGAACACTAAGAACATCTCCTGTGCTAGGCACTGTGAATGCAAAATCCAAGGAGACATGGCTGTTTCCATTACCTGCTCTACCCACTATTTCAGTATAACAGTCCCCCAAGTACCAATATCAGCATCACCCGAAACTTCCTGAGAAATGCACATTCTGGACTTGACTCCCAGATGCACTGGTTCAGAAACATTGTATATAAGCCCAGCCATCTGGGTTTAATGAGGCCACCAGGTGAAGCTGATACTGTTCAACTCTTGAGAACCACTGGTTTTAAGATTCATCCAAGGAGACTTTATAATCAAAGTTGAATTTCTAGAGATAGGCCTGTCTTAAGTCTAGTTTCAAATACATACACTGAATAAATGCTCAGCACCCTGAATATAGTCCTGTCCCACCGTACCACTGTGGTTGTAGAGTATCACAGAGTAACTGCTTTGTCTTTCCAGTGCCTGCTGACACTGGGGTAAGAACAGAAAGAAGAGAGTGGGGATCCTAGCTAAGTACTGGTAACAACAGTCAGGAGGGCTTCGAGGACACTCCTACTTCTACTATGTAAAAATTTAAGAGATTTGGTGGTGCATGAGTGCAAGGCAAGCAACTCAGGAGGCTGAGGCAGGCAGATCATGAGTGCAAACCCAGCATGGACTACACTGTGAGAGCTTATCTCAAGAGAGAGAGAGAAAGGGAGAGGGAGAGAGAGAGAGGGAGAGAGAGGGGGGGGAAGAGAGAGGGGAGAAGGAGAGGGAGAGGGAGAGGGAGAGGGAGAGGGAGAGGGAGAAGGAGAGGGTGGTTATTAAGAAAGTTGGGCACTGGTGGTTAATGCCTAAAATCTTAACTACTCAGGAGGCTGGATCTGAGAGGATAGAGATTCAAAGTCAGCTGGGGCAGAGACTATCTCCAATTAGCCAGCAAAAAACCAGAAGTGGAGCTGTGGCTCAAGTTCAGTAAATATAGTTGTCGAAGTGCTGGGGATATGATGTAATCTTTTTTGTTGTTATTGGTTGTGAGGCTTGAACTCAGGGTCTGGGCACTGTCCCTGAGCCTCTTTGTGCTCAAGGCTAGCTAGCATTCTATCACTTGAGCCATAGTGCCACTTCCTGTTTTTGAGTGGTTAATTGGAGATAAGAGTCTCAAAGGGACTTTGCAGGCTGGCCTCAAACCGCTATCCTCAGATCTCAGCCTCCTGAGTAGTTTAGGATTACAGGTGTGAGCCACCAGCCCCTGGTTGTAATGTAATCTTATAATAGAAATGCCAAGTGGTTTCAAATCTGTAGTATGAACTAGAAACTGCTCTATAAAACAGACTTTCCACATCCTAACACAGTAATACTGAAATAAAGATGCAATTAGGTTAAAAAAATATCCATCAACAAAAACTGAACACAGATTGTAGATGAGGTTTTTGTCAAAACATTGTTTTCTGGTTGTGATGCTTCTTTTTCTCTTCTGAATTAGTCACATTTTAGGCCTTTGTATGAATTGTATGTTGGAAGCACAGGGAAGTTGATGATGTCCAAAATCCACCTCACCTTCCATTAAGTCATCCATACAAAAGGGAAATCATTCAATTGTTGAAAATACAACATGACAAAGTTACAAGTTTGCCCACATTTAAAGCACTATACTCAAACAGAATACAGGCAAGAGACCACTGGATTTGGAGTTTGTCTAGCAACCTTGTTGAGCAGTGGTGATGTATTAACTGACTGTGTTATCCCTAATGTCTCAAACATATTTTGAATGGACAGGTTTGTTTTTTAACATGAACATTTTGTTGCTATTGTCACTATTTTGTTGCTGATGACACACAATGCTCAAAGAAGGTGTGAATGACATGCAACCAACTCTGAGGTCCAGGTGTCCACATTTCTGAGAACTGCCTTCCTAGTGGCTAGCTACCTAAATTAAGATGGCAGCTTCTAGCATGAATGTGACTAGCCTGTAACAATGCTTCCTATGTGTATATAGCAATTATATAATCATTTAGCTATGTGTATGGTCACATAAAACAATGGCTTAACTGCTGACTACAATTAACTACTTTCTTATATCAAATACACAAACTAAACCCACACATATCCATAAAATTACTCAAAACACAAACTGAAGATAAATGCAGATGGATGGTATTAAGTCACATTCTTGAAATCATTCCATCAGTAAAGTAAGTACCCATGAAGGAGTGGGAATGTGGCCTATGATTATGAAGACTTCTGGGTAAATTAAACAACCGTGTTTGGCAGGAGCCATGACTGTACAAATAAGTCAGCTCTGACAAGAGCTGTCACCTAAGAAGTAGAACTGGACAGAATCATGCATCTCTGTACAAATGACAGGCACATACCATTGTGCCCAGCTGTTGATTAAAAAGGGGCCTCCAAACTTTTCTGCCTAGGCTGGCTCAAGCCACAGTCATACCAATCTCAGCCTTCTGAATAGCTAGAATTACAAGTGTGAGCCACAGCTCCAGCCAGGCCTTTTGCTGGCTACTTTGGAGATAGAGTTTTGCGGACTTTTCTGCCCCATCTAGCTTACCATAATCCTACAGATCACAGCCTCCTGAGTAACTAGTATTAAAGGCATAAGCCACTGGTGCCCAGCTTGAGATCTTTTTGTATATGTGTGTGCATATATCCTGGGGCTTTTACTCAGTGCCTAGGCACTGTTCCTGAGGGTTTTTGTGTGTGTGTATCTTTGTGGTTTTTTTTGTCTTGTTTTGTTTTGTTTTTGCTTAAGGCTAGTGCTCTACCACTTGAGCCACAGCTCCATTTCTGGCTTTTCTGACTCTGTGTGTGTGAGTGCACACGCACACACTCAATTGGAGATAAGAGTTTCATGGACTTTCCTGCACAATTTGGCTTTAAACTGTGATCCTCGATCTTAAGTCTCCTGAGTAGCTAGGATTATAGGCTTGAGCCATGGGCACACACCTTAAGAGATAATTTTTAAAGGAAAAATGGATGTAAGAGAAAATTTCTTTGTACTCAATAACCTTTTAAAAGTTGTGTACATTTCAACACTTCAAGGTGGTGCCAAAAAAAGAACCAAAGTAGCCAGGAAGAAAACAAAACATTTATAAGATATATTTATTACCCTTTTTTCTGACCAAAGTGCAATGATTCTTAAATCTTTTTAAACAAATAACTATGAAAAAGGTATTCCAGAAAATAAAATACAAATAGGAAATTTAACCATTTGATCACCATTTCTAATTTAATCTAGCCCTATTATTTAGTCCAGAAAACAAAACCAACAAACAAAAACTCTTAAAATGAGAACGGAATCATTTTAACATAACTCTCTCTGGCACATCCACTTAAAGGTTCCATTGTGAAGAATTTTGTTAAAATGAAAAACACCATTAATAGAGTGTAAGGAACACAAGTCATTAGATGTGATCCTTCCCCCACACCCTCAGATTCTGTCAGAATAAAGCTGACAATCTTGTCAGGCTCTGAACCCCTGTGCCCTCAATCCCAACCTCAGAAGCAAAGACTATGTATGCCCTGTCATACAACTTTGTACAAGTTGTAATAAATCAAAGCCTAAATTTTCTTATCTATCATTCTGTAGGCAATGGTCAGTTACTTGATAAACATTAAAACATTGCTAGAAATCCATTTTTATGAGTTTATGTACTGAACACCTTGTACAAGAACTGGCTACCCAGAAAATTCCTTTAAAATTTGGTCCACAAATTTGCTTATTAACAGGTTTGAAATTTAAAACCTGCAAGAAAAAGAGGAAGTGGGAATCCCTAATCCTAACATGGTATAATTACTAAAGGGACATACATGCACACTAAAATATTTTGCTCACAGAAGGCACAAACTATAAAAGGGGTAATCTTTGTAATACAAACAAGGAACTAGTTAATACCCTTCTTTGTTTTGTGAGCACCATAATAACTACAATGAAGTTAAACCTGAATTGAGTCTACTGTTGTGACAGAAATTTAAAAATAAAATAAAATAAATCTGTCTTACTATAGATTTTCTAGCACTGAGATGTAATTTTTAAAAATTCAAATTGCCTTTAAAAGGGGTTGTGGTAGCAGCTATCAAAGCAATATTCAAGCATGATTTCAAGGATGCTTTAGGGTTTGAAGTTAGCCTTCTTTGTCAAAAATTTTTACCACATCATCAAAAACCTGCAAAGAAGAAAAAAAAAAAGAATTAGTTTTTAAAGCAAATACCGTTAAAACACCATACATGGGTCTAATTCCCAGCGACAAAAATAAAACTAAAAACAAAAACTACCAACCCTTCCTCCCAACACAAAAAGTCTACCAAGTAGCTAAGTTCCCATTAAAATAGTCCATTTTAACTATTAAAAACTAGGCTCACAAGCTGGGTGCTGGTGACTCATACTTGTAATCCCACCTACTTATAGGGCTAAGATCAGAGGATCAAAGTGCAAAGCCAGCTTGGGCAGGAAAACTCAGGAGACTCTTATCTCCAAAACAAAAAAGCTAGAAATGGAGCTGTGACTCAAGTGATAGAGTGCTAGCCATGAGCAAAAGAAGCTCAGGGGCAGTGCCCAGGAACTGAGCTCAAGTCCCAGGACCAGCACAACAACAAAACATATTACAATGTCTTAGCTTCACCTATTTCACTTTCAACATAATACAAATGACATGACAAACATGTGCCACTCAATTTTATTAGTGCTTTTCCAATAAAACATACTTCTCTATAAGCTACTAGTAATTTGGTAAAAATGTATCTGGCTTTTTAAATTCTGATCCTAAAACCACAAAGTTTTCTTGTGCATTACTTCACCTATAGAGAAGAGGCAACTGATAAAAAGAACTTCCTGAATCTTCCTCTTCAGGAATTTTCTTGTCTTGTAAGAGGAAGAAGATTCAAGATTTTAAAGCAGATCAAGGAGAGGGAGATGAGGTGAATTTTTCTAGGCATAGTGAACTCAAAACACAATTTAGAGATTGCTGATTTGTGAAGAGAAGAGTGAGGTATTGTGGAAAACTTGTACCTTTGAAGCTATTTGTCTTGCTATGGAAAAGGATCTAACCTAGGTTCTTGAGCTAGATGACTTGCCAGTCATGTGATAGATGTTTTTTAAAAAATGAACATGTTGGATTGGAGGTATGGCTCAGTTGGTAGAGCACTGGCCAATGAGCAAAACTATCGGGTAATGAGTTTGAATCTTGGACTGAAAAACAAACACCAACCCCATATATTCCAAATCATGATACCCAAGATTTAAGGAAAGAAGTTTGAAATTAATGACCACCCATTTCTCATGAAGAACAAATCTAAGGCTGTAAATCCTGTATTATACCTATTCAGAAAGGAGAAAATCCTAATTTCACATTTGGTCTCAAGTGTTTCAAAAACAAACTTAACTTACCTATCATAGCATTTCTTTTTCTCATACCTACTCTAAAAGATACACTCACATTTTTACTTGATTACTTTTTTATTCTGAGCCAAGCCAGGAACACTTACTTCATCAACCGATTTAGAAGCATCTATCTTCTTGACTTTCCCCATTTCCTCATATAGGTCAATAATTGGTTTTGTTGACTGAAGATAGGTCTGAATTCTGCAAAAGAAGCAAAAGACTGCCGGGTTCTAGAGATGGATCTCCCTTCACATTACATGAGGCTCAGAGGGCAATAACCCCCCACCCAGTTCACTCCATCATGCCCTTACACAAGCCACTGTACCTAGGGAATCGTAACCTGTTCTTTCTCAGGACCAAAATGCAACAGGAATTTCATCTACCACTTCACTTCTGCACTGGGATTGAGGTGGCTAAAACAACAAAAAAAAAAAAAAACAGAAAAGTACCTCTTTTCCAAGCTCTCTCTGTTATCATCACTCCTACCACTACTCTTCCCTCTCTCAAGGCACCGTTCAATACAGATCTACAGGAAGATATAAAGTTAGGTTACAAAACAAAGGCATTCATTAATATACCATTCTTTTTACCTTAAAAGTTTGAAGATTTGGCCAAAAAAAAACAAAAAAACAAACAAAAAAACCCAACAACAACCAACCCACATTCAACTCAATGTGTTTAACTCATTAATCATCATGCAAAATCTTTCTCAATTTAAACATGTGGTTCAATTTATATAAACTAGGTTAAATAAGTACAGAGCATAATAAGAATTCATTCATGACTCAGTTTTTCCTGTGTGTGTGTGTGTGTTTTCAAACCGCAATAAAAAGAAGATCTGTATGTATGTGGTCCCAGCTTGGATATTTTATTAACTTATTACGTCTGAATTACATGCCTCAAATTTTGTGCCATTTTTGCTTACTTTATGATAATTCCATAAATATCCAAATATTTAAGAGTCAACGTATTTGAATAAAGCATCTCTTGTTAATCGTGAGTAAACATTCTTTACTTATAAAGCTGCGGTAATACTCTAAAGTTAACTTTGAAGAGTAAGTGAAAACATATTTTTAGGGCTGAAAGAAGAGAGTTACATTTTAAAGTAACTCAGTGCTGCAGAAAGTCTCTATTAGAGGCACATTTGTAATTCAACCTAAGAATAGCCAACTTCCTTCAAGGCACTACTTCAAATTCTTTATTTTTTCAGACTGTTGGCATTGATTTAATGAAGTTTATATCACAGCAGCTGTCAAGCAGAGTTAGCCCTTTTAATGAAATAGTTCTAAGACATTTATTTAGTTTTTCAAAGCTATGTCTGGGTATGCTTTTAGGAATATAAAGAGGGGAGGGTTGGAATGATTCTTTCTTTTTTGTTTGCCAGTACTAGGGCCTGAACTCAGGGCTTTTTATTGTCAACTTTCTTGCTTATGGCTGGCACAATACCAGTTGAATCACAATTCCAGTCCGCCTTTTGCTGGTTAATAAATGATGGAGTCTTGCAGACTTTTCTGCACAGGCTGGTCTCAAACTTAAATCTTCCAGGTCTGAGAGGCTCCTAAGTAGCTACAAGATTACAGGCATGAGCCATAAGGCACTTTGCTTTTTTTGAAAGCTCATTTCACTCTTAGAAGAAAACCCAAGCTATCCTGTATGTCCCTCTAAAATATAAAGCTTCCCCTTGAATGCTGGTGGCTCATGTCTATAATCTTAACTACTCAGAAGGCTGAAGTCTCTAAGGATCAAGGTTTGAAGCCAGCCTGGGCAGGAAAGTTTGCTAGATTTTTACCTCAACTACACTACCAAGAAAGCTTGAGGTGGGGCTGTGGCTCAAGTGGTCCTAGAGCAAAAAGAAGACCAGGCCAGGGAGAGATCAGTGCCCAGGCCCTGAGATCAAGCCCCAGGACTGGAACTAAAAGAAAAGAACTTCCTCAATTTTCCAAGAATGTGTTTCTTTGCTAATAAGCAACATGTTCTCTGAAAATAGCACACATTTAAGTAGTAGTCAAACTTTACTACCTAACATTGTGTGTGTGTGTGTGTGTGTGTGTGAAGTATCCTTTCAAAAACCTATTCTTGTTATTTTGAAGTAAGACTAAAGCAAATTTTATGTTGTCAAGGCTTCTAGTGCCAAATAGCTGTTTAACACTTCAGCAGCACAGCACAGCTTTTGTTTACCCAATCTACCAATTAAAAAACAAAACTCTGCCTAGAAAAAATGTAAATATAAGTAAAAATCACTTTGTTTTACCCTAATTGTTGACCATCAGTTGCTTAAAGCCCAGGTGGGCAGAAGAAGTTTTCATTACCTCATTATTACAGTCGAAAAACAAAACAAAAGACACATCTGCCTTCCCATCCATAGTTGTGTTCCAACCTTGAAGATTGTCTTGATTTCTGGGAAACCCATCAATCAGGAATTTATTCTTCTGAGCATTGGCAGCCATTGTTTGATCCATTTCCTAAAAAAAAAAAAAAAGGTGGTTTAGGTTTAATATTACATTAAGTATGTATGATTTCTTAAGCAGCAGTGGACATATACAGGTTTCGTTTTGTTATTATTCTTTGAACTATAAGTAAAGGGCAGGGAATGGTGTTACATGCCTATTACCCCAGCCAGGTAGCTGGAGGTAGGAGGATCACATTCTGAGGCCAGTCCTGGGCAAAAATGCAAGACTCTATCTGAAAAAAATAACTAAAGAGAGTTGGGAGCATGACTAAAGTGGTAACTTTCCTGTCCAGCAAGCATGAGGTCTTGAGTTCAAGCTCCAGTGTCACAAAAAACAGTAACAACAAAAGCACACATTAAGAAAATGAGTGAAGCGAGAACTCAAGACCTTGAGTTCAAGCCCCAGTACCAATTGGAAATGAGCCATTGTTTCAATATGGCTACCTCAGCTAACTGAGCTATGTTTTGTGTTGTTTGTCACTCTACTACCTAAACTACAGATCCACTTCCAGTTTTTTTCTGGTTAACTGCAGGCAAGAGTCTTTTCAGTTTGCCTGCTTGGCCAGGCTTCAAAACTTTGATCCTCAGATCTCAGCCAACTGAGTAGCTAGGATTATAGGCACGAGCCACCAGCATCCAGTGTTTTCTTTTCTTTTCTTTTTTTGCCTATCCTGGGACTTGAATTCAGGGCCTAGGCACTGTCTCTGAGCCTCTTTGTGTTCAAGGCTAGTGCTCTACCACTTGAGCCACAGCACCACTTCTGGCTTTTTCTGAGTAATTTATTAGAGATAAGAGTCTCATGAACTTTCCAGCCCGGGCAGGTTTGGAACCACAATCCTCAGTTCTCAGCCTCCTGAGTAGCTGGGATTATAGGAGTGAGCCACCAGTGCCCAGCTCAGCTTTTTTTTTTTTTTTTAAGACAGCATCTTATCATAGGGCTCAAGCTTGTCTGGAACTTACTGTGTAGCTCAAACTGGACTCAAACTCAAGATACTTCTGCCTCAGCCTCCCAAGTGTTGAGATTATAGGTGTGTACCACCACACCTGGATGAAAGTATGCTGATTCTACAAGTGCTTGTTTTTGCTGTAATTAAGTCAAATAGCAAAAGTCTTTGACCAAAATTCAAATCCTACTTTTTTTTCTTTTCAAATCTTTCTTACATTAATAATCCTCAGGTGGACTGGACAAAAATTCAAATCCTTTTATAATTAATAATCCTTGGTGGTTTTGTCTTTTATAACCTGAAGCAAATTAACTTTATCTAAATGCCACTGGCTGCCCCTAAATCCAAGTAGAAATAGGACATTCAGAAAGATGGCAAGAAACCACATTCAGGCAATTCCAGCACCAGAATTTGAACATAGGAATGTGTAAATGTAGATGCAGATGTCCAGTCTCCAAAAGCTGGCCACTTCCAGTTACCACAGAAAAAGCACAAGGCAGTAACAAGCTTTAGACTAGGTCTCCAGTCTGAAGTAAACTGACATTTGTTATCCTCCATCTCAAACTTCTCTTGTTCCTCAAAAACAACAAGAACTGCCGAGACTCCTGATTCCTGTATCTAAGCATTGGCTTTATTCCAGAATGTGGCTTCTTCTCCAGTATTTATAAAATGTCAAAATAATTCTTTTGGACTTTTCTGCTATAGCATTTGTACTGTGGAAGATGTCTGAATAAGGCACAACAATATTTACTCACCATATATTCATTTGAGCCCTACTATCATCAGGGAACGTGAAGTGCAAGGTCTAAGTTCTAAGATAAGGTATGCGAAGAAAGCTATGATTAAAAAAAAGCAGACAGGCTCCAGCTGCTCACCCCTGTAATCCTACCTATTTAGAAGGCTGAGATCTGAAGCTCATAGTAGGAAGCCAGCCAGGGCAGGAAAGTCGTGAGACTCTTATCTCCAATTAACTACCAAAAAGCTGGAAGTGGAGTACTAGCCTTGAGGGAAAAAGCCAAGGGACAGTACCAAGGCCCTTGAGTCCAAGTCCCAGGACCAGGACCAAAAAAAAAAAAAAGAGAGAGAGAGTGAAAAAGAAGTTGTTAAAGTGAACAAAAATGGTAACATAAGGAACAGTGGTCAGTGAGCTTTGAAAAACAGTGACTAGAACTAAATGCTACAGAAAATATGACTAAAAATACTGCCTGGACTTAATAGGGAAGACCACTGGTATTAAGAACAGTTTCATTGGAGATTGAAATAGACTGCAAAGGCAAAAAAGTGAAAAGGTAGAAGAATGTGGCCTACTCTTCCTTAATGCCCAACTATGACAGAGGAGGGACACTGGATCCAGGAGACAGGATCTATTTACTCTGGAATGGAAGTAGGTTACTTCAGACTTTGAAAGGAGAGACAAAACAGTACGTATGTACACTCTTCATCATCAAGTGTCTCTGATTCCATCCAGGTGTCTATACAGCTCTCTGCTACCCAGGCTTTAGCAACTTCTTCTTATTCCCAATATTGCAGTTTGCCTTCAGTTTCTTGTATGCCAAAATACCTTTGAATGACTATAGTCTAAGGGATCTACAATGAAGACTTACCAAATAAATGTGAGGTTACTATTTTTCAGATATCACCTTGACAAAGATGATGCATATGCCAGAAAAGGAGGCATTAAGATGGAAAGAATAGGGAGGGGGAATGAGGGAGGAGGTAACAAACAGTACAAGAAATGTACCCAAGGCCTAACATATGAAACTGTAACCTCTCTGTACATCAATCTGACCAAAAAAAAAAAAGAGATGGAAAGAATATCCACAATGAGAGGGGCATTAAGTGAAAAAAAAAGAGAAAGAAGAAACAGATATGCAAGAAAGCAGGAAGGAAAAGAAGAAGAACAAATGGAAGAAAGAGTAACTATCTGAATACTGGGAAGAAACGGCCAAGTGCACATGTGCATGTGGAGTTGACCTGTAGCTGATCCAAAGCCAAGGCAGGGAATCCTTGTTACTGTTCAATCTTCCTAGGTAAGAAAGTTCTCTGTCCTGCTGTTCTCAGACAGCATGACTACCTTCCACAAGCCAGAAATGTTTCATTATTCAAATGAAAGGATGTTTAATTTCTTATTCTCTTTCTGGTTTGAACCAGTCGACATTCACACTTCTTACCCTCTTCAACAAACTGATGGTTATCTCAACTGGAACAATCTTTCCTTCTGTAATGTACTTTTCAATGAGTTCACCATACTGTGAATCTGGGTTTTTCCTTTCATCACGAAGGAGTTCTCCTGCAGATAGATGTGTGTAGCCATATTTCTGGGGGGGAAAAAATGACACACAGGGAAAAAAATCAGAATTCATTCTCTAGTGCTAGGACTATATTTTTGTGTTAATGTCTATATTCTAAAATAGTTTCATCTCTGTATTAAATAATAAAGAAAATTTTAAGGGACTTCACATAGCCTAGTTTGCTTATCATCCTTACCCATCAAAAACATAAGGTTTACACACCATGAAATCAGTCCAAAATTTATCCAAGTGTTCAAGGCATTAACATCCCATTATATTCCTTCACAACCAGGATCCAAGTCTAAGTGTTCCTAACTACTATTCAAAGAAACAGTAATCTAAGCTATGGGGAAGGTGGAAATGGGAGGACACTGAGCTGGGAATGTGCCTTAGCAGGAGAGTGCTTGCCTTACATGCATGAAGCCGGGTTCGATTCCTCAGTACCTCATACCACAGTGCCAGAAGTGGCACTGTGGCTCAAGTGCTAGAGTGCTAGCCTTGAGAAAAAAGAAGCCAGGGACAGTGCTCAGGCCCTGAGTCCAAGCCCTAAGACCAGAAAAAAAAAAAAGGAGGATACTGATTTGAGGCCAGCCTGGGCAAAAAGAGTTAGCCATACTGTATTTCAAGAAAATCCAGGAATGACTGAATGCCTATAATCCCAGCTGCATAAGAGGCAGTGGCCCAAGGACAGCCCAAGTAAAAACAAAATTTCAACTGAAAAGTAAATTAAAAAAGCAAAAAGGAAGCTGGGGGCATGGCTCAGGAGGTACGGCACCTTCCTAGCAAGCTCAAATCCCAATGCCACATAGGGAAAGAAAAAAATAAAAGTCTAACAAAAACATTTATGACTCAAGACAAAATCTCAAACTCTTGAAACTGCCAACTACACCCACTGTCTATAAAATGAAATACTGCTTTCTTAAACTAACATGTCTAAACTGAACTCACCAATACCCACAAACCTCCCTTTTCTGTTTTCTTCCCTTTCTCAATGAGTAGCATAAGTTCTACCTTTTCTATAAAGTCAGCTTTCCTAACCACTCTGAACAATACTCACAACCGACTCTCCACTTAGGACTAGTCTTTTAAAAATCCACTTCCTAACTTTATACTAAGGACAAGAAGTCTCCTTTGTGAGCTGACACAGTGGTACACACCTATAATCCTGGCACTTAGGGTGAGGCAGAAGGATTGCAAGATCCAGTCTCAAAAAAACACTATAAAAAAGTCTCATTTTTGGACAAGAGATACCTATTTTCTAAGTTGGTGGGTTTGATTAAAAATTACCTATGACAGGGGCTGGGGATATGGCCTAGTGGCAAGAGTGCTTGCCTCGTATACATGAGGCCCTGGGTTCAATTCCCCAGCACCACATATATAGAAAACGGCCAGAATGGCGCTGTAGCTCAAGTGGAAGAGTGCCAGCCTTGAGCAAAAAGAAGCCAGGAACATTGTTCAGGCCCTGAGTCCAAGGCCCAGGACTGGCAAAAAAAAAAAAAAAACACAAAAAACCTATGACAGTGCCTAACATATATTATGTAATACAAGCTATCAATGTGGGCTGGGAATATGACCTAGTGGTAGAGTGCTTGCCTCGTATACATGAAGCCCTGGGTTCGATTTCTCAGCATCACATATATAGAAAAAGCTAGAAGTGGCGCTGTGGCTCAAGTGGTAGAGTGCTAGCCTTGAGCAAAAAGGAAGCCAGGGACAGTGCTTAGGCACTGAGTTTGAGTTCAAGCCCCAGGACTGACCAAAAAAAAGCTATCAATTAGCTCTGTGCTATCAGGAAGATATTTATAATAAATGACCTCAAATCTTTTTTTAATATTGTACATAGTCACAAGTCTCATAATGATATTTTAGTTCATGAGAGCCACATATTCAATGGTAACCCCATAAGATTACAATAGATCTAAAAATTCCTGTAACCTAGTAACATTAAAATCGTCATGTTACAGCACAATATATTACATGTCTGTGCTGGTATAAATAAATAACTTTCCTACATTAATAATCCTATCAAAATACATAGTTATGGGTGATACATAATACTTGATCATGATAAACAACTATCCTGATGTTTTATGCATTTACTATACATTTTATTGTTATTTTGTAGTTGTTGTGTCCCTTCTAATTGTAGAAACAAAAGGTTTACTGTAAAGCTGTATGCAGTGTTATTCCAGCAAAAGACCCCATCATCTCATGTTTACCTTGACTGCATCAAAAGGGCACATAGTAACCAGTCTAAACACTATGATGATTGTGTACTTTAACCCCACTAAGAACAACCAAAGAGCCTGACTGTGTACTTCTCAGAAAGTTACATGTAATTTACTGACAAGGATATCTTGTGGTCATCAGACAATCTTGTTCTTGGGTGACCATCATAGGCTATGCTCCATTAGGCAATACAGTATTTGGGACCAAGTTATTTATGCGGCTAGTCAATGGCTGAAGTGTTATCTGTAGTGCATGCCTGTAAATATACATATAATTTAATGGTTTTGGTACAAAACCTATCAAGGGATTAAGTGAGACACGAAAGGTCAGCAATATGTATTATTGTGATAGTGATAATCATTACCATTAAGGCCTTTGAAATGTCATGCTTGGCCAAGGTTGAGGGTAAATTAAGTCATATATGACACAGTGGTATTATGCTGCCATTTCCCCTTAGATGCAATGAAAAACAATATACTCTAAGTGATCATTCTGAATGAAAAGTTTCTTCTTCCATATGAACTTAGTTTTACCAAATCAAATCCATTTTAAATTTTTTTATTCTCAAATAGGGGTATATTCAATGTTCAGTTACAATAATCAACTTATCCCAAATTTGAAAGACTCCCTCAGTGAATTCTTATTTTATCTAAGTATACATACTAAGTAAAAATACTTGCTAATGTAAATGTTATCTTAATTTCAACTTTAGAATTTGAGGCAGCATACACTGCCACTCTCTTTTGAATTCAAAGATAGCTGTGCTATATAGTAAGAACTCTCCCTCTAAAAAGGTGTTTCAGTTTCAATTGCTCCTTTTGTGAATACTAACTCTTCCAATTACCCAGGCTATGATGAGCTTTCTTATTTGGGGCTATAGAAAGCCATAGATTTCTATTCCTTTGTATTTCCCTACATTGTTGGTTAAGCTCATTCTTACTTATTAAATTGTAAGCTATCAGTAAGGTACTCAGCAAGGAAAAACAAACCCTAAACAGATTATTTGATGACTGAATTTGGGTATAAAGTAGGATGAGGCAAGCACTCTTGCCACTAGGCCATATCCCCAGGCCCAAAGTTGGATGAGAATAAGCAAAACCATCATATCACCCATGTGTGTGTTTTAGCCATATTAGTCCTTCCACCAAAAGAAATGATTGAAAGCCTTCTTAATTACTGGAAAAGGAAAACTGGAAAGGAAATTACTGGAAAGGAAAACTCCCATAACTTACAGAAAATAGAAGTAAATATGAATTTATTCAAACTGGTATTTTACAATTCTTTCCATACCAACTATAAGTCCCTACTTTGATCACTAAGTATAGACAAACTCTGAGAGATGGGTACAGAAAGAACATTATAAAACAATGAATTTTGACCTATATTCCCACTCACTACATACCATTTTCAAAAAGCATTTTACAACTACTGTCCACAAAATTTTATAGCAGCTTCATTTCCCACTGTTTATTTTGGCTCCTACTTAGAAGTCTCTGCTTGCCGGATGTTCTACTCCGGTCTAATGATTACAGCATATGGTGATGTTGAATAAATGCAGAGACAAACAGAACTAAACAATGGCAAGCACTCAGTGAAAATGCCAGCCATACATGTTACTCTGTAATGCTCTGCTATATGAACAACATATACATTAGAAGCCCAGCTAGCAATTTAGAAATTAGTATGCTTACCATTCATTTCCTGACACTTGAGAGCTCAAATTTGCAAGCTTTATTTTTTTGCATTAAAATGGGGTTTGGCATTACATAACTTAAAAAATAAAGTAGTTGTAAGCTGTAGATATATACAAATGATATAGTTAAACCATTTTACAGTTTGTCAAAAAGATGTCAAGAAGAAAAAAACTTTACCCATAAGTCAAAGGAAACAAGAGATGTAAATAAACACAAACATGTCTAACCTATACATTTATCTTTCAATTTCTCATGCACATTCCATTTTTTAAAAGCCTCTAATTGCTAGTTGCTTTCTCATACTATATTTTCCTTAAGGAATTTTCTTCCTACCACACAGAATTTCAACAGCAAGAAAAAGATAACCATCACTCACAAAAAGTTATTACAGCATTTTAATAGTAACTAGACTTCCAATAAACACATTTTCAAAACATTCTACTGTCCTTCAGTAGTCACCGATGCTAGTTCTGAACAGATATTTTCCAGCCTTAACCAAAACTTCTTCAGTCTCTGAGATTTCCCAGCAATTAAAATCTAGCAAGTCATCCAGTGTAGTGAAGGCCAACATTCACAACCATAGCACTTATAACTCTAATTACACACTACTACCTAAACAAAAAGGTTCCTAGTGAATGATACATGAATTCAATTTACTCAGAGTAACTGAGAAAGTTACTCACTTTCATTTTCTCCTTATGAAATTGAAAAACAATAATCTTTATGAATCATTACACTAAGATTTACAGGGAGAAAAAGAGCACACAATAGCGTTATGTTTACTATAAGTAGGAAAATACTATCAGTTCCATGGCATCAACTCAAACACTGGAGCAATTTTCCTCACTGCCTAGCAACTGCCTTTCTTTCTTTTCTTGTAAATTGTGATAATGTGAGAACTAGGAATGTTCCTCAGTGGTAGAACACTTGTCTAACATAAGCAAAGCTTTGGGTTCAACCTCAAGTGCTGCAATATAAAAGGAAAAAGTAAAAAAAGAATGTGATTTGATGTGACTAACAGAAACAATCAAAACAAAACAAAAAACTCCACAAAAAAACAGGATTCACAGTACAAATGATGCATACGTGGCAAGAGGTCCAGATGCCAGGCAGAAGGAGATCCAGATGCTAAGCAACTCTTCTGGCTATACCCAAGCAGAAATGAGACTACAGGGGAACACAGCAAGTTCTCCCCACCCTCACAAATACAGATCAACAGCCAAGGGCAGGAGTTTGAGCAGCCAAAGGCCAGGCCTAGAAGAAGGTAAATCGAGGGATGCAGGATATGACTTCTATAAGCGGACATTACAGGACAGGGAACAGGACATTATCTGCAGATAAGAAAGACATCATGAAACAGAGATGGGTGACATGAAGCTATAGATCATCTAGCTCAGTGTTCCCTGAGCTCTGGGAGTTGCAAAGCTGATAAATGAGCAGTAAAAAGTGACCTAAGGTGGCTGGGGATATAGCCTAGTGGCAAGAGTGCCTGCCTCGGATACACGAGGCCCTAGGTTCGATTCCCCAGCACCACATATACAGAAAACGGCCAGAAGCGGCGCTGTGGCTCAAGTGGCAGAGTGCTAGCCTTGAGCGGGAAGAAGCCAGGGACAGTGCTCAGGCCCTGAGTCCAAGGCCCAGGAATGGCAAAAAAAAAAAAAAAAAAAAAGTGACCTAAGTACACCGCTATGGCTTAAGCATAAGCAGCAGGACATGCTGTAAATCAGGTCATCCAAGGTCAGGTTATACTCCCTTGGTGGGGGCTTGTACTACAGCACCCCAGTTGGGTTTCCAAGGGTCTGCCATAACTGTGAACATGACGAATCAAAACTTATGTAGCCAAGTAGCCAGTGGCTCACATCTGTAATCCTACCTATTAAGGAGGCTGAAATCTGAGGACTGCAGTTCAAAGCCAGTCAGGGCAGGAAAGTCCATGAAATTCTTATCTCCAATAAACTACTCAGAAAAAGCTAGAATTGGCTTGGCACTGTGGCTCACGGGCAGAGTACTAGCCTTTAGTAAAAAGAAGCTCCAAGGCCTTCAGTTAAAGCCCCAGGACCGACTAACAAACAAAAAACTACTAGGCATCCTTTAGATATGCAATTGTGAAGTTTTTGAGACTAAGTTTACTTTGCATTATCTATGATTAGTGAACCTTAAAATCAAAGTTCTGGTCATATACTGCCAACAACCTACCTTCAGAGAATACCCACAAATGTTGTGAAGACACTGCTGAAGTATCTATATTCATATCAGGGACCAGTTGCAAGCAATAGTTTTTTTTTTTTTTTGGCTAGTCCTGGGCCTTGGACTTCAGGGCCTGAGCACTGTCCCTGGCTTCCTTTTGCTCAAGGCTAACACTCTGCCACTTGAGCCACAGTGCCCCTTCTGGCCATTTTCCATATATGTGGTACTGGGGAATTGAACCCAGGGCTTCATGTATATGAGGCAAGCTCTCTTGCCACTAGGCCATATTCCCAGCCCAGCAATAGCTTTTTGTTTGTGTTAGTCATGGGGCTTAAGGCTAGCACTCTACTACTTTGATACAGTGTCACTTTCGTTTTTTTCTGGTGGTTAATTGCAGATAAGAGTATCATGGACTTTCCTGCCTGGGATTGACTTCGAACCGCAGTCCTCAGATCGCAGCCTCCGGAGTAGCTAGGAGTAGCTAGGATTACAAGTGTGCATCTGGTGCCTAGCCTGCAGGCAATAGTTTTGCAGTCTGCAAAGTGTTAGGAACACTCTGTAAGGCTACAATTTGCTTCAAAGGTATATTTCCAATGCAACTTTTTCCAATTAATCTAAATTCTCTCTGAGAAGGACTTTCCAAAACAATACCTGCCCCTCCTATGGGAGATTCCTTTTCTTTGTCACAGTACCCCACACATATACTGGGCAACATTTTAGGATTTCTTTGTTGTTGTTATTATTACGTAGTTGTACAAAAGGGTAGCAATTCCATAAGTCAAGTTATGAGTACAATGCTTCTTAAAATTTCATCCAGTACCAACCACAAAAAATTAAGTGTTGGCTGGGGATGTGGCTTAGTGGTAGAGTGCTTGCCTAGCATACATGAAGTCCTGGGTTTGATTCCTTAGTACCACATAGGAATATAGGAAAAGGCTATAGCATAAAGGAAAAGCCAGAAGTGGCATTGTGGCTCAAGTGGTACAGCGCTAGCCTTGAGCAAAAAGAAGCCAGGGACAGAGCTCAGGCGCTGAGTTCAAGCCCCAGGACTGGAAAAAAAAAAAAAAAAAGTAGAGAAAAGGGGAGTCAAGAGCTTCTAGGCTGTTAAAATCTAGACATTTGACAGAAGGCTTCTCTGATAACTGAGAATGGATTACGTTATCTGATTTACATACCAGTGGTCCCTCTAGCATCTGTGAATTGGAATTTTCACACTTCTATTTCATTTCGTAGTTGGGCAGTTCTAGTATTTCTTTTAATTCATCTCCATCATTCTGAATAAATCTACATTAGAAAATGAAAACTAGGCCCAGAAACCTCCATGGGTTCAGAAACAGAGACAATAACTTGAAAACTTCCAGCATTGATGGATAGATCCTGTTAACATTTAGCAAATACTCATCCAGTCTTGTTAATTAAGCAATTAGTTTTTATTGTCAATGCAAAGTCTGTAAATTACATACTCATTCTATGAGGTATCTAAACAGTATCTTAAGGAATCTTTTTTTTTTTTTTCCTTAAGGAATCTTTTGTGTAGCACTCACTACAAGCCAAATACTGTCCCAAGTAGTCTAAGAGTGGTCTAAATAGTTAACTCAGTTCCTATAAGAACATTTGGAGAACACTTGGAGACAGCAATGGTAGCCTAGGTCTTTATATACATCAAACCACTCAAATAAAATGATAATAAAACCTTCAGTTTGAGGAACAAAGTTCCCAATGGCTCACACCTGTAAACCTAGCTACTTAGGAGACAAATACCTAGAGGATCATGGTTCAAAGCCATCCCTAGTAGAAAAAGCCTGTGAAGCTCTATGTCCAATCAACCAGCAAAATGCTGGGCTGGAGGCGTGGCTCAAGTGGTAGAGTACCAGCCCTAAGCAAGAAAACCAAGCAAGAGTTGGAAGTCTTCAGTTCAGGCTCTGGTACCAGAACAAAATCCAAATTAATTAATTACTTTAAATAAACCATTGTAGGAAAAAAAATCAGCTTTAGAGATATATATCACTGAACTTCTTAAAACCAAAACCAAATTAAAACTTTTAAATGAAATTTTCTTTGGAAAGTGATCCATTCCTTAAACAATGGAAAAACAAAAGTATAATACAGCAACACAGAAACACACAATCTGGGCATAAAGTCAAGAATTATAGGAGACAGAAAACAGTCCAGTTTCTAAGCCTAGAAACAGATGTAAACTTAGAGACATACTCAATTGAGATTATCCAAAGGTTTAAAAAGAAACATATTCAGTGAAGACCTATTCCAGAAACTAGAGTTCAAAATTATAAAGATGTTCTAGAAATGCCACGTCCATAGCAACCACTCTTAATCTCAATCTGCTGGAGCATTTTTAGAGCTATATTGAACTAAGCAACCTCTCTTAATTAGCTGTAGAAAAACATAATCACTGCTTAGACAACAACAACAAAATCATCTTCATTCTTTTAGTCTAACAACTTGTATTAACAGAAGAAAATGAGAAAAACCATTTCTTGGCTTTGAAAAATAGTACTTTAAGGGGTTTTTTTGGTATAAAAATTGTCTTTGTCGTAAGGAAAAAATTATACTAAGTGAAGTGAGACAGACCCAAAGAAACATGGACTCTATGGTTTCTCTCATAGATAATAATTAGCACAGGTTTAGGCTAGTCACAGCAGAGGATCACAAGAGCCTAATAGCTATGCCCTTATGAATGCATAAGATGATGCTAAATGAAATGAAACTCGCTCCATGTTATGGAAGCGAGTGTTATATCACTGTTGTAATTACTTTCAATATGCCATGTGAAACTGTAGCTTCTTGATGATCGTCTTGTACCCCCTTCCTGTGGTTGTACCCACACTATCACTGTATCTCATCTGAGTACTCTGGATACTGTATATACTGGTATTAGAACTAGGGAAGTGAAAGGGAATATCAAAATCAAGAGACAGAGGATAAAAAAACAAACGACTCCAAAAGCAATACTTGCAAAACCATTTGGTGTAAACCAACTGAACAACTCATGGGGGAGAGGGAAAATGAGATGGGGGAGGGGGGAATGAGGGAGGAGGTAACAAAGTACAAGAAATGTACCCATGGCCTAACGTATGTAACTGTAACCCCTGTGTACAACACTTTGACAATAAATAAGTAATTATTAATTTAAAAAATTGTCTTTGTGATTGTCCAGAAATAAATGTACTCATTATCTGACTTATATAACTGTACCTCCTTTGTACATCACTTTCATAATAATAAAAATTTTTTAAATTGTCTCTTTTTTTGCCAGTCCTGGGGCTTGAACTCAGGGCCTGACCACTGTCCCTGGCTTCCTTGTGCTCAAGGCTACCATTCTACCACTTGAGCCACAGCGCCACTTCTGGTTTTTTCTATATATGTAGTACTGAGGAATCAAACCCAGGGCTTCATAGTATGTGTGGCAAGCACTCTACTACTAGGCCATATTCCCAGCCCTAAAAATTGTCTTTGTGAATATAGTTCACTCAATCTAAAATTAGAGTCTGTCTAGTAATATGTATTTTTGAAGATGGAGCAATCAAACTCTATCCCAGCCTAGGATTTCATATGTTTTGTTTTTGTAGATAACTATACTGTTTTTTGTTGTTGTTGTTTGTTGTCTTGGTAGTACAGCACCAGGATTTCTTAGTTCTTTTGTCACTCTTTTTTTTGGCCAGTCCTGGGGCTTGAACTCAGGGCCTGAGCACTGTCCCTGGCTTCTTTTTGCTCAAGGCTAGCACTCTGCCACTTGAGCCACAGCGCCACCTCTGGCCCTTTCTATATATTTGGTGCTGAGGAATTGAACCCAGGGCTTCATCAAGCACTCTTGCCACTAGGCCATATTCCCAGCCCCTCTCTTAGTTCTTAATTAAAAGAAATTCCCCTTAGAAAACAGACTTAAGTTAATGTGCTTACTACTGAAAACTCCAGATGGAAGCACATGGGGAAGGCAACACTAGTTATTTTTTCTTCCGTTTTAATTGAATCAAGGACAAATGAATAAGATTTTAAAAGAATTTTTTTTTTTTTTTTTGGCCAGTCCTGGGCCTTGGACTCAGGGCCTGAGCACTGTCCCTGGCTTCTTCCCGCTCAAGGCCAGCACTCTGCCACTTGAGCCACAGCGCCGCTTCTGGCCGCTTTCTGTATATGTGGTGCTGGGGAATCGAACCTAGGGCCTCGTGTATCCGAGGCAGGCACTCTTGCCACTAGGCTATATCCCCAGCCCATAAAAGAATTTTTAATGTGCATGAATGATGAATAAATCAATATGAACAAAAATAAATAAAAGAAATGCCCTAAAAGTGGTAATAAGCTCAGAGTAAAAATTCTCATAAAAAGTTCTTTCCT
Organism: Perognathus longimembris pacificus; assembly: GCF_023159225.1. Classification (NCBI taxonomy): domain Eukaryota; kingdom Metazoa; phylum Chordata; class Mammalia; order Rodentia; family Heteromyidae; genus Perognathus; species Perognathus longimembris. Next base: position 31,323,680 of record NC_063167.1, on the reverse strand, counting down.
GTAATAAGTACACAACCATAACATGCAAAGTGGGCATTTTTTCCCATCCTGCTATTGTGATTGAACTAACTTGCACCCTACTTTGTCCTGGAATAAGTATAAGAAGTAAGGAGAATTTGTCACCCTACCTTCTTATCCCTTTCTCCTTAGCACTATCCCTGTTCTTCTCTATTCCCAACTCACAGTCCCAAGTATGAAGTCCCAAGTATACTGTCTTTTAAACTTGTAAGCTGTAAGACCTCATCAAAGTTAAAAATTCTTTTCTTCCGAGGACACTTACCAAGAAAATAAAGACAACCCCCAGAATGAGAAAACATCTGCATACATACATCTAGTAGTGACTGGGTCATTTGCCTTTAGAGTATGGTTGGATTGGATAACATGCTACCTAATAAAGTCTTCTGATACAAATCTGTTTTCCCATTGGCAAGACCATCAAACTCCACAACCCTCATATTATACTATATATTTCTCTCCACTTGGTTAGTGGAGAGAACATTGGCACTTGAACCCAGACATTCTGACTCTCAATTACAATCCTTAGTGATCCTTAGTGAACCTCTGAAGTAATTCCTTGTGTGACCAGTGTAGAGATGCAGAGCCTGCCAGCTTCCACAGTCTTTGAAAAAGAAGCCTCCAGCAGACATTAAAAGACAGAAACTCCAAGTCAAGAGGTTTTGTTGTATGCTAGCATGAAGATGACATCAGAAACATTACCTGCACACACAGAACTAGGTACTCTTTATTTATTTATTTATTTTGCTGGTCCTGGGGTTTGTCAGGGCCTGGGCACTATTGTGCTCAAGGCTGGTGCTCTACCACAAGCCAACAGGCTTCTGGCTTTTTCTGAGTTGTTTATTGGAGATAAGAGTCTCATGGACTTTCCTGCCCTGCCTGGCTTCGAACCATGATCCTCAGATCTCAGCCTCTTGATAGCTAGGATTATAGACATGAGCTACAGGTGCTAGATGAGCACCCACTTTAATCAGCCAGACTCTAACCATCATTGTTTCACTGGAATCATTCTTACCATTTTCCACTTCTGACACACTACCATTTCTACTTGCCTTGTACAATAATCTCTAAATAAATAACTATCAAAGAAATAGTGCCACTAGGGGCTGGGAATATGGCCTAGTGGCAAGAGTGCTTGCCTCCTACACATGAAGCTCTCGGTTCGATTCCCCAGCACCACATATATGGAAAACGGCCAGAAGGGGCGCTGTGGCTCAGGTGGCAGAGTGCTAGCCGTGAGCAAAAGGAAGCCAGGGACAGTGCTCAGGCCCTGAGTCCAAGGCCCAGGACTGGCCAAAAAAAAAAAAAAAAAGAAAGAAATAGTGCCACTATTTGGAAATCTAAATTAGCCATTTAGTCAATTCCAAATTACACAAGGTAAACATCTTCTGGAATGGAATTTCATGTTATTGTCTACCTAAATCATACATAATTTTAAAGGTAAGGCCTTTAAGTGGGTTAAGTACATAATACATAAGACTTTGCAATAGTAAACTCCAATGAATAATATATTTTTAAAAGACTCAAGCAGAAAGAAGGCAGAAAAGCAGTGTGACCCCAAGCTGGGCACATTTAATTGCTTACTGATATGGGATATGCCCTAATGGTGACTGGAAGCGTCTTACAAGTCTTATGGAGAGACTGACAGAAACCAGAAATGGAACATGTCTCATGAGACACAGTCTCTCCAAGTGACAGTTTGCGAGTATTAAGTAACGACTGATGCTTTTTCCTTTACTCAAGTGATGTGTTGTTAACTTTACTCACCAGACAGAATAAAACTGTTAGCAAACAGCTGCCAGTCAACCACACCTGTTCTCTATTAAGTCCTAAATGCTCTTATCACATGTTTAGTCTGTAAAACTAGTCTTGATGTGTAAGGTAAAAGCAACTACAATGTTAGAACAAATAAACTTTCATAGGATGATAGTCTGGAAGTATTAACTTTGAGGTAGTAAGAATCAGAATGAACAGGCCAACAAGACACAAAGAATAAGACAGCTAAACCCTGTGCCTACTCTCTTAATCAAAAAGTCTCATCACCAAGTCAGGTGCCAGTGACTCACACCTGTAATCCTAGCTACTCAGGAGACTGAGATATGAGGATTACACTTGAATCCAGGCAAGGCAGGAAAATTCATGAGACTCAGCATCAATTAACCAGCAAAGGGCTGGGGATATAGCCTAGTGGCAAGAGTGCCTGCCTCGGATACACGAGGCCCTAGGTTCGATTCCCCAGCACCACATATACAGAAAATGGCCAGAAGCGGCGCTGTGGCTCAAGTGGCAGAGTGCTAGCCTTGAGCGGGAAGAAGCCAGGGACAGTGCTCAGGCCCTGAGTCCAAGGACTGGCCAAAAAAAAAAAAAAAAAATTAACCAGCAAAAAGATGGAAGTGGAGGTGAAGCTAAAGTGGTAGAATATCAGCCTTGAATAAAAAGGCTAAGGAACAGTGCCCAGGGCTTGAGTTCAAGTCTCAGTACCAGCAGACACATGTGCGCACATGCATGCAGGAGCACACACACATACACACACGCACACAAGCGTGCGCACGCACATGCACACACACACACACACACACCCCACTAGAATGATTTCTTATCAATGCTCAAACTTGATTCAGGAGGCCAATTATTAAAATACTATATTCCTATGAAACTTAATCATCTCAACTGGAATGTGGCATTCAGATTGATTAAATATTGTTGAAGACAATTTAGCCCAAAAGGTATAAATGAAGTAAGATTTCAAAGGAATAAAGACCACGGAAAGGCCAGGCACTGGTGGCTCACATCTGTAATCTTTGCTACTCAGGAGGATGAGATCTGAGGATTACAGTTCGAAGCCAGCCATGGCAGAAAAGTCCATGAGACTCTTTTATCTCCAATAAACTACTCAGAAAAAGTCAGAAGTGGTACTGTGGCTAAGAGTGCTTGCATTGCACACAAAGAGACTCAAGGACAGCACCTGAGGCCCTGAGTTCAACCTCCAAGACCAGGAGGAAAAAAGACAAGGAAAAGAATAAATATTGAAGGTGGACTTCTAGGTAGGGCAGCTATACACAGAAACAAATCTAATTCTGATTTTTTTTTTTAAGTTAGGGCTGGGAATGTAGCCTAGTGGTAAAGTGCTCGCCTTGTATCCATGAAGCCCTGGGTTCGATTCCTCAGCACCACATATACAGAAAAAGCTGGAAGTGGCGCTGTGGCTCCTGTGGCTCAAGTGGTAGAGTGCTAGCCTTGAGCAAAAAGAAGCCAGGGACAGTGCTCAGGCCCTGAGTTCAAGGCCCCGCAAAAAAAACAAAACAAAAAGTTATATTTTCCACCCTAGAGGAAATACACACACAAATACACACTCTCTCTCTTTCTCTCTCTCTCTCTCTCTCTCTCTCTCTCTCCTGGCTCAATGCACCAATATCATTGGATGGTTTTTGTTTTGACTTGTGTTGATAATCCAATCCAGGGCTTTCCATGTTAGGCAAATGCTCACTCTACCACTGAGCCACATACCCAGACCAGATAATTTTAAATTTCATGACTGAGTGAAAAATAACTCAAAAAAACTCAGTTGTAGGTAAACTTCGGGAAAAAAAAAATCCCAAGTGAGTTATGGCTGCCCTCGGGACTCCCCACCATTAAAACCCGAGTGAGTAAAACCTGGATCTTTTAGGGAATGAGAGGTGCCAAGAACATACTGCAAAGACACCAAAGGCCCTACTTGGGCCTCAAAGATCACCAGATGAAGTCAGGACCTCAGAAGGATGATATACCCTCAGTGGTTTAACTAGGGAGGCAAATACTACACAAAAGGCATGTACTACTTTTGTAACTTAAAATGGAAAGACCAAAAATTTAAAGTTGTTTTTAAAAAAAGTAAGACAATCATCCCTCTCAAGTTCTCAACATAAAAAATTCAACAAGAATGCTTGTTGAAACATTGATATTTCAGAAGTCAAGATTCTATGGCCCTTCTCTTTTATGGATTCAATTTTCTTTAGAAAATTATTTGGGTATTGCTGGTGTGGCTCAAATGGTAAAGTTCCAGTTGTGAATAAAAAAGTTGTGTAAAATCACTAGGTCTTGATTTCAAGCCCCAGAAAGGTACCCCACTCCAAGAAAAGTCTTATTTTTCTATTCCTAAACACCAGACCTAGTGTTGGGAAGATGTTTTCCTGTTTAGCTTCTCTAGAAAAGCTAAACTATTCTGGGGATTTACAATCATGAACTTCTGAAAATCTGTTCAGCTTACTTAATTCAATGGGAGTAAACAGAAGTATTGCACAAGCAATCTGAAGGGGAGAGGAAGATCTCATTCATATTTTTGGTACAGAAAGTTGGAGAACAACTACTTGGGCGCCCCCTTGGGACTGAATTTTGTAAATGTATAAATCTTCAGGATAAATTATATCATATCATATCAATAAGAGTATCATTGTTAGATACAACATTCAACAATGGAGACACAAAGATAAATACAGTCAAGTTGCTTAAAGTCAATACCTAAGTCCAGTAAGTAGGCTAGCCTTGAAAAACAAGAATCACCTACACAATCCCTGAGAAAGTCATTATATCAATGACAAGCTTTCTTAGTGCACAGAAGGCAATTAATTTAGTATGGATATACATTTTAGTCATAATGTATTTATGTAAGCTAAATGTTCACATCTGATGGTCTAAATACTTTTTCCAACCAATACATGCAAATAAATTATGGTTATTTTCAAAGACAATTTTTTTTTAGTTACAGTGCTATTTCTCTTGGGCCCAAATAACAAATATACATAAAACTTAATTAAAGATATTAAAATGACAGTATTGGACTGAAAAAAGTCCATTAAAAACACACAGGAAAAGTCATTCCCTAAACTTCCACTAAATCTTTTCTTCTTACAGTTAGCAATACTTTCAGAGGACACTATATCAGATTTGCCTTTTCCTTCTCAGAGAGCAACTAGTGGAGCAAAATTGCTTCCAAAGACTAAGTGTTAGATTCCTTCCAACTAAGCTCCTTCCCCTGTATCTATCCTCAGGTTCTACAGACAGAACTCAAGAGATGGACTTCTGACTGTGGCACATATCTGTAATCCCAGCACTCAGGAGGCTGAAGCAGGAAGATTCAAGTTCCAGGTTAGCCTGGGTTACATGACAGACACTGTCTCATAAACAACAACTTTCTAGCAGCCTGAGATGGAAATCAATGCTATTTCCCCAAAGAAATAATACTACCTCAGCCTACATTTCAGGTACCTTGTGAGATAAATTAGCCTTGGCATGACAGTTCAACAACTTAACACATACACAGGAGCTTAACACATACACAGAGAGAGAGAGAGAGAGAGAGAGAGAGAGAGAGAGAGAGAGAGAGAGAGAGAGAGATATGCAGTTTCAAAAATAACAATCTCTTGGCAACTGACTTATGATCACATGTAAAATATTGAGCCAAAATACAAGAGAGAGAGACAGATGTGACAGACATATATCAAGATTTCTGCTTTAACTGACAAGTTAATCAGCTAAGAAAGAACTAAATTGTAAACTATTTGGAGTTAGCTGATTATAATCAGGTTAATGTTTACAGCAAATGACATAAATAACAAACATGTTCATGAAACATGACAATAAAATCAGTTTAAACTTAGGTAATTGCTGAAATTTTAAATAATTTAGCACATTACAGAACATATCTCATCACAGAATCTTCATTACTGAAGACAGAAGTATGTATTTATGGGACATATAAATTATTTTTAGTAAAGTGGAGTAACGAGGTTTATTAGGTTGAGTGTGGCTATCTAAAGGCACATTGTGACTCAGAAACAGAATATTTAAGTGTATTCAAACTTAAAAGTCATAAATCAAATTTTAAAGCTAATTCAAAATAAAAATAACTAATACCATAAAATCAGTAAGTTTGAAGTGCAGAAAAGAAATTATTTGCATTTGTCTATGTGCCAGATGTTTTACCTCTTGTAACATTTACACATACCATTACAAAGAAAGCACTGTAATCCTAGTTACTCAGGAGACTGAGACCTAGAGGACTGAGGTTCAAAGTCAGACAGGACACAAAAACCTTGTGACTCAGAAACAGAATATTTAAGTGTATTCAAACTTAAAAGTCATAAATCAAATTTTAAAGCTAATTCAAAATAAAAATAACTAATACAATAAAATCAGTAAGTTTGAAGTGCAGAAAAGAAATTATTTGCATTTGTCTATGTGCCAGATGTTTTACCTCTTGTAACATTTACACATACCATTACAAAGATAGCACTGTAATCCTAGTTACTCAGGAGACTGAGACCTAGAGGACTGAGGTTCAAAGTCAGACAGGACACAAAAACCTGTGAGATTCCATCTCCAAAATAATCAGCCAAATGCCAGACCAGCGGTGTGGCTCCAGTGGTTGAGCACCAGCCTGGCACAAAAAAGCCAAGCAACGATTGTGAGGTCCCCAGGGCCAGTACCAGAAAAAAAAGTATATAATAACTTAGCTATTTCTATGTTCTCCCATTTTACAAGGGAACTGCAGCTATAATTAAATTTTTTTCTGGGGGTAGAGAAACACTAATGGCAGAATAGGAATTTAAACCCATATCTGTTTGGCTCTAAATTATTTGGTCTCCTGTCTATCCTCCTCCCTCAACCTCCCAGGTGCTGGTACTTACAGGTGTGTGGTGTTCGCATCTTTTAAAAATTAAAAGCTCACAAGGATAAGAATAGCATGCCTTTCCGTTTGGTTGAACTAGGTCCTAAAATAATCAGTAACTATAAATACAGCTATAGAACACATCCCCCTTTCCCTGAATACTCCAGAGAGATACAATATAGAACAGAAGCTGATTGTACGAAGGTAGGAGAGAAGTAAAAACCCAGTGAATACAGGACATGTCAAACTGTTGTAGAATCTCTCTGGGTCAAAAACTTGTGTTGATCACTGAGTTTTCAGTCATTTGAGGGTGTTTTGTTGCACCACTGGCTGCCTCTTCTGTTTCTAGGTGTCTTGTTTTCCATTCAGACTGTCCACTAAGCCTTTCTCGTAGTATCCCTGCATTTAACAATGTATCTATCACTCTGCACAGAAAACGGCTGGCAGAATTAAGTGGCAAACCTACCACGCCTTAAACCAAAACAAAACAAAGCAAAACCCCCATCGTTTTAGGATTCGGAAGATTCCCAATCAATCTGGAGGAAGAGACCGTATCTCATTACCGGGAACCAGAGAGGCTCGGTGAGAGGAAGTGACTCCAAGGACAAAGCGTGAGCTGGCAACTGGGCCAAGGGTTGACTCCGGCTGGGTAACTGCTGGGCGCTATTTCCAAGGACCGGGGTGGAGAGCTCCAGGGCTAACCCGATCCCGAAGCCCGGGGTGGGCGGGGCCTAGCGAGCCCGCAGGACGGCCGGAGCACCTTTCCCTCAGAGGCTCCTTCCCCAGGCCGGTTACCCGCAGACTGGGCGTTACAGGGCCTTGCGAGGAAGGGCGCGGGCAGTGCCGGCCTCCCTCGCCAGTCACCCCCGCGCTCCAGTACCACCCTGCCCCGGTGCGCCGGGTCCTCGAGGTTGACCCAACCAGAGCCCACCTCCAGCACCCCCGTGAGACTCATCTCGTCCCCAGAATGTCAGGAAAGACGCGCGGGAACAAAGCGTCCCGGAGCAGTCCCTGCCTGCCCTCCCCCGCTGTACAGGGAACCGAGCGCCCCCTTAAAAAGAGCCGCGCGCGCGGGCGCCCCGGTGCCGGGACCACGCGGACGGCGCGGAGGCCGCCGGGACCCGTAGTCCGCGGGCCGCGGCCGGGAGGGAGAGGAGGGCGCGGACTGCCAGCGCGGCGGCCCGGGCCCGCCCGCGTCCCGTCAAGCCTCGGGAAGGAGCCCGCCGCCGCCCGGCCTCACCTCGACGATGCGCGCGCACTGCGTCCCCTTGCCGGCGCCCGGACCGCCGAGGACGAACACGACCACCGGCTTCATGAGGCGGCGAGGGGAGAGTGGAAGCGGCGGAAGGGTCAACAGCAGCGGCCGGGCGTTCAGGATGCGAAGCAAGGGGCAGCGACAGCGGCTCAGCATACACCGCGTCTCTGACAGCAGCCAGCGCGAGCGGGCTGACTGGGCGGGGCGGGGGGGGGGGGCCGGGAAGAAGGGGCGGGCCGACAGCGCCGGGCTCCGCAGCCCTGCCGCCCCGGCGTCCGCCGCCGCCGGAAGGGGCGGGACCTCTGCCTCTACCGTGTCAGGCAGCCTAGGTCCGGCTCCACATCCGTGTGCGTCGCTTTCCCCGCCCTGCCCCCAGCTGTGTCACCTAGGCTGGAAGAACGCGCGTGCCAACCTGGGGTGTGTTTTCCAGGACGTCGAGTTCCTACGGGGAGGTAGCCTGGCCCCAATTACCAAATGCACGAATACATTTCTAGGAAACAAAACGCAGGACCCAAGGAGGACAGCATTTGGTTAAGGTACTCAGGGCCTCAAAAGGGGTGACATTAGCACAGAAATGGAAGGATAAAGGGTAAACGAATGCAGCAATAGTACTCGCTAGACTCTGTTGAAAATGAACTATACAACTTGTGAGTGGGATGGGAGGGAGCGACAAGGGGTGACATTGTCCAAAAAGAAATGTACTGACTTATGAAACTGCAGCCCCTCTGTCCATCACCTTTGTAATAACAATAAAAAGGGGAAAAAATTAAGAGGAGGTGACATCAAGCAAGACAGAAAGGTAGGAAAGAGCAAAGCCAGGGAAAGACTAGGACAGTGTCCCACAACTGAGACCAGAGCTGGGCAGATGGCAGATCATTCAGGCCTTTGGGTTATGGAAAGGAATTTGGATGATATTCTAATCACAATGGGAAGCCCTTAACTAGTACTCCAGTTCCCTGTCCGTTTTTAAAGAAAATCTTAAAGGAGTCTAAATATTGAGAGTGGGTGAACTCAAACATTTAGAAATGGGGAGGATTGAACCTAAGGAAAAAGAGCTGTAGAGGTAGAAAAACTTGGAGAATGTCTGGTCCCCAAAGACAGAAGAGTATTGAGAAGACTATTAAAGGCAGATGGATACAGCAGTTAAATTAGCTTTGGCATAACAAAGAAACCAATGATCTTGCTGAATGCAAGATCTTGGCACACACATGTTGAAGCTAACTTGAAGGAGGACTGTGGATATATGTGGAATGCAAACAATGGGAGTAAAGGTGGGTTATTTAAGGTAGGGAATAGGTAATGTGCTGTGGTAGCCACTAGCTACATGTGATTAATTATTTAAGTGTGCCTAATAAATGCTAAGAAATGTTACTGAGTTAAAAAATGAAATTACATTTAATGTCACTAAAATTTAGTTCTTCAGGCCGCTTTTCAAAGGCCCAACAGTCACATGCTTCTAGTAATGAATAAACATAACGTCCATCATCACAAGAAGTTCTGTTGGGGAGTATTATACTAGTGCTTGTATTTAAGCTTCTATGAATGATTTGACAGAAAAGAGAAAATATGGCTTTCAAAGCCAAGGCTTTCAGAGTAGATGGCACTAGGTGATGTAAAAGGTCTTAAGGAAGAAGTTGATTTGTTTGATTTGTGATAGGAGCTGCAAGGCGGGTACTGTCAGTATGTTCTCTTCCCTTTAGGGTTTGACAGGCTCTCAGCATGTATCTCTAGCCCCCAGCTGCATCAGCAAAACACCCTCCACCCAGACGCAAACTCTACCCTGCCTGTCACAAAGAAAAGAGCACTCTTCCCCACTTCCTGGGGCTCCCTCCAGTTTTCTCTGAGTTTGGGATTGGTCCACATTCCCACTCTCTGCCCAGATCTAAACTGCACTCTACGTATGCCCTGTTTTCAGTGACCAGCTAGCTGTACACGCAGAGTATCTCCTGCCTCTAGCCCCAGTGGTATAGGATGCCTCTGGGAAACAGACAGGTACCATTTCTCCTCCTGTGGGGGAGGTGGCCTTGTCAGCCTCAGCAGGAAATAAACTCCTTTTCCTGTAGGTGACTGTGTTTGTCTGCTCTTCTGGGATGAGTGGCTTTCGTCTATGCCATGACTTGGATCTAGACTCCCTGGTGGATTTACTCTTCCCTTTAGGGAATCTGAGCTACCCCAGGACCTAGCCCCGGTCCCAGGCTCCCCAAAAGACTACCGAATTGACTTCCTTCTGACCAAACACCTTTTCCACATCCAACAGCAGCTGATTTGCTCTTCTTCCTGGGTGGGTGACCATTTATAGTAAGCCAGGGGCTCGAAATCCATTTTCTGTAAGGCCACCAGGCCAGAACAGGGAGAAAAATCTTGGTACTAAGTTCCGAGTCCCACCCAAGGGCCTAAGCCACCAGGCCAGAATAGGCCAAAGGACTCAGCAATAATGGGTGACAACCCCTCTTGCTGCCTGTTCCCTCTGTGTTAGCTGACCAGAGTACTCCTGGGGATGTCCATGGTAGCTCTAGTGTCAGCTCCGTTGGTTGCTCACTGTGGGTGGAGCACAGTCTAAAATTCCTCAGGATACAACCTAAAACCAATCAAGTTTGAGCCCAATCTTAAGCCTCATAAACTTATACGCTATGCAATCAAATTTGGCCCCAGTATTCACTGAACAATAACTCCATGTGGCTCTTTCATTGGACACTGGACCTCTGATATTTTACCGAACTTATATAATTTCTTTTCTTTTCTTTTTTCTTTTGTCAGTCCTGGGGTTTAAACTCAGGGCCTGAGCACTGTCCCTAGCTTCTTTTTGCTCAAGGCTAGCACTCTGCCAACTTGAGCCACAGCGCCACTTCTGGCCTTTTCTATATGTATGTGGTTCTGAGGAATTGAACCCAGGGTTTCATGTGTATGAGGCAAGCACTCTTGCCACTAGGCCATATTCCCAGCCCAGAACTTACATAATTTCTATGAGCACTCAGGCATATGGAAAAAAATGTCTTTAGTCATTTTTAGGCTTTTTTTTGTTATTTAACAAAGCAGTTTAGAAATGCAATATATCTTGATCAATGTCACCCCTTTCAACAGTCTCACTCATCCCTCTCCGGGTAACCCCTTCCCTCATTCTTAATTTCATATATATTGGATTCTTGTCTAAATTTTCCTCCTATATCCTTGTATTTATTGGTCAGAAGGAAGTCAATTCTGCAGTCTTCTGGGTAGGCCTAGGACTGGGGCTGGGTCCCCTTGACCCCACTCCACTCCTTTTGAGTATCCACTTCCTTGAGCACACAGGCTGCATGCTTTGTATTCCGGCCTTTGTAACTACCTCGTATATTGCAGTCTGTTTCCTGAAGGGACCCTTAACTCACCGCACAACTTGTTGCTTATTGGAGTTACTAAAATTAAGGTTTCTACTGCTCACATTTGCCTGGTTATTGCTGAAAGGCTGTATCAGTGATTCTGAGACCATTAGTTAAGGGAAACAATAGTCTTTGAAAATCTAGTGTGCCAAGTCTGTCAACAGAAGACATGCTTATCTTCCTGGGAGTAACTTCCATACTGTAGAAACCAATCACACCAGTGAAGTTAAATTAATCTCATAGCATTATTACTCCTTAAGCTTTGCAAGGTTAGGTAGATTTGCCTACTTACCATTTTCTTGTCAGGATGATGATATATGAACTCAATATAGCATATAGTTTTAGAGAAGTTACCAGTGTGATAAATATATAAAGAGAGTTTTCCACAAGTTGACATATTTGCAATTCTCCTTAAATATAATATTCATTTAAAGTAAAACTGTGCTTGTTTTTTAAAAAGCAGTGGTATAATATAGCTCAGAAATACAATTAAAAGGGGGAAAGTTGCGTGTTTGGAGAAATTTAATATAGTAAATAAGGAAGAGAGTGGGTAAGAAGAGAAATAACTGATTCCAACTTCCTTGTTCCTGGTGGTAACAATAGATCTTTAATCCTTATAGGTCTGTTAGTATACACCATCAAGGTTTATAACACTGAACATTTACCTGATCTATGCATGAAGAACCTGTTAGGTTCTAGACCGTTTAGTACCTAGACAGGTACTGAAAAAGGATAAGGAAAAAAACCCCACCAAAACAATTACATATATATATATATATATATATATATATATATATATTCTCTGTGGGCACTACCACAGAATGCCATAAACTGGGTAACTTAAACAAGAGAAACTTATTTCTCACAGTTCTGAAAGTAGAGAAATTGAAGAACAAGGTGCTAGGAGACTTGATATCTAGTGAGGGCCTGCCACCCATTTCACAAACAGCTATTTTTTTTGTGACTTCGCATAGTCAAAAAGGGCAAAGAGCCGTGTGTGTGCGTGCGCATGCATGCGCACACGTGTGTCTTTTATAAGGGCACTAATCTCATTCAAGAAGATTCTACTCTTACAGTCTAATCACTTCTTAAAACCTCTACCTCCTACCATCACTTTGGGAGTAAATGTGACAACATAAGAATTGGGTCAGGACAGTCAGTCTATGAGATGTAGAATTGTGGATTTTATTTTTATAACTTTGTGGAGCAAATTAATGGAATAAAACTATACTTTGCATTTTATTTGCTTTTTATTTTTATGCAGTGCTACGACTGAACCCAGGGTCTTGTTCATGTTTGGCAAAAGCTCTACCATTGAGTTACAACCCCAGCTCTAATTCATAAATTATGAAAAAGTGTGACACATTTGAAAGGGTTTCTGTGAAACAACCCCAGCAATTCTACAGCATCTTGAAATGATGTACAAATATATGTATACAAAGATCAAAGAATAGCATGGTATGTATTCACTCTGTTTAACCTGGCCTGCAGCCTAGCAGTAAATTTATATTTGCTTTGAATAATAACCTCTATTACCTGCCCTATAAAATTGTACCTTCCCTGTTCTGTGCTTGTTATGGCCTTTCAATTCCACATATTATCTAGAACAAAACTGTGTATAATGGGTTCTTTAGTATAGCATTTGTAAATTTGATTAAACTATGCTTTTTCTAACTATGCTTACCAAATCAGTTTTCTTAATCTCTTTGAGTATAAGGCATTCAATGCTCCTTTATTAATAATGTCAATTGTTAGTACACCCAGAGAAGTAGTCATGTTGGGGCAGACTCTTTAATTAATTCCAATACTCGTGCATTAATTTTTATGATAATGTACAATATGAAATGAGGAAAATCAATTTTAGATAGAGTAAATGGCAGAATTAGGGCAGATCCTCAAACACTTGTTGCATTTGAAGAAAATAAATATAGGGATCTACATATTTTCAGTCACTTCTTAGCTCTCCAAAATATAAAACTAAGTTGTTCTAATCTTAAAAAGAAACCAATAATCATGATTTTATTCTGGTCAAAGGGTTTATGCATAGAATTAAAGGCATATCCTGACTGGAGCCATGTGTTAATGAAATGCTTAATTGAAGGATGCTGGTGTGGGAAGATACCAGCATGTTTATTAGTTTATTCAAAAAACTTAGTATGTTTTTCAGCTCTTCTTCTCTTTTTCTTTTTTTTTTTTTTTTTTGGCCAGTCCTGGGCCTTGGACTCAGGGCCTGAGCACCATATGGTCCCTGGCTTCTTCCCGCTCAAGGCTAGCACTCTGCCACCTGAGCCACAGCGCCCCTTCTGGCCATTTTCCATATATGTGGTGCTGGGAATCGAACCAAGAGCTTCATGTGTAGGAGGCAAGCACTCTTGCCACTAGGCCATATTCCCAGCCCTTCTCTTTTTCTTATTAAGAAACTATTTTTAGAAATTTCTTTGTGTGTACATGAGTGTGTGTGTGTGTGTGTGTGTGTGTGTGTGTGTTGTTTCTGGGTCTTGAACTCACCACCTGAGTGCTGTTCTTGAGCTTCCTTTTGCTCAAGGCCAGACCTCTACCACTTGAGCCACAGCTCCACTTCTGCCTTTTTCTGCCCAGTTTATTGGAGATAAGAGTCTCACAGACTTTCCTGCCCAGGCTGGCTTTGAACCCCATCCTCAGATCTCAGCTTCCTGAGTAACTAGGATTAGAGGTGTGAGCCACCAATGCCTGGCTAGATTTCTTCACTTATTTATGCTGGAGGTGAATAGCAATACCATTGAGCTATATTCCTAGCCTTCCAGAATACCTTTGGATTTACTGGAAGGTTAAAATTAGACATGTTGGTACTTAACTATAATTCCACCCCCCTCAGGAGATTGAAGCAAGAGAACTGCAAATTCCAGGTCAGCATGGGTTACGTAGTAAGATCCTGTCTCAAACAACCAATAAAAACAAAAATTGAGAACTTAGTGTGGAGCCTATACTTCCTACACAATTTCCTCTATTAAAAAAGCCATATTAGTATGTATATTTTTACAGTTATGAACCAGTTGGTACAATATTATTAACTGAGGTCTTTGTATAGACGTCTTTAGCGTTACCTAATCTCTTTTTTTTTTATTGTTTGAGTCTATCCATGATTTAGTTATCATATCTCTTTGAGCTTCTCTCAACTCTGAGAATTCCTCAGATTCTCTGTTAATGATTTAACTTGTTCAAAAAGGAGATCTGGATCCTCACTCACTTTGTTGCTGAAGCTGGCTCTCAGTGCCTAAGCTCAAGCTAGACTCCTGCTTCAGTCTCCCCCATAGTTGGGATGTTAAGTATGTACTATCATGTCCAGTCTAACAGTTCTGAGACATAGATTAAGTATTTGATAGGATTTCTCACTACTAGAATTTGTCTGATAAGAATAAGACAAAGGTATAGGTTATTGGGAGGGAGACCACAGAAGCAAAGTGCCTCTTCCTTTCCTTTGTTCCTTCATTCCCTTCCTTCCTTCCTTCCTTCTTTCTTTCCTTCCTTCCTTCCTGTCTTTTTCTTCTTTATCTTTTTTCTTCCACCATTCCTCTCCCTTTCTTTCTTGCTTTTCTTTCCTTTCTTTTTCTTCTTCCCTCCTTCCTGCCCTCTTTCTTCCTCTCTCTCTCTCTCTCTCTGTCTCTCTCTCTCTCTTCTCCCCCATCCTGGTTTCTTGAACTCAGGGCCTGGGAAGTGTCGCTGAATATTTGTGCTCAAAGACAGCATTCTACCATCTGAGCCACAGTTATACTTCTAGCTTTCTGGTGGTTAACTTTAGATTACAGTCCCATGGACTTTCCTGCCTAGTCTGGCTTTGAACTGAGATCCTCAGCTCTCAGCCTTCTGAGCAACTAGGATTACAAGTGTGAACCACTCAGCTCAAAATGTCATTTTCATTATACTTTATCAATTGTACATACTATCAACATAACTATCATTATTGATGCTGGCATTGATTACTTGGATGAAATAATGTTTCCCCACTGTAAAGTCAGCCTTTTTTCCCCATACCTTCTTCCTTTCTACCTTCTCTCTTTCCATACTGTACACTTTGGGAGACTGTCATAAGGTATGACCATTATCTAAGGAATGAGGAGTTATGTGTTGTGATCTTCCTTTCCTTTTGACCAACATTATTCTTCTATTTCTCCTTCACATATTTTAAAAGTATATTAAAGAAATCAGTAAATTATGAGGGGCACTGGTTTTTCTTTTACATCCTAAATTCAATCTGTAAGTAAAGAGTATTAATCCTATGTTTCGAAGTATACCCTGAATCCAGCAATCTTTCATTACTTCCATTGTTATACTTCTAGTCTAAGTCATCATCATTCTCTTTCTGAGGTTATTGTAGCAACTTTCTAACTGGTTTCCTTGCTTTTTCCTATGCCCAGCTTATTCTCAATGTATCAAATAGGGTCCCTTTTAAAAACTTATAAAGATATTATGACAATTTTCTGTTTAAAATCTTCCAGGAGGGGCTGGGGATATAGCCTAGTGGCAAGAGTGCCTGCCTCGGATACACGAGGCCCTAGGTTCAATTCCCCAGCACCACATATACAGAAAACGGCCAGAAGCGGCGCTGTGGCTCAAGTGGCAGAGTGCTAGCCTTGAGCGGGAAGAAGCCAGGGACGGTGCTCGGGCCCTGAGTCCAAGGCCCAGGACTGGCCAAAAAAAAAAAAAAAAAAAAAAAAATCTTCCAGGAGATCACCATAGAATGTAAGGGTACAGTTCTTAGCATGTCCTAAAAGGAGATGCTATATGTTCTGTCAACATTCTTTTTTTTTTTTTTTTTTTTGGTCAATATTCTTAACACCCAATTGAGTGATCAATACTCTGCTCCCCACTTACTCTGCTCAAGACATTCTGGCCCTCTCTTTTGTGAAGATGCTGGGAAGCTCTCATGTTAGGACCTTTGCATTTCATGTACCTTTTGGACATAGTGTGTCATTTAGATCTTCCTCCAGGAGTAAGTCACCAATCAATTGCAAAAAGAACTGACAGCTTCCTACCGTGGTCTTTGGAATCTGCCTTAGCTCTTGTGCTTACTCTTTCTTGGAAGCCTCAGCAAAGGTTCTAGCCTAGAATAATGCATAGCATGGGATTCCTCCTACTACCTCCAATGGGAAACTTGCTCTGTTGCTCATCATTGGGTTGGCAAACACCTTGTCAGACACACATTGTTTCTGTTTGTTTGTTTGGTACTAGGGCTTGAACTCAAAGCCTTGTGTTCTTGGCTTTTTCACTCAAGGCAGGTGCTCTACATCTTGAGCCACATCTCTACTTCCTTCAGGCTTTTTGCTGGTAACTAAAGATAAGAGTCTCATGGATTTTTCTGTCCAAGCTTGCTTTGAATTTCATTTCTCACACATCAGCCTCCTGAGTAGCCAGGATTACAAGTGTGAACCACTAGTGCTCAGCCAGACATGTGTTGTTGTCTGAGACTCTTCCTGTTCTCAAAACGTGTTTCCTAGTTTCCAAGAATTTTCCAGGAAAGAGAAAGATAGTCTGTAGGTACATCTTTCTTGGCTCCTTTGTCTTTTTCTGGATATTTTCCCTCTTTCAAGAGTGGTCATCTATTCCAAGTAGGACATAGCTCAGACTATAAGATAGTCTCATAATGTGTGGGAAATAACAAAAATAGAGTGTTTACCAAAGTAAGTGGCATTTAGAATTCTGATGCAACACAACTTGTGAGATCTTTGACCTTTTGTCTTTTGTTAAATAGGGATAATAACTACTTGTCTATCTGCCTGTTGAGTATGTTATATAAGTTGGTCCTCTGAATCCTCAGTGTGCAATGTGCATATTCAACCAATCTTGTCATTACTTCCCAAGTGATACACTATCCATTTGCATTGTATTTGCCATTGTACGTAGTGATTTAAAGTATATGTGATAGGTGTGCATAGATTATATTTAAATACCCTATTTTAAGGCCAGCCTGAGCTGCATAGCAAGACTAAGTAAAAAAAAAAAACAAGGCAAAAACAAAACCAGCATTAGTTATGAAGATAATTATAATCATACAGATATTAATATGAATATTATGCACTCAAAATATCAATATTGGGCTGGGAATGTGGCTTCATGGTGGAGTGCTTGCCTAGCATGCATGAAGCCCTGGGTTCAATTCCTCAGCACCCCATAAACAAAAAGCCAGAAGTGGCACTGTGGCTCAAGAGGAAGAGACCTACTAGCCTTGAACAAAAAGCTAAGGACAGTGCTCAGGCCCTGACTCCTAGCCCCACGACTGGCTTCTTCCATTCAAGATGCGCTAACCACATGAGCAACAACTACTTCCAGTGAGATGAGTCTTGGATTTATCTGCTTGGGTTGGCTTCAAACCTGGATGCTCAGATCTCAGCATCCTGAATAGCTAGCATTACAGGCAAGAGCCACCAGCAACACTCCTCCCTACCCCCACCCCCACAGCCTCCTCTGCTAGTGGGAGAGAATTTGTCTTAATTTATTGAGAGAAGAGATCCTTGTGACTTCTCCCCCCCCACCCCCCCACCCCCCCCACCCCCCACTGTATGGGAGTTTGAACGCAGGACCTCCGGCTTGGTAAGCAGACACACTGCCACTTGTATCACAGAACAGAGGCCCTTAGGGAAGCAAGCTACTATAAGAAACCTTTAAGGATTTAGGGGCTGTTTTTTGTTTACTTGTTGGCTTACTTATTTTGTTTACTTATTTGTTTTGTTTGCTTATTGTTTACTCATTTTTTTTTGTTATTAATTTACCTGGCCAGGGGCTTAAACTCAGGCCTGGGCACCTTCCAGCTTTTGGGTGCCTAATTGGAGATCAGTCTCACAAACTCTCCAGCCCAGACGTCATTGAACCACAATCCTAAAACCTCAGGCGTGAGCCACTGGCGCCCAGCGGAACTGTTCATGTTGTTCGTATCGTTAATGGGTCTATTTTAGTATAATAGGGCAAAGTAGAGAAAAAGAGAAAGAGGAAAAGCACCGCCGACTGAAGCGCAGGCGTGAACTGTTCTCGCGAATGCAAGCTCCAGTGTCCGGGAAGCACTTCCGCCTTCCACACCTGATCCAGCCTCCCCGGCTTTGTACTGCGCGCGCAAAGCCCGCCCTACACCGGAACTTAACCGTTGACACAATGAAGGTTTTAAATCACTGATTCAGGAACTCCTCCCCTCTCCTAAGAGCCTTGGGATTGGTCGGGCGCGGAACTCACGCAGAGTTCTGATTGGCTGTCATGCTAGCACGTAGTGGTGACTCGACGAATCGCGTTAAGCTCCGCCCTCGCCTCCTGACTGGCGGGGCTTCCAACCAGTCAGGAAGGGCGGCGCGCCCTTTGGTTTCTCGAGCTGGTGTTTGCCGCCTTGGTTCCCGCGACCCCCAACGTCTCAGAGGCGGGGCCCGGGGCATCGGAGGCGCTCCTTGGAGCCGGCCTCTGTTTTGATCCAACAAACACACCCCATATGGGCGAGGCAACGGTGAGTAGGGCTTTTGTGGGCCCCGAGGAAGGACGGCGGGGGAAACGTTCCTGGCCCCGTAGTGGGTTGAGTTCATTCCTCCCTGGGGCGGAGGACCAGAAGGAGAGAGAGTGGGAGAAATCTAGCGGACCCCAAATTTCTTGGGTATTATATGTATTGAGTACTATGGAAGAGGTTAGCGGTCAGTCACGCTCCACTTAAAGTAGTTACGGTGGAAATCTGGGGACTGACATCCTGAATCGCCTTACAGCCTGGCACGGGGTGGGGGTGGGGGATGGTCCCTGAAAGTTCGGTGTCCTACGCGAGCCTGGGTAGAGATGGCACCGAGGATGAGGTTGGAGGGTGGCATTTTTCAGGACAGGACGAGTGAAGGGCCAGCCTGTTCCAGCTGGAACTGGAGGAATGCAAGTAGTTCCCCCTTGGCATGAGTGGATAGGGGAGATGGTTGGAACGCCGAGGTGGGATCGAATCATAAGTGTCTGTGACTCTGGATCTCGGGAATAACTTGATCAGATTTGTACAGCAGCTCGGGGGAACGTTTCAGTGACTTCTCTGAGGGCTGCTGAAGTCAGCTAAGGTGGTGTCCTGGAAAGAACATTTATGTGGGGAAGGGGATGATGAAGGATTACGAACTGTTACCTGTCTGACTTAGCTCACTAAGATAAAACTGGTAGATGCTGAGACAAAAATCTGTGCTTTCTGATTTCTTGAGTTTTAATTTCGTAGGGTTGTGCCTTAAACCGTTGAATAATGTTTCTACTTCGATTTACAACTGTGTTAGATTTCTTGGGGGTGAATTCAGATACATTTGTAATTGTCCAGTTTGCTTAATTTGGATACCTCTTATTTTCTATAACTAGTTAATGTGCCATTGGAGTGTGGTGTGGTGTGTGTGTGTGTGTGTGTGTGTGTGTGTGTGTGTGTGTGTGTGTGTGCATGTGCATTTCAACCTCTCCTGGGGATATATTCTCCAACAAATTAATGTTCAAGTCATAAGATAAGTGCTCCGTTTACTGAACATTAGCCTACCACTTAAAGAACAGTCTGTGCTCTGCTTAATTATAGAGATATAATGAAAAATTTCACTGCCTAAAACAACTCTTAACATTAGTTTTTAGGCAGAATGACTAACGTGTGAAAATGATCAGCACTATACACATTTAATTTTAATCTCTTATCACATCGAATATAACTAATTTTGCCTCTAATTTTGTTAGTATGTGGTTAAATCATATTTGGTCTGTGTTTTTGTCATTCATAATATTTTCTTGTTTCTCTAGGATATTGAGGATTTAAATTGCATAATTCATTGAGCAAATATCATGCAACCTGTATATCCTCTTGGGAGAGCCCAGATGAAAACCAGGTATAGACTTATTTTTCCTCCGATACTAGTTTTCACTATGTTACCCCAGCTAGACTCAAACTTGCAAATGCAAATGATCCTCTCACCTCAGCCCCCCAAGGCTAGAACTGGCACATGACATCAAGAAGCATAGAAGTATTTTTATAATTTTTTCACAACTATTCACTTTAACTTGTGAAGGTAGTTTGAAAAAGAGGAAAGAATATACTTTAGAATTAGGAAAATTATTGCACATAGATTAGTTCTTCCATATATAAGGTGGGGGGCCCTAATCAACTTAATAACTAAGCTTCATGCAAAACCGGAATGGAAATCTCTATTTTACAGATAATTGTGAAGGGTTAAGTAAGATTATTAAGCTAAAGGATCAGTTTACACTACTATGCACTTGGTAAATATTAGTTCCCTTTCTTCCCTCACTTATTTTAATTGCATAGATTTTTTTTTAATTAATGGGTAATACTACCTGAAGTCCTGAAACTAAAAACCACATAAATGTTTATTTACATCCTAGAAGATTGCAAAAGGGACTGGGTTCTTTCTTTCTAAGCACTGATTCATTAGTGGTAATCAATTCACATTGAGTATACCAAGTTTCTTCAGATGTCCCTAACCTTTCCTATTATGTGGAATAAGAAGGAGGAGCTTGCCACCTGTCTCCTGATTTACTCAGTCTGTTATTCCTTTGGGGACCAGGCAGATTGGCTTGTGTTATTTGGTTCTTTGGATCATGTATTGCTCCATTTTCCCCTAGGGAAGGACAGTTAATACTGACATGTGGATTTTATTTTTCTTAAAAACTAGAATTACACCCATGGGGTGTCAGTATTTTCTCTGTATTATCTGTCTTCCTTTGCACCAGATGTTCTTGATGAAGACAATGGGAAACATGACCCAATGAGGCTAGCATGTTTCTGTTGCTTTAATTTTGTCCCTTCTGTTGTATTCCACTGCCACCTCTTCTTAAAATTTTTAAATTTATTTATTTTTTTGTGATAGTAGATATTGAACCTAGGGCCTCAGGCATGCAAGGCAAGTGCTCTACCACTTGAGCTATGCTCCCAACTTTTGTTTTGTTTTTCAGAGACAGGATCTTGATATATAGCTCAAGCTGTCCTGGAACTGGAGCTCTTCCTGGCTCCACTTCCTGAATGCTAAGATTACAGGTGTGCCTCATCTCACCTGTGCCACCTGTAATTTGAAAATTTGTCACCTGCTGTTCTTTGGGAGGTATAGTTGGTGTAGCAAGTTCAGCATATTCTCTTTAAAATTTTATTATCAGATTGAGTAGTTAGGATTATAGACATAAAGTACTGCAGGTACTGTGGTGTTTTTGACTAATGTGTACATTATGAGACAATCAAGTCCCAGTATTTAGTATATCCACTACCTCAAACACTTCTTTTTGGCAAGAACATTCAGAATCCTCTCCTCACTTTTTTTTTTTTGCCAGTCCTGGGGCTTGGACTCAGGTCCTGAGCACTGGCTTCTTTTTGCTCAAGGCTAGCATAGCACTCTGCCACTTGAGCCACAGCGCCACTTCTGGCCGCTTTCTATATATGCTAGGCTGAACCCAGGGCTTCATGTACATAAGTCAAGCACTCTTGCCACTAGGCCATATTCCCAGCCCCCTCTCCTCACTTTTTGAAATGTGTACTGTAGTACTGTTGATTAGCCACCCTACTGTGCTATAGAACACCAGTACTTATTCTAACTAATTTTGTACCCATTGACCAGTCTTCCTATCATCATCCTCCCTCTACCCTGCCTTACCTCTGATAACCATTGCTCTTTGTACTTTTGTGAGACCAGCTTTTCATATTCACAGAAGAGTGAGCTATTTGGCTCTTTGTCTGGCTTATTTCTCTTAAAATAATATGCTGTATATCCTCCAAGTTGGAACAGGTAACAGGATTTTATTCTCTAGAACTATATGTTACATTTTCTTTCTCTGAGGACACGTAGGTTGATTGCATATCTGAGCTATTGTGAATAGTGCTGCAATGAGAATGGAATACAGCATTATCTGATATTTTATTTTCATTTCAGTGTATTTCAGAATCATATCATACTTGTGTTTTAATTTTTCACTCCACACTGCTTCCTATAATGTCTGTGCTCATTTGTAGATTCACCAATAATGTATAAGTGCTCTCGTTTTTCCGTATTTGTGGCAACATCTGTTCATCTTTGTCCAATTCAAGTCTTTTACCTTAAAAAAAAGCAAGTGGGGCTACAAGTGCATATCACCTGGCCTGACAAAGATAATTAACTATTTCATACAAAATTTCTACCAAGTTTTCTTTTCCTTGTGCTTTAATTAAAATTTTTCTTATAAGGTTTCCTTCAAGCAAGATGGTACCTTTCCACTTTCCTCCATCGAAGTTAGCCCTTTGGAACCCAATGCCAATTGGAGATTTTGTCTACTTACATCTTAATTACTACAGGTATAAGAACTTTTCTGTTTACAAACCAAGCTAGTATAAACATAAGTCATAAAAGGATGTTTAAGGCAAAGTTGAGTACTATGACCAGTTACAGGCTGGGCATCCCTAATCCCCAATTCGGAAATGTGATATGCTCTAAAGTTCAAATATGTTTGATGCCAACATTATGGCACAAGTAGAAAATTCTAGTGAGAATAAAGATGTACAACACACAGTTGTACAATCACTTTCAGGCTGTATGTATGAAACACAAATTTGTTTCATGTTTAGATTTGGGTCCCATCACCAAGCATATCTCACTAAATATGCAAATATCCCAAATCTGAAACACTTTTGGTCTCAAGTATTGCAGATAAGAGATGTTCAACCTGTGTTCATATTTGTTTACTTTTTCCATTAAAGCTCCTTTAAACAAAATGAGAAATAATCTCAATTTCTTGGGAAAATTCTGAACATCTAAAATTCTGAGCATTACCATATTCAAAAGAGTAAAATGTAATAAAAACTGAATCTTTCTCATCATGCTTAAGCATGTGGAACACTGGGAAGCTCAAACTGATTTTTTTAAAGTTATTGATTGATTAATTGCCATTGTGGGGCTTGAGCTCAGGAGCTGGGCACTGTCCCTGAGCTCTTTTGCTCAAGACTAGTGCTTTACCACTTTGAGCCACAGCTCTACTTCCAGTTTTTGAAAAGCTAACTAGAGGTAAGAATCTCACAAGAACTTTTTTTGCTGTGCTGGCTCTGAACCAATATCCTCATATCTCAGCCTCTTCAATAGCTAGTATTACAGGGGTGAGCCACTAGCACCCACCTATGGTACTGATTTTTGAGATTAGATTGGATTAAAAGGAATATGAAATATCTGGGTCTTAAACATAGAAGAGAGATATTTAAAATTAAAGTAATACAAAATGGATCCATTGAGATTTTTGTGCTTGAAGACTTGTTAAAAGTATTCTAAGAAGGGCTGGGGATATAGCCTAGTGGCAAGAGTGCCTGCCTCGGATACACGAGGCCCTAGGTTTGATTCCCCAGCACCACATATACAGAAAACGGCCAGAAGCGGCACTGTGGCTCAAGTGGCAGAGTGCTAGCCTTGAGCGGGAAGAAGCCAGGGACAGTGCTCAGGCCCTGAGTCCAAGGCCCAGGACTGGCCAAAAAAAAAAAAAAGTATTCTAAGAAGGGTGGATACAGTAGGGAAACGCTAGAGACAGTTAATGATGAGATGGCGCATAGTTTTGTTTGTTTGAACATAGGTTTGCTTGTTGAACTGAGGGCCTCATTGCTTTCTGGGCACTAGTGCTCCACCACTTGAGCCATACCTCCAGCCTGGAGATGGCTCATACATAAAACTATGAGATAAATCACATAGATTTGTGCTACATTGGTTTCAGGTAGTTTAACTGGAGTCAGACAATCTATAATGTTAAGTTCAGATTTTACAACTTCTTCTTTATGTGACCTAAAAAAGGGTCCAAGGATCAGTAATAATACCCATTACATAGTATTCTTTTTAGGGAGTAGGATGCTGGGGATGAAACCCAAGCTTTCTAACCCACAATTTGCCTAGGCAAGTCTTTTTTTGAGCATGCTAGATATTCTACCCCCAAACTGTATCCCCAGTCCTGTTTGGGTTTGTTAAATGTGGAAGTACATTCTCTCTCTCTATATATATATATGTATTTATATGTGTACATATATATGTGAGTGTGTGTATATACATAAATATATAAAATATGTATGTACTTCTACATTTGTTTACTTATATTTAGATATATATGAAAGAATGTTTATCATAGGTATGATTTGTTTATAAAATAATACCTGTGTACCTGTCTCCAATTGATTATTTAATGTTTTGAATTTATATATATATATATGCATAATTTCTTTAAGTTCTGAATGCTTCTTTTTCAAATTCAGGCACTTTTTTTTTTGTAGTTTCTTTGCTGCTTTTTTGGGGGGAGGGGACTTGAACTCAGGGTCCTGGGTGCTTTACTTAAGCTCTTTTGCTCAAAGCTAGTACTCTACCACTTTGAGCCACAGTTCTACTTCCAGTTTTCTGGTGGTTAATTGAAGATAAGAGTCTCATGGACTTTCCTGCCTCAGCTGACTTTGAACTGCAATCTTCAGATCTCAGCCTTCTGAGTAGCTATGATTACAGGCATAAGCTACCAGCACCTGGCTCTTTTTTTGTAGTTTCTTATTCCTTGTACATATTTTGGTTTCCTCTTATATTTCTTTAAACATTTAAACCAAGTTTATTTATATTCTTTATGCACTAATGCTATTATCTGAAGTTCATAAATAATGTGTGAGTATATGGGTCTGACTATTACAATCAAACTTTTTTTTACAAAAGCAGATGGTCCACATAGTTTGTCAATTCCTGCTCTTGTTCCTGAAGTTAAGCAAGTGCCAGGAGGACATCTGTTGCTCTGGATGGGCTATTGCCATTCTTGTTTCCAGGTGGCCTTCTTTACTTCTTGCCTTTGACCTTGGGATATCCTGACAATGATCTTTGTGCACATTATAAAAGTTATATGTTATTATATTCTAGATAACATTTCATATCATTTTTTTAGAAAATCCAATTCACAACATTCATTAAAGACTAATGTTATTTTTCAGAAATCCAAAACTTACGGTGACTGAAAAGATCATTCGACTTGCTTATCGTCATGCTAAGCAGAATAAAAACAATACGTCATGCTTTTTACTTGGTTCTTTAACAGTGGATGAAGGTAGTATATGTTAAAGAATTACTTCTGTGACTATAATAGAACGTATATTTATTGATTGAGACAGCTCTTGTATGTGCTTTGTGCTAATTTTCTTTACTATGTATCAAGGATATGAAGAGTAAAACTACCCATCACAAACTTTGCAATATAGTCAGGTGTAAGAATATAGAAGCATACTGGGTTGTTTGGTTTTGGTTTGGTTTTGGTTCTAAGTATTGTGCCCAGAGTCTGTTCTTGCTAGGCAAACCCTCTGCCAATTAAGCTACATCCCTAGTTCCAAACCACTTTTCAAAGTAATATTTTATAGTGCACCGTTGATATGAACAAAGGGCTTTGCTAAAATATTGTCTTGCTTTTTTAATTTATGTTTTATTTGTAATTATCATGCTAAACGGTAGTTGTTGTTCTTGTTCTTCAGATGAAGAAGGTGTAACATTGGCAGTGGATCGCTTTGATCCTGGGCGAGAAGTATCTGAATGCTTAGAAAGAACCCCTACTACTTCTCTTCCTGGGGACTTTTTGATCAACTGCAAAGTTCATACTCAAGGACTTTGTTCAAAAGAAATACCAGTTCACAATGCAGATGACTTCAGTTCAGCTTTTAAGGTGAAAACTCATTGATAACTTTATTCTTAAATCAAAAGAAGAATCATATGTGGTTTGAATTATTTTGATAAGTTTTCATAGTTGAGTGGTACTCAGTAATTTTTTTTATTGAATGATTGTAGATAGATCTCAAATCCAGTATATTGATTTTAGAGGGCAGAGATCCTAAGCAGGTAATATGAGTAGCATTCCAGAAAAGGAAGCCATGTGATCAAGACAGGAAAGTTCAAGGTTACTCAGGGTAACTATAAGTTACTGTAAGTAACCATAAGTTACTCAAGGTAACTATAAGGGTGTGGAATTGTGGTAAATCAAGCTGGAATATTATTAGTTTAGCCAGACTATAGAAAACTTTGTGCATTCGGCTAAGGAATTTGAACTTTGTTATAGGGGACATGTAGCCTTTAAAAGTTTCATTCAGGGGCTGGGGATATGGCCTAGTGGCAAGAGTGCTTGCCTCCTATACATGAGGCCCTGGGTTCAATTCCCCAGCCCCACATATACAGAAAACAGCCAGAAGTGGCGCTGTGGCTCAAGTGGCAGAGTGCTAGCCTTGAGCAAAAAGAAGCCAGGGACAGTGCTCAGGCCCTGGGTCCAAGGCCCAGGACTGGCCAAAAAAAAAAAAGTTTCATTCAGTTTGGGAGATGGAACTAGACCTGGACTGTGTTACAAGGCAGGCAAATGTTCTGCCTTAGGCTAAGGTAGTCATCTGTGGTTTTGTTTTGAGACTGAGCAGCCCAGGACTGCCTGGTTATAATCTTAAGGTCTCTGCCTCCAGAGTAGGAGACAAAGGTGTGAAACCTTGCTGGGCTCATTAAGGTTTCTGAAAAGAGGAAATATTATCATATTAATCAGAAACAGTTAATCTGTTAGGGCTGGCTGTCAGAAGTTAGAGATTAGTTAGCTAGGTCTGTGCAGTAGGGTGATATGTGTTAACCTACAGTAGAATAGTGGCACTAAAACTAGAAATGGTATTATGAACCTGAGTAAATACTTGGCAGTTTGCTGTAACAAGAGAGAAATCAAAAAAGAGCTGTGAGATTCTTTGAGGCTGATTCAGAATTTACATCCATTTTTTCTCATGTAGTTAATATTTATGAGGGGTAACATAAGAATTTGAAGTACTAGCTACTTGGGAGGCTGAGATCCGGAGGATTATAGTTTGAGGCCAGCCGGGACATGACACCTTTTCTCAACCAATAGCTAGGCTTAGTAGCATGTACCTGTCATCCTAGATACATGTGAGGCTGAGATTGAGAGGATCATGGTTCTAAGCCAACCCAAGCAGAAAAGTTCACAAGATTTCATCTCAATGGGAGAAGTTGGGCATGGTGATATGTATTTGTCATCACAGCTATGACAGGAAACACAAAATATAATGCAGGTCAAAACCCAGGCTTGTGCCTGGGCACCAAGCCAGAACCTGTCAAAAATAACAAGTACTAAAAAGGACTGGAGGCAGTGTGCCTACCAAACAAACATAAGGTCCTAAGTTCAAATCCCAATACTGCCACAAAGAATTTGAAGTGCTAGTAGGACCTCTAAGTTGGAAGTATCTTTTGGAGCTTGGAACAGAATTCTTAATTTACTTTCATGTAGTAAGTCATATAATCTTTTCATTGCATGGAAGAAATAACTGTAAATCAGACTATATATGTATAGGTACTAGTGTTAAATAACATTAAAGATGTGGACCCATTTCAAACCTAAAATAATTGTATAATATTGATTCCTCAGGCCCTGCAACACCATGTATGTAACAAAGATCCCTTGGACTGTGGCAAGCTGCTTTCTCTCAGAGCTCAGATCACTCCCAGAGAGAATTTGGACAGTGTAGAGTTTGACTTCCACTGGGCAGCAGTTACTCCAGCAAATAAGTTTAAATGTACACCTGTGAAGCCCATTCCTATCATTCCAACAGCTCTGGCAAGAAACTTGAGTAGTAATATGAATATTTCTCAAGTTCAAGGCACCTATAAATATGGGTAAGTAAGATTACATTAATGTAAAGTTTTTAAAGTTGGTTTCATTAATGTATTCTTGGAATATCCATGTAAGATGAGATAATTGTGCAACAAGTTTATATGTCAGAGATCTGATGATTTGGTTAATAACTAGGGAAAGTTTGTTTTTTGGTGTTTGTTTTTTTTTGCCAGTCCTGGGGCTTGGACTCAGGGCTTGAGCACTGTCCCTGGCTTCTTTTTGCTCAAGGCTAGCACTCTGCCTCTTGAGCCACAGCGCCACTTCTGGCCATTTTCTGTATATGTGGTGCTGGGGAATTGAACCCAGGGCCTCATGTATACGAGGCAAGCACTTTTGCCACTAGGCCATATCCCCAGCCCCTTTTGGTGTTTTTTTTTTTTTTTTTTAAGACTTTTTTTTGTGTGTGCTGAGAAATGAACCTAGTGGCTCACACATACCCTACTAGTAAACCACAGTCCAGCTGAGTATAGCTATTTCAGAATTTAGAGGTTTCTTTCAAAAGAGAAATTGGTGGTAAAATTACTAAAATTGATGTTTTTTTCTTAGGTTTTAGGCCATCTTTTCTTTTGTTTTTTTAACTGTAATCTGAGTAATTGAACCTAAGAGAAGCTGGACATTGCAGGTATAATATTGCAGAGAAAGGAGATAATTAAAAGTTTGTAATACTCTTATGTACCAACTTGCCAGCTACTCGAGGATGGTTTCCTTCCATAACTGGAGCAGAGTCCTTTCCAGTTTGCTATCCTTTAGTTCCTTAGGAAATATGGTTCAAATACATGCTTTGTAGTTCTCAGCAGGGTTACTTCCCTGAATCTCATCCACTTTATCTTGTTGAACAATGTATGCACCCTGTGCTTTAAAGTTTGACCAGAGGTAGCTCTGGGCATTCATTACCCTTCTGGCTTCCTGTCTCACTGACTCCACCCTAGTTCCTGTTAGGTCTCAAGAGGCCTGACAAATGCTGGCCAAGGTACACTCAACTCCAAGTCTTATCCTTCAAAAGAGGATGAGAAGAAGAAAAGACTTTCTCCCCTTAGTAGCAAGCAACTCTCATTTTCATTCCCAGAATATGACTGGGGTAGTGCTTGCTGGTTAGAGTAACACAAAAGAAGTAATATTATTTTCTATAATCAGGGAATGGTCAGAGTCCTGTTATTCAAAAAAGTATTTGAAAGAACATTTAATTCTTTGGGAATAATGAAGTACTTTTTAACTGGGACAAGGAATTTTTTTATGATTAAAATGGACCAAAAAGTTCGTTTCCCTTTGTACCTATGGCAGGAGAAATTTTCCTTCCTTTTGAATTACTCATCTGTAGCCCTTGGGCATGCCAGATGTTCAGTATTGTACCCCATCCAGATTTTTCATATTCTTAAAATCTACTGTCAATTTTTGTTTTGTTTTGTTTTGTTTTAGCCAGTCCTGGGGCTTGGTCTCGGGCACTGAGCACTGTCCCTGGCTTCTTTTTGCTCAAGGCTAGCACTCTGCCACTTGAGCCACAGTGCCCCTTCTGGCCGTTTCCTGTATATGTGGTGCTGGGGAATCAAACCCAGGGCTTCATGTATACGAGGCGAGCACTCTTGCCACTAGGCCATATCCCCAGCCCCTACTGTCAATTTTTGTAACTAAGTATAAATAGTATATTGTTCTTTGGGGGAAAGTATGTGTTGGCTTTTCTTACCATACCCTTTGGCAGAAGTTGGAGGAATATGGCACATAAATGGTTGGTTATAATACCTCTCCAAACTCAGGCACTTTCAGTGTGAAGTCTTGGCAAATTACCTAGATGTTAAAACACTTTGAGGAGCAAGAAATTCAATTCAGTGTAACCTAATTGGTTCTGATATTGCCTACGTGGCTTACACTTTGAGTTAAAGTAAGCTGTAAGTAAAATTAAGGAATAAAACATTTTTTAAAGTGCTTCTTTAAACCAGGCGCCAGTAGCTCACACCTGTAATCCTAGCTACTCAGGAGACTGAGATCTGAGGATTCAGGTTCAAAGCCAGCCTGGGCAGGGAAGTCCATGAGACTCTTATCTCTAATTAACCACCAGAAAGCCAGAAGTGGCACTATGGCTCAAGTGGTAGAGCTGTAGCCTTGAGCTGAAGAGCTGAGGGACAAAGCCCAGGCCCTAAGTTTAAGCCCTATCACTGACAAAAAACAAACCCCAAACCTATTAATAGGTAGGTAGAATTTTAAGATATTAAATCTCTTTTAGCCTTTCTTACTAGAGTCCTCTGTTAGAGTTAAGTGTTTGAACTCTGTTCTTTGTGTTTACATGTATCTGAGAGACTGTTCCTTTGAATCATATCCCCTACCTAAATTATACTCCATGACTCAGACTACCTCTTAAAGGTCAAAAGTACATAGCTAAAATTATTTTTACATAAATGTCTTCCATGTAGGTACCTTACCATGGATGAAACCCGAAAATTGTTACTTTTACTGGAATCAGATCCCAAGGTTTATTCTCTGCCATTAGTGGGAATGTAAGTACTATACTATTTATGAAAGAAAGCCTTTTTAGTTAAATGTGTGTAAATATGAAATATGAGTTGTAGTATGAGTGTTTAGATCATCTTATAAAATCACAGAAGCTAGTGATTAATATGCTTTTTTTTTTTTTTTTTTTGGTGCCTGCCAGTCTTAGGTGCTGTCCCTGGGCTTTTCTGCTCAAGGCTAGTGCTCTCCCACTTCAGCCACAGATCTACTTCCAGCTCTTTGGTGGTTAATTGGAGATGTGTGTTTTACAGACTTTTGTTTTTTGTTTTTTGTTTTGCCAGTCCTGGGGCTTGAACTCAGGGCCTGAGCACTATCCCTGGCTTCTTTTTGCTCAAGGCTAGTACTCTACCTCTTGAGCCACAGCACCACTTCTGGCCTTTTCATATATATATATATGTATATATATGTATATATATATATACATATATATATATATATATATATATATATATATATATATATGGTGCTGAGGAATCAAACTCAGGGCTTTATGTATACAAGGCAAGCACTTTTCCACTGGGCCATATTCCCAGCCCTTACAGACTTTCTTTCCCTAGCTGTCTTTTTTCTTTGTTTTGTTTTTTGTTTTTTGCTAGTCCTGGGGCTTGAACTCAGGGCCTGAGCACTGTCCCTGGCTTCTTTTTATTCAAGGCTAGCACTCTGCCACTTGAGCCACAGTACCACTTCTGGCCTTTTTGTATATATGTGGCACTGAGGAATCGAACCCAGGGCTTCATGTTTAAGAGGCAAACACTCTTGGCACTAGGCCATATTCCCAGCCCTCCCTAGCTGGCTTTAAAGGGTGATCTTCAGATCTCAGCCTCCTGAGGAGCTAGGATTATAGTCGTGAGTAACCAGCACCTGGAAGCTTTCTTATTTTAATCGTGATTTTGAATCAGCTAAAATAAGATTGTGCCCAGATTTAGATTAGGATGAACTCGTATATTAAACAGATAAAATTGAATCCTTATTATTGAAGTTAAAAAGCTTTAGAACCTGCAATATTCTGATACTACCTCTTGTCTTGTACATTGAAGAACTCAGTGGTCAAAATAATGCTACTTAAAATGTATTGCCAGGCGACAATCTTGCAGGGATTTCCATGAATTTTGATAGCTTTCTCTTTATTTAGTGGTTAATGACATTCAGACATATTATTCAGAAATTTATATTTATTCAGTATTTATTGTTTTCCACATGCCTAAAATTGTTGCATGGTATTGTGTTTTGCGTAAAGCTCCTTCTCAAGGAATTTGTAATCAAAAGTGAAACGATAATTCACATAGAAAAATAAATGATCTAGTTAATGTGACATGAAAACTATAGAAAATGAACCCTATTCGTATTTGTAATAGAGCAATGATGGGCATTTTCTTATAGACAATAAACTTGAGCTGGACCATGAATTGTTTGGATTGACAGGAAAGGGAAGCCATGTGCGGGAATGGCATTGCAAAGCTAATGAGAATGCATGTGGATTCTCTAGGCTGTGATTCTGGTACTGGCCATGGCTTATTGATTCCTAAGTAGACATTAAGAGCCTGCTGTATTTCAGGCCACCTTTGTATGTTACAGCATTGAGTCATATCTACAGCTCCAGTTTTAGGCTACAAACTTCAGGATCCTCTAATTCCCAATCTTTCCACTCCAAGCTAATTCATTCTAGCATTCTGCTCTCACCTCTTTCACATCTCAAGTAGAAGAGGATAGAGAGAAAGAAACGCATACTTGTTCTTTCTATATGTGGATATATTTATCTATATCTATATATATTTATATATGTAGATATATTTATATGTAGATATATTATATCTATATGTAGCTATTATTTATTTGTATTGACGCTATACTAGATGTCTATATGTTATCCCTTTAGTGTTGCTAGATCCCTTATTTGCAAGAACTTTTCAAAGATCTCCCAAATTACTTTGAGAAATACATAATCTAAAATATTAATCTTTAAATGATGGTATTGTTTGTTTTGTTTTGTGTTTATTATCTTGGGGAAAGGTCTCAAAGTCTTCCTGCCTGGATACCCATTGCTTAGATTGCAGGTATATGCTGCTATATCCACCTTTACCATAGATTTTAATTTCCTTTTTTTTTTTAGTTGGCTGACTGGAATTATACACATATATAGTCCTCAGGTATGGGCTTGCTGTTTGAGATATGTGTTCAATTCTTCTATTCAAGAAAGGCAAGTAATATTTTATTATATCTTTCTCCATTTATCTTATACTGGTTTCACTTAAAATGTATATAATATTTTATGTATGTATGTATTTATTTATTTATTCATTTATTTGCTTGCTATGCTGGGAGATCACATAAAAAGCCTTACACATGTGAGACAAGCACTCTACCACTGAGTTACATTCCTAGGCCCTAAATCATTTTTTCTGCTTACTTAGAAAGTATTTTCCTACTCTAGGAATATTACTGAAATAAAACATCTTTTGTGTTCTTTTATATTTTCTTCAAATACTTTAAAAAAAATATTGGCACTGGAGCTTGAACTCAGGGTATTCTCTCTTGGTCAGATTTTTCTACTCATTGCTGGTGCTCTACAACTTGAATCCTGTCTTTCTAGTTCAGCATTTTGCTGGCTAGAGAGTCTCTTGGACTTTTCTGCCCAGCTTGGCTTCCAATCAGGATCCCTAGATCTCAACCTCCTTCATCTAGGGTTACGAACATGAGCCACTGATGCCAGCTTGTTTGCTTTTTCTTTTGAGGTAGAGTCTTAAGTAGAACCCAGGCTGGCCTGGAGCTTAGCCTCAAACTCAGGATTTCCCCTGCCTCAGTTTCTGAATATTAGAATAACCTCCACAATGTTCTGCTATGCCTGGTGCTACAGCTGGGTTTATACTTTGAATTTTTACATTTTATTTCATCCTTTGC
The DNA here is from genome assembly GCF_023159225.1 of Perognathus longimembris pacificus. Classification (NCBI taxonomy): domain Eukaryota; kingdom Metazoa; phylum Chordata; class Mammalia; order Rodentia; family Heteromyidae; genus Perognathus; species Perognathus longimembris. The sequence continues at coordinate 31,290,397 of NC_063167.1, read as the reverse complement.
AAAATAGTTTTGTCAGGTTCAGTGGCACATGCCTATAATCCCAGCATTTGGGAGACAGAGGATCAAAACTTTGAGGATAGCTTTGCTACATAGATAGTTCTTGGCCAGCCTAGATTAGGTAGCAAGATCCTGTCCCAAAAAACAAAATGGTAAAATGTGCCAGGCACCAGTGGCTCACGCCTGTAATCCTAGCTACTCAGGAGGCTGAGATCTGAGAATCCAGGTTCAAAACCAGCCAGAGTAGGAAAGTTTGTGAGACTCTTACCTCCAATTAACCACTAGAAAATCAGAAGTGGAGCTGTTGCTCAAAAGTTGTCTTGAGCAAAAAAGCTCAGTGACAGGACCCTGAGTTCCAGCCCCGCGACCAATTAAAAAAAAGTTAAATGTTAGTTATTGATAAAACCAGAACAAGTTGTTATGTTATTGATTCTTTGCTATGATTTAGTGTTCTTAAGTTTTATTATCAATATTATCTTTTTTTTTTTTTTTGTCAGTCCTGGGGCTTGGCCAGGACTCTGTCCCTGAGCCTCTCTGTGCCCAAAGCACAGAGAGCCACCGTGCCACTTCCAGCCTTTTCTGTTTATGTGGCACTGAGGAATCAAACCCATGGCTTCATTCATGCTAGACAAGCACTCTAGCACTAAGCCACATTCCTAGTCATCAATGTTATCTTGTTGTAAGTTACTATTGACAGTAAAAATGTGCAGTCAAATGAATTTCAAAGCACTCTGTCTCTGTGTGCAGTCAGAAGCATGAGACAACATTTTTTTTTTCTTTTTGTGCTGATAGTGGGTGAAATGTTTTGAGATGGGATGGTCTTAGTATGTTGTTCAAGTGGGTCTTCACCTTCTTAGCTTAAATGATCTTCTACCTCAACCTCCCATATAGCTATGACTACAGGTATGTACTACAATGCCCCAATTCTGGAAGTATACCCACTAAATAGGAGAATGAGTGGTGTCTTTCACTTTCATTGTGTCAGATGTTTTTATAAGGCATATATATTACATAATGAAATGCATTTTTTAAATTAAAAAGGAAATATAAATTATCTTTCCACTTTTCTTCCAAAAGTTATACTGTTCACTTGATCTAGCAACTAAATTTGGAGGCTTACATAAGAATTTACTTAAGTATCAGGGCTGGGGATATGACCTAGTGGCAAGAGTGCTTGCCCCGTATACATAAGACCCTGGGTTCAATTCCCCAGCACCACATATATAGAAAATGGCCAGAAGTGGCGCTGAGAGTGCTAGCCTTGAGCAAAAAGAAGCCAGGGACAGTGCTCAGGCCCTGAGTCCAAGTCCCAGAACTGGCCAAAACAAACAAACAAAAAGAATTACTTTAGTATCATCTTGTTATCATCACTGTTTAACATTTAAACAATGTTTTTTATACAGGGTTTTTTCTGAATCTGGACATTTCATCATAGTTCTCTATTCTTTGACACATAAGGAACCTGAATTTTATGAATGCCTCCCGTGCGATGGTGGGACCACTGACCTTCAATTTCACTTATTAACCAACACGGAAACATTACGTATTTTCAATGTAAGTGATCTAAGTATCCAATATGTTATGACTATTATGGGTTACATTTTGACTGTTCAAATTCATAGTCCTTTACCCTTTAAAATATTAATTTAAGGAAGGGGAGTTGTGGCTCAAGTGCATCTATGTATAATGACCACAGAAAAAGTACATCTTTGAAACCAGAAGTATCTAAAGTTAAAGATAACCTTTTTTTTTTTTTTTTGACATAGGGGAGTCTCACTACTTTGGTCTCCATTTCATCCTAGCAGCTGGGAGTACCGGTGTGCGTGCTACAACTCCTACCTTAAAGATTACTTTCTTTTTGCTGGTCCTAGGGCTTACACTCAGTACCTGGGCACATTCTCTGACTTTTTTTGCTCAAGGCTGGTGCTCTGCCACTTGAGCCACAGCTCTGCTTTCAGCTTTTCAGTAGTTAATTGCAGATAAGAGTGTCATGGACTTGATTAGAACCATGCTCCTCAGATCTCAGCCACCTAAGTAGCTAAGATTACAGAGAAAAGCCCCTGGTGCATGACTCTTTTTTTTTTTTGCTGGTGCTGGGGCTTGAACTCAGGGCCTGAGCACTCACTGTTCCTGGCTTCTTTTTGCTCAAGGCTAGCACTCTACTACTTGAGCCACAGCTCCACGTCCTGAGATAGATATATATATAGAGAGAGATATATAGATATATGTATATGAGGCGAGCACTTTACCACTAGGCCATATTCCCAGCCTGATGCATGACTGTTAAAGATCTTTTTTTTTTTTCTTCCCCAGTCATGGGGCTTGAACTCCCAGACCTGGGGGCTGTCCCTGAGCTCTTTTGTTCAAAACTAGTGCTCTACCACTGTGAGACACAGTGCCATTTCTGGTTCTCTGGTGGTTAATTGGAGTTAAGTATCTTATGGCCTTTCTTGTCTGGGTTGGCTTCAAACCACAATCTTCAGGTGTCAGCCTCCTAAATACCTAGGATTACAGGCAGGAGCCACCAGTGCCTGGCTAAATATTATTTTTAAAGAAAATTATTGTATATCTTAGGTGCTATACCAATAAGAAAAATACAACTTTTATTTTATTACAGAAACACTGACTGCCTCTAAAAAAACATGTGTTTTTACTCAGCTCTTACATTTTTCTTGAGTTTGTTTATTAGTTATATTTGTTTATGAATAAAATTTTAATTAAATTATACCTAATTATATTTTTGAGGCATCATTTATCATTTCATTCTTTAGATGGTATCTTCAATTCATACTTGTTAAATTTATTGAATCCTTAGTTATTAAATTATATAATTCAGAGGATTACATTTTTACTTACAATTCGGAAAAGTGGACATTTTCTAAAAGAGGTTACAGTTACAAAAATCAGAAGTGCCCTCTCCCCATGCTTCAGAGCTACTTGTCATCTAAATATAGTTTCTTGGTGTTTTAATTTACATCAGATCTCAAAATATGACTTACTTCATTTCAGAATGTTGACCCTTCTGACAGAAATCCAATCAATTTTGAACTGAGTACTGAAAGCCAAGATGTAGAATCAGAGTTTTTCAGCAAGATTTCCAAGGATCTTACCATTAAGAGGTAAAAAAAAGTTACTCTTCATTGTCCTGTGTGCTTTTTTTCTTTTAAATGCACTCATTGGGTAATGAAATGGCTCTCTATTTCTGATAAAACTGTTTATAAATCTATGACCTTAAGTGCCTTTGCTTTAAATGAATGCTTTGTCTGTACTAGGATTTTGGATGGCAATTTTAATGAAATGGCAACTCTAATTAGGTCTTCGTGTGAGTTGATTTATTGTACAGGAAAACCAAAAGGTATTATTCAAGAAATTACCTGGCTTAAGAAGTACCTCTCTTAACAGGCACTGGTGGCTCATACCATAACACTAACTACTATAGAGGCTAAAATCTGAAGATGGCAGTTCAAAGCCACCCCAGGCAGGTAGTCTATAAGACCCAATTAATCACAATGGAGCTGTGGCTCAAGTGGTAGAGTACTAGCCCTGAGCACAAAAACTCAACAATAGCTCCTAGGCCCTGAGTTCAAGCCCCCAGGATAGCACCAAAAAAAAAAAAAAAGAAAAAGAAAAAGAAGAGAAGAAGAAGTAATCTTTTTATTTTTGTTTAGTGCCCTTTTGTTTGTTCTTTCCTTTCTTGTAGTTTTAATCATGGGTCTGTCAGATAAACCACCATAAAAATAACTTAAAAAAGAACAAGTTTGTTTAGAAACTTTTAATTAACATACATTAGGAGAATCTTAAATAAGGTCTTGTGACTTTTGGGTCATTATATTCTTCCTTTGTGGTAAAGAAGATACTAATTTAAATTTATATCACTAAAGCTTCTCCAGACAAACAGAAATAGTAGGGTTGTATATTTATCTTAAGGAGTTGGCTCCTGTAAACTTAGGAAATTTGGCAAGTTCAAAATTTGCAAGGTAGGCTAGCAGGCTGAAGACTCGAGGAAAAGTTATCTTTTGAAAATAAAGTCCATCTGCTTGCAAATTTTTCTGTCCTTTTAGAGAAGTTGCTGGTTTTCTTTTAAGATCTTCAGCGGTCTGAATGATACCAACCCATATTATGAAGAGTACACCTTTCTCAGTTTCCTGATTTAAATGTTAGTCTCATAAGAAATATTTCCATGGAGACATCTCATGTAATATTTGACCAAATGTCTGGGTACTGTGTTCTAGCCCTAGTATTTAGAAGCCTTGTTCATAGAAACAAATTTGTTATAGGAACAAATTTTAGTCAATTCAAAGGTTTTTTTAAGCCCCTTTTCTGCTAAGGTTATATGTAATTGTGGAGGAGACTAACAGTATTGCCAGAACTAATGAGAACAATGATAGGATTCTCATCCATCTGCTGACATGTTTGCCTTTCTGTCTTCCAAAGGTTTGTGCAGGTTACTGCTATAACCCCTATTCAGATCATTGGCTTTGGCCATGCTGCACTGAGCACACGAGATACTATTCTGTATTCTCTTTTTCCTTCTTAGACCTTGTAGGAGAGCTTTGTAGGACTGATGCAGACCAGATCCAACATGCAGACCTTCTCACTGCTTATTGTACTACCCTACACAGGAAGATCTTTGTGTCTCTAGAGAGAACCAAGATTTGGTCTAGAGATATCTTCTGTTGTCAGAGATTTAAATCTGCTTTGAGGTTTCTTGTTATACTAGAAGGAAACTTCTAGGAGGAATTCAACTTGCATGAAATGGAATGCTTTCTTAGGACCTCATTAATTCTGTTTTCTTAGTTTCCTTCTGGTTTATCTTTTCTTTAAAGCATCCTGTTGAGACTTTACCTAGTTTAGGGTGCACAGAAACATCATACATATGGTAATCCTGATTTCAGAAATCTTAAACCCTAATTTCAGTGGTGGGGGTGGGGTAGGGGAGGGAGACAAACTCCAGGACTGTGCTCACTATCCCTGAGCTTTTTTGCTCAAGGCTAGTGCTCTACCACTTGAGCCACAGTTCCATTTCCTAATTTCAGCTTTTGACCTTTACATAACACTCAACCAACATTTTTCTTTTTTGCAGTGCTGGAGGCTGATCCTGGGTCTTACATTTGTTATGCAAGTGATGTTCCATTGAGTTACATCTCCAGCCCTGTCAAAAATTTTCAGCTGCTGTGGGGCTGGGGATATGGCCTAGTGGCAAGAGTGCTCACCTCGTATACAGCAGGTCCTAGGTTCAATTCCCCAGCACCACATATACAGAAAATGGCCAGAAGTGGCGCTGTGGCTCAAGTGGCAGAGTGCTAGCCTTGAGCAAAAACAAGCCAGGGACAGTGCTCAGGCCCTGAGTCTAAAGCCCAGGACTGGCCAAAAAAAAAAAATTTTTTTTTCAGCTGCAACCTACCATCTATGATACAGTGACTATAGCTGGTTAAATCAGGGTGATACCTCTGTGCCTCAAAGTATTTTCCTACCACACATATGTAGGAAAATGTAATTCTTTAGTGGCACAGTCAATGTTTAATACAGTATATTTAGTATATTCAGTATACACAACTAGCAGTACATTATAAAACTTTTTCCAGTTAGTACCGTCTTATTTCTTTATTCCTCAATGTAATCAACCAGAAGGTTCTCAGTGACTGTTGATTTAGACTAACATTAAGGGTTAAACTTATCATGATCAAGCAGAAAATAGTAGTTAGACTAGCATGAGTTGGAATAGATTAGCTTTCCTGATAAATTTACCTTGACCTAAAAAATAATCTGTGGTTGTTGGGTACTAAGTTAGGTGTTCAAAATGCTACTGATTAAGGACTTTTCAGTTTTGAAAAGGAAGAAAGAAAAAATATGTTGAAGGTTTGGGTTTGGTTTTGTTTTTGGAAATAGAGTCTTGTCATGTACTCCAGGCTGGTTTTGAACTCACCATTTTGCTGCTTTGGTCTCTTAAGTGCTGGGACTATAGGTGTGTATGACTATGTCCAGCTTGAACATTTTTCTCTTCTTCTACTCTTTAGGTCTTCCCAAAAGTTACCTCCTGGGAAAATAACAATAAATGATCATGACTCTGGTGTTGAAGATGAAGATTTCTCCCCAAGACCAATTCCTAGTCCTCATCCAGTTAGTCAGAAGGTATTACTGATCCTGTACTGAATTTACTTTTGTGGTTAGTCTCTAGTCTCTGAAAGTCTCTTCACTTTAAAGCAGTAATACTACCAAAACTTACTTAAATATCATTCTAACTATTTGAATCTATATAGAAGGGTACATTCTTCACAGATACATATTAGTTACCACTAACTAACATCTACTTATCAATTTACATGTATTTTATTTATAATAAATATAATTATTATTTCTAGAGTAAACTAAGGCATAGATTTAGTTACCTATCCAAGATCACATAACTAGTGAGTAATAAACCTAAGATTGTAATTTGAGAGGTTTGGCTTTAGAATCTTTTATCTATACTATCATCAAAGCTGCCTGACATTGATTTTTATGACTATTTTCTGAGAAAACATCTACTTGTGTTCAGATGTGAGTTAGTAATAACCATTGTTGTATTTTTTCGATTCCTGCAAAGCAATGGGTTATTTTATAATTGTTGTTTACCTTAACTGAACTCGTTATCTTTTTAGAAGAAAAATGAATGGAGGGCTGAGTGTGTTGGTACACATCTCTTATCCCACTTACTCAAGAGATGAAGAAGATCCAAGAGAATTGCCATTCCAGGCCAGCCCGGGCAAAAAGTTAAGACCTCCATCTCAACCAACAAACCAGATGTGTGTGTTTATGGTCTCAGTTGCTCACGAGTTAGTAGGAAGATTGAGGCCAGAGGCTAATTCTGGTCAAAAATGGGAGATCATGTTAAAAAAAATAACAAAAGAAGAGCAATTAAAAAGTTGGGGCATAGCTCAAATGATAGAGTACATGAGACCCTGAGTTTAAACCCTACTACTGCCAAAGAAAAAGAATAAGAAGCCAGGGACCAGCATCTCATGCCTGTATTTCTAGCTACTAAGAAGACAGATCTGAGGATCACAGTTCAAAGCCAGCCCGGGTAGAAAAGTCCATGAGACTTATCTCCAATTAACCACCACAAAAAAACACAAACCCTGAAAGTGGCTCAAACAGTAGCGCACTAGCCTTGAAAAAAAAAGCTCAGGGACAGCATTCAGGCCCTGAGTTCAAGCCCCAGGACCAGCAAACACACACACAAAAAAATTTTTTTTAATTAGTATGTGGTAAAACAAATTTACCACATAGACTGTTTTTTGTTTACCCTTCCATTCCTTTTAGTTAATATCAGAAGAAATAACTAAGTAACTTCACTTAGTAGAAAAATATTCTAAGCCATTTATTGGAGAATCCCTTCTTATTTAAGATGCATAAACATTTGGAGCTAGATCTGCTGAAATATTCTGCATGTAATAATCTTTTTGCAGAGTAAGGTTAAAAAAATTACATAAAACAGCTTCTTATATTGCATTCTGTGACCTAAACAATGTTAGCCAGTGTTCTACTTGAAGGAGTCATTTTTTTTTTGAGTATCAATACGTAGGAAGAGAAGAGTCAGCAAGATATTACAAAAATGATTAGAAAATGAGAAAGGAAGTACTGAGGTACAGCAAAATCAATCACAAATAAAACATCCCAGGGCTGGGGTCACCAAAGCCCATGGAGACTTTAGTCTTCTGCAGAGCTCAAGGAAAGGACAGCTAGGTACACACTTTCCAACCCTCCCTCCCCATAAATTCAAGTCAGTCTCACTATTAAATGAATCTGGGGAGTTATTAGGTTTGGGTTTGTTGTTTTTTTTTCTAGTACCGATGTGAGTTCATTGGCTTATGCTTGCTTTTTTGCTTGCTCAGCTAGTGCTCTACTACTTGAGCTAGTCTACAACCTGGCATTTTCTGGTTATTTTGGAGATGAAGTTGCATGAATTCTTCTTCTGCACTATGTGGTCTCGAACTATGATCCTCTAGGTCTTAGCTTCCCAAGTACCTTGGACTAATAATGAAGAATTTTTTAATAGAATATTTGGGAAATACTGGCCCAAGGAAAGTGAAGCATGTATGTTGCTCTAAAATTTCCTTTTTTCCCCTCTTGTAGATTTCTAAGATCCAACCATCAGTTCCTGAACTTTCTCTTGTGTTGGATGGCAATTACATAGAGTCAAATCACCTGTCTAATTCATTGAAAATGGCAAATACTGAAAATCTTCCTTTGTTGGTGAATCATTCTGAATACTTGAAGCCATTGCAACCTGAGCTTTATGATGAGAAACACAGCCCAGAAATTGAAGCTGGAGAGCCTTCCTTGAAAGGGATTCCCAATCAGTTAAGCCAGGGCACTGCTTCTTTGAGACAATGCCACGTAAGACAGTCATCTCCCTGTATGAAAGGGAACCCCCATTTCAGGAATAACAGTACCAAACCATCTTCTCTCAGTGTGCCACCTCCTGACATATCTGAGAAACTTCACACAGTTTCTTCTGAGAATATACAAAAAGAAGACTATTCTGGAAGAACTTCCACATTTAATTCTAGGCAGTCTTCTCTTGCCCCACAGTCCCACCCACACAATTGTGTGTTCTCACCACCTAATTCAGGAAGACCAATGGAACTTCAGATACCTTCTCCCTCACCACCATCTTTCTACCCCACAAATGTTTGCAGTTGCTGTCAGCACCATGGCCATGTTCAGTACAATACAATCAATTCTTGGCAAGGAATAAATACAGCAGGATCTATTCAAGACCTCCCATCTGCAGCCCTTCAAAAGCATTGTTTGTTTCACCCAAGTGGGGGTCCAGCTCTGTACCATCACGCAGTCTATTCTTCAAGTAGTCCTATTACCTCGAGACCTCAAGGAAGCATGGGCATGTGTTCTCCTCACAACAACGTAGAACCGTCTCCAGTGACAGGACCTCCACATTCGGACTCATGTAACCCACAGCCCTGTCCAGTATGTGTGCACACACCCAGGACTGGGTTAGATAACGGAATGATGGGACTATCTCCAGATGCATATCGGTTTGTCACAGAGCAAGACAGACAGCTGAGACTACTTCAGGCCCAGGTTTGCCTGGAACTTTCTGTTTTGTCAGATTCTTAGAATTAATGTGATTTCTTAAAAACTGAATCTTTTAGTGATTATATTTAATAGAATTGCAGAATATCAGAGCTAGAAAGACTTGAGAAACTTAATTCTGGTTCCTCATATTTTACCAATAAATAAAATGAGGATATTAGATGCCACTTTGCTATGTATATTAAAACCAGGACTAGAAAGCAAGACTTCTTTCTCTTTATCTGAACATATCCTAACTTATAAAAATCATCGCATTTTTCTTTTTTGAATAATAATTTGCTAAATTTTTATATATGACTAAATGCAACTGCTGACATATCTCTAGCTTGCCAGTCCTTTAGTTTGCATACTAACCCTTAGCCTACCGTACCTTAAATAATCCAGAACCTCTCCATGTGTCTAGTGAACTTGTTTCACTTGCTTGATTCTGAAATGTTCTCTTCCTTTGAAGCTTTTAGTATCTTAACTATGTCTTTCCTGAGCATTTTTGTCTGTATGTCTTAAACTTTTTTTCTTTCCTTATTAGCATCTTTCCTCTGTATAGTATTCAAACCAGGGGAAATAATTTGAAATGTAGTCTACATATTTTTTCCATGATCCTCTAACTGTACAAATACATGTACAATATGCATAAATATAGTACACCCAATTCATCTCTTTTAATATACTCCTTCAGTATCACACATTATGTTTTACATGATATTGAAGCTTACAATGGTTAATTCACTTGTCCAAAATGTAGCAGAATAAGACTTAAATTTTCACAACACCAAAATCTGTGCTACAAAATACTACAGATACATGTTATATTATTGATTTGATGTATGTCTAGTGACCTTAATATATTGGTAATACATTACTTAATTAAAATTAATGAGAATAGTTAAGTACAGTAATATTAATAGGAAGTAGAAAATCACAGTATGTAAAAATGGTGGCTTCACTCCAGTATATATCCAAAAGAAATTTTTTAAAAACTTCCACCCCAAACCTTATATGTAAATGCCCATAGCAACATTTTTCCTATGAGCCCAAACTGTAAACAATATAGTTGTCAGTCAAATGATGAATGGATAAACACAATGTGTTATATCCATACAACGGAATTTTAGCTATTAAAAGTATAGATAAACCCATGACATAGTTAAACCTTTGAAGATGTTCGGCTGATTGAAAAGGCCAGCCACGTGGTTCTGTTAAAATAAAATATCCAGCACAGGAAAATTCATAGAGGTAGCATAAGTAGCTTCCAGGTCCTGGGGAGAAGGATAATGAGGAGTGACTATTTCATGGGTAATAGAGTCTTTGAAGTGTGATGAAAGTATTCGGAATTATTTGTGGTGATGGTTTCATATTTTGTGAATCTAATAACTACTGAATTAGCAATGGGCATATAGAATACATCTCAATTTTAAAAGGAGGGTGAGAGGCTTTTGAGGTTTGAACCTAAGTTTTGCCACTGTTCTGTTATGTGTAGGATCTGAACAAGTAACCTTGAGCACCTCTTGTTTTCTTTTTTCTTTTTTTTCTTTTTTTGCCAACCCTGGGCCTTGAACTCAGGGCCTGGGCATTGTCCCTGGTTTCCTATTTGCTCAAGGCTAGCACTCTACCACTTGAGCCACAGCACTGCCTCTGGCATTATTTGTTTATGTGCTACTGAGGAATCAAACCCAGGGCTTCATGCATTCTAGGCAAGCACTCTATACCACTCAGCCACATTCCCAGCTCCCACCTCTTGTTTTCTTATCTTTGTAACAGCAATACACTCTTCATGGAATTTTTTTTTTTAAATCATAAAAGCTTGTGGAAGCCAGCCACTGGTGGCCCACACCTGTAAACCTAGCTACTTAGGAGGCTAAGATCTGAGGATTGGGGTTCGAAACCAGCCTGGGCAGAAAAGTCCCCATGAGATTATAGTTAACCACTCAAAAACCAGAAGTGGGGCTATGGCTCAAAATAGTAGAGCATTAGCCTTGAGCAAAAGCTCAGGGACAGCGCCTAGGCCCAGAGCCCTACAACTGACCAAAAAAAAAAATAGCTGTAGTATAGTCTCTTACAAACAAGAAACAACTCAGAAATTATTAGTTATTGCTTATTAATGCTTCTAGCTTCTGCATAGCCACATGTGGGCAGTTCCAGTTAACCTTTCTAAGAAAGTTACGCAGAATCTGAGTTAACTCCATTGTCACTTGATTTATATGGGAAATAGACATGTCAATTTGAAGTATTGGCATTTACACTCTTCTACATAAATGACAATTTTTTATGCTTCACTTTTTAATTTATCCTTGGCTTTGTGAAGTGCTTCTTAATAAGTAATGTTAATAGCTCTCTACACTGAAGTTTCATGGTATGATCTAATTGTAATGTGAGAAAATAGCTAAAAGTGAGCTCTTTATAACTGCTCACCTTGTAATTTGTTTTCAAACTCTGCTATCAATTTTATTGCCACGTCAATTGTTAAAATATGTTTCTGATTGATACAGATTCAGCGTTTATTGGAAGCACAGTCTCTGAAGCCTGGCTCTTCTAAGACAGCCACTGTTGAAGATGCAAGACCAGTGGAGCTGGTATCCACGGAAACACCATCTGACACTCCTGGCTTACACTTGAGAAAAAGTGTAAGCATTGCTGTGAGCACAGGTAACTTAAAAAAAATTCGTTGGTATTCAATCCAGTAGATCCAAAACAGATATTAAGAGAATAAGTTTTAGTGTGTAATTATGTTCTTTTTTTTTTTCTTTTGCTGATCCTGCGGTTTGACTCTGGGCCTAAGCACTGTCCCTGAGCTCCTTTTGCTTAAGACTACCACTCTACCACTTGAGCCACAGCTCCACTTCCTTTTAATTTTATTCGTTATGAAATAAACTTGCACCTGAAAGCAGGAACAAAATTGTATCACATATACGTTATTGGGCTTTATTACTTTTCTGGGTTGAACACAGTTCTAATAAGAGAAATATCTGGGTTTGAGAGAAGTTGGAAAGGTTTCATCTATGCGTTGTTAGTGAGTCTGCACCTTGAAAGGAATTGAGGGATGGTAAGACAGATTAGGTACAGGCTCACTGAGAAGATGCAGGGTTCTTAGCTGTAACTATGGAAGGGATAAGAATGGAAAGGACGACGTAACGAACAGTACAAGAAATGTATCCAATGCCTAATGTATGAAACTGTAACCTCTCTGTAATTCAGTTTGATAATAAAAACTTAAAATTAAAAATAAATAATAAGAAGCATGGAAAGGAGGGCCAAGAGTGGTTCACACCTGTAATCCCAGCTACTCAGAAGACATAGATTGGGGATCTTGATTCAAAGCCAGCCCAGGCAAAAGTTTGTGAGAATCTATCTCAATACAAACTGAAGCAAAGGAACTGGGGCATTGCTGAAGTGATAAAGTGCTTGCCTAGCAAGTGAAGGCACTGAATTCAGTCCCAGTACCACCAAAAAAAAAGGAGGAGGTGGGGAGTGGTGAGTAGAGAAAGAGAGAGGAAAATTTGGGGATAATAAACAGATGAATATTTCATGTTTGTAAATGTGTTTTTTCTTGAGTCTGGCTTCACTGCTTTATATTTTAAACTGTGACTGACAGAAGAGAGAAGAGGAGAGGAGGAGAGGAATTAGGAAGAAAAATCATGTAGTATGAAAAGCCATGTAGGACACTGATAAGATTTGATAACTAATTGGATAAAGCAGTTGAAGAATGAGGACTGAAAATTACTCTGGCTGAAAACAATGTGATGGCCTAGATTGGATCCTGTAACAGGAAAAGGACATTAGTTGAAAAATTAATGAAATCCAAATAAAGCTTGGAGTTTAATTTGATACTAATGTACCAGTGTTAGCTTCTTAATTTTGGTAAATGTATATTGGTAATGTAAGATGTTAACAACAAGGGAAATTAGGTTAGGGTATACAGAAACTTTATTCTTTATTGTAAATCTACAGTTATTCTAAAACTAAATTAAGACTAATGGTAGTAACATTTAAAAATAAGTTAGAAGTACGGAAGAGAATATGGAAATCAGTTTAAAAATCTAGAGACTGGGCTACTTTGGGAAATCTAGTTATTCTTAAAAGTCAAGAAAATAGGAGTATGAATGGACTGATAAAAGACTGGCAGAAAAAACAGATGATGATTTGATGCCACAGAATAAACTTGGTTTTTTGTCTGAGAACAGGACTTGAACTCAGTATCTAACTCTTTCCCTCATTGTCTGGAATTCTCACCAACAAAACCATACCTGCAACTCTCAGAATAAACATTTAAGAGAGAAAATTAAGAACAAAAATTCCTATTGGTTTTGAACTTGCGTATTTTTTAAGCTATCATATTGAGAGGAGCAATGAGGGAGAGATGCATATTTTTAGGTCACGGGGAGTGTCCCGTCTTAAACGTAAGCGGGACTGGGCGCGGGCGGTTTTGCGACTCTGCCTCATCTTGGCTCTTTCTGTGGAGTATGCTCCCTGCTTCTCCCGCTGGCCAGGAGAAGCGCTGGGGGCCGAGGACCCCAACCCCGGGTACTATTTAGTATTAGTGAAAATTCTTTGACTGTAAGTAACATAAACCATCTTGAGCTAATACGGGGCCAAGAATGGAACTGAAGATTAGGAAAAGAGTACAGCTTAGGCTCCAAGTAGGACTCTACTTGGCTTTTTTCACCCCGTTCTATCTGCAATCTGGTTTCACAGCTTTATGTAACTGACCTAGAGTTTTTATGCTATATATGCTAGATTACAACTGGTTCAGTGGTAAGGGTGTTGAGAAACAGAGGAATTTATCTATTGGAGTCCCACCTTTGTTGATTGCAAAGGTAACAGTTCTTAGGGAAGTGTGTGTGTGTTGGGGAGAGTATTAAAGGAACTTGTGGGTACTGTGAACTAAGTAAGCATAGCAAAAAGTGAAGTATTTTTCTATGTGCCATTAAAACTTTTTACTGTCTGTGTTCACTATATTAAACTTCCTCATACATGGCCATCATTAGACTATAAGCTTTTGGGATCTGGATTCTGGCCTACTCAGTCACCGAAGCAGTGTCTGCTGAATCAATGACAAAGACGTTTGTGTTTAAATGGTTTTCTGAGATTGAATACAAGGTTTCAAACAGATACAGGTTCATATATTTGAAAACTTCATATATTGACGTTCAGAGTTCTTTCTATACAAGTTATTTTTTGTTTCTTCAGGCTTCTTTTGATGATGGTACCTGGCCTTGAACTCAGGGCCTAGAGCACTTTCTTGGCTTTCTTGCTAGACTAGCATTTGTTGGTTAGTTGGAGATATAGTCTTTTGGACTTCACTGCTGAGGCCAGCTTCAAAACTTGATCCTCGGGCTGGGGATATAGCCTAGTGGCAAGAGTGCCTGCCTCGGATACACGAGGCCCTAGGTTCGATTCCCCAGCACCACATATACAGAAAACGGCCAGAAGTGGCGCTGTGGCTCAAGTGGCAGAGTGCTAGCCTTGAGCGGGAAGAAGCCAGGGACAGTGCTCAGGCCCTGAGTCCAAGGCCCACGACTGGCCAAAAAAAAAAAAAACTTGATTCTCCTGAGTAGCTTGGATTACAGCATAATTTATTAGCATCCCACTAAAAATTAATAGTTATTTGAAGTAATGACTATTAAAGAAGTACATCAATCCTACATATTCTTGTCTCCGTGTGTGTGCGCGCACGTGTGCACACACACACACACAGTCACGAATCAAAGGTAGGACTAATATAACTTTTCAAAATTTGTCCTTTAAGGAAAAAGAATGAATGCAAAGTTAAATCTTGCTTTCCTTTTTTAAAATAAAATCACAAAAGTCAATCTTCAAAGAAAAAATCATTTTTTAAAGGGCTGGTATGGTGCATACCACAATGCCTGTAATCTCAGCATTCAGGAGACTGAGGCAGAAAGTTTGAGGATTTGAGGCCTAGGACCCTGTCCCAAGGGCAGGGGTGAAGAAAAGAAAAAGAAATAAAGGAAACTTGAAAAAAAATTAACCATTTCTTTAAACAACTATGTATATAGCAATATTTCCCAAATTACAGAATGCAGGTAGCTCATGGGTCAAAAGAAAAATTGGAGTAATAGGCAGGTGAATAGTTTGTTTCGTAAGTGTGTTTTTTCTTATGAGAACTAGAAAACATATAATTAGTATATCAGATCTATGATTTCACAAAAGAGAATAAGACAAGGTAAAACTAAAATGGGTTAATTTAATGAAAAAATATAAGCAACTAGTATATGAAAAAGATCTGAAAATATGTACAAGTGGTCCATAAATATGGGAAAGATTTCTGTGTGTGTGTGTGTGTGTGTGTGTGTGTGTGTGTGTGTGCATATGCACATGGGTACGGGTCCTGGGGCTTGAACTCAGGGTCTAGGCACTGTCCCTGAGCTTCTTTTGCTCAAGGCTCACACTCTACCATTTAAGCCACAGCTTTACCTCCAGCTTTTTTGGTAGTTAAGTGATGATAAGAGTTTCACAGACTTTCCTATGCAGGATGGCTTCAAATCACAATTCTCAGATCTCAGCCTCCTGAATAGCTAGAATTACAGGTGTGAGCCACTGAGCACCCAGCTAAAGCATTTCATTTTTAAATATTGGCCTGATATACTTGGTGCATCTCTAATATGTTTTTTAAATGCAGCATTTTAACATAAAACCTGGAAAACCTAGGGATTTGTTACTTTGTATATTTTTCCCTAGCCCTATGTTTTATTTTGTTTTGAAACAGGATCTTGCTGTAAAGCTTGAACTGGCATTGAAATCCATATACAGCCCAGGGTAGCCTTGAACTCTCAATCTCCCTGCCTCAGCTTCATGAATGCTGGGAATTCAAGTGTATACCACCAAAACTGGCCATCAGAGCCTTAATATGTAAATTAAAGACAACCCCCCACCCCCCTTTAAAGAAGCAGAAGGCAGAAAGAACCCTTTCCCTCTGCCCCAGGTTTTCTGTCTTTTACCTACCGGTTTGTGACATTTCTGAGAAAATACAGTCTGAAAACAGTTATAAGCAATTGTGTTAAAATAGAATAGCTGCTCATATAGCTGATTTTAGTAGCTTCCATGTTTTATCATTTTTGTAGGTGAATATTTGTTTCAGTGTGTTAAATCATTTAATTTCCAGGTGCTAGCTTATTTTGGAATACAGCAGATGACAGTCAAGAGCCCACGTCTCAGCTGAAGCAAGATGATACCAAGATTTCCAGTGAGGATATGAACTTTTCTGTTGATATTAATAATGAAGTCACAAGTCTTCCAGACAGTGCATCTTCATTAAAAGCAGTTGACATTCCCAGTTTTGAAGAGAGCAATGTTGTTATGGAAGAAGAACTTAATCAGCCACTTCCTGGATCCAAGTAAGATGTCTTTGAGGGGTTTTTTTTGTTTTTTTTTACATTTTGTTTTTAATTGACAAATAATGACTTCTTATATTTATGAAATAGAATGTAATTTTTATATGTTTGTGTATTTATAGTATAGAATGATTAAGTCAAGCTGCTTAACAAATTTAGCACTTCACAATGGAAATTTTTTTGAGGTCAAGACTTTTAAAATCCAGTCTTTTGACATGGTGGCTCATGCCTATAATCCTAGCTTACTCAGGAGGCTGAGATCTGAGGATCATTGTTTGTAGTTAGCCTGGGCAAGAAAGTCTGTGAGACTTATCTCCAGTTAGCCACCAAAAAGTTGGAAGTAGAGCTTAGGCCCTGAATTCAAGCCCCAAGAGCAGCACCAAAAACAAAAAACAACAAAATACAATGTAGAATAGTTAGAAATAATCAAAGAGTTACAGTTAGAAAAGTCATCCTTTATCTATACAAGGAAATTCCATAAAGATTAACACTTTTTTTTGGCTAGGCTCAGTAGCTCATGCTTGTAACCATGGATACATAGGAGGCAAGGATCAGGAGGATCCACAGTTCAAGACCAACTTGAATAAGTCAGTAAGACCTCATCTTATTTAACAAGCTGAGTGTAGTGATATAAAGGAGTGAGTGTTCACACATCTCTATGGGCCCATCTTACGTGAGAGGTTGTAGGTGGTTGGGTCATGGTCCAAACCAGGCCTGGCAAAAACATTACTTGAAAACTAAAACAAGAAAGGACTTAACAAGCCGGAGGATCTGCATTCAAATCCAGTACTGTATCAAAAAACAACACCAACAGAAAAATGTATATTTAGCATATACATAAAAGTATATTTAGTAAAATGAGAAGATACTCAAGATATAATACTAGGTTTTAAAAAACAGCTTCTAAAACTATGATTCAATCAAGAAAAATTCTTCATAATGCTAGTAATGGTTCTCCTTAGATATTAAATTGTCTGTGACTTTTATTTTCTTCAAGTTTGGTCTAACTTGGTTCAGGTTGCTACCTACTCTTGTGACTCGATGTTTTTATATATCAAATGGGAATAATATATAATAGCTGTCTCAGGGTTTTTTTGGTACAGATCATGTAAGATGAAACAATGCTTGGCCCATAATAACACTTGTTCTAATACTTATTATTACTTTTCTCTCTTCTTTTCCCCCCTTTTTGATATGGGATAGCTTTGAACTCTCAATCCTCCTCTACCTCCTAATTGCCAGAATTATAGACATGTTACCACACCTGGCACAGAAATTGCATTTCTTACCCCTACCTCTCTCTCCTAATCCTTTCTCCCACTTTTCTTTTTTTGTTTCTTTGGTCTGTTTTGGGACTTGAACTCAGAGCCTTATGCTTTCCCTGAGCTCTTTTTACGGAAGGCTAGCACTCTACCACTTTGAACCACAGCTCCACTTCCGGTTTTCTGGGGGATAATTGGGGATAAGAGTCTTTGGGACTTTCCTGCCTGGACTGGCATTGAACCATGATCCTCAGATCTCAGCCTCCTGAATAGCTAGGATTATAGGCTTCTCCTACTTTCTTAAAACAATTTCAGTAAGTTTCATAAAGTACTTCAGCTATAGTCACCCTTCTTATTTTCTCCCACCCATCCTTCTGGCACTTGTCCCCTAACATAGCCTGTTTTACATTTTTATGATTCTCTCCTCTTTTGTTCTTTTACTTTTTAAAGCATATATTAATTGTACATAGGGGTTTCTACAGTAGCCAAAGATTAGTGTTCTAACAAGAGATTTGTTTGTTTTGCATTGCTAGGGATCAAACCTTGATACTTGTACATACTAGAAAAGCTCTCTACCCAGCCTGAAGAAATAATGTTTTTTCAAAGCACATTATATCATTTATGGAAATACCACAGTGAAATCCCTTTGTACAATTAGTATATACTAATAAAAATGTTTAAAAGGGCTGGGGATATGGCCTAGTGGCAAGAGTGCTTGCCTCCTCTACATGAGGCCCTGGGTTCAATTCCCCAGCACCACATATACAGAAAATGGCCAGAAGGGGCGCTGTGGCTCAAGTGGCAGAGTGCTAGCCTTGAGCAAAAAGAAGCCAGGGACAGTGCTCAGGCCCTGAGTCCAAGGCCCAGGACTGGCCAAAAAAAAAAAAAAAAATGTTTAAAAGGAAATACTTTCCCTAGTTATTTTTAAGTATGTATTTTAAAAATTTTAAAGTAATAAATGCTCATTGTATAAAATTGAAAGGAATATATCAAAGGATAAAAAAGAAAAGAAATACCACCAAGTGTAGAACATGGTTATAAATAGCACCTCTTGAACTTTTATTTGATAAGGATCTTTATTATTTCAAAACTTGAGGTGAGCAAATAATATATTTTAAGTTTTTAATACTTTAAATTTTTTCAATGCATCAGGTTTAGAAGAAATAAACAGGATGTTCTCCAGCCTTTAAACATATTAAAAACAGTATAACTTAGCAGGGCCACTGGTGGCTCACACCTGTAATCCTGGCTACTCAGGAGGATCAAAGTTCAAAGGTAGCCCAGGCAGTCCGTGAGACCCTTATCTTCAGTTAACTACCTTAAAAAACTGGAAGTGGAGCTGTGGCTCAAAGTGGTAGAGCATTGTCCTTGAGTAAAAAAGCTCAGGAACAATGCCAGGGCCCTGAGTTCAAGCCCCTCTTCCTACAAAAAAAAAAAAAACAGTTTGTGCAGTCTATCAAGGTGATATATTTACATACATCATTTAAGAACTGAAAATAGGGGCTGGGGATATAGCCTAGTGGCAAGAGTGCCTGCCTCGGATACACGAGGCCCTAGGTTCGATTCCCCAGCACCACATATACAGAAAACGGCCAGAAGCGGCGCTGTGGCTCAAGTGGCAGAGTGCTAGCCTTGAGCGGGAAGAAGCCAGGGACAGTGCTCAGGCCCTGAGTCAAAGGCCCAAAAAAAAAAAAAAAAAAGAACTGAAAATAACCAGGAAACTGGCACCTTTGTTGGGGGGAAGGAGTCAAGAGGAGGGAGGGTCAGACTAATGGTGAGAGGAAGGTTAGGTGAAAACAATCATAATATTCAATATTTATACATGAAAATGAAGCTGGGAAGGAGAGGGGAGGTGGGGTTGGGAGAGTTGGGGAAGAATGGTAGAAGGCATGACACTGATCAGATGCATTACATTCAAACTGACATGTTGAGTTGAAACCTCTGCACAGCTACTTAGAGGTAATTAACAAAAGAAACACAAATCATATGCTGCTTGAGTCCTAGCTCTTTCTTTGAAAATTAGGTTTGAAAAATATGTTTCAGATACACAGTTATGGCCTGAGAATATGGCCTAGTGGTAGACTGCTTGCCTCCTGTACATGAAGCCCTGGGTTCGATTCAGCACTACATATATAGTAAAAGCTGAAAGTGGCGCTGTGGCTCAAGTGCTAGCCTTGAGCAAAAAGAAGCCATGGACAGTGCTCAGGCCCTGAGTTCAAGCCCCAGCCCTGGCAAAAAATTAAAATACACAGTTAACTAACGTTTACGCTATAAATTCTTTTAAGCAGCTCTTCTTCAGAGGTAAGCAAAGAACCTGAGGTGCCTGTGTTCTTCCCAAATGCTTTGCTGGCAGAGAGCGTGAGCATGTGCTTACACACTGGACCGGCAGAGGGCGCCAACGACAACACTGCAACTGCAATGTCTGGGAGACCAAAAAGTGAGCAAGTAATGGATTCCTTGCCTCCTCAACCGACAGATAATCAGAAAATTTACCAGAACTTGTTGGTAAGAAATACAGAGCAATTCATCATTTGTGAAATGGTTATTTAATATAGGAGATACAAAGTAGATTTTTCCTAAATTTAACTTGATTGGAAAGTTGAGGTAGAAAGATTTTTGGAACTAGTTAACAATATATCATTTATTTCCTTTAGGTTTTCATAAACTGTGAGAAATTGATTTTATTTCAGGTATACAGGTATTTATTAAATATTTAATTTAGTCCTAGAAAGGGGACTAAGTAGATAATGTAAACATGAATATAAAGTCTCTGTGTGTGATACCACAAGGTGGGAGAGGAGGGAGATAATAACACAAGACAGGAACACCAGCATTCAACAGGTGAAGCATGTCACACAAAGGGAGCACAGAATGAATTATATGCATAATGTTCGGTTCTGCCCATATATTATATATCGAACCCGTTATCTATTAATGGACCTTCAGACCAGATCTCCTATGTGCTATATCAGACAGTGCTAAGGGAACATTAATTATTCCATTATTCTAGAATAAATACTTGTACAGGTATCTGGCCTTGGAAAACTTAGAATTTAAGCTGGGGTTTGAAGGTTGAAATGGTGCTGATTGTCACTTCTGCCCAAATTCTTGATATTTGGAACACCAGGTTTCTCTATTAGTATTGATTAAACATTCTTCATAGTAAGGTCCTATTTATTCAGCAGTGAACTGGTATTTATTATTTGCCTGCTAGATCCTAGATGGGGGTTAGTCCTATATGCTTAGTGAATGACATATACACTAATCTCAGGAACACACACACTATCACAAGTCATTCTGATTTTTAAAAAATGAACAAAGAAAGGGGCCTAATTCTAAAACTAACATGAAGGTCTAATTTTTAACTACCATTTTATGATTGAAATCCTGACTTAAAACTTAAGCTTTTAGCCAGGCACCAGTGGCTCATACCTGTAATTCTATCTACTCAGGAGACTGAGATCTGAGGATCACAGTTCAAAGACACTCCAGGCGGGAAAGTGTCTGAGGCTCTTATCTCCAATAAACTATTCAGAAAAGCCAAAGTAGTATTGTGACACAAGTGGTAGAGTGCTAGCCTTGAATCATAAAGAAGCTCAGGGACAGTGCCTGAGTTCAAACCCCAGGACAGACCAGCAAAAAAAAACCCTTTTGTTTTTAAAGAACTTAGCATAAATCCTTGCAAACACTTGGAATATTACTCAAATGATTTTAAATATATTGATGTTGATAGTTTGTAGGGGTTCTATTTTGTTGTTTGGGTTTGCTTTTTGTTTTGCACTTTTTTGTCTTTCTTTTTTTGAAACAGGGTCTCAGTTTGTAGCCCAGACCAACCTTGAATTCACAATTCTCTTGCCTCAAGTTCTCAAGATCTGGATTACATGTGTCCACAACTGCACCTATTGACATTTATTGTTTGTTTTTTTCTTTGTTTGGGTACTAGGATTTAAACTCAGGGCCTCAAGATTGCTCAGCTGGCTTTTTCTATCAGCTGCCATTTGAGCCATGCCTCCAGCCTGCCTTTTTTGATGATTATTTTGGAGATGGTGTTTTGAGGCGTTTTCTGCCTGAACTGGCCTCAAACTGTGATCCTTTGAAAAAGAAAAAAACTTGCAAATGTATACTGTGAAATTGAGAAGATAATACCTTGTTACTTTCACCAGGCCTTCCTTATGGTATATTATGTAACTGTTTATCCCAAGATTGACAATATATTTTAAACATGCCCTTTGTCTTTTTCTCAGGATCAAGTGAACCACTTACTAAGTAACTCCTCCAATGAAAATGAACAGCCGTCTACTAAAGCAGTGGTTATCAGCCATGAATGTACCAGAACCCAAAATGTTTATCACACAAAGAAAAATAATCACAATTCAGGATTGGTGGACAAAGATTGTGTTCTTAATGCAACTCTTAAACAACTAAGAAGCCTGGGAGTAAAAATTGATTCTCCCACTAAAGTGAAGAAAAATGCACATAAAGTAGATCATGCCAGGTAATGTTCAATTTTGCTTTAAAAAAAAATGAATAGAAGCCAGGCACTGATGGCTCATGCCTGTGATCCTAGCTACTCAGGAGGCTGAGACCTGAGAATCATAGTTCAAAGCCATCTTGGGCAGGAAAGTCCATAGACTCTTAGTAGCTACTAGAAAAGTGGAAGTGACTTCAAAGTGGTAGACTAGTAGCCTTGAATAAAAGAGCTCAGGAACAGCCCAGGCCCTGAGTTCAAGCCCCACAGCCAACAACAACACCCAGAAAAAATAGAACAGAGTTTAGATAAATTATAGAAAGCTGAGAAAAGGCATAAGTTTTTACCTCAGATTACTTGATTATCATTTATATAGGGCCTCGTGTATATGGGATGAATAGAAAGATCATCTTCACATTTTAGATTCTTTTAGTTAAGAGAGAAGATTACTTACAGAAATAATTTGATTGATATTGTTTTGTTAAATCCTTTTAACAACAAGGAAAAGGCTCGGCATAGTAGTGCAAGCCAGCTACTTGGGAGGCAGAGATCAGGTGGATCACAGTTCCAGGCCAGCCTGGACAAAACGTTTGCAAGACCCTATCTCAATAAATAAACCAGGTGTGGCTTTACACAACTGTATTCCAGCTATTCAGGCAGCATTGATAGGTATATTTCACTTCGGGGGCATCCCTGGAAAAAATGAAAAATTCTTTTTTTAAAAAAAAGTAATGAAAGCAAAAACTGCTCAAGTGACCAATCATCTCCCTAGCAAGGTTGAGGCCTTGGTTGAGGCCCAGTATTGCCAAAAACTAACAAATATTTTTTTAAAGTCTACATAAATTAGGAACATCTGAAATAGACCCCAAGTCACTAAGTACCAAGAACATTAAAGGAGCTACTTACAAAACCTAGCATTATCGAGCACGCTTTGTTTGGTATCAGGAGATACTAATGGTGGAAATTGCTTCTTCCAAATTTCAGGTGCTCATAAGAATGAAAATAACTGATACGTGTTGAATTTTTTGTGTGCCTTTGGATGTAGGCTGTGGCTAGCATGTGTAAAATAGCTCAGGCTTTTCATGGTATGATATAGAAAGTTATAGATTATTGTTGCCATAACAAATAGTTAGAAAAGACTGTTAGCAAAACGCAAGGTGCAGTGCATCAGTGGTTACAGAACCCTGGCAGGATGACACATTTGGGTTCCCTTTCTGCTGGCCACTTAACTACTCTTCAACTTTGGAGAAATGGTTAAGATCTATTCTTCAGTTTCCTTAGCATAAACATAATCATTTTACCCACTTCTTTTATTCAGTATTTACCAAATATGTGCCTACTATGTGGCAGGCACTGAAGATTATTCAGTGGGGGAAAACAGAAGTCCTTTCCTTATTTGGCTCTTATGAGGGAGCTAGACATGTGCACTGGATGTATAGACAGTACTCAATGCTAAGGGAGAATAAGGGGAGGGGAATGGGAAGTGTTGAAGAGAAGAATAAAGAAACTGAAGCGATGGAGACAATAAGGTCAAAATAGGTAGGCCATACTTCCTTGAGAAAGCTTACTGTAAGGAAGAAGTACACTGATGCCCGAATAGCTTTAGCAGAGTGACTGGCACATGTAAGGCCTCAATGACAACTGGCAGCTGTTGTGATTATATATATAACATAAAGGAAAAGACAAGTCAGCCAACACTGACAAGTGTGTGTGTGTCTGTCTGTCTGCCTATTATTTTTCATATAATATCTTTCCTTCAGTTCTTACACCAACACAAGAAATTCTTTTTTAAATCTCTTCTTTAATGACAATGTCTGGGCTGGAAGTAGAGCTCAAGACAAGATGTAGTTACCTGCCCAGACTGGCCTGAAGTTCAAAATCCTCCTGACCCTAGCCTCCAAGTGCTGGGATTATAGCTATGATATCTTTTTCTGAGCAATTTACCAGTGCTATACTCTTGGTTCATTGGATGTGTCTTGTGATTGATTTTACTTTTATATTTTAATTTACATTGAGTATTGTGCTGTTTCGGGATTAATAGCTGAAAATTAAGTGACATAATAATATTAAATGCCTTAGTATTTGTTCGTGTGTGTGTGTGTGTGTGTGTGTGTGTGTGTGTGTAGACAAATCAGTTTGTATTTCACTTTCAATCTGTGAATCATAGATTGCTTTCTACATTATACTATTTATTCCTGGAATTTTTATCTGGACCATCAAGACTTTAATGTCTGAGTGCTCAGATAAGAAGCACCATGAGCTTAAAGCTGAAACCCTTTGTTACTTTCACAGAATGAAACACATTTAGAATGAAACTCTTATTACTCAGAATAAGATAAAAGATGATTGACTAATTTGTGTCTTTCAGTGTGCTGGCATGCATCAGCCCAGAAGCAGTGATCTCTGGATTGAACTACATGTCATTTGCTAATGCTGGCATGAGCGGTGTAAGCCCCACTGGGGTGGATTTGAGCATGGAGGCAAATGCTATAGCTCTGAAATACTTAAATGAAAATCAGCTCTCACAGCTGTCTCTCACTCGCTCAAACCAAAATAACTGTGATTCATCTTTTAGCCTTCTACATATTAATGCAGACAGAAGCACTGTGGGCCTTAGCTTAATTTCACCAAACAACATGTCATTTGCAACGAAAAAATACATGAAGCGATATGGACTAATACAAAGCAGTGACAATAGTGAAGACGAAGAGGAGCCTTCCATCCATGCAAACAGCAAGCACGACCATTTATCAAATCAGAATCCTGCATCCTTCCCTACGCCACTTAGTCATCAAAAAGAGCTTCCTAGGAATGCCCATGAAATACCTCATTGTTATGACTGTGAGTCTGAGGACACACATACAGTGTTGAGAAACATTACAAATGAAGTTGTTCGGCCAAAAGGAACACAGCATTTAAATGGGAACCCCCATTTCTTATTAAAGAACCTTAAACTAAGCCCTGTGGTGAACTTGCGATCTGGAAAAGCAGAGTTTACTCAACATCCAGAGAAAGAAAATGAAAAGGACAGTCTTGCTTTTCCTGAAGGCTTGCAACCCTCTGAAACTTTACAGCAAATGAATAGCATAAACTCAGTAGGCACCTTTTTAGATGTAAAGCGTCTTAGGCAGTTGCCAAAATTGTTTTAAATCTCTGATTCCCTCCTTACTGATGTGGATTGGATGTCTCCATACTTGAAGACAAAGTCTTTGTAGATTGGGAATCCCTCATCATTGTAGGAGCCCATCTGTTCTTGGCAGCCGTCAACTACAAATTGCTGAACAAGTGACTTGATGGTGTATGACTGGCTTGTAGGAAAGCCAAGTTCTTGTTCAAGTAGGGCTTTTCAACATCACTGAAACCTAAAACAAAAAACCCTCAAGATCAGTTATTTGAGCACATGAAGGTAAACAGATGCTACTCACCTCTCAGTCTGAAGTATTATTTTATTCTATGTTTTAAGAAATCCATTTTCCTAGCTTCTCACATCTCTCTACCCAGTACCAGAGTACCAAGTTATCATGACCTCGGCTGAATTAGCAAAACCAATCCTCCTTGAGTGTAAGGGGAAAGTTATTTTTTTTTACTAACTTGAGACCTATAATGGCAGTGTTTCCTCTTAATTAAGATGCATATTGTTAAACTCTGGAAATAAAATTTTTCAATCTGGTGTGTTGATGTTAATGTGATATCTTGAACCTATAGCACTAGCTGTCACAGAATAAGAAAATAATTAAATTCAAGTTACCTTTTGTAAACTGTTGTTTTTTCAAATGTCTTATTTTTTTAAATAGAACTGAATAAAAATGTCGACATGGACCCTTGTCATTTTTTTCCCTCTGCTATAGTTTATCCTTCTTTTTTTTCAGCTGCCACAAAGATTGAAAAAAAAACCAAACCAGTTCATCTGCTCTTCTTTTTTTTTTTTTTTTTGCCAGTCCTGGGCCTTGGACTCAGGGCCTGAGCACTGTCCCTGGCTTCTTCCCGCTCAAGGCTAGCACTCTGCCACCTGAGCCACAGCGCCCCTTCTGGCCATTTTCTATATATGTGGTGCTGGGGAATCAAACTTCATGTGTAGGAGGCAAGCACTCTTGCCACTAGGCCATATTCCCAGCCCCTCATATGCTCTTCTGTGATGCTGAAGATTAAACCCAGGGCCTTATGCATACTAAGTAAGTGCTCTACCATCGAGTTCAAGGCTGGCCTTGCACTCACTACACAGCCCAGGCTGGCCCCAAACTTGAGATCCTCCTGCCTCTTTCTCTTTTTTTTTTTTTTGCCAGTCCTGGGCCTTGGACTCAGGGCCTGAGCACTGTCCCTGGCTTCTTCTCTCTCAAGGCTAGCACTCTGCCGCTTGAGCCACAGCACCGCTTCTGGCGGTTTTCTGTATATGTGGTGCTGGGGAATCGAACCTAGGGCCTCGTATATCCGAGGCAGGCACTCTTGCCACTAGGCCATATCCCCAGCCCTGCCTCTTTCTCTTGAATGTGGGGATTACAAATGCATGCACTATTTACACTTGGTTCAGGTATGTGTGCTCTTGACCCAGTGCCTTCCTGTGATAATACCTCACAAAACCAGTAAAGCTCAAAAGTAGGAAACTGACATTAGCACATTAATAACTTCCAAGCATCTTGCAGAGGGCTGGAGATTAAACCTTGCACACCTACACTGTGGTAGGTCTTCAACTCACAAGTTTTTACATGCATTTGTTTACTTTTAGGTATATACATCTATGAAATTTTACCGCCTTATAGTCACACAGCTACTATCCTTTTTCCTCACATTTTAAAAATTAGTATCAGTTGTTCCATTTTGACATGTCCATCTCTGCATACAATGTGATCAGACACTTCCCCTGTCATGTTCATCTCTACTTCCCAAACCAACCTCAACTTCCTCTGTTGTTTTCATATATGTACGTGAAGTATTTTGGCCATATTTGACCTTTACCTTCTCCATTTGCCCTCACTCTAGTTCCTATATCCTATATAGGACCTATATAACTTTCCTATTATGCATTGTTTTTAGCATATACTAATTGTTCAAAGGTATTCCACACATTCATTTACAGTACTTTAATCAGATTGACCCCTTCACTATCCTTATCCCCACTGTCCCCATTATGCAATAGCTTTCAATGAGTTGCATTTTATTTTCTTCATTCACAGGCGTACTGTATCTCATTATTTGCTCATGCATCCCGAAGAAGCAACCCTCTTATCCCCCAGATAATATTCAGGGGTTTAATTCAGTGACTGTCTGATAGCAAACATACTATCTGTCTTAAGGACTCCAGGAAACTAGAATCGTTTCTGCATGTTTCCTAGGCATTGTTAATAAGGGCAGAACTTTTCTGAGCCCCTCAGGTGAGTAGCCTTTATGCCTGCAGTATAAATCTGACTTGTAGATTGCTGAACGCTTCTCAAAGTGCTTTCCCACATATCTGTTCATATATTCCTCACAAACCCCTACTGAAATACATAGCATACATCCTCTTTACAGGTACTGAAACATCAAGTATCAATGAGCTAAAGTCAAACACTGTTGACAACCAGTGTACCAGCAGTGTGTCCCTCCCTCCACAGGCTCTGTCCCAAGGGCTGCCACTTCTTCCACCCTCACTCCCTGCCTCAGCACCTGTCTTATACTTTGTTATTCAACAGTTAAGTTAATCGAGGTAGGCCCTGAACTAGATGCTGAATGTAAGAGGGAAAAAACAGCCATGCCTTACAGGAACTCAACCTAAAGATGGAAAAATATGCAAACAATAGCAATATAGTCAGGTAAGATGTGAAAAGAGGAGCTGGGGAAGAAGTTATTTGGGGAATGTTCAAGAAGCATGGTAACATTTTTTTTCTTTTTTTAAAATTTATTAATTGAACACAAATTTTTTGACAAGGTGTTGTGCAAAAAGGGTACAGTTACATAGTAGGGCAGTGTGTACATTTCTTGTGATATCTTACGCCCTGTTTTTCTATCTCTTCTCTAGGTCAGGTAGACATATATACAATATACAATGTATCAAGAACATATACAGTAGCCACATGGCCACACCCAAGAAAGTTCACCTAGGGCTTTAAATGTAATGTCGATATTAGACCATATGTCGACAATAGTCTTATATGAACGTACATACATAGCTTTTGAGCTATTGCCCTGAGAGGTCAATTTTTGACCTTTATATATTGAGTAGTTGTTTGGTTTTAGTTACATACTGTTGGGTCGCTGCCCCAATCCTGTGGGGAATACTATTTGACAAGCAGTTTTTGGTTTCACAGACTTGGTCTCTACTGTCTCTCCATCTCCCTTTGTTAACAGTCATATATCAGGGAGATCATGCCCCTTTGTTTTCTGTGTTCTAGGCTTGTCTCGCTCAACATTATTTGTTCAAGTTCTGACCATTTCCCTGTGAATAACAATATTTCACCATTCCTAATCGCTATGTAGTATTCCATTGTGTATAAGTACCATATTTTTTGGATCCATTCGTCTGTGGAGGCACATCTGGGTTGTTTCCATATTTTGGCTATTGTGAATTGTGCCGCGATAAACGTGGAAGTACAAATGTCTTTTTGATATCTTGGGGTTTGCTGTTTAGGATAGATGCCTAGGAGTGGTATGGCTGGGTCATAGGGTAGGTCTATATTGAGCTTTTTGAGAAATCTCCATACTGTTCTCCAAAGTGGTTGTACTAATTTGCCCTCCCACCAACAATGGAGAAGGGTTCCTCTTTCCCCGCACCCCCTCCAGCATTTGTTGTTGCCTGAGTTCAGAGTATAGGCCATTCTAACTGGGGTGAGGTGGTATCTCAGGGTTTTTATTTGCATAAAAATATGGAACGCTTCACGAATTTGCGTGTCATCCTTGCGCAGGGGCCATGCTAATCTTCTCTGTATCGTTCCAATTTTAGTATATGTGCTGCCGAAGTGAGCACCATTTTTCTTGAATCTTTGGGAACAGCAGAAAGGGAAGGATCAGGTTATATTACTGATTGAAGGAACAGCTGTGAAAGAGTGGAGACCTGAGTAGGGATAGTACTGCAGTAGTAGGAGTGATAGAGCAGAGAACAAGCCTAGGAAAGAAAATATGCTAGTAGAAAGAACTATTAAACCAGGAATCAGGAATAATAGCTGAGTTTTTGGAACTATGTCCCAAGTTCTGATACTGGACAAGTCACCAGCTTTAGTTTCCTAATCTTGGGAGGTGAAGGGTTACTCCTATGGGATGCCAGTGTACCGTGATTGTAATGTTAAGAAATAGGGCATGATTACAGTGGCAAAAAAAAAAAAAAAAAAAAAGAAATAGGGCATGAGCAAAGGCTTGAAAGTCTAGGAGGAGAAAGGATTTCCGGCAGGAGACAGCATTGGAGTCAGACTATGAAAGATGTTGAAAGTTTTTCACAGGCCTAAGTAGGGAAAAGTTTTCCTTCCTTTTTATCATGTTTAGCATACTTCACCATAGAGAAAGGAAAAGGGAATTCCATTTCCTCCATCATAACATAGAGTAACCCTGTCTGTCTGAAGGGATATCAGCAAATCTTTCTCCAGCTCTAAACTATACATTCTCCATATTTAAAAAGATAATTTTATTGGTATTATTAAGATGTTGTACAGAGCAGGGCAAAGTGAGGGTCAGACTGTAACACAGTCTAGGTGTGTGGCTGACTGTACCGCTGGGTTCGTGTTAAGTACCTGATGATGTTCACATAGGACTTTGAGGAACACTAGTTGTGAAGCCACGTGTAACTCTATCTCTCAGCCTAAAGTTAGTATATTTGCTGCACGGGCTTTTCAATTTGTAGGAGATTTGAAAGTTTTCCAAAAAAAGAGTTGGAGAAAATAGGCAAATAAAAAAGACATCCTGGTCTGGGGATATAGCCTAGTGACAAGAGCGCTTGCCTCGTATACATGAAGCCCTGGGTTCAATTCCCCAGCACCACATATACAGAAAATGGCCAGAAGTGGCGCTGTGACTCAAGTGGCAGAGTGCTAGCCTTGAGCGGGAAGAAGCCAGGGACAGTGCTCAGGCCCTGAGTCCAAGCCCCAGGACTGGCAAAAAAAAGAAAGACATCCTTTGGAAGGATAAAGGGGGCAAGAAGTGTAGAGACAAAGGGTGAACAAATGCAGCAGTGGTACTCGCTAGACACTATATTAAAAATGAACTACACAACTTGTGAATAGGGACTGGAGGGAGAAACTGGGAGAGAGCAAGGGAAGGGCTAACACTGTCCAAAAAGAAATGTACTCTTTACCTGACTTATGTAACTGTAACCCTTCACCTTTATAACAACAATTTAAAAAAAAAAACAGAAAAAAATGTTTTACGGAGGGGTTACCATTTCATAGGTCAGGTAATGAGTACATCTCTTTTTTGGAACCTCACCACTTCCTTCACTCTATTCCAGTGTGCGTCTCCTGCCATAAGTCATTTTCCACATGGTATATATGAAATAGCATGATTTTATTTGTTTACCCTTGCCCTCTCCCTTTCTGTGTGCCCCCTTTGTGAACCTCCCCCCTCAAAAAAAAAAAAAAAACCCAAAGCAAAAACATCAGCAACAACAAAAATGTCATGTTACCATTTCTTGGACTTTTCTCATTTTTAAGGAGCTCAAGTGAATAGAAGAAAAATATAAAACCCACAAAAAGGGTGTTTGTGGGTGTGAAGGTCAGAGTGATAATCTCTATCACCCCATCACCCCATCACCCCTTCCATTCCCCTAGCAGGAACTGTCTGGGTTATTGAGAACATCCTCACAGGAAATCCTGCCTTCCCACTTCCTGGTTGGAGGCTGAAATCCAGGAAAAGGATGGATTTGGTGAGAGCTCTGTTGTCCTGCTTCTACATGGGAGGTCTGGGGCCAGGAGAGCAGGGGGTGCTAATTTAAAATGTAATGGAAAAGATGACATCAGGTATCCAAGGGTGTCAGAGCTACAGGGCCCTTAGAAATCACTTGGTCCTCATTGTACACGGAAAGAGAGATCCTCCTCCACTTCACACAGTGCAGTGCCTACAGAGATGAGTTACTGCAGCTCAGGCCTCCAGCCTCCCAGAGCATGCCATCTGCCCTGAGATTTGACTGGGCAAGTTAGGAATCAAGGATTCAAACCCAGGTCCTCTCTGGTCCCTCAGCCATGCTACAAAGGGAAGAAAAAAAAATCAGTAAAGTTTCCAGTCTCTGCTCCCATTGTTTCCATTGCCTCTAAACTCTCTACCAGTTCAAAAGTGAGTATACCCTTCAAAACTCAGCTTACATGCTCCCATCCCCCCACATCCTCTCCCCAACCTGCAGGAATCCTGGAATCCTCAAGTGGAAGGGATATTTTCCCACTTTGAAACGCCATAGCACTTTCTCTTTGTCTTCATAAAGAATTTATTATAGAGCCAGGCACTGGTGTGGCTCATGCCTGTAATTGTAGCTACTCAGGAGGTTGTGATCTAAGTGTCACAGGTATGAAAATCCTTGAGACTCCTGTCTCCAATTAATCAGCAAAAAGAGGTGTGGCTCAAATGGTAGAGTGCTGGCCTTGAGCAAAAAAAGTCCAGAGACACCACCCAGGCCCTGAGTTCAAGCCCCATTACTGACATGCCTATGTACCTACCTAATACACACACACACACACACACACACACACACACACACACACACACACACACACACAGAGAGAGAGAGAGAGAGAATTCATTATAACCAGCTTGTAGATTGGTTTTGTGCTCCCTGGCTAGGAGCTCTTCAATGCCCGGGACCATGTGCGGTCCCTTTATCCAGTGAAAAACATGGAAAAGAACTATATACTCCCACTGTGTTGGGGGCCTCATGCTATACTTCGGGGGGCACAATGAAGAACAAGAATGCATGGCTAGACCCTGCTATTGTAGACTGGCCTTTATGCACACATTACCGAAATATATTCATGTAACATTGATCATTTAGCCCACACAGCTGTCCTTTATGGTAAGTAAGGAAATGTCCAGCTTCATATGCAGACACGTTGAAGTTGGTTGAGTGGGTGATGTGATAATTATCAGAGGCCTATTCAGAAAAAAAAAAAAAAAAAAAGACCAGAAACTTCCTGCTATGTGAGCTTGCTGCATCAAGGATCAATAGGCTCCTAGGAAAAAGCAGTAGTATGTACATTCTCCCATTTAATCACATAACTCATGAAGAGGAAATTAGTCTTTGCTGAACACATGTTGTTAACTCACATATTCTTCACTACAGCTCAAAGAGATAGCTATTACTTTATTCTTTGTTATACAGAAGAGAAAATAGATACAGGAAAGGCTGGAGGCTCCACATCAACTGAGCAAGTCCAAGGCCCTGAGAAAATAGAAACAGTGATATTAAGTAATTTGTGCTAAGGTCACCAAGCCAATATAAGGAACCAGGATTTAAGCCCTGGCCATTTTGTTCCAAAAGCCAGGATCTTAACCTGAGTTTTATGTCCCTTGAAGCAATGGAGCCTTGGGATTTGAACTCAGGCCATCTAGCTTCAGAGCCCATGTCCACTGTTCCTCCTTCTTCCTTGAAGGTGTAGGGCTAAGATGGGCATGAACTCAAATTCCTTAACAATCCCTTTCCAGGGCCAAAGGGGCCTGGCCAGGGTCTGGATATATACAGTTGCATCAAGGACCTGTCTTAGCAACCTTCAACAACTAGTTGCTACTCAGAATAAATAGTCCCAGGAGAAGGGAGACAAAAAATGGAGACAAAAATGGAGATAAAATGTCATCTACTTAAACTGACATTTTTGTCCTCAGGAATAATCCCTACAGGGGCTGGGGATATGGCCTAGTGGCAAGAGTGCTTGCCTCCTATACATGAGGCCCTGGGTTCAATTCCCCAGCACCACATATACAGAAAACGGCCAGAAGTGGAGCTGTGGCTCAAGTGGCAGAGTGCTAGCCTTGAGCAAAAAGAAGCCAGGGACAGTGCTCAGACCCTGAGTCCAAGCCCCAGGACTGGCCAAAAAAAAAAAAAAAAAAAAAAAAGAATAATCCCTACAATTTTTTTTTTATTCTTGCAGGGGGTATAGACAATGATCACCTTCCTTCCATAGATGAGGAAAATGGGATGAAGTGGTGGAGAGTACCTTGCCTCACTCCCCCAGCTGGTGGAGAAGCAGGAACAGGAGCTCAGTCCCATCTGTCTATTGAGTCTGCTCTGTTGCCCAGAAGCCAGACTGTAACTAGGTATGAACTGTGTCTCTGCCACTTACTTACTTGCTGGGCATTCTCTGGAAATGGCCTCTCTGTGCTAGCTTCAGAATGAAAATCCTAGGAGGCCCTGCCTCATTGGTTTGCTGTCAGCATTAGCAGAATCACTATGAAGAGCTTAGGGTGGTACTGGGCACATTAAAAAAAAAAAAAAAAACCAACACACACACACTATAAATTGTAGTCCATCTGCCTGACTGTAATGGGATCCCTTCAGAGGACAAACTCAGGAGCCAGAGCACCCAGAGTCAGTACCCAGGTAGACAGAAACACCGGGATGAACTTTAATGCCTGAGCTTTGGAGTGTGGGGAGACCCCAGGCTGCCACCGTGGTGGTGAGGGGCAAGGCCTCAAGTCAAAGCCTCCCCAGGATCTTCTGTCCTCTGGCTTTCTCCACCCAAGCTCCAGACTTAGCAGTCTGGAGTCCAACGGCCCCTTCCCTGTCGCCACCCCCACTCCCCCACCCAGAGGAGCTCTGGGTTTCCTGCCCGACCTATGGAGGCTCCAGTTTGGGGACGGTGGAGGAGGGGTGGCATTTCCTGGCCAGGCCGCGTCACCGGCTCTTGAACGCTAGGACGCTAGGACGACTGGCTGACCGACAGGCCCCAGATGCTATTTCGGGAGGCGCCCCGCTTCGCGCACCATTTCCGTTTTTCCACTGTCGGAAACAGGGGAGGGAAAGGGGGTAGACGTCACGCGCCCCCAGCCCCGGGCAGGGGTGTAGGGACCAGGCACTGCTGCTGGACTGTCAGAACCTGCACCTCACCTCGCTGACCAAGGAGCAGCGCACTTGCGGAAGGGGGGGGAGGGGAACGCCATAGCCTGCCCTGCAGAGAGCGGCCTTGGAAGCCCCCTGTGCAATAGAGGCGATCAAAGCCTTGACACCTGTTCTTCACCACTGCCCTTGGCGGTGGGAGGGGGTGTGGAGGGTGGGGGGGGGGGAGAGGGCTGGAAGGTATTTACATTCAGGGAAGTCAAGCCAAACGCCTAATTCTTCCTGGGG
Source organism: Perognathus longimembris pacificus (assembly GCF_023159225.1). Classification (NCBI taxonomy): domain Eukaryota; kingdom Metazoa; phylum Chordata; class Mammalia; order Rodentia; family Heteromyidae; genus Perognathus; species Perognathus longimembris. The sequence goes on along the minus strand of NC_063167.1, from coordinate 31,256,005 downwards.
GGTGCAGGGTCTCCAGACTCGCCTTCCCTAGGAATAACCATCTACCCAATACCGCAGTTCTTTTGTAAGTCATAGTTATTATTTGAGAAGACGTGTTCTGAGAAAAACTTATTCTTCAGTGACTAAGATACTTTGAAATGTGCCCTTAATGGGATAATTTAGAACGCAAAGGGAATTCCCTTTGTAATACAAATGTTGAGATGCAGGAGGAAGTGGAGGGGAAGAACAAGGGGGAGAAAGAGGAGGAGGAGGTGGAGAAGAAATGAGAATTATAGGTTCTATGCTTCATAGATTTGAAACTAAAGGCTCCAGGGAGAGTCCTTGGTTACTACAGTAGATAATTGGATGTGTTAGAAGTGTCACAAAGCACGAGTTATTATTCATGGTATGTTCATGTCATTAAAAAAAAAAACATACACAGTAAGGAATCTTCATCCAAATAACCTGTGGGAAAATTGCAAATAGAGAACCCCAATAGAGAAATAGAGAAACCCAAGGGTTTCTCTGAAATTTCCCCTCTCTCCCAACACTCAGTTCCTACAAACCAAGTTCCTACAAACCTTGCATACATTTTCTCTTCACCCCTTTTAGTTCTCTCTTCTGCCAACACTGTAGGGCAAGAGCTAATCTCCCCTTCCCAACCATCGGCTCCAGATCTGGTCTGCCATTTTCCTTTCCATCTCCCCACCCCCATCCCAACTCCAAGATACATGCAAAGGGCTTCCTAGAAAGGCAAATTTGATCCTCCAAAGCATACTATGAAAAGCAAGCAAACAAAACGATCCCTCCCCACACCCCCAAAAAAATAAATCTTTCCTTTGTCTTCCAGCTTGCTCTACTCATATTCTTTTCTGTTCCTTCTGCTTCAGTGCTTGTTTCAGATCTCCCTTTCTCAGGAGGGCAGTCTTCACCTTGGCTCTCCAACACTGGCATGGCTAGCATCCTTTCACAAGGACTAGAGACCAAAATGATTTGTCCAAGGGTCCCTCTATGCAAAGGGGACAGAGATGGTTTTCAAACTCACAATTACATGATTCACTGCTTCCAAGTGATGTGGTCAAGTGAAGGCAAGGATTCTAGGGGAGGAGGGGGCAGGATAAAGCTCTTCTTGGGACACAGTGGCCCTTCCATCACAAGATTCTATGGAAGTCACCTGTACCCACATTGCAGGCTGAGTTTCACCAGAGAACACAGAGGAACTATGAAGACAAAGAGCTGTATTGAGCTGTACTATGTGCCATTTCGGTTCTCCTGAGACCCAGGAGAGGGTAGAACTTAGGGGACTACACTCTCAGATTAGTCCTTGACTGGCTCTCTATCTATAACTAGACTAGGAGCTTTCCCCCCAGCTTTCAAGCTCCAAGAGGAGCTCCAAACCAGAAATGAGAGAGGGACAAAACAGCCTAGCATGATCTTGAGTGGAGTTGTGAACTGTGACTTGAACAATGGAATGTAGAGTCCTGGCTGTTCTCTGCATAGTAGTGACCAGATGTGGCTAAGTCACACCTCACTGTGCCTTAACTTCCTGCTCTATAATGACAACCAGCTCTCCCATGCAAGTGTATATGATGTTTTCCTGGGCCATATATAGTCTACACAAGGTTTTATATATAACCAACCCTTCCCACACCACTTTTTATTTTTATTTTTTTATTAAATTTTATTGACAAGGTGACTAAGAGGGGTTACAGTTACATAAGGTAGTGAGTACATTTCTTGTCATATTTGTTATACCCTCCCTCATTTTCCTTTCCCTTCCCTAGTTCAGGTAAGCATATATACAATATCCAGTGTGCCAAAATCATATATAGTAACCACAGGGGGTATGCCAAAGGAAATTCACCTAGTACATTAAACATACCGACAATAATAAAATCCTCCTGTTTCCATCTCTTGGAATTCATTTTGCTTAGCCTCATCTTATGTAATCATATGTACGTAGCTGTTGAGCTATCCACACCACTTTTTAAAAAATTAATTTGCTTATTGTCAAATTGATGTACAGAAGGGTTACAGTTTCATATGTAAGGCAGTGAATACATTTCTTATCAAACTTGTTACCTCCTCCCTCATTTTTCTCCCACCTTCCCCATTACCCAACTCTCCCCCACCCAGATGTACAGTTGGTTTATAGCATATTGTCTTCTAAGTATTGCTGTTGCATTGGCTCACCTTTTAACCATTGTCTCTCCATTTTGATGTTCCCCTTCCCTAGTTCTGATAAACATATATACAATACCCAGGGTACCAAAACCAGTTACTGTGACATCAAGGGTAAAACCATGGAGAAGAAAGACAAAAGAAAAAGGCACAATTTCACATGGTACATTCAAAATAATGTTAAACCACTTATTTCCATAACTTGGAGTTCATTTCACTTAGCCTCATCTTATGTGTTCATATGTACATAGCTATCCAGCTGTCGTGATCTTCTGCTAGGACTATCCTAGGCATGTACTAATTATTACCAATGAAGGAAACCATAGAGTCTATGTTTCTTTGGGTCTAGCTCATTTCACTTAGTATAATTTTTCCCAAGTCTTTCCATTTCCTTACGAATGGGGCAATGTCATTCTTTCTGATAGAAGCATAGAATTCCATTGCCCACACCACCTTTTAAACATCATTTTCTTTAATGTTCCCGGCTTTATTAGATAGAAAAAAAAACTCAGGAGAAACTAAGGCTCAGAGCTAGGTAATTTAAAATTTGAAACGGTGGTCATTCTATACCATGAAAAATAAAGCCTAAACCCTCCATGAGCTGAGCCCCAAGCACACAGTAGCAATGAACTTGAGGTCCTACCCCTTAGTACAGACCTTGGTCCCTGGAATGAATTGAGCCTAATTCCAGCCTTCCCAACCCTTCTTCAGCTGAGCTCTGTGTGCTAGCTAGATTTCCTTCCAACTGGGCTCCATCACTCACAAGAAATGTCACTTTGGGTCGTTACTTTTACCCTTAGCACTTCAGTGTCTCATCTACAAATCAAGCATAATGAGACTTAAAAAGGCACAGATATCAAGAGGCATTTCTCTCTCTTAACTCACCCTTCCAGTGCTGGGATAGGAACTAATGGCTTGAGAATACTGGGTGAGTGTTCTACCCACTGTATTATACTACCACTTGTTTATGAAGACTAAAAAGTATTTGTAGAGCCAGGCACCAGTGGCTTAAGCCTGTAATCCTAGCTACTCAGGAGGCTGAGATCTGAGGCTCTCTGTTCGAAATCAGCGGATGCAGAAAAGTCTGAGACTCTTATCTCCAATTAATCACCCAAAAGCCTGAAGTGGAGGTGTGGCTCAAGTGGTAGATCACCAGCCTTGAGCAGAAAAGCTGAGACAGTGCCCCAGGACTTGAGGATCAAGCCACAACACACACGTAGAAGGCTTAAAACAGTATCCCAGCAACAAAATTATGTTAGCATAATTCAGTAGCAAAACCAATGTTAAACACACTAGGGGGGAACCAAGCGATATTCATGACTTTGAGGTTTTCCTGACACCAAGAAGAATGGATATTTTAATCACTCTATTAACATCTACCCCTGAAGTGCCCTCTCCATTTTAGATGAGTCTGAGAACCAGGCGCAATAGGGGTGCAGGGTCGGGAGGGGCAGGCTTTCGGCCAAAAAGGAAATTAGCCATCGAACACGAAGTCTAGGACCTGGGAGGGACAGAATAAGGAAAGGTTGGGGCTGATGGTTCCGGTGTCACAGTGATCTTCTGAGGCACGGACAGGGTGCGGGGGTGGTGTAAGAGACAGAGATGGTGTGGAAGGTCCAGGGAGGGAGGGGGTGCAGTTGTGGGGAGCCAGGGTTCCCGAGAGGCCCGGAGGTGAGAAACGGGGCTGCACCGGCCCGCAGGGTCCTAGACAGCGCGCCGAGTTCTCTCCGCAGCGCATTCCCGGAGCCGATTCCAGCGCCGTGCAACCAGTCCCCGCTCCCTCCGGTGAAATTGCCAAATTAAAATGAATCATTTGGGCCATAATGGCCGAGGCGCTTATCGGGGGCGGGCGGACCCGCGGCAGCGCCTTATCTCGGCGGCGCACACGGCCCCAGCGCGCCCCGGCCCATGCTAAGGAGGCCTGGAACGTGAGCGGGATTAGAGCGCGCCGGGGCCCGCGCAGGGCGCGCGAGGGGGGTGGGGGGTCGCGGGAACGGGAGGGGGGGTCGGGGTGGCGGGAGGGGCCAGGCCTCCGCAACCAGGAGCAGGCCTCAAAATGGCCACGCGCGCACCCCCGTACGGGAGAAACGTGAGCATTCGGGCCATTTTTTCAGTGGGTGGGGTGGGGAGAAGCGACCTGCCGCCTCCCACGGAATTGCCGGTCCATTTCTTCCTTCTTGCCCAACACCTGGCAGAAAGCAGCCTTCGCTCCTTGTCTTGGGGGTTCCTTCCACGAGGATGGGGGGGGCATTTTCCACTGACGGCCCCCCTCCCTCCCGCCCTCGCCGCCGCCGCCGCCCCTCCCGCCTCGGACACTCTCTTCCTTCCTTCCCCTTTTTCCTTACGCAATATACAGAAATGCGCGAGGCAGTGGTTGGTTTCCATTTCTTCTCTGTGGTGGTGTGCACGCGGTGGGATTGTGAGAGTTGCGTGTGCCGTGGGCAGTGTGGACGGCTTCCTAAAGGGTGGTCTTGTGGGGGGGGGAGGCGATTGGTTGTGTGTCCGAGTGTGATCGTGCCTGTACTGTGTGGGTGTGTAGGTTCGAGCCTGTCCGAAGTCCTTCTGCCTTTTATTCGTTGTATGGAATTACACCTTCCTTGACAGGGGCCTTGGGTGGTTGGGTTGCGCGGGCTTGGAGACGTGTTGGGGCGGCTTGGTTGTTGTGTCGGGTGTGCGTGATCCTGACGGTGCCATGTCGTGTGTCGGCCAGCGGCTGCGTGTGGTGGGTTTCGTTGTGTGGTGTGGGGCAGTCCGGGGATCTGGCCGCGTCGGCTGCCCGTGGGGTAGGGTCGGGTCGTGCTGCTTGGCGTCTCCGTCCTCCGGGGCTGGATCATGTGTGGTCTCGTCCAGCGTGAGTTGTGTGCTTGTGTCCTTTAGAGGTGCATTTGCAAATCGCTGGGGGGCGGGAGAGGGGGGGAGGGAGGGCGAGGGACCGAGGGACGCTGGTGGGGGCGTCGGCGTGGGGGGCGGGGAGCGGGGTTTCACACTTTATTCCAAATTATGATGTATTCGGGAGCCAGTGTTGACTTGGATGGCTGAACACAGCCCGGTCGGCGGCTGCCCGGTCCGCAAGGCCAGTCGGAGCCGCGGTGTCGGTGGGGTTCGGTGGTGAGCGGGCGGCTCTTCCCAGCCTGAAGCTGAGCAGCGCTCGCCGAGGCCCGGCGCCCTGCGAAGCCGGTCGCGGCGGGCTGGGGTTCGCGCCCCACCACCGCTTCGCCCACTTCTGGTCGGTTTCGTGGGTGCGGCCGCCATCGCCCGGGGGTGAGGCCCGGTAAGGACAATGGGCGCGTTTGCCAGACTCGGTACAGTGGGCGTGTGGGAGGGTGGGGGGGCTTTCGGGGTTATCTTCAGGGAATCTTCCCATCCCTCCTCGAGTGAGAGACCTCCCGACGTGGATGCCACGCCGGTCGCATGCGTGGCCAGGCCGACGACCCGATGAGAATGCATTAACTCCAGGAGGAAGGATTGCTTGAGACCAGTGGTCGTGGTTGCTAATAATGCCCTCATCACAACCCTCATCAACATCCATTTTAGGTTAATAATCGTCCAGAAGCACAGCAGCTAGTCGCTCTAGCTTCTTCAGAGGGAGAACAAAGCAGCCCCGTCTCCCCACACCCCTCGGCTGGGGTTTCCAAGTGGCTGGCTTTGGGGTGGGGAGAGAAAAAATGGAGAGAGGCTACGAGAGAAATTCAATCATAAAGCAAACTTTAATCCCCAACGAAAACGAGAATGGATGGACTCCCCCCTTTCCTCAATTTGGATTAGAAGAGAAAGAAAATCTCCACATTGGGTTGAAAGGAGGGGTGGGGGATCGTGGGGATATAATTTTAATTTTGCATTTCCTCCCAAAGCCATGACAAAAAGAAAGAAGCTTTGCAATCATGCCAATACTTCGATCTGCAAACATCATATACTAGACAATTTGGGCGAAACAAATTTAACAAAACCAGTGTGTGGGTGTGTGTGGGGGTGGGGGGGGAAGATAAAAGGAAAGCAAATCCAGCGACTCCGGTTTGTTTCAACCTACCTTCTCTTTTGCCTTATTGCTGCAGCGTTTTTATTAAAATTGCTCCTTATTCTGCCAGTCAAAACCCGGAAAAATCGAAAATCGTTTTGTAAGGGTGGCGGCGGGAATTTCTGCCTTTTTAAAATTTTTATTCCTTTTTATCTTATAGCTTTTCCTTTCTTCCTTCTCTCCTTTCTTTTCTCTCTTTGTTTCTGTCAGTCAGGAGCAAAGAAGGGCCCTGAATAGATCCCACCACCTCTTCTTTGGATTCTCTTCCTGCAGGAATGGAAGTGCGGCCCTTGGAATGGGTTCTGGGTTTAGATTCGGGGCAGAGCATGGGGGGCTCCCCCATCTTGAATTAGGAGAGGATAGGGGTTCTCGAGAGAATGGCAGGGGAACTCGGAGGTTCGGTCCCGCTAGTCCGGTCTCGCCTTTCCAGATTCCCACCCCCAGCCCTGTAACGCTGAGGACTAGGGCTTCCCACCGAGGCCGGCAGCCCACAACCGAGCCCCCTGCCTGGACCAAACTCGGCCATGGTGAACCAGACCGACCCCGGTTGCAGGGGTCGAAAATGTTCTGGGCCGCAGGCCCGGGGGGGGGGGCGGCGGCGGGGGTTGTTGTTGTTGGACTAGTTATTTCTGATTGGTCAGGTGTAGGTTTTTTTTTTTTTTTTACGGGGGCGGGGAGGAGGGGGTTCCAAACACCTGCAGGTTGGGGGCGGAAAGCGGTTCCCGATTCCCTGGGCTGGCTAAGCAAGGGCACATGAGGTAATTCCCAGCTATTGACCCCCCCCATTTCTCTCTCGCCCTCCCTGTTTCTCTCCACCCCCATCTTTCCTGGAAACTCGCATTGGGCGCGGCAGACCGCCCAGGACCTCATCGCAGCCTAACTCACTCCTGGCCTTCCCGCGAGTTGGGGGGAAAGCTGCCTCTCCCGTCCCAAGCTGGACCCCTCTCGGCGGAGAAGTGGAGGTTCTATTCAGAGGGTCCGGTCTGTCTAAATATGCCCCAGGTGAGGCTCTGCGTGGGAGTGGGGGGGGGGATGAGTGGCCACGTCGGTGGAAACAGGCTGCAGGAAGGCCTTGGGGTTCCCGCCTGGGGTGGGGGAAGCTCAGGACTGAGGGGAGCCCAGCCTGGAATGCCAGCCTCCAAGGAGAGGACCAATCCAGGCTGGGAATCTGACTGCTTACGAACTACCTCGGGGCCTCGGGGCAGCAGGGCCCTTTCCTTTTTCCGGCCTCGGGTAAAACCAGCTGGTTGGACTAAATCCTCCAGGCCGCTCCCATCGTCCGGTCCGGCGGACGTTTCACAAAGCCGGTAACTTTGTTGCTGCTATATCCGGGTGGTGCCGGCTCTGCACCTCCCAGCTCCGGCGGGAAGGCTGGAGCCAACCAGGCTTGTGTGGGCCAAGATGCAGGCCTGGAGGCCTAGGGTGGCCGAGCGAGGAGGATGCTATGCAGTGGACTTATGGTTTTAGTGCTGATGGTTTGGGGGGCTCTCCCAGGGTGCTCTGCGGAAGGAAGGACTTGAGACCCCGTCTAAGGCTGTGGCTCTAGCCCGCAACACGCTGAAGCTATTTAATTTGCAAAGATTTCCACGATAGTGTGGATCCAGAATTGTGAGCTTCAAGCTGGGTCTCTGCTGCACAAAGAGGGTATAGTTGTAATGACGGAATGCCCTCTTCAAGTGACACCCAGTCCTAAACCTTCCTGCTGTTTCTTTACTTTCCTCCAAATAAAAGCAAATAACCAAGTTAACCCAGGCTTTCCTTTCAGCAATCTTAATGGAAGACCAAGTAATGCAGTTTAGGGGCAGATAACCATAGGTGCTTTGTGACCTCTTTGGTGGCTTCTTTCCTGGCACAGACCCACGGCTGGGGCCATTCTGGTCTCTGAAGAGTAGGCAGGGTTTTCCTGAGTAGGGAGTGGTTGCTAGAAGCCTTGGAAATAGGGATATTTATAGGCATTGGGAGAGGGCATTGGGGCCAGGGTCAACTCATTTGGAGTATGTGTTCTCCTTGTCCCTTGGGAACCTGCTTTTGCTGCTGCGGCAGAATTAATCAGGGGTATAAATGTGTCAGAAGGGAGCTGGAGCTCAGTTAGTGATTGCAGTGAACGTGTGAAACTTGATTCAAAGCCGAGACTGAAGCACTGATCATTGAGTGCAACACTGATGGTGGTGGCAATGAGGTAACCTCAAATTTGTACATATCAGCAGGGGATGGGATATTTCAGATGCATTTTGAGTGGGAGGAGGGAGGCTAGGATGGCTGGCATAGGCCGCAATCTTGTTTGTGGCATTCTATGTATATAGACATTAAAAAAAAACACACCTCTTTTGTTAGTAGACTCAGTTTCAATGAAGCAATGCAGACCCATTAGCTTTGCAGCTGATGTACAAATATCTAGAGGGATTTTTGTCTTTTCAAGTGGGTTGGGGGCTGGAGATATAGAATAGCATTGTGGCCTTAATCTCAGTTCTCTGCCTTGTGGGTGTCTAGTGGCAAGGAGCCAGGCTCTGGAGGAGGCTGAAGGGTGTCTAGTTTCCCTTCTAGGGTGGGAGAAATGGTTCGTCAGGACAACTCTGCCCCAGACAGGGGCAGGATGGGAGCTCAAGATCTGCCACCAGTGGTTAGATGGACTTTGCATTGAGTTAAATTGGACTTTCATTTACTTATCTCATGCCTTTAAATAACTACTGTATAAATATGAGAGCAGAAATCCTATTTTATTTTACAAAGCCTCTCAAGTTGGTTACATACACATATTTATACAATCAAAATTTCTGTCTGTCTATTGGGACAGGATCTTGTTGCATAGTCCAAACTGGTCTCAAATCACAATCCTTTTGCCTCCACCTTTGGAGTGTTGCAATCATAGGTGTGTGTGTGTGTGTGTGTGTCTTACTATGCCTGGTGAATTGATTTCCTTTTTCTTCTCCTCTTCCTCCTTTTAAAAATAACAGCCAGTACCTCCAAACTCTGGATCCTGGGCTTTTCTGCTTTGGTTCTTGCCAGTGCCTAGCTCCATTTGGATGAAATGGGAGTGATGGAAGAAAGCTAGCATTGTTGTGACAAGCCCAGTGGCTGTGCTCATCTGAGAGCATGAATGTTCAGCACTAGAAGTTTCTAGGTTTCACGGTGTGTGGGGGGGGGGGGGTGGAGAGAGAATGAGATTAGCATGAAGTAAGCTCTTAGAGGACACACCAGGATGGGGGGAAGAGAGGCGCTGGATCAATCTAAGGCCTGTTTGATGCTTCCTTCTTTTGGAGAGGGAGCCAAGAACCCTAGTGGTCTGGGGAGCACTATTTGGATGGGGGGCACCACCTCAGCCAGGCCTCTTTTCCAGATGGGAGATCTGCAGAGCAAAATGGGGCAGAGCATATTGGACTGTAGGGCCAGGATCTTCTTTTCTGGGCCGTATCTCTTCTCTGGGTAGGGTAGGTGTGCACAGAATGACAGGGTTTACTCAGTGTAGACACCTCCCCCAGCTAGGGGACTCTGTGGGTGAGGAGAATTTGATTCTCTAGGTTATTATTTGCCAGCTCTGGCAGAAAGGGGCCTTCATTTCCTCCTTTCACCTCCACTAAGTTTCTGGGTGCCCTGTAGAGTATGCGTGTGGTGTGTGCCGTTGTTGAGAGGTGTAGGGTGGTTCTAAAAGCACCCCACCCTTGCCTGATAGATTCCCCGCCAAAACCAAAAGCTGGGGCGGGAAGCACGAGGTCGATGGGGGATTTGTTCCCTCCCCTTCCCTTGCGGCTAGAGAGGGGAGACCGGGTGATCTTTTTCTCTCTCCTTTGTACGTTTCCTTCCTCCTTTATTCCCTTCGATTTTTCTTTCTCTGGCGGTATTCCTTTTCTTCCCAGGTCTTAACATCTCTGTGCCTTTGGTCCTCTCTATCTGTGCCTCCAGGGTACCCCTCCACTCCTGTATTCCAATCTTGAGAGCCCCCCCCTTTCAAGCTGAGGACGCGGGGTGCGGGGGTGGGGGGATTTGGGGGGTGCGCCGTCCATGTGGCCCTAAGTTCGTCAGCTGCTTTCCACGTCGCGGCAGGTGGGCCCGGGCGGTTGTGAGAGCGGGCATCCGCCCGTCTGTCTGTCTGTCTGTACGCAGGATGACCGAGCGGCCGCCCAGCGAGGCGGCACCCAGTGATACTCCGATCGAGGGACCGGACGCGGCCGAGACCCGCATGGCCCCCCCGCACCTGGTCCTGCTGAACGGCGTCGCCAAGGAGACGGGCCGCGCAGCCCCCGCCGAGCCCCCGGTCATCGAGCTGGGCGCGCGCGGCGGCCCGGGGGGCGGCCCCGCCGGCGGGGGCGGCGCCACCAGGGACTTAAAGGGCCGCGACGCGGCGCCCACGGCGGCCAGCGAAGCGCGCCACCGGGTGCCCACCACCGAGCTGTGCCGACCTCCCGGACCCGCCCCGGCCCCCGCGCCAGCCTCGGTCCCCGCGGAGCTGCCTGGGGACGGCCGAATGGTGCAGCTGAGCCCGCCGGCGCTGGCGGCCCCCGCCGGCCCGGGCCGCGCGCTGCTCTACAGCCTGGGCCAGCCGCTGGCTTCGCTAGGCAGGTGAGCGTCGGGCGGGCCCTGCACCCCTACTGCTCCTGGGGGGTGGGGGTGGGGAAGGGCGGGCAGACGAAGGCAGGCCACTGCCTGAGCCCAGTGGGGCGCAGGAAGAGAAGAAGCTCCTGAGCCTGGAAGCTGGAGCCCGCGCCCCTGTGGGAGAGGAAGCCAGCGTGTGGCGCGCGCTGGGATGTGGGGGTGCAGGTGTGAGGCTGGGTGTGAGTGGCGCCCGGTGTGCCAAGCCAAGTGGTTAGTGAGGAGATAGGAGGGACTCCCCGCGTGGACCAGGCAGGAAAGAAGGATCTATATGGAAGTGGGTGGCTGCAGACAACATCTCCCCCCATCCAACCCCCCCCCCCCCCCCGCGCCTTTTTTTTTTTTTTTTTTTTTTGTGCTGGGGCTTGAACTAAGAGCCTGGGGGCTATCCCTTTGCTTTTCCCCTCAAGGCCACACCTACACTCTCAGCTTTTTGCTGGTTCATTGGAGATAAGCCTCTCAAGGACTTTCCTGCTGGGCCTGGCTGACTTTGGACCATGATCACCAGATCTCAGCTTCCTGAATAGCTAAAATATCAGGCTGGAGCCACTAGCACCTGCATCTGAATTTCTGCTGGCCCTCCTTGTCCCAGGACAGATAGCTCCCCCACTACCGCCCCTCTGCTCCTAGTCCCTAGCTGTGGTTCCTGGGACCACAGTACAGGCTCTGCACTGTACTGTTGGCATAAGGACTTCTACCCTTGCCCAGCCACTGTGATTTGTGAGGGGAAACAGGACTGGGATGGGGTGAAGCAGAGAAGGTAGGAGCAGCAGGTAGGGCAAGCAGAGAGAAAGAGCTGTAGGGTGGTATGATAGCCCAGAGAACTTATGAGGAAGGGGACCCAGTGTCTAATCTCCCCAGGAACTGTATTTTGAGATTGGCAGGAAGGCACAGTGTGCCCCTATGTGGTGCTAGAATTGTATACCATTAGGTATGAAGACTAGATGTACCTTTGCAGGGAGTTGAGTGTCTGAGTAGATTGCATGCTCTTTTTTGGAGGAGGATGCTGTGTGTGTGTGTGTGTGTGTGTGTGTGTGTGTGTGTGTGTGTGTGTGTGTGTTATGCAGGGATGTGTGGCTCCGTCTTTTGCTTGTATGTATGTCTGCGTGAATTTTTGTTCATTCTTGTATCCCCAAGTCAAGTGCAGAAGGAGCAGGGTTGTTTTCCAGGGATAGGGGGCTTTAGACACACGGAAAGGAGACTACAGAGTCATGCTTCCCACCTTAATGTGATGTTGTAATCCCTCCACAGTGGGTTTTTTGGGGAGCCTGATGCCTTCCCTATGTTTACTACAAACAACCGAGTGAAGAGGAGACCCTCCCCCTACGAGATGGAGATTACCGATGGTGAGTCTACACTGCTCACTTTGTACTGTTCCCTCACACTGGTTAGAACCCTCTGGGGGAATAGGGGGGGAAGCTGGCATTATGCATGTGTTTCCCACAGGTAACAGGCCACCTTGGCATCCCAAACTGCCAAAGCCGACATGGCGGGGGATGCAGTGGAATTTAGGCCAAGGCTGTAGTCACTTCTAGTGCCCTGCCTAGTCTCCAGTTCTACATGCTGGCAAAGATATATATGAGGGAGGGCAGAGACGTTCCAAGTCCCCAACCTCAACCTGTGACCCCCAGGGAGTCCTTGCATTGCCTCTCAAGTTAACTTAAAGCCTGGAATCTGTTCCCTGTCTGGAACTGTGCCTTCAAAGGTTTACACCCAGGTCTCTTCTTTAAGGGGTTCTATGCCCTCCCCTATTACACGTGCTTGGGATTGAGACCTGGAGTTCTTCTGGCTGCCAGAGTCTACCCTGGGTCTTTGATTTCCCCAGAGGAAGCTCAGCACTACTATGATGGCCCCAAACTTTAGGGGAGGGGATGGAGAAATGGGAGACTTAGAGGACTCTCATCCTCTTCCTCCTGAGGATCCAGTGTAGCTTGGGCCCGGGCTCTGAGCAGCAGGCTTTTCAGAGCTTCAGGACTTTGGCAAATTCCTGGGGCTGTCAGGACTTCTGGCAATCTGGGGTTCCTATGAAAGGCACTGAGGCTTGAGCTGGCAGAGTAAGGGGGTGCACCTGGAGGGGCTCTGGGAGAATGCCAGCTTCCTCGTGTTGCTCCTCGGAGAGGAAAATGAGGTATTTACTTAGAGCCTGGCTTAGGGTAGGTTCTGACACCCCTGCCCCCACCTGTTGGGAAGTTATGAAGGGAGAGTAAGTCCCCTTTCCACCTAAATTTGAAGCATTGTATCATATTCATGGCCATACTCCTAGCACCAGCATATTGCTAATAGTCCTCAGGCAGTCATTTCAAAGGGTGGAAGTAGTGGGGATAAGTGATAGCAATAGTAGCTGCCATCTGTTGGATACCTACTATGTGCTGTGGACACAGTAGGTAGGTTATGTGTGTACTCAATTTTTACTTAATCCTCCCCCACAACCTGTGAGGTTCACATTGATTGTATTTCACAAAGGAGCATAGTGAAGCTCTGAAAGGTTAAGCAGCCCACCCAAGACCACACAGTTGAGTCCTAACCAGCCTCATCACAGTGACGTAGGTATGGATCAAGCTTTGGAGTAGGTCTTGAACTCCCCCTACCATCACTGTGTCCTCAAATGACACACAACCCAGACAAGCACAGATGCAGTCAGAATGGAGAGTCATAGAAAAGATGAGGAGAACTGTCTGAGGAGTTGTTAGGAAGATCTCAGAGATGAGGTACACGGATTGGCTTGGGAGAAGAAGTGGGTGCTTCCCAGTAGATGGGATCTTTGGGGGACCTCCACCTGTTCTCCTAACCTCTGTTCTCTGGATTCCAGGTCCTCACACCAAAGTCACCCGTCGGATCTTCACCAACAGCCGGGAGCGATGGCGGCAGCAGAACGTGAACGGCGCGTTTGCAGAGCTCCGAAAACTGATTCCTACACACCCCCCAGACAAGAAGCTCAGCAAGAATGAGATCCTCCGCCTGGCCATGAAGTACATCAACTTCCTGGCCAAGCTGCTCAATGACCAGGAGGAGGAGGGCATCCAGCGGGCCAAGCCTGGCAAGGACCCTGTGGTGGGGGCTGCTGGTGGAGGGGCTGGGGGTGGCGCACCTACAGATGACCTTCTGCAGGACGTGCTTTCCCCCAACTCCAGCTGTGGCAGTTCCCTGGATGGGGCAGCTAGTCCGGACAGCTACACAGAGGAGCCAGCTCCCAAACACACCGCCCGCAGCCTCCACCCCTCGCTGCTGCCTGCCGCTGATGGGGCCGGCCCACGGTGATGGGACTGGGACTGCTCAGGACCAGCCAACAGGGGCCTTTAGGCCGTAGGGATGGTGGACCATTGGGCACCATGGGCTAAGAAGCAGGGCAGTGGACTTGACGAACTTCCCTCCAGTCTGAACTTGAGCAAGCCCTAACTGACCCTAGGCTGGCTTTTTTCTATTTCCTGCCTCAGAGGGAGAACAGGAAAATGGAGTGGAGTGGTAGGTACTTTTTCTGAAGATGGCACGGTCTTCTCCCTTCCCCAAAGTCCCTAAGACTTCCCAAATAAGGGGCCTAAGTGTCACTGCTTTTGGCCTGGAGTTTTGGAGCCCTGTCTTTGCTGAAAGCTGGAGTTGTCAGCTGTCACCTAAGGTGTCCAGAAACTTCTGCCTTGCCTTTCATCCCTCCTGAGCTGACTGGAGTGGCTTCTGTGGCTACTTCTGTCCCAATGTATAGGTACCCAAGAGCTGTCCATTTTTTTGAGCCCGGTCTTTCCCCAGTCTCGTGTTGATCTATCCAGCTTGCCAGCGGCTGCAGATTCACAAGCCTCGAGGTGCCTTCTTCAGGGCCTGGCTGACAGCCTACTCTGGACTAGCTGGACCAGAGAGTCAGGAAATTCAGAAGCTCTGACTTCTTATCCTGGGGGATCAGAAACCTGCTTTCTTCCCACTGACACTTGCCTTCCTATCCTGTGGCTATGGAGATGAATATGCCCTATTGGGCTTTGTGCCAAGGCAAGGGAAGGGAAAGGGAAATGGAACAAGTTCAGCTCTTGCACATCACTGTTGATGTTGGTGAGCAGATGGCAGTGTGCTGATGGCACAGGTTCGTGCTGGGAGACTTGCAGCCCATATGTGTTCTCGAGGCCCAGAGGGAGGTTCCTCCTGCAAGATGTCTATTGGTTGCTGGTCTGTTCTTCCTTCTGAATTGAGCACTAACTCTGTCCAATTCTTTGTATTTGGAAGTTTTGCTTGACTTTAGTTAGGCCTTGATGTGACCCAGGATATGCAGCCCTACTGTATGTCCTGAAGAATCCAGTGAGAGACCAGGCCCTGACTAAGACCCAGACATATACATATTCATTAGCAGGACCTTAAAGATCCCTTAATTGTGCAGTTTTCACTCATTGAAGGTGCAGCTGGGAAGTTGATTTAATGCAATAGGAATGCCCTTGCCAAAAGTTGTATAGAAAGTTGTTTTTTTTTAATCATTCATTTAAAAAAGAAGTAACTACTATAAGCCCTTTTGTAAAGTGGAGCATCCTTTTGTAGTATGGACCACTGCCCCCTTGTTTATCTCCTGTGTTGATCGAGATGCTGGGTCATGGTTTTCTGAAGTCTAGGCCTACTCTATTCCAAGCCCATGGAATAAACCACACTAAAGTCACGTGGATCTTTCATTGTACTCTGCAGTCACCTAACCCTTCCACTAAACTCTTCCTAGTGAAAATATCCAATGGCCAATTCCTGTCATGCAAGGACCATCACTGAGGCTGTGGGAAACCTTTCCTCTTCTGAGCCTTAACCCAGTAGCTTGCTTCTACCATGTTGGGGCCTTGAAAACAACCCTAAGCAAGCAAGGAATGATCCCTGCCCCCTCCCCTTTTTAGGTTGTGAGGTCCAGTTCTTGGGCCTGGGGACAATATGGCTGACTAATTGAAGCATTCTGATTCTGCATCTCAATTCAGAATCGCTAAACTATTGTAATGAACATGAAGGTGAGTTTTTCCCCCCCCAGTGCTTGGGAGATGCTTGGCAGTATCTCACCTTGATGAAGATGGAACCACTGTTCTAGGCTTTAAGGCTGTGCTTACTTCTAGTGGATTATCTTGGCTTGGGAATGAATGAACTCCAGTTTAATGTGATAGGATGGGTAGTTGGGTTTTATGAGATGGACTATACATTCTATTAAGTCAAGCTTTTTAGTTACCTCTGCAGACTAACAATGTGACTAGGATAAGGCATCTGTCAGTTTTCTCATAAGTACCTGGCTTGGTCCTCTCTTGAATAAATATGGTAATGAAAGTGGAAGTGTTTTGAGACCATAAAGAACTTTGTTGTGGGCTGGGGTATATATAGCTCAGTGGTAGAGCACTTGACTAGCATGCATGGTATTCTACGTTCATGAGATTCTAGATTCTTTTTGATGTAGCATCAGAAAAAAAGGCTCTGTTGCCCTCTCCATACCAAACCTGCTGGGAGGTTAAGTCCAAACCGTGGACAGTTGGCATTGGGTAGTTGAGATGACAAATTGCTTTTGCCTGAGTTTTCTAGATCCTCCAGGCTGAGTTTTTGGTTTTTTTTGGTTTTGTTTGTTTGTTTTTGCCAGTCCTGGGGCTTGAACTCAGGACCTGAGCACTGTCCCTGGCTTCTTTTTGCTCAAGGCTAACACTCTACCACTTGAACCACAGTGCCACTTCCAGATTTTTATGTTTATATGGTGCTGAGGAATGGAACCCAGGGCTTCATGCATGCTAGGCAAGCACTCTACAACTGAGCCACATTCCCAGCCCTCTTAATTCATCCAGATTGTTTTCATTTCTGTCTCAGCCTAAAGCAAGAGACAGTGAGAATGGAAAGAACATGGACAGACTATGGAAAATGGAACATAGCTGTCCCATATGGGCCTGGCTAGTGGGAGGTTTTATTTATGTCTTTGTAAGAACTAAAGAAAAATTGTAACATCCTCTCCTTCCTTTGCCTTCTCCTACCCATGAATAAACTGCAGCATCCCAGGAATAATATATTCAGAATACCTGTGCATAAAATGTTTTGAGGGAAACAAAAATGTAATGAGAACAGAGAATCACATCCTTTAGGAAGTTGTGTTGTTTTACATGCAGTGGCAAATAACAACATGGTACAGCTTTTATCCTTTCTCCGAAAGTACAATGAAAGGGCACAGCATTCATAATCAGCCGACAGCTATTTCAACCTTTTGGGCAGGTCTAGCCATACTTGTGATTTCAGTGGTACATGACCTTCTGCCGATGGCTCCCCTGCCTGTGTACATAGCGCACTGTTCCCGTGGCGGGCCCAGCACTTTCCGTCAATGTCGTACTGTATGTGATGAATTGTGTTGGTCTCTGCATTTTTCTGCAGAAGAGGAGTAACTGCTCCGGGTACCTTGACCTTTGTACAGCTCAGAGGCCAACACTGTGGGCTGTGACTCTAGCAAAAAGGCCCATCTGATGATGATGATACTGATGATGATGTGTGTACATACATAAGGTTATATGGGGGAGATTTCTAAATAAAAGTTTTACAAAGGGTCCAGGCATCGTGCTTGTTCTTTGTTCCCCTGGGCCTAAGAACCTGTCTCCTTTGAAATAGGGATACTTCTAGGACCTGGCTGTCTTCTTTAGGAAGTGGGAAGTCCCTACCCTGGCAAGCAGGCCTGATGCAAAGGAAGAAGGCTCTCCCTCAGGGTTTGCATTTTTTCTCCTCCTGCCTGGCCTCCCAGAGGGGCCCTTTTTTCCCCTTAGTATCCTTTGTCCATGTTTTCAGCTCACAGCTCCAATAGCTTCCTTCTCTTTGGGTAGGATCAGCTTTTGTGGCTGAGGTAGTTGCTTCCAACAAAGATTCAAGACAGCTTAAGCTGTCTCCATAGGTGGCTCCAGATTCTCTGATGACACAACAAGATGCAGCTCTTAGGCCTTGACCACTGGGGGCTCAGGCACAGAGGGCAAAGGCTTTGGGGGCCACCTGTGGCGGGCTTTGTATAACCTGAGAGGACTTCTCTGTAGGCTTAGAAGGTGATTTGATGCAGGACTCTGGGTCTGGAGAGACAACCAGACATGGACTGTGATCCTCAGGGACTTCAGTAGGATGGACTCCAACTGAGTGTGCATACTGCCTTCATTCACTTTGCAGGCATTTATTGAGCACTTGCTATTGGCCAGGCATGGGGTCAGGGGCTGAAGAATATGGCATTGAACAAGGATCTCTGATTTTTCAGAGCTTAAATTCCATCATAGGAGAGAGTAACACACACACACACACACACACACACACACACACACACACACACACACCACAACTACAATAAACAAGTTTGTAAAAAAAATGTCAGAAAATGAGAGATTAATGCTCAGAGCTTTGCTGAGGGGAATTTAAGGATCTTGCAGATAACTCCTTCATAATATGCAGGAGCTCTTGGCGACTTCTGCCCTCAGAGAACTTCCATTAACAGGAAGACAAAGGCAGGACCCAGCTTGGAGGTCAAGCTCTGGCTGGTAGGAAGCTCTTCAATTTTTGCAAACTCCAAATGTGTATTCCCTGGCCCAGGACAAGGAGGAACTTGGGCAGGTGAGACTGAGAGATTTCCCCCCAGGATGAGCCAGAGACAGCTGGGAGCGGGGGGGGGGGGGGGGGGAGGGGGGGGAGGGGGGGCGGGTGGAGAGCTGGTTGGTGATGGAGGTGGGTTGGAGAAAGAGAGAGGAAAGAAAGGAAAGGGAAAAGGAAGGAAGGAAAGAAAAAGAACACAGAAAAAGTAGTGTTGGAGACTAGAGCAGAATGGTGTGCCAAGTCCAGTGAGCTCAGCTGTCAAGCAAGAAAAGGCATGAACATGTTGATTGGCTTTATAGACATGGAAATGACTGACAGCCGGATGAGAGCAGCATCAGGGAGGGGTGGTGGTGACAAGCTGACTGTTCTAGGGAAAGGCAGGACCCAGGTTGGGGGGGAGAAGAGAGGAGCAGCTAATCCTACAAGGAATTGTCTTCCAGGAGGAGGAGAGGCATTTCACATCATGAGGGCAGTAAGAATTCATAAATCCCGTAGTCATGGAGAAAGTAATTCATAAATCGCGTGGTCACAGAGAAAGACGCTAGCAGGTTACAGAGTATGTGGGCCCTTGAGGGCCATGTGAGCTACTGTCCTTGTCTCCAGATGGGGAGGCTAGGCCCAGAGACGACATGGTTTCCCAGAGTGACAGGTAGGCCAGGCTCAATACGTATTGTCCTGAGGCACAGGGAAAGGATTTCACCCTAGGCCCCACTTGATTTGCCCAGCATTACTTCTCCCCACTCCTTCATTCTCTCAGCTCCCGTTGTTCTCTCTGTTGTTCTATACAGCATTGTTTTGATAATCTTTTGGCTTTTGTGCCATATATATTTCCCCATAATGACCTATCCATCCTCTCTTCCCACCTTTCTTTCATTTGGTTGACTTGTCCTCAATACCTCCTTGGGTCCCCACAGGGCTTCCTTTAGGGTGGCTTTTCCCACCTGTGTGGTTTAATGTTTGTCTGCACTGAAACGAGTCTCCTTGAGAATGAGAGCATTTGGGTCAAGCCCTATGTCTGGGGAGTTCCACTTGCACAAATGCCCTTCAATATTTACAAAGAAGAGCTCCCCTGGTGCGTGAGCTCCCAGCTCAGTTCTGAGGCCAGCAAGGAAAGAATGTGGAGATGGAGGCTGGAGAGGCCTTCCTATACCCATGCCTGCTCCAGTGCCTCCTGCCAAGAAGCCATGCTCCAGGGGTGAGGAGAACAGATATGCCATGGTGGAGTTGGGGCGGGGGGGGGGGGGTGGAGAGAAAGAGATAAAGAATGCTGCTGCAGGCAGGTAGACAGCTCTGCTCTGGGCTAGTGAGAGGCAGGAAGGAAGGGAGGAAGGGAAAGGAGAGAGAACATGTCTTTCTCTTTGCATGAAGCCACAGTTGTATGGGATTAGGGCCCTACTATTAGGACCTGGGCTGCTTCTCTGGGCTAGTAAGGAGTAGGTTGACAGCTCTGACCTGGGCAGGTGGAGGGGAGGTTGAGGGGGTCATGGGGACAGCTCAGTGTCTTGGGCTGTTGTGTGAGGGTAGGCAGACAGCTCTGCCCTGGGCTAATGAAGGGCAGATAGACAGCCCCCCCCCCCCCCCAGGCTGCCAGGGCTGCTTCTCCCACAGGGGTGAGAGGGAGGAGGACATAAGCTTTCTAAGACTGGGCTAAGGCCAGCTTGGTTATCACTTCTAGGCCTGGTAGGGGAGGTGTGGAGTGATGGGAATCAGGAGCTATTTATCTCACAGTAGCCCAGCCTCCTCATGCCTATGACTTTCTTCCCTGTCTGAAAAACAACTTCACCATTGCTTAGCAGCAGGCTCCGCCCCTCTCACTCCACTGCCCTTGTGACCAGGCAGTCCTACAGACCAGGACATAGGCCCTAGAGCAACAGATCTTGGCAATCACAAATCTGAGTAAGGGAAGGAGTATGCCAGGGTCAGCCAGGAGAAGACTTGAGGCCCAGAGAAGATAAAGGCATTTCCAAGGTCTCTCACATATACGACGTGAATTTGAGTCTACATCCAGGACCAGTCTACCAGATCCCACAGGAAGGAAGAAGAGACTATTAATAGGTAGCTCATGTCTTTGGAGCAGATGGGCCCTGGCTATGCTAGGGGAGAAGATGGCAGCTCAGCTTATCCCAGCTGTCTGCTCTGAGCTAGGACCAATCCTCATGGGCAGTGGAGAGCTTGTGAGCAGCACTAGGTGGCAGTGAGGATAGTAGGTACATTTCATCAACAGAGGTTCTAGAACCTCAGTGGGACCTAGCAGAAAAGATAGCTGGGCTACCAAAAAAACTTGGTTGGCCCTTTGGGGTCAGAATCACCTAGGTGGAAGCTTCAGCAGTACAACTTAATGTATTGGCTGTGTGACTCTGGGTGAGTCAGTGTACCTATCTGAGCTTTAATTGCTGCCTGCAGGGTTGCCACAGAACTTCAAAGGAATATACAGAAAGAGCTTGTGTTTTATAGAAAAGAGCCATTGTTAATGAGATTAAGATGGGGCTGAAGAACCAACAGGGACCAAGCTGTCCTGTCTGCAAGGGCTCACAGACTGGGTGGAGGCCATGCAAGGGAAGGGAGGTGAAACATTACAATCCTGGAGGCTCCAAAGTGCTGTCTGAGAAAGCCAGGGGCCATGAGGGCCTGGTGTTGGCTGTGGAGGTCCTAACTGTTTATAGATCTTATAGGGCCTGTGGGGAAGGCTGGGGGAGGCTTCATGCAAGAGGTACTATTTTCTGTCCTGAGCCCCAGCATCTTTTCTCTATAGCAGAGGCAGGCCCCTTCAAGCTGCTTCACACCCCTCTCCTGGGTCCCCTATTCTTGTTCAGGCTACCAGGCATCAAGTAGTGGTGGGCCACTGTGACATTCCTTCCTCTCTCCACCTCTCCCCACTTAGTTGGTCTGCACCCTGCCTCCCTCCCTAGCTCCTGGCCTTCTCTGTCCACACACAATAACAGGATGTGATCCGTTCGAAGAGAGGAAGTGGGGAGAACGGGCAGTGCTGATAGCCAGGTCTGACTCTCCACTTCTGCCCGCCCCTGTGGACCAGGCCCTGCAGCGTCTCCTCCCCCAGGCGTTGTCCGGGCTTCTCTGACTCTAGGAGGGAGAAATATGTGGTCTTTAGATCTACCCAGGCCTGGTGAAGCCTGTGGAGGGACACACTTATTTGGGAAGCATGCTGGACAGGCTGTGGACTCTGGGTTATTTCCTGGAGCTGTTGGAGCCTGACAAGGAGGCAGGTGAGTCCCTCAGCCTCCATGTCAGAAGGGTCCCAGCTGTCCATTTACTTCTCCAGGTTCTCGTGGACCTGATCCAAAGCAATGGGTGATAGAATAGATCAAAAAGTTCTTGTGGAAGGCCAGTTTTCCAAGGACAGGATACACAGATAGGGAAACAGGCCCAGAGAGGAAAAAAATATAAACTCGGAGCTAGGCTGCAGCTAAGAACCTGAAGCCTTGAGTGTGACTATTGGCTCCGAGATTGAACAACAAAGATTTAGACTCACAGCCTGTAAGTTGCTGTTCTCTTAATAGTGTCCATTTTGCTAGACTGGGCAATGCTGGAGACACAAATCAGATAGTTGCAGCCATGTGTTAAGTCTAAGAGAGGAATCTGACTCAGCTAGGGGTCCTGGAAGCTTCCTGGAGGAAGCTGGCTCTTGAAGGATGAGCAGGAATTTGTTAGGTATGTGGAGAGGGAAGGTGTTTGAGTGGCAAGAACAGCATGGCAGAGATGCAACATTGGGAAGAGCAGGATGGGTTGTGCGGTTGATGTACCTGTGGTGGAAGTTTTAGGGCTGAAGAGGCCTTGGGGCCAGGCTTTGAATGCCAGGAGGGCAGCAGGGGACCATGGAAGGTTGTGAGCATGTCGGAGGATGGTCAGATCCTGTGTTTTAGGGACCCTGGGTAGCTGCTATGGCGACCCGTGAGAAGTCAGAGAGTTGATGTCTCTGGAACACAGTGCAATGCCTGGCAAGAGGCCAGGAAGAGCTTGCTACCGCTACAGAATCAGAGACCTGCATGTGTTTGTGAGAAGTAAAGGCTAATTGCAGGATCCAGGACCAGAAGGTAGGGGATTCTGTAGAGCCCAGAATCTCTGAGAACCAAGTGCCAACTGGCTCTCCTTTTTTTTCTTTTTCCCCCAACACACTTTCCCAAGCTAGGTACCTATTGTACCATTTTACTCTATTCCTATGAAAACGCCAGTCTTCAAAGGACAGTGAATCTGGGGCACTGACTTGTCAGATCAAAGAGATTTGTGGACAGATCCTATATGAAGAGCAGGGTTTGGGGAGAGCAGGCCCAAGGATGTCTTAGATCCCAGGCTTAGGAAGCTCAGAAAGAGGATTTGAGGCCCCAAGAATGAGCTTGTCCCGTACTCTGTTTTGCAGCTGATGTCTGCTGATGGCCTTCTCCTCCCCCCAAACCCAGTGCAGAGGACACGTACCCATTTTACAGATAAGGACCCCTGGGCTTAGAGAAGTCCAATGGCTCAGAAAGAAACCTGGCTAGAGGGCGCAGGTGGCTCATACATAGCTACTTAGGAAACTGAGGTCTGAGGACTGCAGTTTGAAGCCAGCCCAGGGCAGAAAAGTCTGTGAGGCTCTTATCTCCAACGGACCCAGCAAAAACCTAGAAATGGAGATGTGGTTCAAATGGTAGAGTGGCAGCTTTGAGCAAAAAAGAGCATGAGGCCCTGAGTTCAAACTGCAGTATCAACACAAACCAAACCAAAAGAAACCTGGTTAGAATCCTACTCCTGGCTGCTTGGGGAGCTAGCCCCTCGCCCCACTTCATTTCTTTTTTCTTTTTTTTTTTTTTTTTTTTGGCCAGTCCTGGACCTTGGACTCAGGGCCTGAGCACTGTCCCTGGCTTCTTCCCGCTCAAGGCTAGCACTCTGCCACGTGAGCTACAGCGCCGCTTCTGGCCGTTTTTTCTGTATATGTGGTGCTGGGGAATCGAACCTAGGGCCTCGTGTATCTGAGGCAGGCACTCTTGCCACTAGGCTATATCCCCAGCCCTCGCCCCACTTCAAATGAACCCCTGAATATAGCACCATACTGCAGATGGGCACCTCACATCCTGAACCATTAGGTTGGACTTCTCTGAGGGGGAAATCAGAGGATGGTCCCCATCTATGGGAGGGGGAGTTTTTATTATTCCTTTGGTTTCTGTGTTATTCTCTTGATTTAATCTCAGTCGTGCAGATGGTGATCTGACAGAAGATATCCCCTCCCCCTGCTCAGTCCCTACCCTCTTGCTATCCCATGATGAAATCCCCCAAGACCCCTGTCTTTCTGAGATTCAGTAGAGCTACAGAACCAGCATGAAAACTCTTTCCCACCCTATGCCTGCTGACAGCCCAGCCAGCTGAGCCAGGTGGGGGTCGGGGGCCCAGGGTCCTCAGCTCTTTCCAGCTCACCCCTTACAGCCTGGGATCTTCAGTGTCCCTGGGTCCCAGGCTTTGCAGGATCTCAAGGGGGCTGGGCCTTCTGCCCTCTGGCCGTTCCCACACAGGCTGGTGAAGGCTTGTCTCTTAGCACTCCGCCCCTTTCCCCAGCAATCCCCTGGGTGCCGCTGTTCAATGGGCTATCAGGCTTGCCCATCACTCTCACGCCCCCTCCCATTACCCCTGAATAGGTGGGATCCACACAGACACAGGCACTCCCAGCCCCAAGCCCCTAGCCAATTTCTCTTAGGACGGTCGGCCTCGGACCTCAGGGCTCTCATACCTGCCTTTCCATGATCAAGACTTCCAGGCCTGGGAGGCTGGCTGGCACACTAGAAGCCTGCCTCTTCCGCTGTCTGCTGAAGGCTCCTTCTAAAGGAGTAAGCTAAGGTCAGTGCCTGCAGGCAGCTAAAGTAGGTGCCTGGTCTCTGCAGCTAAGATTCTGCTGTGCCGTTTGAGTCACAGGTAACAGTGAGAGCTCTGACACCCTCCGTGTCTTGCTCCCACAGAAGAAAGGAAAGCCTCATTCTGAGCTTCAGGGCTTCTCCCTGCTTGCTCCCTTTGGCTTTGATGGCTGCTGCAGCTTCCCTGTGACAATACAAGGAGACGCCTGGGGCAGACAGACAGGATCAGGCAGTGGTTGGCTGGCTTGCTTTTCTGGAGGGGAGTGTTGGCCCCAGGCCCCTTCAGGGTCCACATCTGCTGGGTTGGGGCTGTGCCAAAGGCGGCTGGTGAGTCCAGTTGCCTGGCTGCACTGCTGTGGGAGGCAGAGAGCCGCTGGCAGGCTCAGCACCATGCTAATGAGAGCAGACACAGGCAAGGAGGGGGAGGCATGCTTTTGTCCTGCACTTGTCCTTGCTGGAGAGTCCTCAGGGAGAGAAAATGGGCCCTCCTCAGACCCAAGTGGACATGATTAGTCTGCCATCACTCACTTTGATGGCTCCCAGTGCTCTAGGAGTGGGGACAGAGATGGTACTGCATTGTCCCTGTGCTTCCCACAGTGTCCTCCTATAGAACCACCTCCTTTTAGAGTAGCCTCCAGCTGGGTGCCAGTGGCTCACACTTAGCTACTCAAGACGGGGAGATCTGAGGATTGCAGTCCGAAGCCAGCACAGGAAGGAAAGTCCTAGAGATTCGGAAGTGGCATTGTGGCTCAAGTGGTAGAGTGCTAGCCTTGAGCAAAAGAAGCTTAATGACAGGGTTCAGGCCCGGAGCTCAAGGCCCAGGACCAAAGGGGGAAAAAAGCATCCAGAAAGCAGGACCATCCTATCCCCCCCATTCTTTGACTCACCCACTCTAAGATTTTTTTTTGTGCCTGTGATATCCTCCATCATCAAGAACAGATCTTGGTGTTAGACTGTCTCCAAAACTGTCTGCTGATGCCTTTATAGATGGCCTCCTCCACTTCCTGAATGCAGAGCCTCTTGAGCCATATCTGAGGGCTGTTTGCCAGGCATGGATACCTGCATTCTGGCCTCCCTTGGTTCGTCTGTGAGCTGCTTAGTGATGAGGCAGTGTGTCATTGGCCATCAGGATGTGTGTGTGGAGGGGAGAGGAGGTGCTTAGTAAATACTTACCAAACCATTTCCTCAGCCCTCAAGGTGGGTGATTGTCATAGACCATCACATCATGCAGAGATGGGGAGGCATGAGTGATGACGTGCCCAAAGTCACCTTGGGTGATGGGGACTGGGCCTCCCAGCATCCCATATGGGACTCCTCCAGAGAAAAGCCTCTCTAGTTTTTTTAAATTATTATTATTTTACTTTTTATTTTTCATTTTGTTTTGTTTTGCCAGTCCTAGAGCTTGAACTCAGGGTCCGAGCACTGTCCCTGGCTTCTTTTTGCTCAAGGTTAGCACTGTACCACTTGAGCCACAGCGCCACTTCGGGCTTTTCCTGTTTATGTGGTGCTGAGGAATCGAACCCAGGGATTCATGCATGCTAGGCAAGCACTCTACCACTAGGCCACATTCCCAACCCTGTGTGTGTGTGTGTGTGTGTGTGTGTGTGTGTGTGTGTGTGTGTGTGTGTGTATGCTGATACTAGGACTTGAACTTAAGGGCCTGGGCTTAGCTTTTCTTTTTTCTTCTTTTTTTAAAATCAAGGTTGGCACTCTACCACTTGAACCACAGTTGCATGTCCAGCTTTTTTGTGGTTAATTGGAAAAAGGAATCTCCTGGGCCATGAGCCACTGGTGTGCAGTGTAGCTTCTCCAGTTTAGGTCCAGGGACACTTACAACGTCTGAGGAGAGAATTCAGGCAAAGTACGAGCATGACTAGGGAAGAAGCTTACATCTTTATTTATTATTACTATTACTATTGCTTGTGTTTTAGAGATGCCCTGTATCTAGCCAAGGGTAGATTTAAATGCAAGGTACTCCTGCTTCACTCTCCTGAATACTAGGATAACAGGTTTACACCACCACATGTGGCTTACATCTTTTACCTTCACCAAGCTCTGAAATGTAGATTTTTACCTTTACTCACCTAGGTAGCAAATCACAGCAAGTAGTGTCTGTGAATTTTTTCACCAGTGGAAATCACATCCTATTGTGGTAGATTACTTTGAAATATCATTTATGATCATTTGCATCTTGCAATTATGCTAGATGTTAGACTGGTTGCTAGATATCATTACTTAATCATCAAAGAGGAACACATATAATACATTTTAAGATGCCTTGGTAATTATATTTCAGTACTATTAGTTTTCATTAGAATTCTATGTATTTTATTTTATCCATTTAAGCTACGCATGTAAAAAGAGATCCTGTTCACCGGATGCCAGTGGCTCACGCCTGTAATCCTAGCTAATCAGGAAGTGACGATCTGAGGATTATGGTTCAAAGCCAGCCCAGGCAGGAAAGTCGTGAGACTCTTATCACTATTTAACCACCAGAAAACCAGAAGTGGCATTGTGTCTCAAAGTGTTAGAGCACTACCCTGAAGAGCTCAGGGACAGCACCCAGGCAGAGTTCAAGCCCTATGACTCAAGGGGCGGGGGGCGGGGGAAAGATCCTGCTCATGACTGTAATCTTAGCTACCCAGGAGGCTGAGATCTGAGGATCTTGGTTTGAAATCAGCCAAGGCAGGAAAGTCTGTGAGACTCTTACCTCCAATTAGCCATCAAAAAAGCTAGAAGTAGAGCTGTGACTCCAGAGATAGTATACTAGCCTTGAGCAAAAATGCTCAGGGACAGTGCCCAGGCCCCAGATTCTACCATGTGGCCCAAGAGGCCCAGGGTGCACAAAAGGTTGAAATCCCCACAGAAAGGAGCTCCACTGATTGGTCCCTCAGCTCAGAGTTTCTGTGGCCCCATCTCTGGGCTAGAAGGGTCTGGTGTCTGTGCTCACTACCTGTACCTTCCCTCCTCCATCCCTCCTATTCAGAGAAGACACAAGGGAAGGTAGGTCCCTGCTGGTGTGATTGGAGGGGGCCTAGAGTTGATCACTGCTCAATCAGTCCTGATGCATTTTAAATATAGCCAAGTATTTACTGAACACCTCATGGTTGCCAGGCACTGTTTGTGCACTGGGAACTGAGCAATGAACAAGACTTCCTTTACATTATGGGGTTTATATTCTAGGTGGACAGAGAATAAACAAGGTAACTATTTTGCTGGGGGTAAACGTCAAGGAGAAAACTGGAACTAAGCAAGGGAATGAATAGAATGTGTGTGGGGAGTTTGTAATTTGGGAAAGGATAAACAGGAGGGCCTCCATGGTGAGGTGGCATTAGCATCAAGACCTGAAGGACACGAGGCAGGAAACCAGGCGAATATCAGAAAGAGTATAATGGAGGAAAGAATGGCAAATGCAAAGGCCTTGAGGCCCAAGTGTACCTGGCATGGGCAGGGAACAGCAAGGAGGCAGGTATGGTTGGAGTGAGGAAGAAAATTGAGAGACGAGGCAGGGAGGTACCCACTGAGACTCTGGGACATTGGGAGGACTTGGGCTTTCACTCTTGAGTAGTCAAGAATGTAGTCAGACTTACATTTCTAATATTTATTTATTTTGAATTTTGTTATTATTATTTTTGTTTATGTGGCACTGAGGAATCAAACCCAGGGCCTCATGCATGCTAGGCAAACATGCTACCACTGAGCCACATTTCCAGCTCCAGACTTAAATTTCTAGCTGCTATATGGAGAACAGACTGAATGGGGACATAAGCAAAAGTGGGAGACGTGTGTGTGTGTGTGTGTGTGTGTGTGTGTGTAATTGCAATACGCCTAGTGACAGGTGAGGGGGCTTGATTAGGACACAACAGTTGGAGGTGGCATGAAGTGTTAGAAGACTGGCTATATTTTAAAAGATCCAAGAGGATTAATGAAGGGGGAGTCCAATGTGAGGAGAAAGTCAAAGGCGACTCCAGGAATGGGGGTGACAAACGCCAAGGGGAAAAATTTGAGGACAGTATTTGAGGACATGAGTTCAGGAGTTCACTCTAATCGTTTTAGGAAGTGGTCTAGTCTGGGAGGTAACTGTCAGGGAAAGGCATGACGCAGTGGCACAAGAGGGCGTGGCCATCAGCAACCATTCAGTGAGAACCCACTAGTGCCAGGCACAGAGCCAAAGGCTTTCCAGGCATGGTCTCTCCTGAAGCCCTGCCTACACAGGACTGGTTCTCTGGCAAAGAGATGCTCTGGGTTTTACTTTCATTTGCTTGTTCCTTTGTTTGTTCGCTTAGTATGGAGACAGGGTCTTACTATGTCATCAAGGCTAGCCTGCTGCTTACTATATATAGCCCAGACTGGCCTTTGAACTTTTATTTACTTATTTATTCATTTATTCATTCATTCATTCATTTATTTGTCAGTTGTGGGACTTGAATTCAGGGCATGGTCACTGTCCCTGAGCTGTTTTGCTCAAGGCAACTCTACCACTTGGAGCCACAACTCCACTTCCAGTTTTCTGGTGGTTAATTGGAGATAAGAGTTTCACAGACTTTCCTGCCTGGACTGGCTTTGAGCTGTAATCCTCAGATCTCAACCTTCTGATTAGGGAGGATTCCAGGTGTGAGCCACCAGTGCCTGGCTGGTCCCTGAACTTGTAATTCTCTTGCTTCAACCTCCCTTCTTGACTACTCAAGAGTAAAAGCCCAGGGGGGCTGGGGATATAGCCTAGTGGCAAGAGTGCCTGCCTCGGATACCCGAGGCCCTAGGTTCGATTCCCCAGCACCACATATACAGAAAACGGCCAGAAGCGGCGCTGTGGCTCAAGTGGCAGAGTGCTAGCCTTGAGCGGGAAGAAGCCAGGGACAGTGCTTAGGCCCTGAGTCCAAGGCCCAGGACTGGCCAAAAAAAAAAAAAAAAAAAAAAAAGAGTGAAAGCCCAAGTCCTCACAATATCCCAGATTCTCAGTGGGTACCTCCCTGCCCCATGCTGGGATTACAAGTATGCCCCCCAAAACCTGGCTAGGTTTACTTGTTTATTTTAAAATGACAAGTCTTCCAGCCCCCTACCCCATGCACATTCCTCATGATAGAAACTCTGGAAAAAATACAAGGGGAAAAGAAAAAAAAAGAAGATAAAATCAGCCTAGGTCATTCATTAATGTTTTAGTGTATATTATCCTTTTTTTTTTTTTAACTAAGTCCCCCCTCCCCAGGCAGTGAAATTGTAATTGTATTTTGTTTAACTTTTGCATCTGGCTCCAGCCTTTAAAGCCATTTTTTCTTTTAAAGGTTGAAGTTTGACCTTTTAGACAAAGCTGTAAGCATAAAAGGATCAGATGGCTGGAGTGTGGTATCCAGACGGAGCAAAGCGTAGGCAACATGCGGCTGGCACCGTGCCCTTCTGATGCCTCTCCCTGCCCTGCTGGGGCTTCTATCCTGAAAAAAGAGGAGGGTTTAGGACATGGAAGTAGGGTTTAACAAAAACAAAAACAAAAAAACAAAACCTATTTAGATCTGGTGCTTCTAGCTTTTACCACGTAACTCCTGCATGGCTCATTCAGATGTGTGTTTCTCAGGCCAAGCTGGGGAAGCATTGCCCAGAAACAGTGGAGAGCCTGGCTCAGGGCACACAGCTAGTGGTAAGTGAGGAGCTTGGTACTGTCAGTTCCTTTTGTGCACCCGCAGGGACTCCGACCTCAACTCCCCTTTGTGTCCTACGATCTCTCTCTCTCTCTCTCCTCAACCTGTTCTTAGTTTTCTCCATTCTAAAAAACTGGCGCCAGCATCCATGTCTGAGTCAGATCACTAGGTGGCACCTTGACTCTTCTCTGAAGTTCTAGCTTCTGCCTGCACCCAAGCATTTGGCCTATTCTGCCATTGTACACTGTATGCTGTCTTCCATCCTGCAGTTCTCTCACACATGATTTTAAGTGTCACCCTTCTTTTCCTGGATCCTTTTGAGACTGCCTCACTGCTCCCTGCCTCCCAGAGCATTATTCTGTGGTTGGGAAGATCTTGCTGAAATTCAAGATAGCCCATGTCAAGTTCTTTTTTTTTTTTTTTTTTTTTTTGGCCAGTCCTGGGCCTTGAACTCGGGGCCTGAGCACTGTCCCTGGCTTCTTTTTGCTCAAGACTAGCACTCTGCCACTTGAGCCACAGTGCCACTTCTGGCCGCTTTCTGTATATGTGGTACTGGGGAATCGAGCCCAGGGCCTCATGTATACAAGGCAAGCACTCTTGCCACTAGGCCATATCCCCAGCCCCGGCCATGTCAAGTTCTTGCCTAAAGCACTACCATGGTCTTGCATTAGGCACAAGTAAGGACCACATGATCCAGCTCTTGGGTCCCTTCCATAGCCTTCTCATTGCAAACCCCTCTAAGAATTCCCTGCTCTCAGCCACTCCATCCAACCGTGTCCACATATCTTCTCACTCCCCAACCCTGCACTCAGATCACAGCCTAGGTTCCTGGGGAGTGTCTCCCTGGCTGCATCAACATCTCCATGTGCATTGCTCCAGACTGGGCCTCAACTCTGACTTCACACTTACCATGTCCAAGCCAACCTGGGAACCCTGTTCCTCCTACTCAAAAAAGCTTCTTGCAGTCATCACCATCCTGGCCTACCTGAGCTGAGCACCGCTGGCCTCTTTCCTCTTATATTCCAGATCATGGTGGCTTTATCCTTGAGGTACACCTAGCCTCAGTCCACATACCCACAGTTCCCGCTGCTTCTGTGAACCGTGCTGCTTCTGCTCTGGTCTCCAGCCAGGAATGAGCCTCTCAACCAGCCTCCCCAGCCTTCTCCTGGTGGCTAGACTGTGTCTCTTCTGCTCCAAACTCTACAGTGGCTTTTTGTTTTTTACTCTTGTAAGTAAAAGCGTGGACATTCTTGAAGCCTGACAGAAGCCAGGAAGCAGAGATGGAGGTTGTGGGGGGAGGGGCTGGGAACAAGACACCTTTCAAAAACCTGTTCAGTGACTTAATCCCTCCAATTAGGTTCCATCTCTTCCTTCCCACTACTTCCTAACAATGTCATTATATTATGAATCTGTCAAGAGAGCAATTCATTGACTAGAACCAAGCTGTCAGGGTCTGATTACTTCTTCAAACTCATTGACATCCAAGCCTTTTGGGGGATATTTTGCATTCAAGCCTTAATATCATCTGATTTTTTTGTGTTGTTGTTGGTTGTGGGGCTTGAACTCAACCTGGGTGCTGCTGTCCCTGA
Organism: Perognathus longimembris pacificus; assembly: GCF_023159225.1. Lineage (NCBI taxonomy): Eukaryota > Metazoa > Chordata > Mammalia > Rodentia > Heteromyidae > Perognathus > Perognathus longimembris. Next base: position 31,224,657 of record NC_063167.1, on the reverse strand, counting down.
ACTCTTTAGCTCAAGGCTAGGTCTCTACCACTTGAGCCACAGCACCACTTCCTGTTTTCTAGTAGTTAATTGGAGATAAGAGTCTCACAGTCTTTCTTGCCTGGGCTGGCTTTGATCTAAGAGCCTCAGATCTCAGCCTCCTGGGTAGCTAGGATTACAAGTGTGAGCCATGAATGCCCACCTTCTTATCTGACCTATTTTATCCACCTGTTAGTTTGTTTCCTGTTAGTTTGATCTCTCTGGATCATCAGCTCTTTAAGGGCAAGGACTTCAGGTGCTTAGTGCTGTGTCCCTAGCATACTGACTAGTGCCTGGCCCACAGAAAATTCTTGGTAAATATCTGTTGAGTGAATGAATGGATTAATCTTAGACTTAATACTATCTTTTTCTGATCTTCCACACTAGAGGTATCCACATTCACATACTCTTAGGGTCCATGCACCTGCTTTGAAACATTTAACACAACTGCAATTTCAAGGCTGTACAATGTAAGGTCTATCTTATTCATTTCTATTTCTAGTCCTCTAGCACATTAAATATGTGCTGAATAAGTGGATGAAAGCAAGCTAGGGTGTCATTGGTTATGACCAGTAAGTGGGTGATGAGCAGAGGGATTGAGCCCTGGGCTGGATATAGGGATGTCAGGGCTTAGCCGTGTGTGTGTGTGTGTGTGTGTGTGTGTGTGTGTGTGTGTGTGTTAGTACTGGGGGCTACACTCAGGGCTTGGTTGCTGTCTCTTGGCTGTTTTGCTCAAGGTTGAAACACTTGAGCCAAAGCCAAACCTCTACTTCCAGTTGTTTGCTGGCTAACAAGAGTGTTGTGGACTCTGCCTGCTCTGGCTTTGAACCATGATCCTCAGATCTTAGCCTCCTGGGTAGCTAGAATTACAAGTGTGAGCCATCAGCACCTAGCCTACCTGTTTTATTAATTGACCACATGGTCATCACTTGGTCCTTTTTTGGGATACAGTTTTTCCAGCTGAAAAATGAAAAGCAAAATGACAGGTAGGCCTGCAAGACAGAAACTTCTGTGATTCTAGAAGCCATCTCCCCAGCGTGGTTCCACTGCTGGCCCAGAGCCCTGAGTGCGGCAACAGGGCTGTATTGGAACACAGGGAAGGATTTGGCCCTGGGCCGTCTGCTGGCATGGGGCTCCTGGCATTGGCTGGGTGAGGAGGCAGTAAAGGAATTGATGGATCTTCCTTACTGGGGGGTCCTGGCCATAAATCTCCCTGGCCCAGTGGAGTCGCCTAGGCCCCAGGAGCCACAGCCAGTGCATTCTTTAGCTCAGCTGGCACCAGACTGGGGCTTCTGTCCCTTCTAGTTCCTGGCACTGGGGGGCCCTGAGGGAAGGGCAACCATCCATCTGACCTGACCAGAGTCATAGCTCTGTGCCCCAGAAAGCCTTTGTCTAGAGAGTTGCCAATCTTTCTTAGATCTGTCTTAGGCTCCAGAGTCAAGATTTCTTAATCCGCTTTGTGCTATTGAATCCTATACACTCTTTCTCAGTGAAATGTTTTATTTATTTATATTTTTCAGTGCTAGGACTGGGGCTTAGGGCTTACACTCCAGGCTTGGTGCTCTTGTTTGTTTTTCCTGTTCATGGTAGATGTTCTACCAGTTGAGCCATAACTCCAGAAAAACATTTCTTATAGATGTGATATAAAATGCAAAGCATTACAAGCTAGGTGCCGGTGGCTCACACTTGTAATCCTAGCTGATACTCAGGAGCCTGAGATTTGAGGATTGAGGTTTGAAGGCAGCCTAAGTAGCCCATGAGACTGTTATCTCCAATTAACCACCAAAAAACTGGAAATGGTCCTGTGGCTCAAGTGGTAGAGCACTAGCCTTGAGCAAAACATAGTATCCAGTGCCCAGGCTCTGAGTTCAACTCTGAGGACCAGCAGAAAGAAAAGAAAAGCATAGCATGACAAGAAGATAATTAATTACATATGTGAGGTAGTAATTTAAGTGTATCTCAATAATTACTCAATGGCATGGCCTTATGGAAGATCTTGGTTTGTAATGCTTTGCATTACCCTAATGGTAAGCATAAGGACACATCCAGATATCTGCCAGGATTAGGTGCTGATAGGAAAACATCAGAGTGCTGTGTTTTGAGGCCTTCATTCCTAATGGAAACAAATGGTAGGCTTTAGTTAGAAGTTAGGGAAATACAAATGTTGGTTCAGGTGTCATGAGCTCTGTCCACCGACCCCTAGGAAGGGAGTGCTAATGGTAGGAGAGCGGATGAATGAAATTCCAAGTGGGAGAGGACAGGGACTCCCCAGAGCCTTAAACCGCCTCCTTTCTTAGAACCCTATCAAAATACAAAATTTGATTGGAGTCTGTTTGTGGACTTCCAGGCTTCCAGACTTGGAAGTGCTAGATCTCCTCTGTAGATGCCTCTGTATTTGTCTTGGTCTCTGGCCTACTCTGGCACACTTCTAGGGATGGCTAAGCCTCAATCCCAGAGTTACAGCTGTGTGGAGGAGCAGTGACTGTGTGTTCTCCCTTACACACAGGGGTGAATCAGATTCAGTGCCTGATCCACAGCTGCAAGGTAGAGAGAAACGAGGGCTACGTGGAGCTGAAATGTCTTATTCACTCAACAATCATTCTCTAAGTTTTCGCTATCCTCTAAGCCAAAGGGAGGCAGGGGCTATACTGAGATTTAATTTCACAGAACATTTGTTCAGTGTGTGCCTCGGCACTGTGCCCAGTGCTTGGAGGTTAAAAAAAAAAAAGACACATATCTTCCTTCCCAGTAGACCTATTAAATGAGCAAGCACACAAATCAATAGGGAGTTGCAATTTGCAATAACAGCTGAGAAGAGACAGCCAGTGGAGACTCGGACGGGGTGTGAAGGTGGGGAATGGAAGGCAAGTCTTCTGGAAGAAAGTGACATTTAAAGCAAGACTTGGTGGATCACTTTTCCAGGTAAACATCAGGTAGCAGGGAGGAGAATTCTAGGCACAGGGCACAGCATGTGGGGGAGGGGCCTAGCCCTGCTGCTAGAGGCCTTGGGACCAGGTAATGCTGGACGGGAGGTTGAGGTCTGATTGTCCCATTCCTCAGACCCCTGAGAAGAAGTATGGACATGATTTGAAGGGCCATGAGAACTCCATAAGGGAGCTAAGCAGGATCATTTGAATCTCCAGGAATTTACAGCAGGTATGAGACCTCATAATAATGAATGAAGGAACTGGGGCGCTAATGGCTCACACCTGCCATCCTAACCACTCAGGAGGCTGAGATCTGAGGATCGTGGTTCAAAGCCAGCCTGGGCAGGAAAGTCTGTGAGACTCTTAACTCCAATCAACTACTCAGAAAAAAGCTGGACATGGTGCTGGGGCTCAAGTGGTAGAGCACTAGCTTTGAGCATGAAGAGGCCCAGGGATAGCAGTGCCCAGGCCCGGAGTTCAAGCCCCAGGACTGGAAAAAAAATAAAAAAAGAATGAGTGAAGGAAGCTTTCATATTCATGTTCTAAACATGTGTCCTCATGCTTTTCTCAGGTTGAGTTCTCAGCCTTCCCCACCCAGTTTCTCTGCCCGGCCAACCATACTCGGCATCACCACCAACAGAGGATACCTTCATTAACTTATTTCATTCTGTCTCACATCACAGCCCAGGACGTACCAAGTGCCTTGTTTCTAACATCAGTGACCATTTACAAGCTAAGGTTGGCCTTCCTTTCTACCCTAGGAAGGGATAGAAAGTGCCCAGACCCTGGCCCTCCCTCCTAGACTAGGGTTGGAGCTATACAATACCACCTGCTGGCAGAAAGTAGAATGGCAGAAAAGAAGCAGCTGGGAGAATTCTGGCCCTCTGGAACTTCTCTGGAAGTTAAGTAGAGGAGCTGCAGCTAGATGGAGGAGGCTTGATGATTCCCCATAGGAGCTGGACTGGGAATAGGAGGGAAGAACTTAATGTTGCTGGAGCAGCTAGCTGTGTGAGGACCTCCCGGGACCAGGGACCATTCTCAAAGCCAGTTGTCCATCTACATCCTCTTTTCTAGGATAACGTCTTTTGCTCCAGTATCTGAGACTTTGTCCTGGAAGATGTGTTTGCTCCTGGTATCCTTCCAGTTCACCTTCTTCTTACTCTGAGCCCAAAGCAAAGTCCAGAGGGTCTTTGCCTTTCCCTAGGGTTGCAGGTATGGAAAGATTAAAGGGTGAGGATAGGAGAGACTGGGCTGTTCTCCAACCTGGAGTGGGGGTGGGGGTGGGGGATGTTTCTGGCTGATGGGATCCCTGTCACAGCAGGGACTTCCCTGTCTGCCTCTCCTTACATAATTCCTCCCTTGGTTCCTGGGACATCCACTTTTCTGGGGTTTTGTCTTTCTCTCCTATCCTGTCTCCTCTTCCTTTGAGACACCTATATGTTGGGGCTGCATTCTAGTCCCTTGTTCTTTCTCTAATTTTGATACACACATACATAGTTTGGCCATTTGCTCCCATTCTGAAGCAACGCCATCCACACAGCTGCCCACACCAGAAACAGCCTGGGAGTCACCTCCTTTACACTCTCCCTACCTAGTCACTTTTCTAGAAACCACACCCTGGCTTTTCAACCTCCTAAACAGGATTCAGATCGACGCCCTGCCCCCACTCCAGGTCTCCTCATTGGCTGTGGCCTGTGGCAGCCTCCACAGATCTCCTCCCTGAAGCCCCTTCCCAAATGTAGATCTGACCTCGAGACTGCCCTGCTTCAAACCCCCTCACCCTTCAAAAAAGGCATGGTGGGTGTTTATGAAACCCAGTTCCATTCCTTACATTCCAACAAGCTGTTCCTGGGCTGTTCATTAACACACAGAAAATTTTCTCCCGAGTATGCCCAGAGATTCTGACCTTTAGTTGGGGTGGGTGTGGAAAACAGGATTCATATATATTCAAGGCATCACTGGTCCCTTTAGAATGGCATAGTTTTGGATGGTTCATGGGTCCATTGCTCATGCATACAGGCAGACATGTACACACACACACACACACACACACACACACACACAGAGCAGGTGAAAGGTTACCACTGGCACACTAGTCTTAGTCCTACAATAAAGACCCTATGAGCAGTAGTTTGGTGACTGCAGGCTGGGACCAGGCTATGGAGAGGCCTCCTACTCAGGCTCTAGCTTCTGGAACTACTCATCTCTGAAACCGTTCCTAGTCTGCTAGCATTTCTTCCCTTCCCTTCCCTTCCTTTCCCTTCCCTTCCCTTCCCTTCCCTTCCCTTCCCTTCCCTTCCCTTCCCTTCCCTTCCCTTCCCTTCCCTTCCCTTTTCCTTTCCCTTTCCCCTTCCCCTTTCCTTCCTTCCTTCCTTCCTTCCTTCCTTCCTTCCTTCCTTCCTCTCTCTCTTTTTCTCTTTCTTCTTCCTTCCTCTCTTTCTTTCCTTCTTCCGCCCTTCCTGCCTCCCTCCCCACTTTTCCTATCTTCCTTTCTTCCTTTGCTTTTTACCTCAACAGGAAGCAGTATTTGTTGCTGAATATGGTGATGGTGGGAAGCACAGAGGGAGCCCCTCAAATCATGGCATGTATTTGACCCCACCTACTTCTCAGCCCAAGTCTTCAGATTCATTAGCATTAGCCAGGTGCTAGTGGCTCACACCTGTAATCCTAGCTACTTGAGAAGCTGAGAATGGGACAACAGTAGCTCTAAGCTGACCCAGGCAGAAAAATCCATGAGATTCTATATCAGTGCAAGAAGTTGGTAGTAATGGTTATGTGTTTTCCATCCCAGCTATGGTGAGAAGAGAAAATTAGAAAGGTTATGGCCCAGGTGTATGCCTTTGTAGAAAGCAAGACTCCATATCAAAAATAACCTGTGTAAAACAGGATTAGAGGTGGCATGTAAAGTGCCTATCTAGAAAGCACAAGGCCCCGAGTTCACACTCTAGTGTTGAAAGAAAAAATAATTTCCATTACATTTGCTAAAGCCCGATGTCTTTGGGATGTGGACCTGCTGGTAGTCAGTCAGGGAACTTGAACTTGGCCCTGCAGGGGGCCTTAACCTTCTGGTCCCTGTTCTGCATCTTGGTGGAGGTGGCTATGATAAATTGTATCCATTTGTCAAAGTGAACTCTGGCTGCTGTGCTTTGAGGCCTTTCATAGATGCCCTGGAAACATGTGTGGAGCCCAGACTGACAAGGGCATAATAAGGTCCACAGCATAAACACCTGCTAGAAAAGCTGTCTCCAAGGTCCCTTAGAGAACATCCCTTGTATGAGAGGCTACTGTTTGCAGCCCTTGTGCATCAAGCTCCCATGAGGAAAAGAACTTGGCCTGGATCTCATATCTTTAACGTCCTGTACTCCTGTGGTAGTTGGGGTGAGTAGGCCCAGTGTGTGTGATCCTTGGCCTTAGGCCCCAACAGATGCTTGGGTCACCTTAAGATTCTGAGCTGCTGGGCTGCTTGGTGCCATGTGACCCTGATGGGAATTTTTTGCCTCTTCCGAGGAGTCTAGCTGTGTCTGGAGTCCCCGGTGTCTGGGGGACAGGTCAGCTTTCTCAATGCTAGGCTTGGCTATAGACTGGGCCCTGATGCCTGGGAGCAGTCTTCCTCTGCCCTCCATAGTAGGGCAGTGCTCCCCCTGCCTCTTATGACAGGTGGAGGTGGATCTTAGGGTGGGTGTGGAGGCCTCTGATCTTGTCCAAGGGAGGCCTTGCTTATTTTCCAGGAACCACAGAGTTAGTGCTGAACTGGGCTGTGAAAGGATGTGTATTTAGGGAGCTACTAGGATACTCAGGAGTTGGGGGGGGGGGCAGTCATGAAGGCAGGCTGTGTCACAGGGGTCTGTTTTGGATGGAGGTATCAGGACACAAGACAGAAACTGGCTCTAGGGGAAGCGGGGAGCTTTGAGACTTCCCTGGGTCTTGGGGGTTTTCCCCAGGCTTCCTGAGACAGCCAGCAAAAATGTAATTCCGCTGCCAGCCTTCTCCCAAGCCCCACCCACTGGGCTTCTCCAAGGTAGGAGTGACAATGTGTCACTCTTTTCCCCAGAGACTGGCCCCACGACCAGGAAAGGTGAACTCAGACACAGATTCTGGGGCTTGCAGGAGGCCAGGACTGTCCTCATATCCAGCTCCTTACCTGGCCTTTGAAGGGTAACCTCAAATGCTGGCTCAGGGGCTGGGCCCTGGCCAGAAAGGCCAGGCTCATTCTTAAGGGAGGGAAGGAAGGAGGGCAGTTTCTCTTTACTGCCCGCCCTCTCCTCCTCCCTACCTCCCTCCGCACCTCCCTCCCTTCCTCCCTCCCATCTTCCCTCCCTCACCCTTTTCCTAACCAGTTCTATCTCCTCCAGAGCCAGATTACCGGGCTGACCTCAGGTAAACACTCCAGACTCTTCCAGGCAGCTCCAAGAGCGCAGACACCGCAGACAGACGACGAAAGATCCCAGAGCCGCCTGCAGCCATGTTGGCTCTTAGCCTTGTGGTTCTGGGCCTGTTCACTGCAGTGCCATCTGTGAGCTGTCAGCAAGGTAGCCTGGGACAGGGGGAGTTCCCTAGCGGCTGCTGAGAGGAGGGGGGCTGGCTGGGCCCTGGTGACCCAGGGGAAGATGGTGTGGAGTTCTGACTTTCTTCACCACCCTGGACACCTGACTTTGGAGGAAGAGCAGGGACTGGACAAAGCAGAGGGACTAGGCCCAGACCTTGGCACCAGGATCCCTGTGGTTTGTTTCCCATGAATGAGGGTAGCAGAGGATGTGTTGGGTCAAGGATTTGGGGGAGGAAATTGTCCTAGAGATGCCAGTGTCCATGGGCTCCCCTTAGAGCAGGGGGCCAGAGCTGCCAGAAGGGTGGAAATGAGGCTCAAAGCAGGCTTACTCAGGGGCAAGCCCAGTGGCTTCAGGACTTTGACCATAGTGTTGACCTAAATGCTTATTGCCTCAGTTTCCCCCCCACCAATCTGAGTTCTTTGCCCAGCTCTATCTTGGCTAGGAGGAAACCACAGCCCTTTCAGAGTCTTATAAAATGAGGACTGTAAGCCCCACCTTGCCTACCTCCCAGAGCTGCTGCCCACTTAGGGGTGTGGAAGAGCTTTGCACCCAGGGAAGCACCCCATTGCAAGCTCTCACATCCATCCCACACTGCCTGGCTGCCTCTGTGGCCAGAGCCTGGTGATTGCAATGAGTCATGGGTCCAGAGCCAGCTGACAAAGATGCTTCCCTCTCCTGAGCTCTCATGTGAGTTTGCTTTGGTTCTCTCTTCTTCATCTCAGAGGCCCTCTGGAGAGCAGAGGGGCCAAGTAACTTACACAGGACACACAGCAGGGCAAGAAGAGACAGGACTCAAATATCTTTCCTGTCTCTGCCCCTTGCACTTTGGGCTCTAGAGCCATAGGGCAGGGGGAGCAGGAGATTGTGGTCTCTGGTGTATGGAGGGAATTGGCTGCAAGACCTGGAGGAATGAGGAAGGGCCCTCACAGGATTACTTACAAGGCTTGGACTAGAGCTAAATGAGCTAATGTGACCACAGACCAGACAGCGCCACAAGCTTCCCTCCCAACACCTGGCAGGCTCAGGGAGCTCCAAGAAGAGGCAGGACCTTCACTGCTTTAGGGTAGACTCAAGGGAGGACTTTTGGATGAGGATGAGGCAGAATGGAGACCTTTGATGCCCAGCCTATACCTCTCGTCACTTAGGATAGTTCTAGGGATCGAGGTGTTTTCTCTGGAAGTAGGATCTCTCAGAAGCCTGTTGGTGGCTTCATCCTCCTTGGACACCTGCCTGCTGACTATCTTTCCTCTGTCAGATGAGGACTTACAGATTCATGAGGCACAGTATGCCTCAGGGAAGGGGAAAGCTCCTAGAAGATACCAGTGGTTTGAAGGCAAAGACTTCTGGGAAATCTGGAAGATAGCATTTTGTGTCCAGGGTACATACATGGTTAGGGCCTGGATCAGTTATCTGGCTCTAGTACCCTGGGCACCCAGCTGGAAGAATACAAGTGGCCTGGATCTTATCTCTGCCCCCTCTTGTCTTATATCATTGGGTACAACTAGTTGAGCAGCTGCCTGCCCTGACCTCATGCTGCCCAGCTCCTCCCAGAGAAACCTTTTGTTACAGAACAGGATCTTCCAGATGCCAGCCAGGAAGGAGGAGAGGGCCCACTCCCAGCTGGCAAGGCCTAGACCAGCCATCCAGGAGACTGCCCTTTGGTCGCTGGGCCCCAGGTACTCCCTGGGGGGTCCAGAACATGACCCCAGTGGAGGAAATGTGGCTCTTGGCAGTCTGGATCTCAGACACTGAGTCCTGTTTCCTCCTTCACTGCTCAGGCCTTTCTCTAACAACTGTCTTCCTCTGGACCCCTGTGCTCCCCAAGTCCATCCAGTTCTCAGGCCCAGTGGAATCAGATGGGGTTCCCAGACACCCCTTCTGTGGTCCTGCAGTGGCCGACTGCCTCCCACATGGGCCCTAGCCATTGGAGGCAGAAGCCCCTCCCTCCCCGTGAGTTCTGTAATTTCAGCTCCCCTCTTCTTTCCAGGTCTAGGGAACCTCCAGCCCTGGATGCAGGGGGTCATTGCTGTGGCTGTGTTTTTGGTCCTTGTTGCAATTGTCTTCGCTGTTAACCACTTCTGGTGCCAGGATGAGCCGTGAGTGCTGCCCGAGGACTTTGGGCATGGGCAGGTTTTAGTGGGCCCCTGGGATCACCACTCTCCTCCTCTAGATGGATGGAAGCAATCCTGGATCAGGTCTTCTTGCTGTGAGGAAGGGAAAGTGGGTCTCAAGCTCATAGGGCAAGTGTGTGAGTCAGAGTTAGATCTCAGGCTTGCTGGTTTCAAGACCTGTGTTCTTTAGCCCCTTGCCTTCCTTCTGAAATGGAAAGTCTCATCCTTCCAGAGTCAGCTGCCAATCAAAGAGGTCTCACAGACTAGATGAGCAATGCCAAGTTCAAGGGCAGCTGAAGGAAAGTGCAGGGTTCACCTCAAGGCCCGAGCTGGTCCAGGGAGTTCAAAGAAGGCCTCCTTGATTGCACACTTGTCCCTAAGCCTAAAGCACAGAGAGGAGTCAGGGAACACAGAGACATGGGAAGAGCACACTTGGGTTCTGAGTAAAAGGTTTGGCACCACGGCAATTGGGCACAAAGGTCAAGATCCCTCTGGGCAAGGCTGCATCTGGAATAGGCCATTTTTTCTCAGCTCTCACAAAGGTGACCTGGTGGGTCTGGGCGCCAGCAGCAGCTCTGCATGGCTTGCAATGGAGACACAGTAACTCAGTGACTGGAGAGAGGAACAGAGATGCCCAGGATGAGGCTGGTGAGGTGGGCAGGACCCAGGCCAATTGGCACCCATGACCTGAACCTTGGGCTTTCTCTTAGTGCCACAGGAATCCAGTAGGATGCTTTTAAGCACGTGATGTGGCCTCAGCAGGTACACTGGTTGTCACGTGGCAGATGCATGCTAGTGAGCAGGAAGTCATAGCTAGATAGTCTGGCCCTAGAGGTGGCAGAGGCAATGTAGAGAGGGGACAAGTCTAAGAGGGGGACCTGTGATAGCTGGACTGAGACAGTAGTTGGACTAGAAACCAGGGAGGGGTTTAGGAACCTCACTGAGGCAGAGAACACGAAGGGACAGCAGGTTTGGGGGTGACTACTGAGTTTAACTTTGAATATGTATGTGGGATATCTGGGGTCAGAGGTACAGATAGCAGGGCCCCTCTGGCCCAGAGTAGTCTCTGGGCATGGGGGGAGAGCCCACACTGTAGGGAATTCACTCTTGAGTAAGAGATGAGGAGCTTTCTGTAGGAAATGCTTTGCTTCTCCACTGGGCCCAGCTCTGCTTTCAGCCACTGACCACATCTGCTCCTAATCTGGAGCAGACACTGAGACCTTCTGGGGTCTGCTCCGGGGATGCTGAGCTAGAGGACTTGAAGAGGCAGTGGAAGGAGGCCTTGCACTTAGGACAAGTCTTTCTCCAATCTCTGATCCCTCATTATAGAGTAGGCAGAAAAGTATAAGATCATTTAGGCCAGAAGCATGTGATGGGCAGAGCCCTGCTGGACAGGGATGCCTCTGCTTCGGGGCTTTGGGAAGCAGGACCCAGGGTCCCTAGGATGGTGGTTTGAGGGTGGTAGTGATGAGCCCTATATGTGACCCTCATCCCCAGGGAGCTCGGGAACGTGGTCATGACTGTTGGAAACAAGGCAGATGGAGTCCTGGTGGGAATGGACGGAAAGTACTCCTCAATGGCCTCCAGCTTCAGGTGAGGTGCTGGTGCAGGGATGCCCTCCCTGTGCTCAAGGGGTGATAGGGAATGGGGGAGGGTGGGAGCTCCCATGGGGAAGGGGATGATAAGATTAGTGAGGTTCACTTGGTGAGGACCATAGGGCCACAGAGGGAGAGGAAGCTGAAGTGGGGAGAGGGCTCTGTAATGGAGGAGGCCCCCTCCCCAAGAAGTAGGAGATGGGGCTTAGGGGGATGGTGTTGAGGGCCTTCCAATCTAGATACACAAGCCCAGATGTGGTGTAAGTGCAAAGGGAGCAGGAAGAAGAGGGGATGGGAGACTCGGTGACCTACCAGGCCCTGTCTTCTCCTTTTTCAGGTCCAGTGAGCACGAGAATGCCTACGAGAATGTCCTGGAGGAGGAGGGCAAGGTCCGCAGCACACCCATGTGACTTAGTTGGCTTATGACCCTCAGCTGGGGCCTCTCAGGTGCCAGTGGTGACGCTCACCACCTTTCAGCCCCTTCTCTGCAGGAATCTGCAATAACAGATCGACTCCCTCAGCCTTCACCTGACTTACGGGCATTTGGGGCTACAGCCAGGCTGGGGCTCTGGAGCCTCCCTGGGGGTCTCTTTTCCAATATGGAAGAGGCCAGCCAGCTCAATACTTTCCACCCCACCTCCTATCTTCCCCACATCTGTGGACATGGCCCTTATTTCTGTGAAATAAAGACCTTTTGTACTTCCAGGTTGAGCTTCTGAAACAGCCCTCAGACTTGCAGCTTGGCCCTGTCTCCCTTTCTCAGTCAGGACAATCACCTTCCAAGGCCACACACAGTCAGGGTGGCTTTGGAGATTACCCAGGAGGCTCTGAGCTCACTGGACAGCTGGAGTCAAGGGGCCCAGGATGGAGAGGCTGAGGGCTGTGTAGAAGTAGGGATCAGGGGCTGGGGATATAGCCTAGTGGCAAGAGTGCCTGCCTCGGATACACGAGGCCCTAGGTTGGATTCCCCAGCACCACATATACAGAAAACGGCCAGAAGCGGCGCTGTGGCTCAAGTGGCAGAGTGCTAGCCTTGAGCGGGAAGAAGCCAGGGACAGTGCTCAGGCCCTGAGTCCAAGGCCCAGGACTGGCCAAAAAAAAAAAAAAAAAAAAAAAGAAGTAGGGATCAGAATTGGGGTCTCTCCCATGCATGGAGATGTTGAAGAGGCAGGAAGGCCAGAGACAGGTGAACCCACCTTGGCCTGGTGATCATCCTTGTCCCTTTGAGACTCACCCTCCTTTGGCTAGAGAAGTTAGGAAAGCTTCCCAGACAAGGCACAGACCCGAGTGCCCCCAGGCTACTCCAAATACTGGTCAGTTTCAAGGTGTATCCCAGGTTCCTTCTACTTGGGGGGTGGAAGAGGGGTTCAGAGGTCCATGGGCTGGGAACTCAGTCACTCTGCTCTTGCTTCAGGCACAGCCCTTCCTGGAAGCCCATGTCTCCCACCTCCTTCCACCCAGATTCTCAGTCCTTCCTTATGCATGCTCACCACTCAACCTCTGTACTGCCTGCACTATACTGCGTTCATCTTTCACTCTCCCCAGATTTCCTAGGTGCCAGGCTTTGGCATAGGACTGTCCGGGAAAGTCTGAGGCTGTGATCATGGAGCCCAAATTTGTCTCCTTGGTCTCTTGCCAGTTTGCTGTGTGATGTTAAGACAACTTCTATCCACCCTGAGCTCTGCCCCTCTGAGGGGGATTTGGTCAGTCTCCTCCCAGAAGTGATGCCCTCACCAACACTCTGATTCGACTCCCTATCCTGGGATGGTGTGGCGGTTAAACAATGGGGTCCTAAAGGGAATCACATGGTGGGGGGCAGAGCAGAGAGGAGGGATGCCTGAGTGCTTGACTGTTTGGGGTCCACCTCTATGACTCTTTGGATTTTTGTTGGTATTGCTGTTGGTCATGAGGCTTAAACACAAAGCCTGGGTGCTGTCCCTGAGCTTAGCTCCACTTTTAGCCTTTTGGTGGTTAGTTGAAGATAAGAGTCACATGGAATTTTCCTGCCCCAGGCTGGCTTTGAACTGCCATCTTCAGATCTCAGCTTCCTAAGTATCTAGGGTTGCTAGGGCCACCCATGCCCAGCTGTGACCGTCTTAAATGAAAGCTTCTGTTTCACTCTCTCCGTCTAGAGTTGCAACGGGAGCCATTCTCACTGGGAAGCATTCCCAAATCTGAAGAGTGGGGCTAGAAGGCAGTGCCTCTTGCCCCAAGATGATTCTTGGGTGAGTCACCTGACTCATTCTGTCACAGCTACCTGGCTTCAGTGACACAGCTATTCCTTTACTATCTATCCAGGCTTACCTGAATGCTCAGGAAGGCCCACTTGAAATTACCACCCTCCTCAGGTCACTGAGCACTGGGATGCATCCTGCAGCACACATGGCCCGTGTCTTTGGTCTAGGCCATCTTGGCCTTGCTGTGTGGTCAGAGTCAAGTCACCTCCCTCTCTGGGCTTCTGCTTTATAAATTGTGGCTGTTGCTCCCGTGATTCATAATCTAGGTTTTTAGGCATCTCATGACTCATACATCTTCTCATCTTCTGCTGGTTTAAATCTGCCTTGCTTTTCCCTTGGCCTAGCCAAGGTTCTTCCTCCTTTGGGAAATCTTCATTGATTAAAGAGGAAGACAGAGGCAGGTGACCAGGCAGCCTAGCTTCTCACCCACTGAAGGAGAGACAGAGACTGCCAGAAGGCCGACCTCTGCTAAGTCATAGAGGCCCCTTCTTCCTTCCCAGCCCCTCGGTTGGGACCTTTTGGGTGCCTGGATCTGATGGCTGGCTGGGCAAAGCCACATTCCCACCACCTCTGTCTTTGCTTGTCCACGGAAGGCGCAGCTGGTTTCTCCTCTGGCACCCCCTGGCCTGCAGGGGCTGCAGCCTCACCTGTGAGGTGTGGCCAGGATGGGCCTCTGGCTTCTGCCGGGTCCCCTGCTTTAAGGGCCTCCTTAGCCCTTCCACTCTCCATTTCCTGTGGTTTGGGCAGGAGGAGATAGGTGGGGGCCATGTGCACCCCTGCTGGCATTGACCTTACTCCCTCCCCCTACACACACTCCCACCCCTTGCCCCTACCCTGCCCAGGGACTGAGATCCTAAGAGCTACCCGCCCCAGAACCGCCAAGACCCCCAAGCCTTATCGCTGTCTCCCACCTGCCACGCTGGCCAGATCAAGGAAGGGATGGGGGACTGGGCCCGGGCCAGGGCGGCTGCTTAATGACCCTCCCGGGGCCTAATCTCAGGCTGGCAGCCGCTCAGTGGCTCAGGCTTGCTCCTGGAGGAGGCTGATAACACACCAGCTGGGCCCCCATCATCTACTGGGCGGCACCGAAGGTCCGTGGGGCGGTCTCCGAGGGACTGGGGGCGGGGCTGGAGTGGGCTGGGCGGGCTCTGGGATTCCGGAGTGACAGCCTGGGAGGAACCCCGCCCCCTGCTCCTAATACAGTAATGCAGAACAGTGGTCCTAGCAAATCTCTGCTCTCCTGCTCCCTCCCCATCCTTTCTTCTCCCTCCTCCCCCCGCCCCGTTTTCACCTCTTCTCTCTGCCCTTCCTCTTCCTCTCTCTTCTTCTCCCTCTCCATAATTCACAGTCCACCAACCTCTGTCCCTTAGCATCTCCTCTGACTCCAGAGCATTCTCCTTGATCATCAGTCCCTCAACTCTCTGCAGTTTTCCTGATGTTAATTACCTCCTTGGCTTGCAAGGCCCCATATTTCGCCAGAAGCTCACTTTGTGCAACTCTTCCTCCCACGGATTCCTTCCACCAGCTCTGCCAGGCTGGACTGGGTGCTGCAAGTTGCCTGAAGCCCAGTGGGCTGGGGGTGGGGTGGGACCAGAATCTTCTGGACTGTTTGGGGAAGTTTTGGTCTTCTGGCTCCCTGGAACAGGGCTTGCAGCTTTCTTTCCCCTTTCCCACTTCAAACAGGTGAATTTCACAGGGCAGGCATGATAGGTTATAGACAGGAAAGGACCCCCCCTCCCAGGCCCACCTCCTGCACAGGAATGGCTTTGGAGGCACCAAGGACTTCGGTTGGATGTGAAGAGGAGTTGGGGTTGGTATTGACAAAAGCTGTGTGAACGTGGTCAAGAAGAATTTCAAGGTCTCCTGTGCTCAGTGTAACAAGCAGAAAGACCATACATATGCTTTGGGCAGGGCCTCCCCCCGGAGGGGGGGGGGCTAGAGAAAGAGTTATGGGGTGGGCTGGGTGGAGTCACAGCTCTCTGTCCTTCTGAGCCAGCCTCTGGTGGCTGGAGCCATCAGAATGTGTCCTGGGAGGCACCTGCTCCTTGCCCAGACCTAGCTGGAGGTCTGGACTCTGCAGCTCAGTTCTCCTCCTGGTTTTCAGCTGCTGTCAGTGTGCCTTCAAGTGGCCAAAAACTTGAGCATGAGAATCCTAGACACTGGTTCAAATCCCAGCTCCACCTCTCTCAGGTATGGGATCCTCTAGGCTTTCAGATCCTTGGATAAAATTGGTTCTCAAATAGCTTTCCTTCAGGGCTCAGAGCCTCTTTTCCTGGTGCCCCTCCCTCACCCCATCTCTGGGTGGCTTCGGCGCCTGTACCTCCTTCCCTTGTTGAGCCTGCTGTGCTGACCCACCACACTGGCTGTTTGCTTGTGGCATCCAGCGGTAGCTCCATTCAAGTGCAGGAATGGGGCCACATCCCTTTATGTCACCAGCACCCAGGACAGGCCTCCTACAAGGACAAAGGAAGTTCGGGATGGGGGAAGAGACACACACAGGAAGAAGCCTAAACTCTAGCAGTCTGTCTGGCTATATGTGTGTTCCTCTCTCCTTCCCACCCCAGGGCATGTGAACATGGGCACACACACTCACACACACAAGTGCATGTCTCCTCTTCCCCTGCCCTTCTGTGGAGGAAGGTCCTGGTGGATGACTGGCTCTGAACAGGGCTGGTTCACTGAGCCCTCCGTTTCCGAAGCTGTTCTCCCTGTCTGTCAGTGGCCTTGGCTGCCACCTGGTGGCTACTGACTAGGCAAGAAGATAGGGCTCAGCAGAACCCTTCCTTCCCTTTAGATGTGGGGGCGAGGCCTTTCTTGGCACGGTCCTGAGGTTCTTCCCTTGTGGTGACAGTCACTAGGCCTTCCTCCCACTGCGAGGGCTTCTGGGCCTCTCTGTGGCTGTAGTGGCCAAGTCTGTGAATGCCTCAGGCTTGGCAATGTACATTCAGGCAGAGCCAAGCTTTTGGAAACTTAACCATCTTGCTCCTCATGCCACACCTGCTTCTCTCAGAAATGATCTGGAATCCCAATGGTTTTGCTTGTGGGTATTTTTGCTCAGAGAGTAAGGGATGACAACACTTCTGGGTCTTTGTCCCTTGAAGACCCTGGTTCCCCAGAAAAGCAAAATGGAAAGAAGTTAGAGCTGGGTGTCTATGGCTCATTCTTGTAACCCCTAGCTACCTGAGGTCTGAGGGTCCTGATTCAAAGCTAGCTTGGGCAGACAACTCTGAGAGACTCTTATCTGCAATTAACAAGCAAAAAGCTAGAAATGGAGCTGTGGCACAAGTGCCAGTGTTGAGGAGGAAAAGCCCAGTGAGAGCACCAGGCCCCAGTATTGGCACACACACAAAAAGTAAGTTAGAGTAAGGAAGGGAGAAAGAGAGATGGAAAGAGGAAGGAAGGGGGAGGGATAGAGGGAGGCATGGATGGACGGAGGGAGGGGGGAGGCAGGGAGAGAGAATCCCAGCATCACTCCTGAGAGCAAGCTGGACGATATGGAGCTTTGGACTGACCCACACTGTAGCATGGTTCCTCCACCAAGCAGGCCTTGCAGCCTGTTCTTGTTACCTGGAGAGAGGAGCACCCCTGGCAGTTTCTCACAAAGGCATCATAGAGACCAACAGATGACACTGAGGATGGCAGGTGGCATGGACCAGCAGGGATGTGTGTGGGACAAGGTACATTGAGGGCCACTTGGAGCTCAAGGGACAACAACAAGGCCAAGACCAGAGGGGTGGTTGGGAATACAGTTGAAGGCTGAGCCAGAGGTTTTGTGCAAAAGCTGGGCATTCCCTGAATGTGGGCAGCCCACATGCCACATAGCATGAGGTTGGACAAACCAACTTCTGGCGTATTGTATACTGGGGCAGTAAATAGCGCCTACCGATTAGGGGATGAATAATGAAGGAAACAATGCACATGAGACACAGAACAGAAGCTGTTCTCACAGAACTGGCTCACTCCTATAATTCTAGATACTCAGGAGGCTGAGATCTGAGGATGGTGGTTTAAAGCCAGCCTGGGCAGGAAAGTCCATGAGACTCTGATCTCTAATTAACCACCAAACAATGTGCCAGCAAGTATGTGTGTGCACACACAAACAAAATAAATAAATAAATAAGCCACCCCAGAATATTACCTAGCACACAGTGTATAATAAGTATTAACTATTTTAAGTTAATATTGCTGTTTATTCTTATTGAAGGGAAGTAGCTCAATTAGCTTTCAGAACTAGCCAGATTCTTACAATCATTTAGCCCAAAGAAACTCAAACCCACAGGAAGAGATAGTACCTGCCTGGGGCCATGGTCTGCAGAGGGTAAGAAGCAGGCCAGCCACGCATGGCTGGTAAGGACAGAACATGCAGACCATCTGCTCCCCTGCAGCTTTGGAGACATCAACACACTAAAACTGCTTACACCCATTTCTGCTGTATCTTTGAGGCTGGCACGATCTGAACATAGATTCTGCAAGTAAATACTCAGCAATTGGCCACTTCTAGCTGTGTGTGGGTACAGTGGAGGTGTTGCTGGCATGAGGGAAAAGGGTCAGGGGAGTGTGGGGGGGGGGTAAAATGAGGGCGAAGGATGGGGAGAGGCTGGTAGAAGACTGTGCCAGACCTCAAGGATAGTGAGCTGGAACAGAAGGCTGAGAAGGAACTGTCCCCAAATGCAAACACAGTAGTGTGGTCTTTTTTTTTTTTTGCCAGTTACTAGGGATGCTTGGACTCATGGCCTGGGTACTGTTGCTTAGCCCCGCCCCCTTTTTTTTTTCTCAAGGCTAGTGCTTTTCTACTTGAATCACAACTCCACTTCCATTTTTCTGGTGATTAACTGTAGATAAGAGTGTCATAGACTTTCCTGCCAGACTGGTTCTAACATTGATCCTCAGAGCTCAGCCTCCTGAGTAGCTAGAATTATAGGTGTGAGCCGTTTCATCTGCCAACTTTATACTAATGTCATGTTGGATCAATTATTAAAAAGATACCCTAGTGACTATATACTGCAAATTAGGGGTAAAAAGATGATGAGGTGTGGTGAAGAGTTGATGAACTAGTAAGAAAGCTTATGGTAAGCCAGGTGCCGGTGGCTCATGTCTGTAATTCTAGATACTCAGGAGACTGAGATCTGATGATGTGGCTCAAAGCTAGACCAGGCAGGAAAGTCTGTGAGACTCATGTCTCCAATTAACCACCAGAAAAAAAGAAAAAGAAAAAGAAGGGGGGAGGGGGGAATGAGGGACGAGGTAACAAACAGTGCAAGAAATGTATCCAATGCCTAATGTATGAAACTAACCTCTCTGTAATTCAGTTTGATAATAATTATATATATATGGAAGTTGCACTGTGGCTCAAAGTGGTATAGCACTAGCTTTGAGCACAAAAGCTCAGTGAAAGCTCCTAGGCCCCGAGTTTAAGCCTCACGAGGGAAAAAGGAAAAAAGAAAGAGAGAGAGAGAGAGAGAGAGAGAGAGAGAGAGAGAGAGAGAGAGAGAGAGAGAGAGAGAGAGATTATGGCAAGTGCTGTGACTGTCTTCCCTGCAATATCTCGAGAAGCCATTAGATGGCGACACTGTGACTCAGCGTCTTCCTCCACAGCAGAGCAGCTGTTCTCCCATTTTTTGGGTCACATATTTGACATTGATTAATTCTCTTGTTTCCCCTTCTGTTTCCCATCATGTTTCATGTCCAGGGCTTCTATTTTTCTCTTGGCCATCCCTGTCTCTGTCAAGATGACTCTGACACCTCTTTGCACCTCACTCTTTATCCTGTGGGCTGTGCTCTGGATCTGCCAGCTCTTGAAGGACTGGGCATTTCCCAGGACACGTTACCTGACTAGAGCAGATGCTCAGTGCATGTGTGTTAGCCAGTCCCGGCACAGACACTTCTATCAGCCACATGACCTTAGACAAATCATTCAGCCTTTCTGGGTCTCAGTTTTTCTATCCCCAAGTGGACCCTAAATGAAGATGCATTTCGTATTTATGGTGACAGTCGTCCAGTGTAAAGCTCTAGCATAAGACCTGCCGTGCTATGCACTTACCACACACAGTATCTGCCTGCCAGCCATTGCCTGTGTCCTCTGTCCATCAGCCTTGTCCAGCCTATACTCAGCAATGTTACATGGCTCAGCTGAGGGTTGGTCTCTTTTCCAGGGTCTTTTTTGGTAGGAAAAGGTTTAGACTTTAATATGGAGCCCAGCTGGATCAGCTGAGGCAGGGGGTTCCTCTATCTGGAAAGCAGACAGACTTTCCTTTCTGAAGCCACCAAGACACCAGGCTCACTGTGCTGCAGGTTCTCTTTCACTTCCCAGTTCCTGGCCATCCTAGCCAGATCTCTGCACTCCAAAGCTGCCCCTGGATGACCTTGCCATTGTGTCTCTAAAGAAAAGACTCAGAGTTACTTAGGTCCGTTGAAGAATTAGTGATTTGGAAGATCCAAAGTATATGCTTTCTCTTGCCTTCCCTAAGAGTGGAATCCACTTACATTTAATCAGCTGTTAGGGATACAGTGAATGTGGGTAATCCAGATGGCTTTGAGGCTTCTTTCTAAAAACTGTTTCCTTTTTGTCATATTTGTTTTGGGCCCCCTCCTTCCCATCTTCTCTATAGTGCTCGCAGTATCTTTAACAACAGCAAGAGGGCAGAATGTGCACAGCTGCTGGGCAGATCAGTGCAGGACCAGCAAGGACCGCTTTACCTGTGCATAAAGGAGAGTCTGCCCAGACTAGGGTCTGGGTGGAGTGGCCGTTGATGGGATAGCTGATGGGGTAGGAGTGTGAACTAGTAGAGAAAGCCTGGTTGGAAGTTAGATGTTTGCGATTTCAGAACTAGCCTTCTCCTGTCTCAAGTTTAACTTCCACCTTTTTTTTTTTTTTGAGGCAAGATATAATGAAAATATCTTGTGACTGGTGGAACACTTCATAATGGTGTCCAGGATTGACAGCAAATGTATTAAAAGGATTTCAAGTAGGGGCAAAGGGTCCTCTGGAAAAAGAGGGGAGAATCATATCATGTAACATGATCATCCGTGTCTAGTCAGTCGCCTCTTTCCTTTCTCATCCCTGACCGTCTGATCTTCATTGGTCCTTTAAAAAACTTCTTTGGGTTCTGAAGTAGGGAGAAATGACACAAAAATAAGTGTTCATTCTAATTATAATGACATAAAGCAAAACAGTCTGCAAGGGAGAAGGGAAAGGTAGCACCAAAATGCTTCTCCCATCAACCGCATCACGAGGCTCCGCAGTGTCCTGCGTAACTTCCAAGAAGGCATTTTAATCTTCTTGAGCTCAAGCAGAGCCTCTGCAATTCATTGTACCCCACACTCATCACTTTGTAAAACAGTGCTATGGACATCCCTCAAAGATTGAAAATAGTACCCATGAGTCAGTGATGCAACTCTTAAGCATTTATCTGAAATATTTTAAGCCAAGATACAAACCTGAACACCCAGGTTTCCAGAGCACAATTCACCATAGCCAAGTGGTGGAAACAGCCCTTCAACCAATGAATGGGTCAAGAAAATGTGATATATATATATGCATTATATATACATATATATGTATTTTATATATCTGAACTTTATTCATTCATCAGGAAGAATAATATTGTCATTTGCAGAGAAATAATGGACCTGGAAAAATCATATTGATTGAAGTAAGCCTGACTCAGAGAGATAAAAAAAACATGTTTTCTCTCATATGTGATAGTTAGATCTATATACATATATGACAACCCATACAGGGCCATATGCACATATACATGATCAAACTGATTGAGGTATGGTATATACAGAGGTGGGTTTCCATGGTGTAACTCCTTTTAACAGTAAGAGCCAATTTAACAAAATGAATGTTAGAAAGATAAAACATGTCTGAGAGAGGTGGGACTTAAGGGGCAGGGGGAAGAAACCAACTGGTCCTGGGCAAAAATGTGAAAACTTATCCAGGAATGAGTATAGCAAAAAAAAGGCTGAGGACATGACTCAAGTGGAACAGAATCTGCCTTGAAAGTATGAGGCCTCGAGTTCAATCCTCAGTACTGTAAAAAGGATATATATATATATATATATATATGTATATATGCAAATAAAAAGACAACACTATAGAAAAACAAGTAGATCAAGGCATATATCTATAGATATATGGATATGTCAAAATGAAACCTTGTACAAAAATTGAAGCTAATAGAAGATGTGAACAAAGGAAAACAAATATAGATGACTTGCAGACAAATTACAGAAAACAAGTTGAAGATAAATGGCCGATAAGCACATTAAAAAACTGTAAATAATTTAACTATCCAGTAAGAAAAAGGGTTAAACAATTATAGTGCATCCATATATTATAGTAAGCTATGAGTCCATGATAAGGAAAGAGGTAGGTTCTTATGAAGTAAAAAGGGTGAAAAAATAAGGATATGATTCTATCTGTAAGAACACACACATAGGGGATTTGTGTGTGTGTGTGTGCATGCACGCGCACATGCACGCACATGCGTGCGTGCATGCATGCTCCCACCACAGTCCTGGAGCTTGAACTCAGGGCCTGAATGCTGTTCTTGAGCTTCTGTGCTTAAGTCTAGAGCTCCACCACTTGGAATCACTGCGCCATTTCTGGCTTTTTGGTAGTTAATTGGAGAGAGGAGTCTCAGGTATATATGGACATGTCAAAAGAACATGCTAAGGCTGGCTTTAGTCTGTGATCTCAGATCTCAGCCTTCTGAGGAGCTAGGAGTGACAGGTGTGAACCACCAGCACCCAGCTGAAAGGGAGCTTTAAATTATATTCTACATGCTTTTGAGTGTTGGAAACTTTTTACACTTAGCATATGGACATTTACTTATTACTTATGTAACTCTGAAACTATTTTTTTTAAAAAAGAAGATAACTGGACACATGTGTAATCCTAGCTACTCAGGACATTGAGATCCTGAGGACTGAGGCTCAACTCAGCCCAAATCAAAAAGTCCAAGAGATTCCATCTCCAAAACAACCAACAAAAAGCTGGGCTTGAGGGCTGGGGATGTAGCCTAGTGGCAAGAGTGCCTGCCTCGGATACACGAGGCCCTAGGTTCGATTCCCCAGCACCACATATACAGAAAACGGCCAGAAGCGGCGCTGTGGCTCAAGTGGCAGAGTGCTAGCCTTGAGCGGGAAGAAGCCAGGGACAGTGCTCAGGCCCTGAGTCCAAGGCCCAGGACTGGCCAAAAAAAAAAAAAAAAAAAAAAAGCTGGGCTTGAGGCATGGCTCAAGTGGTAGAGCACCAGCAAGCAAGCCAAGTGAGCACGAGGTCCTGAGTTTAAGCCCTAGTACTAGAAAGAGAAAGAAAAAAAAACCTGAAGTCTCTCAAAGTCACATGGCAACAGATCCAGGTATTACCTGTGTTGCCTCAAAATGGGTTTGTGCAGCTCTTTAGTTCTGTCCACCCCTCCCACCTGGTCTTCCCCCGACCCTCGCCCCCCACCCCCATGGCTCCTCTGTATTTGCTTGGACCATTAGTTGTCATCTCCACTTTAAAACCAAGTATAGGGGGCTGGGAATATGGCCTAGTGGCAAGAGTGCTTGCCTCCTACACATGAAGCTCTCCGTTCGATTCCCCAGCACCACATATATGGAAAACGGCCAGAAGGGGCGCTGTGGCCCAGGTGGCAGAGTGCTAGCCTTGAGCGGGAAGAAGCCAGGGACAGTGCTCAGGCCCTGAGTCCAAGGCCCAGGACTGGCCAAAAAAAAAAACACAAGAAAACAAAAAAACAAAAACAAAACATAAAACCAAGTATAGTCATCACTACTTGGTCTACCATTAAGAGAGTTTCTTCAGGTGCAAATGGATTCCATGCTTGGGTCTGAGGACAATGTCGTGAGCAAAGGCGAGAGGCCTGGTGAGGTCCGGAGTGACTTTGAAGTGGAGCAGAGTCAAGGCGATGGCCACCTTTAACTCCACCATGGCAAACTGCTGTCCAATGCAGCTCCTGCAGACAGCAGGGGAGAAGTCTTATTTCTTCCGACGCTTTAATACATTTCTACAATAACAAGCCTGAAGTTCACTGTCTAGCAACAATTGTGTGGGTGTGTGCCTATCCTGGAGCTTGAACTCAGGGATTAAGAACTGTCCCTGAGCTTTTTTTTTTTGCTTAAGACTGGCACTCTATCACTTGAGCCACAGCACTACTTCCATTTTGGTAGTAAACTGGAGGTAAGAGTCTCACAGACTTTCTTGCCTGGGCTGACTTTGAACCATGATCCTCAGATCTCAGCCTCCAGAGTAGCTAGAATTACAGGCATGAGCCACCAGTGCCTAGCTTGTGTAGCAGCATTTTTGTACTAAATGTCTTAGAGACCTTAGGACGTTAACCATATTATTTTTATAAGGACTCTCTAGGAAGGTGGCAGCTGGAGTTACTGGGAGAACTGTTTCTTTTGCAGTGTGTGTGTGTGTGTGTGTGTGTGTGTGTGTGCATGTGCACATGCGTCTTACTGAGCCTGTGAGCAATACTTACGCCATGAGCTCGCTAGTATATGATAGAAGATAGGCTTGATCTTTGTGAGACTGACTGACTTTCAGGGGCACAATGAGGCCCATACCTCGTGAGAAGATGGGGTTCCAGGGAGGAATTTATGGAGCTGAGGGGCTAGAGAGAACGAGCAATTTCTAACTAAATATTTTTATATGTATTCAAACATCTGCAAATTGTCCTCACCTTGGTCCTGCTGAGAACGGTAAGAAGGCATAGGGGTGTCTCTGATCAGAATTCTCCTTAGTGAATCTCAAGGGATCAAAGACCTGAAATGAAAAGACAACCACCACCCCCCAAAAATAACACCATAAACTCATTTCTTGAGCTACTACTTTGTGCTGATCAATAGAAATGTGAACTACATACGTACTTACACATATGATAGCCACATTTCAGAAAGATGACGTCACTTTTAATAATAGAATTATGTAACAAAAAAATTGCTATGGTTCCAACATGTTGTCAATATAAATAAGAACTAAAAATATATTTCACATCCAGACACTGGTGGCTCACGCCTTTAATCCTAGCTACTCAGGAGGCTGAGATCTGAGGATCATGGTTCAAAGCTAGCCAAGGCAGGAAAGTCTGTGAGACTCTTATCTCCAATAAACTACTCAGAAAAGGCCAGAAGTGGCGCTGTGGCTCAATTGGTAGAGTGCTAGCTTAGAGGAAAAGAAGTTCAGGGATAGCATATAGGCAGAAGCCCTGAGACTGGCAAAAACAATAGAAGAAGACTATATTTCACTTCAAAATCGACACTTATTTCTCAACTAGTGAGATTTCAAGTGCTCAGGAGCCTAATGTGGCTGGTAGTGCTTTGTTGGACAATGCACCACTAGGCCTGCAGACCTTATTGGGGTCCCTAGTTGATTTGTGTGCTAGCCAGATTAAAATATGGTGGCAAGAATGATATTATTTCATGCTGGGACTAAGAACTCACCCAGTGAGAAGTCAAAACAAAATGGCTCACAGTAGTCTAGCTTCCAATTCCATGTCATGATCATAAATCCCAGGGGCTATGTTAAGGAAAACTTACATTAAGAGTTGCAAGAACATGGAATGAAGGAACTCAGGGTGACTACTCGTCTTCTCTTTACCTCCCTAGATCCTCTTTCCCCTCTTTCTCAGACTATTCTGGGATCCAGGAAACCACTCTGTGTGGTAGTTTCCCATTGGGTTTGGAAAGGGCATTGGCAGGAATCTAGAGGGGAAAGAGAGAGAATTTGGGGTCCTGGTTCCTTGGCTTCTTCCTATCAGCTTTCTCATGTTGCTGTCCGAATCTCAACCACAGATCCTGGCTGATGGTCTTTTCTCCTCAAGCTCTCCCTCCAGGTTCTGTCACCCTCCATCCTCCCTAAGTTACAGAAGGCCTACAAGAGGCAAGCATTTTTAGAAGATACTAATTTGCTTTTCCAAAACCCTGTCCATAAACAATTCCTTTACAAAGCAATTTAAGTGTGCCAATTTAAGCGTGGCAACTTAAGTGTGCCATCTTGTTCCATCCAGCAAAGGAAAGGCTGAGTTGCCCCAATGACTCCATCAACTGTCCACAGTCCTGCAGATATTTGAGTGCATGGTTGGTACCATTTGACAGCTAAGTAGCTAAAATAGATGGCTATTTAAAGGGGATCATGGAACATTATGACAATGTGGAGATACTTTATCTAACCAGGTAAAGTGGAACAGGGAAAGAGGACAGTTCCAATTGGTGGGGAAGTTTGATACACTTTTGGTTTTTATGTTCATTTTGGTTTGCCCTTTGTCATTTGCTTTAACCATGGAGCTACTTGTAAGCTTATCTACCAAAAGCAGGCCCAAGGAAGAGTCCTACCTTGGGGCTTTTCCAGACAGCAGGATTGTGGTGAAGACCCCAAATACTAAGAACCACCGTCATTCCTGAGGCAGGAGGGAAAGAAAAGAGAATGTGGGAGAAAGGGAAAGTTGTGGGCTATTGTTGTATAATGCTTCTGTAAGGCCTTTCTTCTAGAAGGAAAGAACTAGATCTTATCAGAGCTGGGTGCCAAAGCAGATGCCACCAGGGAGGATGAAGCTTGGGTCTGTACCTTTGTTTTCAATCTGTTTCCAACAAGTTAGGATTCTACCCTCAGAAACCTTTGGTGTCATATCCATCTGCTAGACTGTGTTGATTTCATGGCCATATCAAGAAGTTACTTCTTCAAGTAACTTCAAGTAATGTATCCAATGCCTAACATATGAAACTGTAACCTCTCTGTACATCAGTTTGATAATAAAAATTTGAAGAAAAAAAAAAGAAGTTACTTCAGTATCTGTTAATAGACTAGAGCACCCAGTAGAGACAGTATGGCTACATGTAGAACAGACTTGCAATGCCATTACAAAGACCCAGTAGCTAATTTCATTGGTGCTTTTCATTCATGGAAGGTGAAGAATTCTGGGAAATATTTATGGAGGTTGGGATAAGAAAAAAACAGTTGGGTATGGTGGCTCAAGCCTATAATCCCAGCTACTTGGGAGGCAGAGATGAAGAGAATCATGGTTTGAGGTTATCTGCACAAAAGGTTCATGAGATCCTATCTTAACCAATAAAAAGCTGGGTAGCATGGCATGTGCTTGTCACCCCCAGCTACTCAGGAAATGTGAATAAGAGGATCTTAGTCCATGGCCTAAGTACAAATGTGAGATCCTACTAGAGAAATGAAAGCAAACATGACCCAAGTAGTAGAGCACCTGCTTGGCAAGTACAAAGTCCTGAGCTCAAACCCCAACATGCAAAATAGAGAGAGAAATCGGGGGAGAAAAGAAGGAAGAGGGAGAGAGAGAGAGAAAGAGAGAGGGAGGAAGGAAAGGAAGGAGGGAGGGAAGAGGAAGGAAGGAAGGGAGGGAAAATGGAAGGAAAGGAGGAAGGAAGGAAAGAAAGAAGTAAAGAAGGAAGGAGAGGAGAGAGAATGTGAGCACTGTTTTGGCATAGAAATAAATATGATAAATTAGTTCAGGTTCTGTCAACAAAGTTATAGTAACAGATTGTAGGTGTTTGTCACAAGCAGACCTATCTTACTTCCTAAGGCTTTACTAGGACACTAAAACAGGCAAGGGGAAGGCTGTCTCATGTAACCCTGCCTTCTAGATGCCCTGCTTAGAAATCTCTACGTTCATGTCAATTAACCTCATTAGCATAATGGGTTCCTCCCATGATTTTTACCACATTAGAAGGTTTGCTTTTTTGGTGCTGGTCCTGGGGCTTGAATTCAGAGCCTAGGTGGTGTCCCTGAGTTTTCTTGCTCAAGGCTAGTACTCTACCACTTAAGCCTCAGCTCTACTTCTGGCTTTTTGGTGCTTTAATTGGAGATAAGAGTCTCAAGGACTTTCCTTCCTGGACTGGCTTTGAACTATGATCCTCAGATCTCAGCCTCCCAAGTAGCTAGGATTATAGACATGAGACCAGCTCACATCAGAAGTTTTTTTTTTTAAGTGTTTATAAAAACGTAAAGCATTGTAGAGGTATCTGTTAGGATTAAGATAATGACACTCATTTCCCATGAGTCTCATACTCAGCCCAAGAAAGATTATCATAAAGACATAGCTCACAATGGAAGAAACCCTGGGTGAGATTCTATAATTGTGGTTTCTGGGCCTAGAGTTACTAAAACTGCCTATATAGCCTGGGAAAGTCACCAAAACTCACATCTGAAAAAGGAATTATCCTCAGAGTTCTTAGCCCAAAGGCGAAGCAGCCCACTTGGGAGCTAAAAACCCACCAATCATTGTCACTGTGATCCCAAGAGTGCGTCTCATGCTCTCTAGGAATTAGAAAAAAAAATGCAAAAGACCTGCAGGCAAGGAGCGTCCATCTGGGAAGGTAAGAGGCTTGCTGAGTTCTCTGGAAATGGATGGGACTGGGGGAAGCAATCGAAACATCTCCTTGATGCACATTGTAGTGTATGACAGCTCACCCAGCTGATCCCTAGGAGGACAAAGAAAGGAGAAAGAGAAAGGGAAGGAGGGAGGGCGGGAGGGTGGGAGGAAGGGAAGAAGGGAAGAAGGGAGGAAGGGAGGAAGAGAGGGAAAGAGAGATTCAGACTCATCCACTGAGTAAATACTGGCATTTTTCCTTTTCCTTGAAAATGTCACCCTCAGGGTACAACTATTTTGCCATGCATTTATGCGGTACATTATCGTTTATATGAAGATCAGCTGAGGTTCCAGAGGTGAAGTCTCCTGATACTGGCTAAGCTGCAGGCAAAAGGGTTTACCAAGGAGATTTCTCAAAACCAATGTTGCAAACCTTAGCTCACCATATAGAGCAAGAACATATAAGAAATGTTAAGGAATGAAGACAGGAGATGAAAGAAGTTTGAAAGAGAGAAGGAAAAAAAAGGGAAAGTTCTAGTGATGGAATCTTTGTGATACCCACTAATGAACCCTGTGAGAGAATAGCACATAAGCTGTGGGCATGACCAGGAGCCAGTTCCCTTTTCCTACTCTCATTGCCCCTTGGAATCATTTCTGGAAGAGTCACAACTTTTGAGCAGAGAAGGAACTGGTTGGTAAGAATAAGTCAATTACAAACCCCTCATGGTAGGCAGCTTCCAGGCCCAAAGAAATACCCAGCTGGAGAAGGGGAAGACATTTAAACTTTGGAAGGTTTTGGAAGGTTTTACAATGGGCTTGTGATTTAAATAGACAGCAAGGGACTTTTATAAGACTTGCTCAAGATTTTTGCCTCTGAGTTGAAAAGAACTTGCCCAAGAGCAAGTTTGAAGTATCAGCAGAAGAATGATTTTTTTTTCATTTTCATTTATTTATTTTTACTGGTCCTAAGAGCATTTGAAGCTCAAGGTTAGAGCTTTAACTTGAGCCACAGGCCCACCTCTGGATTGTTGGTGGTTCTTTGGATATAAGAGTCTCATGGAGACCTGTGGAAAACAGCTGTTACTGATGTCATTGTTTTTGTCTCATTTTAAAGTATGTCCTCTGTGGGATTGGGAGAAATACTCAGCACTCCCAGACTGTAGCAGTGTGCTCTGTTTTTACATTGAAAATGTTAGTGACATGTCTGATTTGCATAGAACTCTGTAAATAGGTGCTAGTAGACCACAACTGACATTTGCAATGTGTTTGTTAGAATTTCTGCATTCAATAAAATGTTTTAAGACAAAAAAAGAGTCTCATGGACTTTCCTGCTTGGGCTGGCTTTGAACCTCTGTAGCTAGGACTACAGGTGGTAGCCATCAGTGCCCAGCCAAATTTTTTTTTTCAATCTGCATTTTAACCTTTGATAAAAATAATACTATTTGGCTAATAGTATTTCTAACACTTTTTGATTATGTATTTTTGAAAGTAGGTTTTGGCCATTCAGTAATGTGAAATTTTAGTTTTGAGTGCTTTCCTCCTCAAGCTAAGGATAAAAACGGATAAAGCTGCTTACCATGGCACTTTGCATAATTAAAGAAAACAACTATAGCCAATCATTGTGCAAAAAGAGAAGAATTTTAAGCCAACTTACAAATTACCTGACAAAGATTCAAAGAGAGAAGCTGGACAACTTTCTTAGAAACTGCTCTTTGCAATGTGTTATTACTTGTCTAGAAAACCCATAAATTCTCAGAATATACATACAAATTTCACTAACTAACAACATGTACATGTTACAGAGGAAGAATGTATTTTGTTCTGTAATATGTTTCCCTTTCTTTCTTTAAAGTATGTGCAGTTAACAGATCATCTGGGTATTTGCTTTCTCACTTGTTAGAGACTTAAGTTACTATTTTTACTTTTCAGCCAAATAAGAATGAGAAAAGCAAGCTGGGTACTAATAGCTCACACCTGTAATCCTAGCTACTCAGAAGGCTGAGATCTGAGGATCATGGTTCAAAGCCAGCCCTAGCAGGAAAGTCTGTGAGACTCTTATCTCCAATTGACCACCAGAAAACCAGAAGTGGAGCTGTGGCTCAAAGTGATAGAGCACTACTAGCCTTGAGTGATAAAGCTCAGGGACAGCACCCAGGCCCTGAGTTCAAGTCCTGTGGCCGACCAAAAAAAAAAAAAAGAAAAAAGAATGAGAAGCCAATATTTGAGACATGAAGACATCTACCCTAGTCAATGTTAAAATATTTAATTTATGTTGGAAGGTGATATTCAGTCTTTCCAAATCCAATGAATGAGTAAAAATGATTGCTCTGCTAGGCGGGATAGAGGCTCCCTACTTGGTTCTGCTCACAGCAACAGTCATTTCACAGCCAACCACAGACAAAGTGCTTTTGTGAGGCACTGCCTGATCTAACAATGTACTAGAAACCTATGGAAATCAACTCAGCATTGCACTTTCTAAGAACAGACACACAAACCTCCTCTCTTCCAGTGTGTCAGACTTGGGCGAAAGGAAAAACGATGACAGAAAATTTCTGGATGACTGTGCTTCTTTTGCAAAACACAACAGACAGATATAAGGTTCTCTTGAGGGAGAACAGAAAAGTAGCCCACCTTTTCTGCTACCTCAAACACATATCTTGAGGAGCTGCCATCACTAAGGTATCAGGCAAAAAATAAAGCAAGCCCTGCTCTTTGCTTACTCCTATAACCTTAGCTACTCAGGAGACTGAGATCTGAGGACTGAAATTGGAAGTCAGCCCAGGCAGAAAAGTCCACGAGACTCTGACCTCCAATTACCCAGCAAAAAGCAAAAAGAAGTGGAGGTGTGGTGCAAGGTGAATGAAAAAGCCAAGCAAAAGCACAAGGTCCTGACTTCCAGCCTCAAGATCATTGCACGCACATGTGCGCACGAACACACACAATCCAAGGAGAAGGATAAAAATAGAAAATGTTCAGGGATACAGCTCTTACCAGGTGATGGAAGACCCATCCCCCAGGATGCTCCTGACCTCCTCCCTGCATTTCTCCTGATGCTCAGGGTTCAGAGCCAGGCAGTAGAGGAGCCAGGACAGGCTGGCTGCTGAGGCGTCATGTCCGGCTAACATGAATGTGGCCACTTCAGAGCGCAGGTCAGCCTCTGAGAAGCTGTCTTCACTTTCAGCCTAGGATGGACCATGGAGACATTTTAATGAAATGTCAGCTTACTGACACTTGGAAGCACAAATCAAATAATGGTTGTAGGGAAATTATTTTTCAAGTTTTAAAGAATCTTAATTTTAATTCAGTTCAGCAAACAATAATGAGCCACACTGTTGTTGTCTAGAGCTCAATGTTAGATAAGAAAAGCAGGCTTTTGCAAAGTAGGTTTTGATATTTTCATCAAAATATCTAGAGGAAAAATTTTCCAGCTTTTTTTTGGGGTGTGTGTGTTAAATACATGTTTATTGGATGTAATAGCACAAAGATCAAGGTGATTCCACAACAGTTAATGAGCACAGTTCCATGTGGAGGTACAGCATTTGCCTATAAATGCACAGTATTAGGTTTGATTCCCAGAAATGACAAATAAATCCCACATATGTAAGTACATGCATTTATGTAGGTATATGTAGTTTATACATACATTGTTTATGTATAACTACATATTACATATAGTTTACATATGTTTGCATATACACACATAAACATATATACTAACATATATCTGTATACCTATAAACACTGACATTGTAATACCTAGTACATGTGAATGAGTATGTTTTATTCAAAGGTCAGTTAGGTTAGAGATTCATTCAGAGATCAATTAGAGCTTTACTATTTGACAGTGGGTCATCACTTAATGCATGAATAGTCCTCCTTTTTGCTAAAAAAGCCAACGTTCAATAATAAAGCAACATATGTGGGATCTATCAATCACTAATTAAGAACTGACTGGTACTCTTCCAGCCAACATATCTAGATTTAAAAAAAATACAAGCTCCCCATTTTACATGTTTGAGTATGTGACCCACTTCCTGGGATTCTCTATATTCCATGTACTATATTATCATTCTCTAATCCTGTCAAATAAATCATTTAGTCATCACTGACTCCCTCTAGTGGGAGAGTTGCAGAATTCAGTTTACCTCAAACTGCATTGGCATCTCTCTATTCATAGTGCTGTTGTGCTGGTACCGAGGCTTGAACTTAGGGCCTCATTCTCTTAGAGCTTGGCATTTTTGCTCAAGGCTATCACTCTACCACTTGAGCCACACCTTCAGCTCCAAACTACTGTCAAATTTAGTTGGCTAGTCTTGCTTTTGTCTCCACACCAAACTCTACACAACTGACTAGCTGTTTGGGCAGACTTAGACAGTTGGAACATTTACCTGGGCAGAAAGAACAATATCCAACATATCCTGATCCTTCTGAGTGTTATCCTGCTTCATTCCAGTCCTGTGGGGATTTGTTCTGTCCCAGATTATCTTTTCTGAGAAGAATATATCACAATTACCGAAGTGACAGCAAAGCCAATCAAAGTCAGATAAATGATAAACCAATGCAGGGGCCATGAATAGCTTTCAACTCTTGCCCACTTCCCAGAGGCTAGGGTTGGTCCATGACACTTAAAGAGATTACTTTCTACAGATGGCTTATTTAGCACGAATGTATGGCATTTGATAAAAGTTCCAAAGACACACAGAACTCACAAGGCAGATAGTTTATATTCATCAGGTAAGCAATGCAATTTCAAATTGATTTCTTTCTAGTTTAAAATCTTCTCTTCATGGAAACCACCAAATAAAAATTCAAAACAGAACTACCATTTGAAACTCCCCTTTCTACAGAAGTAGTCTAAATTTTCTCTCTCTTGGGGTGAATTTTTGTCACTTTAAATTTTCCATTTCATCTAGCTTTTAAAAGCATTTAGGTAGGACTAAAAGAAAAGTAGTATATTATGAAAACATTTTCTGTGTATCAAGAGTTTTTTCTTCTTGTCAAGTTTTACTTTGTGAATTTGTGACTTTTCCCCCTTTTATCTGTTTAGACCTAGCTAGTGCCTTTTTTCTTTTCTTTTTTTGGTGCTGGTTCTGGGACTTGAACTCAGGGCCTGGAGCCTGTTCGGAGCTTTTGTGTTCAAGGTTAGTGCCTAACCATTTGAGCCACAGCTCTGCTTCTGGCTTTTTGGTGTTTAATTGGAGATAACAGTCTCACAGACTTTCCCTCCTAGGCTAGCTCTGAACCATGATCCTCAGACCTCAGCCCCCTGAGGCAGCTAGACTTACAGATGTGAGCCACCAGTGCCAAGCTTGTCATTGTACCTTAGTAATTTTTGTATTTTCTCTTTGGGCTCTTTTTATTTTGTTCTTTTATTTATTTATTTATTTTTTTGGCCAGTCCTGGGCCTTGGACTCAGGGCCTGAGCACTGTCCCTGGCTTCTTCCCGCTCAAGGCTAGCACTCTGCCGCTTGAGCCACAGCGCCGCTTCTGGCCGTTTTCTGTATATGTGGTGCTGGGGAATTGAACCTAGGGCCTCGTGTATCCGAGGCAGGCACTCTTGCCACTAGGCCATATCCCCAGCCCCTTGTTCTTTTATTTAAATGATTTTTTTACCTAGTTAATAGCTTCATTTTAATTATTAATGCTTTATGGGCATAAGGCTGGGAGAAGACCTGGAATGGCTAATGTAACATTAAAGAACCAATCTAGAGGACTAATACTATTCAACTCTGAGATTTACTCTAAAGTCGCAATAATCAAGGTGGTGTGTTAGTGGTGAGGGAAATGGTAAATAGATAAAAGGGCCACAGTAAAAACACAGAACTATTCAAATAGAGTAAACTGTGATTTAAAAGGATGAAGGTGACTTGATTTGATGGACAAATATATACTTTTCCAACAAATTGGGCTACTAACTGGACATGTACAGAAAAAGAGAATCCAGAGAGTCCAGAGAATCTTCTAACTTGCACAAAAATTAATTTAAAATAGATCATATATTTAATTTTTCATGCAAACTTATAAGCTTCCTAGAATAAAACATAGGAGAAAATCTATGTTGGAAGTGACTTTTTAGACACTACATCAAAAGCATGATTCCTGAGAGAAAAGAACTGGTAAGCTGGACTTTATGAAAACTTAAGAGCTTTTTTTTCCAAGAACCATTCTGTTAAGAGACAACAAAGATAAACCCCAGACTAGTAGAAGTCTTTGCGAATGGCATATTGGATCAAGGACTAGTATCCCAAATTTCAAAATGTGCAAAGGATTAGTGTGTGTGTGCACGCATGCGCGCACATGCATGCACACATGCATGCTGGTCCTGGGGCTTGAATTTAGGGTTTGGGCACTGTCCCTGAGCTTATGTGCTTAAAGCTAGCATTCTACCACAGCTCAACTTATGGCTCCTTTTTTTTTTTGGTGGTTAGTTGGAAGTAAGAGTGTCTCAGACTTTCCTGCCTGGGCTGGCTTTGAACCACCATCTTCAGATCTCAGCCTCTTGTGTAGCTAGGATTATAGGCATGAGCCACTCGCACCCAGTGAGACTTTTTAAGACTTACACAAATAGCCCAAACTAAAAAAATGGATAGAGGATATGAACAGACATGCTACCCAAGAAGACACATAGATGGCAAACAGGTAAATGAAAAGATGCTCAACACCATATGTCATCATACGGCTAAACTCCCATATAGCAGTAATATCAAATGTTGCTAGGGACAGGAACTCATGGTGGGAATTAAAAGTGATTTAGGCACTTTGAAAGACACTGTGGCAATGTCTCACAAAGCAAAATAAAATCTTAGCATGTCATCTAATGATTGTTTCCTTTGCTATTTATCCAAAAGAGCTGAAAACTGACGTCTATACAAACCCAGCATAGATGTATTGTGTTGCTTTTAGCTTTGCTAATTACTAAAATAATTATCCAATATAATTATCCAAACTCAAGATGGTTTCCAGTAGGTTAATGGGTAAATTGTGGTAAATGCAGATAATAAATTAGTATGTAGTTAAAAAAGAAATCAAGCCGTGGAAACACATGGAAGGAACCTTGAATGTATATTGCCAGATGGAAGAAGTCAGTCTGAGACTACATAGTGTATGATTTCATTAGCTTCTGCCTCCTTGCTCAGAACCCAGATAAGCCCAACTCCAAATCTACCTCTCACACAACCACTGATACAGGAAGGTCTGTGTCCCTCACTGTTATGCTTCAATAAACAGTCTTAGCTTCCTGAGAATTGGATCCAGTCTATTCCTTTTTCTTTTCCCTTTTCTCCTCCATTTTCCTAATGCAAACTATTTCTAAAGGTCTCAAGCTGCAATTTATTGAGCAGTGTCCATGCAACAGCTTCATGAAGAATATAAATTTGGTCAGATGCCAATGGATCATGCCTACAATCCTAGTTACTCAGGAGGCTGAGATCTGAGGATCATGGTTCAAAGTCATCCTGGGGAGAAAAGTCTGTGAGATTCATTTCCAATAAACTACTCAGAAAAAGCTGAAAATGGCGCTGTGGCTCAAGCTGTAGAGCACTAGCTTTGAGCACAGAGAGGCTCAAGGACAGCCTCTAGGCAACTGAGTTCAAGCCCCTGGACTGGCCAAAAAAAAAAAGAAGAAGAAGAAAAAGAAAAGTTCTTTTTCGTTCAGACTTTCAGACTGACTTCAACTAGTAACTTTCAGAGAGGTAAAATGCATTTGCAACAGTGCGAATGGTCAAGGCCCAACCTAAGAAATACTTGTTTATTTACCTGTGTATTGATGAAGCACTTGGCTTAACTCTTGGAAGTGACAGCTCTTAGGACTGAATTTGAAAATTATGTCATAATGATACCAGAAATTGTACAAGCGATAAAACATAATTTTCCCAAGTTCCAATGTTGCTTTTATATAAGAATCATGGGTGCTGGAAGATAAGAGTTGAGACAATGTGTTAATAACTGGCTTAGGTCATCAAAAATTCTTTCACGCTCTCCTGTCACTGACCTGTTTATCTGGCAGTTGGTCTCCTGGCTGAAAGCGCATTTCATGATAATGTCCAGGGCCATCAGGTTGATGTGTTCAAAAACCTCCACGGTTGTGTCATGAGTGTGGCAAATCTTCTCCCACTTTTCCTGGCAGGAGGTCAAGATCAACATCAATGCCATCAGCAGTCTGCCTTTGTTTTCAGGCTCCTGCCTAACCCTGCCAGAATGATCTAAAGGACAAAGCCCTGACACACAGGAATCAAAGGTCAGACAGTAAATAAGCCATTGCGCTTACTCTGGGTATGAAGGAGGGAAATGCATATGCAGCTGGAAGAGAAAACTATGGAACAAACTGCACATCTGGAAAATGGTCAAGGATGACACAATTCTGTTTCCAAACAGACCAGAGGCCATACAAAGGGCCATCTCTTTTTCCTCCCCCCCCCATTGACCCCCCCAAAGGCTTGGTTTTCTTTCAGTCCTTAACATGCTAGGTATTCCATCCTTACTCTTAGCCACCATAAGCCCACTTACAATAGATTTGAACATCTTCAAATGACACATTAGACTCAGAAATCAGGGACCAAGAGAAGGAAGGAAGAGGAATTGCTGCATAGAGCTGGTTCCCAGCAAGCACAAACTTCTCAACCAGCTTCCACGCACACCTCCATGGTGCCTGAGCTGCTTTGCTTGACTTTTCTAAACTCCACCATCCTCAGTTATAATAAATGTCAGTATCTTTTATGTAAAAACATTTTATGTAAAACATTGAAATTTTAAATTCAGTTCAAACTAGTAGTTATTGAGTGCCAATAGTAGCTACACTAAGACTGATAAAGACTTGAAGACTGAATAAATGGTGAAGGGTATTTAAAAAATGTTGTCTACCCAAGCACCAATGGCTCATGCATGGCAATAATGCTAGCTCCTTAGAAAGCTGAGATCTGAAGTTTCTGGTTCAAAGCCAACTTGGGCAGGAAAGTCTGTAGACTTTGATCTCCATTTAACCACCAAAAGGCTGGGAATGGAGCTTTGGCTCAAGTGATACAGTATCAATATTGAGCAAAATACTAGGGGGCAGTGGGTCAGAGTTCAAGTTCCAGCAATGGTGCGTGCGTGCATGTGCACACACACACACCACAACCAAACAAAACATTTACCTAAATGCTGACTTCTTAGAAGGCTTGCATTTGAAAAGTTTAAACTATTTATATTTATTGGCAGTACTGAACCCAAGGGTTGAACTCTGAGTAGGGTTCACCTAGCAAGTACTCTACTGCTTGAGCCACAGCCCCGCTCCCTTTTTACTTTAGTTTATTTTTCAGAGAGAGTCTCCAGCCTTTACCCATTCCAGCCTCAGAACACAGAAACTCCTACCTCTTCTTCCCAAGTAGCTGGGTTTACAGGTGGGTACCACCACGCTTGGCTCTAACATATATTTTGATTAACGTGTTAAGTTGTATACATCAATGAGATTTAGTGTGATATTTCAGTCCATAAATAAACTATGCTCTGATGGGTACAAGTAGTGAGTTTGGAAAAAAGTAGAGGAGGAACTTTCATTTTTGAGGAACTCAGGGAACTATGAGATGAGGAGGGCAGAAATGGCTCCTAGAAATTAGAGGTAAAACCCAAATATAGCCACTGGCAAATACAAAATTGTACCAAACACTTAGCAATACCAGAACCAGAAGAGGATACAGATATACTCCTTTCCTTCTGGACTGTACCTGGTGCTTTCTGGTTTTTTCTGCCTTGAGAACTTACATGCATGTTTTCACCATAAAACAAAAAGGGGTTAGACCTGCTTCCATGAACTTGGCTTTAGGACCTAGCTGATGAACTGTAACAGTTGTGCCTTGGGGAACAAAGATGGGTTTGCTGATAAGAGGAGAAGGAAGTGTAACTTTGTGGAATTTGAAGCTTATAAAGAAACTGTATTAATTAATTGTCTGGTATTATTATTGTTGGTGTTGTTATTGTCAGTTGAGGGGTTTGAACTCAGGGCCTGAGTTCTTTACCTGAGCTCTTTTTGCTCTAGGATAGTGCTTTACCACTTTGATGAGCCACAACTCAGTTTTTGTGATTAATTTGGAGATAATAAGAGTCTCAAGAAGACTTTTCTGTCTGGGCTGGCTTCTAACTGAGATCCTCAGATCTCAGTGTCCTGAGTAGGTAGGATTACACCGATGCGTGGCAACTGTCTGTTTTTTTTTTTTTTTTTTTGTCCAGTCCTGGGGCTTGGACTCAGGGCCTGAGCACTGTCCCTGGCTTCTTTTTTCTCAAGGCTAGCACTCTGCCACTTGAGCCACAGCGCCACTTCTGGCCATTTTCTGTATATGTGGTGCTGGGGAATCGAACCCAGGGCCTCATGTATATGAGGCAGGCACTCTTGCCACTAGGCCATATCCCCAGCCCCAACTGTCTGGTTTTAAATGAAATGCGATTTACAGATTAAAAAGCAAAGCAAAATAAAGCTTTGGAATA
The DNA here is from genome assembly GCF_023159225.1 of Perognathus longimembris pacificus. Classification (NCBI taxonomy): domain Eukaryota; kingdom Metazoa; phylum Chordata; class Mammalia; order Rodentia; family Heteromyidae; genus Perognathus; species Perognathus longimembris. The sequence goes on along the minus strand of NC_063167.1, from coordinate 31,186,419 downwards.
AAACTCATTTCTAAATCAGAAGCCATCCACAAAAAATGGTCCTATGCATTGTCCTCTTGATTCTTTTGGAAGGTATAGGTCACCACTTCATGATCCTGCAACTACTATAAGAAGAAATTCAAATCTGTGACTCTAACAGAGACACTTATCCTTTGCTCAGTCTTTCATGGCCAGCAGGAAAGGTCATTCACTCTGCTTAGAATTCTCTCATCTATATTAGCTATGTAGGGAATTCCAGCTTAGCCAGGTTCCTGTGGCTCATGCTTATAATCTTAGCTACTCAGGAGGCTGAGATATGAAAATCACAGTTCAAAGCCAGCCCAGGCTGAAAAGTCCACATGAAACTCTTATCTCCAATTAGCCACCAGAAAACCAGAAGTGGAGCTGTAGCTCAAAGTAGTAGAGCACTAGTCTTGAGAAGAAGAGCTCAGAGATGGCACCACATGACCAACAACAATGAAAATATTGTCTTTCCTGAAGACTAAGGTTCCAATAGATGCTTCTGGATTTTTAATCTGTAAAATCATTTACTCTGATTGTACTTGGCTTACTGCCAGAGAATCTCAGAGATATCTTAGACATAGGGTCAGATTTACTTTCCCTCCCTCCCTCCCTCCCTCCCTCCCTCCCTCCCTCCTTTCCTTCCTTGCTTCTGGCCTAGATGCTCTACCTAGGTTTTCTTTTGCTGTAGGCTAGCACTGTACCATTTGAGTCACAGCTCCACTTCTTGCTTTTTGGTGGTTAGCTTCAGATAAGAGTCTCACGGACTTTCTTTCCAGGGATGGCTTCAAACTGAAATCCTCAGATCACAGTCTCCTGAATAGCAAGGATTAGTGGTATGAGCCATTGGCTCTTAGCCTTCTGTTTTTTCCTTTTTCGAAAAAAAATCACCCAAAGAACACAGCAAGTGCTTACAGAGACACTTAATGAATATTTGTACATGATTCGTTTCTAGAAAGTTTGATTTTCACTATTCATGCAAGTACGCCTACTGCAGTCCTGGTTGGAAGCACGTGCAGTGGCCCAGCGCTCCAAGTGCTCACTTCACTTACCAGCATCGTGTTCACAGAATGGGCCATTACATCCACGTATGTTTTCAGGGCATCACAATGGAATCCAGGAGTCAGTAAGCGACGGTGCTGGAACCACGTGGGCCCATCGAGATTCAGGAGCCCCTTTCCTTGAGGAAAAAAAAAAGGCACAAAATCTCATGGCATTTGATTATGCGAGAAGGAGTGTTGGGGATTCAGATTGGCATTGAGGGGAAGAGGCGGTCCTGAGGGCCGTGATGTAGATGTAGGCCGCCCCTTAGGAGCTCCACCCTGATGGACAGCTCAGGCATCAAATCACAGCCTACTTAGGTGCACGTATCCCTCCCCTTCCGCCGCCCCCAAACCTGTGTAAAAGAAGAGATCTTTTCCTGATTAAACGAGTTTGGCTCCGCCAACGGGCTTCCAGGCTGCCTGATTGTCCCCTGTGGAGAAGGGGGCTGGGTGGTGGCCTACCAGCCCCCGCACCCTCTTTCTGACCCGCCCGCGTGGGGTACGCTTTCCCGTCTCCCCCGCAGGACAGGGGAGCGCGGGTGTGTGTGTGTGTGTGTGTGTGTGGAAAAACCCCCGACAAAGGAGAGGTTGAGAGGAGGCACACAGACAGCACGGAGTGACTGTAACCTACAGTCGTCTTGCAGATTAAGATGGTGAGAGCCTTGACTACTGCCTGCATCTGGATGGATATACTTAACACTGTGAGAAAGTTTCAAAGTCTGATGCATTGATTAGCCTGATGAGATGAGAATGCTAACCCTAAAATCATGAACTACAACCATGTAGGCATTGAGGAAGTTACTTAAACTTCCGGAGGCTGTTTTCTCTGCAATCAGGTGTGACAATAAATACCATGTTATGAAGATAAATGAAAGTGTATATATAAGATATTTTACCTAGTCCCTCCCTAGTTCATGGGACAAACACATAAGCATTCATTTCTTGTTCACTGAAAACCAATTCATAAGCCAAACTGTGAAAATAAATTTATCAAGAACCAGACAAAGATGTCCATTTGGTTTCCAGATCTCTCTTTCTAGAGCTCTGGTTTGTTAATGGCACAGTTTGGAAATATCTCAATCGTCAATCACTAGAATGGTTATTAAGAATTTGGCTTTGAAGTAACTTTAACATTTGATTGACACATTCACTGAGAGCTTACAATATACCAGGCTCATGATGTATGGCTTAGTGCCCTTCCAATGCCAGCCATAACAGCATGTGCTAGAAATATGTGTTTCACTTATCTCAAGCTGCCAAAACAGTGACACTTATCCCCATTTTCAAAGCTAAGGAAACTGAGGCATGAAGAGGTTAAATTGCTTCCCTTAAAATCAGGGGCTGGGAATGTGGCTTAGTGGTAGAGTGCTTGCCTAGCATGCACAAAGCCCTGGGTTCAATTCCTCAGCACCACATAAAACAGAAAAAGCTGGAAGTAGTGCTGTGGCTCAGGAGGTAGAGTGCTAGCCTTGAGCAAAAAGAAGCCAGGGACAGTGCTCAGGCCCTGAGTCCAAGGCCCAGGACTGGCAAAAAAAAATTTAAATTAAAAAATTACATTTGATTAGTTTATTGGGATAAGGGCTGGATTCGAATCTGTTGCAGAGACAGAAACTTATATTCTTTCATTTAATTCTGTCCTCGTCAGACATAAATACCAATTACTTGACAAAATCCTTACTTTATCTACTCACAAAATGTATTTTAGAGAAAGTTTCACTGATTGACATACAGAAATAGGAAGACTCCAAAAAGAAAGGACAAGGAAAAAAAAAACCCTTCAGGAAACAAGAGAGACAAAAGAATAAAAACAGAATAGAATAACCACGCTACAATTTTAAAGAAAGAGGGGAGGACCTCACATGTGCTGCCTTGAAAACGGGACTAGGAAGAGATCACTAGATCAGGAGTCTTTTGAGGATGCTTTGCTATTTTGACCTTTGAGCTCTCTTTGACCTTCCTCTAGATGTTCATTATAGATCTACCTTACTCTTGATGCTTTTGAGCTCAGATCTGAGTCTCTTCTGATTCTTTTCAACAGAAAGAGGACTTGGGACAAGAGTGGATTACCTGTTTCATTGGCACATACCAAGACATGGTGTCATGAACTTGTGCAGGTCAGATTTAGGGTCTGCAGAGTCAAACAGAGGAAACAAAAGGCAGTATTAGAAGGAAAATTCTTTACCAGTTCAAGACAGGGAAGGTTTTCTTCATTTTCTTGCATTTAGCATGAACAGTAAGCAAAAGGGAGCCAACACTTAGAAGCAGGGGGAAAACATAAGTCTTGGTTCAATTCCAGAGAATAGCAAGTCCCAGGAGGCAGAGAGGACCATAGGTAGATTCTCCTCTGTTTGTTCTTTCTACCAAGAGAATCAGATTGCTGGAAGACTACCAAGTTTCCAGAGGAGGGTTGCTTTGTAATGTTCTTGTGACCCTAATGTGCAAGTGTCTGACAATTTTTATGAGGGTGAACTTGAGACAGGTCAGGAGGACTGTGAAACATGGAGACATTCAAGGAAAAGCTGTTTCCTCTTACCAGGGTTTGTTTGTTTTTATGCTAGTCCTGGGGCTTGAACTCAGGGCCTGGGTGCTATCCCTGAGCTTCTTTTGATCAAAGCTAACACTCTACCATTTGAGCTCCATGGCTGGCTTTTTTTGGAAGTTTATTGGCGATAAGAGTTTCACACACTTTCCTTTCTGGGCTGGCTTTGAATCTCTGTCCTCAGCTATTAGCCTCCTTAGTAGCTAAGATTACAGGCATGAGGCACTGGTGCCTAGCTCTTACTAGGGTTTATTAAGGATATGCACAGAAAGGAAGATTAGAATATGAGGCTTTTATGAACAAAAGCTGGCCATTTTAGCTTTGTGCTATAAACTAGGCCATGATAGGTGCTCTGAAATTGGGTTGGATGATTCATGCCTTTCAAAAGAACAGGGTGAGAACCACACAGAAAGGGAAACCAGTGTGTCTGGAGTGGTAAATGAACACCCTGGCAGCCAATGTGACGTACTGAGCCAGTAGAGGCAGAGTCTTCTGATTTCCTTTGAACACAGAGTGAGGCTGGAAAATTCCTGGCCAGGCTGGGCTATAATGAGCCCTAGGGTCAGGAAGAGACAAGGGACTAGAGAACATATGAAAATCTCCTCCACTGGGCCCATCTATGCACTTATTCTAGGGTCTCTTAAAGACATAATACTAATTTTTGCTTCAGATTCTGCCTGTGGGTCATGTCATCTCACTCCTCAAAGGATTAGGTTCCTGAGATTTGCTCCTTTCCTTACCTGTTCTGTTCAGAAGTGTCTTTGCATAGTCTGGGTCATAGATAAAGAAAAATGCCTGGAAGGGCCCAATCCAGCAAGGGAAAGCACAAGGGTATTTTTCGACAATCTCATCAAGTTTCTCCATTGTATCTTCCTGAAGAAGCTGCAATGTCAAAAAAGTAAGAGGAATTAGAAAACTAGTGACACCATTCTTGGGTATCTATCTGAAGGAAAGTAAGTCAGGAAACAATAGAGACATTGCACTCCCACATATACTGAAGTGGTACCTGTAATGTTGCTATAGGAGGGTAGGTACTTTCCTTATTTGTACACTCTGCATACATTCATAGTGCTGGGGATTTAACACCACTGACAGTGGTGAATGACTGACAGTAGTTGGTATAAAGTGACTCCAGTTCCCTTTCTTTTTTGGCAGGATAACTCTGAAGTACACAGAGTTTTCCAGTAAGAATAAGCTCCAGTTACCTACAGCAGTAACCTTCTGGACAATGACTGGAGGATGTGACAGCCTTCACATCCTCGTACCTGCCAAACTGCTAAAGTTCCTCTTGCAAAAACAATTTGCTAATGTATCCAATGCCTAACGTATGAAACTGTAACCTCTCTGTACATCAGTTTGATAATAAAAATTAAAAAAACACACAATTTGCTTGCTTTCAATCATGGTCTTATACCTAGTTCTGAAGAACTAAAACAAAAGTTAAATACAACATTCTACCAGAACTATCAGGTGCTTGCTGGTGGCTCACTCCTGTAATCCTAGCTACTCAGGAAGCTGAGATCTGGAGTCACAGTTCAAAGCCAGCCCCTGCAGACAAATGGGAGAAAAGTTTATCTCCAAATAACCAGGGCAAAGGTGGAAGTGGAGGTGTGGCTCAACTGACTGACTGCCAGTCTTGAGCAAGAAGGCTAAGCAAGATGGTAAGACTGAGTTCAAGCTTGGGTACAGGCACACAGGAGCTCTCTCTCTCTCTCTCTCTCTCTCTCTCTCTCTCTCTCTCTCTCTCTCTCCCCGCTCATGTACACACACAGACACAAGCACCCACACAGACACCCACACAAACACATACAGACACACACAGAAAACAAAAATTAAACAACGTATGTAGAAGGCATGTTGCAATGTGGCACATGCAGAACTATGGGTGAGACAACCGGAGATAGTCTGTCTCCTCCGGTTAGAATGATACACCTGGCTTTCTTTTTCAAGGTCCAGGCCCTCTAGATCCATCCCTGCAGCGCACTGCTTCCTCCCCGTGCCCTTTTCCTGCAGGGATGCAGAGAATCTCTAGAGAAAGAAGAGGCTGAGCTGTGGGTGCAGGACCCGGTCCCCAGGAAGGGAAGGGAGCAGCCGCCTCGGCCCCTCCTTTCCATCTACCTTCTGGTGGCCGTGGAACCAGTGGGTGGGCGGCATGGGGAAGGGGCGCAGGTCCCAGAGCAGCCGCTGTCTCCGCAGGTAGAGCTTGATGGCCTGCAGCAGCGCCAGAGCCAGGCAGAACACGAAGGCCAGGTGCAAGGGCCGCGCCCAGCGCGTCTCCAGCCAGGAGGCCTCCATCGCTCTGCGCCTCGCGAACGCGCGCCAGGAATCGGATGTTGGGGAGTGGGTGGGGGTGGGGGGGTGTCTACAGGGCGCGTGCGCGTTCTCCAGACCCTGGGTGGAGAGGAGAGGAGAGGGGAGAGGTTCCTACAGGGCCCTCTGGTCTCTAAGCCCCAGGAATCCCGGGAAGGAGGAAGAGCGATGGGAGGGGCAGCTGAAGCCAGGGTTGGAGGAGCAGGCGTGCCTCCTGCTCCTGGATCTCCAATCCTATATTGGAGGACTAATTGATTCTTGCTTCAGGCAGATTTCTTAGACCTGCTGGGTGTCATATTCTAAGTCATACCTCTCTCAATCGCAGATTTGAATTTAGATTTTGAAATAACGTTCAGACTGAGATTTTTTTTTTTTTTGTCTTCTTTGTCACAAAAGCTACTTTTACCTACATCCCCTCCCTGGGTTATTTCAAGCTCTCTGTATGAAGACAATGAACCCTGACTTGGGAAGAGATGCACAACATCACACCAGATGCAGTTATTACCCCATTCAGGTACAATGACAGCCCACTACGTGATTTACAGATCACTGTGCAAAATGAAAATGTGGGATCAAAAGAATTATTAATTTGAAGATGATAACAGCAGAGAATGATACCAACCATATGCCCTTCCAAGTTAGGCTCTACCCCACAAGTCTCAGTCCTGGGCCTGGAGAAATCTTGTACTGAAGAGGTACAGACTTTTTTTTCTTGTCATTAGTCTCTAAATAATAATGATATGCCTTATGCTGGTGGCTCATGTCTGTAATTCTACCTATTCAGGAGGCTGCGATCTGAGACTGAAAGGTTGAAGCCAGTTTGGGCAGACAAATCTGTGAGGCTCTTATCTTCAATTAATCAGCACTAAGCTGGAAGTGGAGGTATGGCTCAAGTGGTACAGCACCATCCTTGAGTGAAAAAGTCAGGCAAGAGTGCAAGGCCCTGAGTTCAAGCCACAGTACCAACACACACATACACACACACACACACACACACAATGCAACTTATCATTTATGTTGTGTTAGATAGTATGTCATCTTGAGAGGATTTAAAATAGAGGTTTGGTGTGGTAGCACATGCCTATATATGTAAGGCAGAAATTGTAGGATCGAAACTGAGGCTGGCCTAGGCAACACAAAGATACTTGAAAAAATAAACCAAAGATAAAGGGGGTTGGAGGCAAACTCAAGCAGGAAAGGCTTGTTTGATTCATGCTATCTAGCCTGGTCCGGTTCCTGGGTCCTTTGTGACCCGAGTGACAGTAACAAGGTGTGGTGAGTGAATTCCGAGGTAGTTCTAGTGTCAAAGCCTAGAGATACACAACTGTTCAGCACCACCTAGGTTTGTGCTGATGGTGTGAATCTCTCTGGGGCCTGAGCAATCTATATTGGGGCCTGTTTGCCTCAATCCCACCCCACCCCATGTCCTTTTGTGGGAAACATTTTGACTCTACTTAGGAGCCTAAGGAAGGCTCAAAGGTAGCATATACTCTCTCTGTTTCACTGACCTTTCCTCTATAATTTCTCCCCGAGTGAAGCCAACTCCAAATCTCCTGTGCTCTCAACTTTTCCTTCAATCTATGTGTAACTAGGATTACAGATGTGAGCCAGAGGTACCTGGAAAAGCTGACCCCCCCCCACCAAAAAAGGATTTTTTATTAGCTTATATTAGTTGTACAAAGCGGAGTTTCCATTGTGATAACTCTATATGTGCATATAATATATTCTGATCATACCTTTCTACCAATCTCCCTTACTCGTCATCCCTTCTAAAACAATGTTGACAGGTTTTATTGTTCTATTTTTATATATACAAATAAAGTACTTCAACCATATTCATTCTAATTTACCTTCTCTGTTCACCTTTTATTCTCTCACTGATACCTGCCCTCAGTAGGAACTGCTTTGCTTTCTTGTCATTCAATTTTTTTTAGAGTGTATTAATTATACCAAGCAGTTTCACCATAGTATTTCAGATGTGCATATATTATACTTTAATCAGAGCAGTCCTGATTGCAGATAGAGGGAAAACATACATCAGGAAGAGGAATAGGAGAGAGAAAAAATAAAATTTAAAATTCATTATTAAAAGATAGGTGTTATGGTTTACACATGGTGATTACAGAGAGAAAAAAGTGAGGGGAAAGCAGAACTATGAAAGAAAATGAGAGAGAGAGAGAGAGAGAGAGAGAGAGAGAGAGAGAGCGCTCACATTTACCTAAATCAGATATACACAGAAATCAATAAGGACCAATATAATATCAAAACAACCACAGCAAAACATCATAAAAAAGCGAGTTCAAAGCACCAAGTAGGAATTTTAAATTATTCCATTGTGTCTCTCTCTCTATATATGAATGAATACATGCATATATCTATTTAATTTAAATTCTTTCCCTCCCTTATGTATCAGAATTCTTCTAGATGATAGTCTTGGGGTTTTGGATCCTTTTCCAGCACTTCATCCAAATACCTAGCATCTTCCACCTAGTACACTCCAGCACTTCCCACCTAACATGGGAAGGCACTGAGGCTCAGGGAAGTTCACTTGCTGCCTACAAGGTAGCAAGGCTCATGGGGGCCTTGAACCTCCTTAGTCCAAGTACAGTGCTCCACCCATGACAGCTGCTAGATTGTAGATGTGACAGACCTCAAGGAACATTTCAGCAGCAATTGAGGCAGGCAGCATTGGAATACAAAACATGGGTTTCCAATGTCACATTGGACTCTCAATGGTTCTTTCCCATTGACATCATTTACCTCTCTGGAATTGGTTTCTCATCAGTATGATCATGGTAATAGGGTAAATAGCACACTTATTGAATATTTAGCAAGCTAGACTGCTACTCCTATAAAGTTGGTCTTAGTTCTGTTTCTCTGCCCTACCACTTAACATTCTTCTTGGTACCATGTAGGTACACATTAAGCATCTCTGAATAATGTGAAAAGAGGACAGATCATATGGGCCATTACCACTGTCAATCATTAACACTTTTTCTGTCACTGTTTCCTAAGGTGGCTCATTCAAGTTAATCAATTCTAGGCTGTGACATCAAACTCTGCCCTTACCCTTCTCTCTCCTGCTGGTGCACAGGGCTGTCAAGCAGGGTTTAGGCAGGAGATATAGGAGAGGGTAAGTGACTGCAATGGACAGTCAATGGTACAGAAGCCATTGTACTATGAGTGCCTTTTCACTGAGCCCCACCAGTTTCATGATCATAAATGAATTCCTCCAAGTGGTCTCTCTGCTCTGCCTGATTCTGCTGCTGTTCAAGACAGCCCAGCACCATCTTTGCAGACAGTGGCTTGGCCACTTTTTGGAGGTAGGAAAGTCTGAGAATGGGAAACAGGCAGCCCTACATCGAGAGGACAGTGACTAATGCTTCCTGAATCCCTTCCTCTCTAGTTTTGTGTAGTCCTAGTTCCTCCATCTATTCTTAAAACAATCAGGCTTCTACATGATTCCCTGCCCCAATTCCTCAATGCCACTGTTTCTGCCTGGCCTTGAGCCTGCTTGGGAACATAGAATACCTGCCCTGTGGAGCGCTAGATGTATATTAACAGTTATTATAAATTTGAGAAGACAGGCAACAGGAAAAGAGTTCACCTTGCTGGAGGTAGGTTTGCCCAAGACAGTGACAATTTCCAGAATAGATGACTTATAGGTTAACATCTTAAAGACCACAGGCTCACATGAGAGGGATAGCTGCACGGTGATCAGCAGGCACGGGAGACTGAGGTTGGGTTGGTCTGTTGAGTAGGGGGGTCTGCTTCTCTTTCAGCAGTCTTCCCACACCTTCCCTTGTGAGCTCCTGGGAGCTGGACACACTATCTCCTCCAGTCCTCAACATTATGCCTGGCACAGGAGTGTTGAGTGACAGTCGGAAGAGTAAAAGCCTGAGGGCTGAGAAACAGTAGCTTCAATTCTTCTCTGCATGGTCACAATTAGGAGGAAATGGGGTAGGGGTTGTGGGACTTGCTGAGCCTCTAACATCCACAGCTCTTCAGAGGCACCATTTGACAAGTCCACAGACCTGGGTCAGGGCTATTCTTAGAGACAGCCAATGTCTGGATGGTAGCATATGCTGAACGAACATAAGAAGCAGTGCCAAGTTCCTGACTTCTGCAGAATGTTCAAGAACTGTGTCCCATGGTTGTCTTGCCTTCACTGCAGTCTGAAAGCTAGGAATAAAAAATGATATAAGTTTTAAGGATTTATCTTTTCTCTTAAGTGAAAAAGGACCAGGAACTACAGCAGATTCTTTCCTGAGTAGAGAAATTCCCAAGTGATTTGTGGTTCTGGGGTAGCAAAGTATGTGTTCTGGTCTATGATCCTGATTGCATGAGGTTGGCCCTAGGACAATCTGGTAAGAATGAACCCCATCCCACCTAAAGCCGATCTTCCCTCTTGGGTTCGGGCCCTGGGTCTGTGACATTTCAAAAGACAACACATACATGTCTAAGTATATACTCTGAGCATAGTCCATCAATTGACCAACCATATTTCAGACTACTGGGTGCAGCTAAATTTTTCTCTTTCTCTCTATCTCAAGCTAAACCAAAATAATATGTCACATATATATTGCCTCATATCTGAAACCCAAACTTCATACCCACACGGACTTGTCAAAATCTCTGGTTTCCTCTCTCCTCAGTAAAGGGGTGATTAGGCCACTGCCCAATGTAGTAACCCACAAGGCTAGGTTGTATTCTTGGCCTATGGCCTTTGGGTGCCAGAAAATCGTTATTCCACTTCCAGGAATGTGGAGCTGCTGGTAAATAGAGCCTGTCTTTCGAAGCTCAATTGTCAGAAAAGAGATAGATGGCTTGAGAAGTAGTAGGAGGCAACATGAGACAAACTGCCAATTATGAGTCATCAAGAACTCATGGCAGCCCAAGGCTTCAACCATAGCTGTCTCAGAACTAACTGATTTATTGGGTTATTACCAGGTTCCTATTAATTTCTTACTTTTCTTTCAGACCCAAAGTCTCCTGATATGTACAAATGTATGGTTCTCTGGATTGGTAAGTATGATTAAACAAGAACTGGGGTCACTATGCTCAAAATTTGTATTTCTAAAAACAAGCATATTTTTACTTAATGGAGTTTACTCTAGCATGAAGCACTTCCTCAAAGTCAATAGCTACCATCAGATGCTATTACCATTGGAAGACAAGAGAGTATTGGGTAGTTCAATTACTGGCTTGAAATATTTACCTGTGGGAGAATTAATTTCTCTTGACCAAGTGGAAGACTTAGCCTCGGCACAGTCACTTCGATGCTGCGTTAGCATACTGACAGGCCCCTGGGAACATATTCCCAGTTAGGAGTTTCTTTGTGTCTGCGGGCCAAAGGATGCCACCTTTTGTCAGGAGAATCTCCCCTTTCCCCATACAAAGTCTCCCTGAGTAGACTGGTTTGCACAGTTGCCTTTAGTGGTAGTTACTCATTATAGATAGGATAGCTTCTTTTTAGCAAATAACAAACTCCCTTCTCAGTAATCAGGATAGTTTCTTCCCATAATAAACAGAGAAATCTCCTCTAGGTTAATAGAGCCCTGGTCAAGGTCCTGAGCAAATAGTAGCTAGGTAGTAAATAGTTTAGCCCTAAATAAGTAAACTCTCTTTGAAGCAATAAACTTTTGTAGTAGATAAACTTCTGTGTTAGTTTCCTTCTTCCCAGAAATAGTGTTCCTCAAATTCTTGTAATTATGTAATGGATAACATGCTGTGTTAACCTTTACCCTGAAAATTGTAAGTTGATTTCTAATGATATATAAACCCCTGGCCCTCTTGAAATAAAGTATGCATTGGTTCACTCACCTTGCATCCCCCGTGTCCTGACGACGATTGTAGTCACCCGGGTCCAACATTTACCATCTATTTTTTCTATTGCATTTTACTTTATTAAGTTTCAGATACAAATGCATTTTTAGAAATCATATTTCTCTGTGTCAAGAACTAGGCTGAAACTAGAACACAAAGATGTAGGCTTCTGACACAGTGACAGGGTCAGAAAGGTTGTAGACTAAATCAGACACCTGTATGTAAGACACACATCACCCCTTCTTTATTTCCTTTACTTCCTCATTCACTCATTGAGTAGTTTAAGGAATGTTCTATGTTTCTGACACTGCCCCAGGTCCTGACTGTGGAAGTTCTTTGCATAAATCATTGATGATCAGTTGATCATTGACCTGAACCTTTGGGGTGTGCAGGTAGACTCTAGGGGAGGACACTCTAAGTGACCTGAACAGCATGAGCTGGGGTCAGCTGCTCAGAGTCCCTACTATGTCCCTTATACACCTGGGCTTTCCCTGACCTCAGGTTTCATGGAATGTCCCTGTATCCTCAGCCTTCTTACATTCTTTTTACTTTCCCTTGCATTATCCCAGGATGATATCTATTCCTTGTTTTAAAAAAAGATTTTTAATTGAACTATCACCCATTCATACTCCTATAAGAACTCATGGATTCTTTTCCTGCACTTTCATTTCTTTGTAAAAATGACATGAGCCATAATGTAGGCTAGAAGCCAAGAACAAAATGTTAAAGGCTAAATTTACCAACACACAGGTAAGGATTAGAACAAAAAGATGAAATACGATAATAGCAACTATGAGAGTTCAGGGAGAGTTGGGTTTAATGCAATTACATGGTTATATTACTTAACACAGCTTTCCTCATTCTTCAATAAAATAGATTAAATTCACAATCTTTGACCACAGCATCACCTGGAGAGTTGTGTAATTATACCAGTTTGATTGGGCTGCCATACAAAAATAACTTAGACTGAGTAGCTAAAATAACAGAAATGTATTGTCTCACAGTATGGAGAGCAAAAGGGCCTAGTATTTACTGTGTTGGTTCCTCCTGAAGATTCCAGAGGAGACTTGTCTCCTTGCTTTGTAAATGATCATCTTCTCCCTCTGTCCCTTCACATTTCTTTTCTCCGTGCATACCTTTGTGTCTAAAATTTCTCACTTCATAAAACATTATCATACTAATTAGAGTCCATCCTAATGACTTCATCTTATTTTGATTGCCTCTGTAAAGACCATCTGTCCCAAATAATGTCACATTTTAACATTATGGGTTACAGTTAGATTTTCTAAAAAAAAAATGAATGAATGAATAAAGTGTGAGCCCTTTAACATATGACTTTGGAAAACCACAATTAACCCATCACTGTAGTAAAAATCTGTTAAAAAAAAGTTTTGCACACCATGGAGTTCAGTGCTGGACTGTGATCAAGCCCTTGTTTGATCAGGGTTAAGACTGTGGAGAGTGTTTCTGAGCGAGGGCCCTAAAATGACCCAACGGAGGCAGAATCTACTTTAAGTCGAGAGTATTCCCCATAGCTGAGATCATCACCAACAGTCTGAGTCTCTGAACACTGTAGGTAGGTTAAGTACCACACCCCATGGCAGTCAATCATTCATCCTAGTTCAAGAATTGGACTTATAAAGGAAGGTATTATTTGTTTTTGTTTTTTTTTTCCTGAGGAGGATGGTTCTAAAGAAGGACCAAGAACTACAACAGCTGCTACAATGAGTAGAAAAATTCCTAAGTGTCCTCGCTTGCTATGGAGGAGTCATCTCTTTATCCTGGTCTGTGAACTGACTACATAAAAGTGATTCTGAACTCTTTCAACATGTGAACAACAGAACAGATAGATACGTACCTCAGTGTTGTCTGTCTGTGATGTAAGAAGAATCTATTCAGTCCACTCTCTGCGTAAGGTACGCAATCCTATCTGATGTTTTGCTTCAGTCTTTCTAGTCCTACATCTATGGGATCTGAAGGACATGAAGTTTTCTGTGTGAGACTGCCTTTCACCAAAATGACCCCATCTTCAGGCTGACCTCTGCTAGCCTCTGGGCCAATCATGCTTGATCGATTGTCCAGGAGTGAGACTTTAGAATGTTCTCATGAAAATTTAATATCAAGTGTTATGCTTTTCAGCTGCCAAAATTCTTCAATGGTACATACTTTTCTTTTTATACATTTTCAACCCAGCCCATCACCCTTTCTGGTTAAAAAAAGTCTATAGTCCCAGAACCACTGCAGCAAGTAGTTGGTTTGTCTGGGTTTGTTTTCTTGATGTCTAGCATATACCAACTGTTCAGTCAGATACATGAATGGCTATACTAGCCCTTTAAAAAGTTATATATATATATATATATATATATACACACACATATATACATATATATGGACTCGATGTTTACAGTCTCTCTTAACTCTGGTTTTTACTTTGCGTTAATGTTAATATCCCCCTTTCAACTTTCCCTTTGTCAAAACTTGATATAAGATGTAAGTGCTATATGCCTTGCTTAGAGAACCATGTAGTCCAGTTATAGAAGAAAAAATAAAAATGATCTAGAAATTGCAAGTATTAAAAAAACCCACTATTTTGATTTGCAACAAACCACTTGAACTGTTCCTGTTGTACAAAAGTACTCAATGAAACAACAGAAGATAAACTGCTACAAAAGGGGCTGCTGTGGTCTGTATTTCACAAAGGCTCAATTTAGAATAACAATGTCCATAAGCCCTGTAGTATTAGAAATAAGAAGGGTCATTAGGATTAGGATTATGCATATCTGTCAAATACCGAATCAACTTTCACAGGCTTTGAGCAAATTGCTCATCCATACACTGGTTCTCCAGTATGGATTACTCCAGGGCTGAGTACTTCTTCCCAGTAATTGGCTGAACATACTGTTCCCTCACGCTGTCTCAGTTTTCCCCTCCCATCCCTACCCACAAGTTCTATAGTTCATTTTCAGCATAGTGTCCATTGAATACTATTGCTGCATTTGATTGCCCTTTGTTCCTCCCCTTACTCTCCCAAATACATGCAAATACACAAACAAAACCACAACAACAACAAAAACCAAAAACAGTAAAAAAGGCTTTTTCAAATCTTCCAGCTGCTGCAGCCTTCCACTGAGATGTTCACATGAATTGGTCTCTATGATCAAGCCACCTCTGCAGCAAGAAAGTAGTTGGGGGAAAAGGGGACCCGGCGCCGGCAAACCAACAGTCAAAAAGTCACGCCAGGAGCGCAGAGTCCAGACAGCAGGAGCTCCACAGACCCCAGATGGAGTGCAGACCGCCCGAGACAGACGGCGGCGGTGAGGGACCGGAGCTGTGGGACTGAACGGCCGGGATCAGATGTAAGCAGTAGGGGAACCCGCAGGGCAGACGGGGAGAGCCAGGACCACCACCACCAAACGACCGATCACCACACCCCAGCACCACAGCCCCGAAAAGCCCACAGCAGCGCAGGACACACACACAACCAGGACCAGTAAGTTCCACATTACACTCCCCCCCCAAACGGGAGACCAGCTCTACCAGAGACCCAAAACCTACAAAGAAGCTAGAGCTCCCTCCCTCCCCCTCCCTACCCTGAGGGAATAAAGCAGCCCCATATCTGGTGGTGCTAAGACCTCTGAGAGGACACGGGAACTAACAGAGGCGGAGCAGCGCCAAAGCATCCCCCACAAAGCCCCAGCAGAGGAGCCGGAACCTGGCCGCACCAGCCCCGTCCCCTCCCCAGCAGGGGCCTGAGGACTGGTAGGCATTGGAAGCCCCACCTGAGGCACCTGGTCCTCATGGACTTTTTGAACAACAGTCACAGGCTTGCTGGTGTGCAACACCAGCACAGCAGGGACATCTGGGCCCGAACACACGCCCCCCCCTCTCACAGCGAAGGCACAGAGAGTCTGTGGGCACCAACCTGTGCCTGGACACTTGATCCTGCTGGGGCCCACGCATACCACCCCCACAGCAAACTCGCGAGAGGGCACAAGCACCCTCCAACAACTCGGGGCAGCAAGTCCCCAAAGGAAGCACTAGAGTGCACATGTGCGCGCCCCCAGGAGAGCCAGTGTGGGCCAGCGTGATAGCCCTCCAGCAGGAGGATCTCCTGTCCAACCCTCTGCAGGAGCGCACAAGCAAGCAAGCTGCAATACCCGCTCTGATAGGCACACCCTGCACAGGTGGGCAGCCCACCCCTCAACAGCAACACCTGCTTCGACAGGAGCAATCCACACAGGTGGGTGAGCTGCCTCTCAGCGGCAAATCTCAATCTGAGAGGTGAGCTCCTCTGACCAAGGTACCGAGTGGAAAAAAGAACCAAAGAAGAGAAAAGCCTCCATGCCACGCTGAATCAGCAACCCGCAAACCCCCACCAGGGGCATGCTAGGGTCAGCACAACACAGCGGCAGGACACTATCCCTCAGAGAAAGACACAGAACCTACCCACCCCCAAGTGCAGTGAGGGTGACCACCCCGGCAACAACCGAGACGGTCACGCTCACCCATTGGGCAGTAAGGTTCAACAGCCAAACTCAAACCCAGAGCCAGGACACAAACAAGTCTCCCACTGATGGACCAGCGGGAACCAGCACAAAGCCAACCCAAGGAAGCCACCTACAGATCTCCAGATGCGCAAATCACAAAGAAATATTACAAATTACATGAAAGGGAAAGCCAACTTGCCAGCTCCAAAAAGCAGTACGACTGAAGAGGAGATGGAGAATAAAAAAGCAACTGAGGCTATGATAGCAGAAATGATGGAAAGCCTCAGGAACAAAATCAGAAAACAATTCCAGGAGTTTAGAATAGAAGTCTCAAATGACCTTCAGGAAGCCAAGAAAGAAATTAAAGCGGGCTGGGGATATAGCCTAGTGGCAAGAGTGCCTGCCTCGGATACACGAGGCCCTAGGTTCGATTCCCCAGCACCACATATACAGAAAACAGCCAGAAGCGGCGCTGTGGCTCAAGTGGCAGAGTGCTAGCCTTGAGCGGGAAGAAGCCAGGGACAGTGCTCAGGCCCTGAGTACAAGGCCCAGGACTGGCCAAAAAAAAAAAAAAAAAAAAAAAAAAAAGAAAAGAAATTAAAGCAAAAGTGGATACAGTGCAAACCTCCGTTAAAGAAAACCTTAACATCCTGAGAAGTGAAATGCACGAAAAAATAGATTTAAAATAAAACTCTTTAAAGGAAGAAATTTCCACGATCAGAGCTGATCTGGCAACCATAAATAGCTCTCTGACATCCATAATCTCCACACTTGAATCCACAGCACAAAGAATTGACCATATTGAATCTAGAATCTCTCTCTTGGACGATGATGCAGCCAACAAGGACCAGAAAATTACCCCACTCCAAGAAATGGTAAAGCTCCAGGGCAGACTAATCCAGGAGCTAGTGGACAAAGACAAAAGATATAATCTGCGCATAATAGAAGAAGGAATAGAAGAAGGAGCTGAATACCAGAGCAGAGGGCTTCAACATATTTTCAATAAAGTGATTGCAGAAAACTTCCCCAATCTCACAAGGGCCCTTACCCAGGTAACCGAAGCCCATAGGATGCCTGGCAGACCAGACCCTAGAAAATCCTCGCCCAGGCACATAATAATCAAGACTTCAGATCTCAAGAATAAAGAGCAAATTTTGAATGCAGCCAAAGCGAAGGAAGAAATTTTATTTATTTATTTATTTATTTATTTATTTATTTATTTATTTATTTATTGGCCAGTCCTGGGGCTTGGACTCAGCGCCTGAGCACTGTCCCTGGCTTCTTTTTGCTCAAGGCTAGTGCCCCTTCTGGCCATTTTCTGTATATGTGGTACTGGGGAATTGAACCCAGGGCCTCATGTATGTGAGGCAAGCACTCTTGCCACTAGGCCATATATCCCCAGCCCCAGAAAGAAATTTATTACAATGGGAAAAGGATCCAAATAACAGCAGACCTATCCACACAAATCTACCACGCGCAAAGAGAATGGAAGAACACCATCCAAGTCCTACAGGCCAACAATTGCCAACCCAGAATAAGATATCCAGCGAAGCTAGAATTCATATTCGAGGGGAAACCCACATCTTTCCATAGCAAAGAGGATCTAAAGGAGTATGTGAATAAAAAACCAGCCCTACAGCGAATTCTAAGAGGGGAACCCCACCCAACAGAAATTGTACAGGACACACAGACAGAAACAGAAATAAACTACAATAATCAGAGCCCAACAGAGAGAGCAGGTCACTAAAGACAAGAAAAAAAAGAGAGGAAAAACAGCCTAACAGGAAAATGGAAGGGGATAAAACACTCTTATCCTTGATCTCTTTGAATATAAACGGTATAAACTCTCCGATAAAGAGGAGCAGACTGGCAGAGTGGATCTGCAAACAAAAAGTTGCCATCTGTTGTCTACAAGAGACCCATCTTACAGCAAGGGATAAAAACAGGCTCTGAATGAAAGGATGGAGCAAGATCTTCCAAGCAAATGCACCTACCAAAATGGCAGGAGTAGCCATCCTGATCTCAGACAAGCTGGACTTCTCATTAAAATCAACTCAAAAAGACAAAGAAGGACACTACATTTTAATACAAGGAAAAATACAGAATCAAGACATCACAGTGATAAATGTATATTCACCGAACAAAAGAGGCCATACATATGTCAAGCAAATTCTCACAGAACTACAGAACAAGATAGACCCAAACACAATCATAGTGGGTGACTTTAATACCCCACTCTCTCCAAGAGACAGATCCAACACCCAGAGGATTAGCAAGGGAGCTGAGGACCTAAGTAACACCATGTCCAAAATGGATCTGAACAGATCTATACAGAATCTTCCATCCTACAGAGACCTAATACACCTTCTTCTCAGAAGCCCATGGATCATACTCCAAAATAGACCATGTCATAGCCCACACAAAGAACCTCAGCAAATACAAAAGTATTGACATTATCCCATGTATTATATCTGACCACAGTGGAATAAATGTAACCCTCAATAACAATGGTTACCACAGAGGCTATACACATTCTTGGAGGCTAAACCCCTCACTGTTATCTAACACTTGGGCCACAGACCAAATGAAAGATGAAATTAACAAATTCATAAGCCACAATGACAATGAAAATACATCACAAAGAAACCTATGGGATACAGCTAAAGCAGTACTGAGGGGCAAGATCATTGCCCTCAGCACTCACATTAAAAAGAATGGAAGGGGGCTGGGGATATAGCCTAGTGGCAAGAGTGCCTACCTCGGATACACGAGGCCCTAGGTTCGATTCCCCAGCACCACATATACAGAAAACGGCCAGAAGCGGCGCTGTGGCTCAAGTGGCAGAGTGCTAGCCTTGAGCGGGAAGAAGCCAGGGACAGTGCTCAGGCCCTGAGTCCAAGGCCCAGGACTGGCCAAAAAATAAATAAATAAATAAAAAGAATGGAAGCAGAGCAGGTAAATAACCTCACAATGAAATTAAAACAACTGGAGAAACAAGAAATGATCGAATCTAAAATGACTAGGAGGAGAGAGATCACAAAGATTAAAGAAGAGATAAATCTGATTGAAAATAGAAAGACCATTCAACAAATAAATAAGACTAAAAGCTGGTTCTTTGAGAAAATAAATAAAATCAACAGATCCCTTGCAAGACTTACAAAAAAAAGAAGAGAAGAGACTCATATACGTAAAATCAGGGACTCCACTGGAAAAATTACAACAAATACACACGGTATTCAAACAATCATAAGGAACAATTTCCAGAACCTCTACTCACTAAAAAAAATAATTTTACAGAAATGGATCAATTTTTTAGGGAAGTATAAACTCCCCAAACTGAACCAAGAAGAAATAAATCAACTAAATAAACCAATAACTTACAGAGAGATACAGGGGGTAATCAAGAGCCTCCCAACAAAGAAAAGCCCAGGCCCAGATGGATTCACCAACGAATTCTATAAAACCTTTAGTGAGGAGCTAATATCAATACTCCTCAAACTCTTCAGCGAAATAGAAACAGAGGGAGAAATCCCAAACTCATTCTATGAAGCTAATATTATACTCATCCCCAAACCAGGCAAAGACCCAACAAAAAAGAGAACTACTGACCAATATCACTAATGAACACAGATGCAAAGCTCCTCAATAAAATATTAGCTGACAGGATCCAGAAACTGATCAAGAAAATTATACATCATGACTAAGTAGGCTTCATCCCACAGTCACAAGGATGGTTCAACATCTGTAAATCAATCAACGTAATTCACCACATCAACAGAACTAAAATCAAGAATCACAATGTTATCTCAGTCGATGCCCAAAAAGCCTTTGACAAAATACAACATCCATACTTATTAAAAGCTCTGGAGAGAACAGGAATAGATGGAACATTCCTCAAAACAATAAAAGCCATATACAACAGACCAACTGCTAACATTGTATTAAATGGGGAGAAACTAAAATCATTCCTCCTAAACTTAGGAACAAGACAAAGATGCCCACTCTCCCCACTTCTTTTCAACATAGTGCTGGAATCCCTAGCCATAGCAATAAGACAAGAGGAGGACATCAAACGGACCCACATCAGCAAGGAAGAAATCAAGCTTTCCCTATTTGCAGATGACATGATCTTGTATCTGAAGGACTAAAAAAACTCAGTCCCCAAACTCCTACACCTAATAAACCATTTTGGCAAAGTAGCAGGATACAAAATCAATCCACAAAAGTCAGCAGCTTTTCTGTACACCAGCAATATACAAGCAGAAAAGGAAATTATGGAAATAATTCCTTTTACAGTAGCCAAAAAAAGAATAAAGTACCTAGGGATCAACCTAACCAAAGATGTGATGGACCTATTTAATGAGAACTATAAAAATCTAATAAAGGAAATCAAAGAAGACACAAGGAGATGGAAAGACCTCCCATGCTCATGGGTAGGCAAAATCAATATAGTGAAAATGGCCATATTGCCCAAATTGTTAAACAAATTCAATGCAATCCCCATCAAAATCCCAGTTACATTCTTCACTGAAATAGAGAAAGCAACCCATAAATTCATATGGAACAGCAAAAAACCTAGAATACCAAAGCAATTCTAGGCAAAAAAAGCAGTGCAGGAGGTATCACAATACCAGACTTCAAGCTCTACTATAGAGCCATCATAACAAAACCAGCCTGGTATTGGTATAAAAACAGACCTGAATACCAGTGGATTAGAACTGAAGATCCAGAAATAAAACTGCACTCTTACAGTCAGCTGATATTCGACAAAGGAGCTAAAGACATACAATGGAATAAACAGAGCCTCTTTAACTACTGGTGCTGGAAAAACTGGGCAGCCATATGCAGAAAACTCAAAGTGGACCCTAGCCTATCACCATGCACCAAGATCAACTCAAAATGGATCAAGGACCTCAACATCAGACCCGAATCCTCGAAACTACTGAAGGACAGAGTAGGAAAGATGCTAGAACTTATAGGCACAGGAAGGAATTTCCTGAATAGAGTCCCAGGGGCACAACAGTTAGGGGAGAGACTCAACAAATGGGACTACTACAAAATAAAAAGTTTCTGCACAGCTAAGGACATAGCCACCAAACTAGAAAGACAGCCAACCATATGGGAAAGGATCTTTACCAGCACAGCAACAGACAAAGGCCTAATACCTATCATCTACAGAGAACTCAAAAAACTAACCCCCTCCAAGCCCAGTAAACCAATTAGGAAATGGGCAAAGGAGCTAAAGAGAGACTTCACAAGAGAAGAGATAAAAATGGCAAAGAAACATATGAGGAAATGTTCAACATCCCTGGCAGTAAAGGAAATGCAAATAAAAACAACCCTGAGATACCACCTCACCCCAGTTAGAATGGCCTATGCTCTGAACTCAGGCAACAACAAATGCTGGAGGGGGTGTGGGGAAAGAAGAACCCTTCTCCATTGTTGGTGGGAGTGCAAACTAGTACAACCACTTTGGGGAACAGTATGGAGGTTTCTCAAAAAGCTCAATATAGACCTACCCTATGACCCAGCCATACCACTCCTAGGCATCTATCCTGAACAGCAGGTCCCAAGATATCAAAAAGACATTTGTACTTCCATGTTTATCGCTGCACAATTCACAATAGCCAAAATATGGAATCAACCCAGATGCCCCTCCACAGATGAATGGATCCAAAAAATATGGTACCTACACACAATGGAATACTACATAGCGATTAGGAATGGTGAAATATTGTTATTTGCAGGGAAATGGTCAGAACTTGAACAAATAATGTTGAGCGAGACAAGCTTAGAACACAGAAAACAAAGTGGCATGATCTCCCTGATATATGACTGTTAAGATGGGGTGACGGGGAGACAGTACAGACCAGGTCTGTGAAACCAAAAACTTCTTGTCAAATGGTATTTCCCACAGGATTGGGTCAGCGACCCAACATTATGTAACAAAAACCAAACAACTACTCAACATATAAAGGTCAAAAATTGACCTCTCAGTGGAATACTATAGCTCAAAAGCTATGTATGTATGTTCATATAAGACTATTGTCGACATATTGTCTAACGTCGACATTACATTTAAAGCCCTAGGCGAATTTTCTTTGGCATAGGCCACGTGGCTACTGTATATGTTCTTGGTACACTGTGTATTGTATATATGTCTACCTGACCTAGGGAAGGGAAAGAAAAACAGGGTGTAAGATATCACAAGAAATGTACACACTGCCCTACTATATAACTGTACCCCTTGTGCACAACACATTGTCAAATGTTTTTGTTTAATTAATAAATAAATTTTTTAAAAAACAGCAAAAAAGAGAAAATGTCTTGCTTCCATTTCCTTGGAGTTCATTTCAATAAATATTATTTTGTATGGCCAGAAATACATAGGCATTGCACCCTTGTGTTCCTCTGAGAGTGTTGGGCACCAGCTTATAGCTTTAAGAGGCGGTCCTAGGCCCGCTTCTTCTCCTGGCCTGGGGCCGCTAGCCTCGCCTCCCACCTCTGACCACGTGTGCGCCAAGATGGCAGCGTGCGGAACCCAGGGGGAGATCCTATGGGACGGGATGTGACAACTGCCTATAGAGGAAGTCCTGTGACGTCACTGTGATGGACAGCTCATAATCAGCCTATCGCCGTGTCTAGCTAGCCACTCCAAATCCCTCCCCTTCCTGCCGCCATTACTGCTATATAAACCCCACCCCGAAAATAAAACCTTGGATTTCGCGTGACGTTTTCCCCGAAGTGCCTGGTGTCCTGAGTCCTTATTTAAACGTAAGGGGGCTGGGTGGGCGTTTTTCGCGACTTACACATGTCCTCAGCTTTTCACACTAAGGCACACTCCTACCTTTCCCCTGTGGGTTGGGAGAAAGCGCGTGTGGGCCGAGAGCCTTACATGAGAGTATTCTCCTTTGGTCTCACTGTGTTGCATGCCTACTTGTATAATTTATTGTGTCAAGGTGTATTTTAGATCTAGCTTTTGCATATGAGAGAAAACATGTGCCGTTTGTCTCACTGAGCTTGGATTACTTCACCTAAAATGATTTGTTCTAGGTATACCCATTTCCCTGCAAATGACACAATATTATTCTTTCTAGTGGCTGTGAAAAATTCTGTTGTGTATAGGTACCATGGTTTTCAGCTCTACTTATCTATTGTAGGGCAATAGATAAGCTTTCCACAGCTTGGCTATATGTGGTTGCTTTTTTTTAAACAAATACTGTTTAATAGAATCAGGGAGAGAGAAAGCAGGTAGAGATTTGATCATTACCCTGAACATAAAGTGCTTACTGAAATTAAGCAATTATGAGCCCAACTATTCCAAAAAAGTCAACATAGATTAAGAGATTGGGTGTGACGACCCTAACAGATCTAACTTCATTCCCCCTAGTCACTTGCTTTACCCATTTGGTAGCTTTAAGCCAACCTCCTGGCCCAAAACTAAGATGCAACCTGGTTCTCTTATTCTATTACTGTGCATTAAAAATTTTTGTCTTTTTGCCTGTTGTATGTCAGAATTCTTACTAGCACAACTGTTAACAAATAGATGTCAGACTGTGCTTTGAGATGATACCAAGTTCATTGGTATCAGAGACCTGGAGCCCAAGTTGAAGTAGGCCCATTGTGGTAGTGCTGTGGTTGGACAGGTGGTCTGCTGAGTATTGCTACAGTCTCTATAAAAAAAGACTTTAAAGATCAAGTTTGATGCAGAAACTTGTACATATATGCAAAGCATAGAGAGGATTCATTGTATATGAACATGCTTTTCTTTAAGAAATTTCTTAAAACAGTACTTATGTTAGGCGTTAGTGGCTCATGCCTGTAATCCTAGCTACTCTGGAGACTGAGAGCTGAGGATTGTGGTTTGAAGCTTGCCCAGGCAAGAAAGCCCAATAGACTCTTATTCTTCAATCAACCACTAAAAAAGCCAGAAATGGAGTTATGGCTCAAGTGGTAGAGCACTAGCCTGAGTTTAAAAAAACAACAGCTGAGTAACAATGCCCAGACTCTGAGTTGAAGCCTTACAACCAGCACAACAACAAAACTAAAAAAGAACAGTAATTATTTCAAACAGGCAGGTATGAGAAAAACCCTTTTATTATCTCCTAGTTCCAATTTTGTATAGGTTTAACAAGAGTGATTTACATTGTAATAATCAGCTTTCACAAAACTCTCAGTATACTGAGACCCAGTGAAAAGAAAGACCCAAGAGTAAGTTTTCTTTTTAATGGAAGAAAGTGGGTAACACATGGAATTATGAATAAGAGATTAGCCCTTGGCTCTGGTTTTGTATATAACTCAGAATTGGGGAAGGAAACAAAGGAACTCTGGATCCACGATGTGCACATCATGGGCCTCAGGCTATGAAGTAAACAAGGAGTAGGGTATTGGAGGAAATGGATTAGAAAAAACACCTATCCGGACTGGGAATGTGGTAGAGTGCTTGCCTAGGGTACATGAAGCCCTGGGTTCAATTCCTCAGCACCACATACACAGAAAAAGCAGGAAGTGGTGGTATGGCTCAAGTGGTAGATCACTAGCCTTGAGCAAAAGCAGCTCAGAGACAGTGCTCTTTCATACACATTTTAAACATTTTGTTATAAATATTCTGTTACCAGGATGGACATTTCATTCTTCCAGTATAGCATTATCATACTTGATTGCACTGATTTTATTCTCTGCCAAAACCTACAAGATTTTGAGTAAGAATATTGGTCCAACAAAGAACTGAATGAAGAAGACAAATACATCAAAGTAAAGTGGCAAAGCAAGGGGAGAGAGAGAGAGAGAGGTGGGGGGGGGAAGGGAGAGAGAGAGACTGTTAAGAGAAACGAGGATCCAAACTAGGTGGCATGAGAGCAAGAACATGATGAAACAACTCAGTTTTCTAGGATTCAAGGAATATGAGAGGAGTTCATAATAATGATAGCTCCTAGTGGAAATAGGGCTCATGGCATCGCAGATTTTTGGAAGGGATCTGCCCATATACAAGGTTGTCATCCCATATGTATGAGAAGCAACCCATATACCTGAAGTTTGTGTACAAAGGAGTTTGTGTACAAAGGCCAGGCTCAGGACTCAATGGGTTAAACTGTGCAGGTGCCTAAGTTTGGTTTGAACTGCCTATAGTTTTTCTACCCTTAAAGTTCTAACCATAAACGGATCATTAATTATTCCCAAGGAGGAGTAGCCATGGGAAATACTAGGAAAGAAATAGAAGAAAGGGTTGGTTTCTGCATTCTTTTCTATACCCAACCTGTCTAAGATACAAGTTTATTGCTCTTAAAGACATGAGGCAGGAGTTGATATAGGATCCTGGGAAGAGGTGCTATTCCTAGGCAGGTGTTCTATTGGAAGTTCTTTGCAGTATATGAATTGATGCATCCCCAAGAAAACACACGAAAGTTGTAACGTATCATAGAAATTTGCATATATGCCAAGCTTCAAATGCATGTAACATGCTAAAATTTCAATCAAGCCATAACTAGAAAGCAGACATGAAAATTAACAGGCAGACGAGTCAAAAGCTAACAAGGTAACATGGAAGGCTTCTAATCTTACCTTGAGCTCTCCATTGTTCTTATCCCTTGACATTTCTTTTTCCATTTATTTCACAACAGTTAATTTCTTGTCACTGAGATCATGGCAATATTATCACCCACACATTGCTGGACTCTTGGAAAACTAGACTATTAATCTTGTGAAGTTGAGGTTCATGTGTGTTGGTTGTTCTGCTTGGCACATCGTAAGGTGTTTGTGAAATACTTGTGAGCAATATGGAAATAGAAAGTGTCAGCACTGACAGTGTTTAGCTTTCCAAGCTAAAATTCAACTATGGAATCTAAGGCCAGCCTCTGTATACACCCTTCTCCCTCCTACAGGTAGGTGGGGCAATGATTCCAGTTTTTAGGAGAATTGAGAAGGATCTGTTAGAGTGAGGAACAGTCAGTGATCCAGAAGCCTCTGCACCATGAGTGTCTCTGCATTGAGCCACACCAGGCTCCTGGGCAGCATCTCTGGGCTCCTCCAAGTGGCCTCCCTGTTTGGCCTGCTTCTGCTGCTGTTCAAGGCAGTTCAATTCTACCTGCAAAGGCAGTGGCTGCTCAAAGCCTTCCAGCAGTTCCCATGCCCACCCTCCCACTGGTTCTTTGGGCACAAGTATGAGGTAAGAAGTTGATGAACAGGGAAGGAGGGAGGGTTAGAGCTATGCTACCTGGTTAACAAGTCTATGGGTCAAAATCTCTTTTGACTTGTAATGTTTTGGGACATTTATTTGTTTGTCTGGGAGAATTCTAGGGATCAAAGCCAGGGCTTACTGCATGCCAGCTCCCCAGAGGGAGTTCACATCAAGTATTCAGTAAATAGTCTTGAGAGAATCTATCTGTGCTTCTACTCGGTATATTCACTCGTTGACCTTTTCACACTTCTGCCTAGTGTACTCTTCATTCAGATTTATATTATCCTAAGCGGTGAATCCTAAAAGCCCCTTGCAATCCCAGCCAAACATGATTAGGAGGTGTTAAAGTCTGGTTCTCAGAACAGGAATCAGCACATTATACAACAGTGTCATGATTATCTGTTAATGCAGGAAGGGCAAGAATGTAACTCTGAACTGAAGGAGAACAGAGTGGTTTTTATTGCTTCATAGGTGTATCACCAGCTTCTAGAAAACTGTGTGGTGTACAGTGACTATTTGCTAAGTGGAGGAATGTCTTGGTGCACATGAGAAAGAATTAAGTGGCCCACAGTTCGTAGTCCCTAGTTCTGTCCCAGTGCACCCTGGCTATGCCACAGTCTTTTTGTCCTTTTCACTGCTAACCCTTGCTCAAGATTGTATCTGTTCCTTTAGGAAAAGTTTTGCTGAAGAGTTATTCATTTGGTCTCGCTATAAGTACTCATCGATTCCTTCCTGGTATTACTGATTTCCTTGGCAGGGGGCCGGGTGGGGGGGGAAGGCAGGAAGTCTACAGGTCTGCGGTATGCTGCACTCTAAGGAATGACCCAGAAATGACAGGTTTCAAGATTACTTCATCAGCATGGGGAAAAGGATTAGAATATCAGAATGAAATGTTGAGAACAAATACCAGGAAGCCATGAGAATGCAGGGGAAGGGGCCAGCAAGGTTGAGTTTAATCTAATTACATGGATATGTCCTTGAACATTGGTTTCCTCATTCTTCAGTAAAATAGGTTAAACTCATAAATCACTCCCTGAGCATAACATTTCCTGAAGAGTTACATAATTCTACAAGTTTGGGTGAGCTGCCACACCAAAACATCATAGACTAAGCCTAAAAAACAATGAAAATGAACCCAGATGCCCCTCCACAGATGAATGGATCCAAAAAATATGGTACTTATACACAATGGAATACTACATAGCAATTAGGAATGGTGAAATATTGTTATTCGCAGGGAAATGGTCAGAACTTGAACAAATAATGTTGAGTGAGACAAGCCTAGAACACAGAAAACAAAGGGGCATGATCTCCCTGATATATGACTGTTAACAAAGGGAGACGGAGAGACAGTAGAGACCAAGTCTGTGAACACTGTATATGTGCTTGATACATTGTATATTGCATATGGGTCTACCTGACCTAGACAAGGGATGGAAAAACAGGTTGTAAGATATCACAAGAAATGTACACACTGCCCTACTATGTAACTGCACCCTCATTGCACAACACCTTGTAAAAAAATTTATGTTCAATTAATAAAAAAAAAACAAAAACAATGAAAATGTATTGTCTCACAGCATGGAGATCAGAATTCCCAGGTCATGGTGTTGATGGGGTTGATTATTTCCATGATTTCTGAAAGTGGTATCTGTTGTCTATCTGCCTCCTTGATTTTGAAGTTGAACACCTTCCTATATCAACTCACAAGTTCTCTCTCCATGCACATATAACTGTGTCCAAAATGCTTATTTTCATAAGGGCAGTATCATATTAGATCTAGGTCTACCTTAATGCCTTCAGTTTCAATCGCTTACCTATAAAAACCTATATCCAAATAATATCATACATTGAACACATAAGCACAAATATTTGGAAAGTACACATTACCTATAACTTTAATGTAATTAGGTCTGTTAGAAAGTTTTATATACTGTGTGTCAGGAAAATGGAGGAGAACAGAAAAGGAATAGGACAGACTCGGTCGATACCAGGAGACTGTTTACTGAGGAACAGTGAGGGGCACAGACCTCCCCTGTCTCAGTTTTGAGGTTGTACAAGAGGGTGAATTTGGGAGCAGGCTTATATGGGGTCTGTGCAAGAAGGCAGGTAATTGAAAGCACTACTAGGTCTAGGAAGTTGGGGGTTTTCTGTTTGGCCCACAAAGGGTTGTTTACAGCTGGGTCTAGGTGAAATGTCCTGTCTGCACATCAAAGCAGATTCGCACATTGAGGTTCCACCTGGTGCCTGTATGGGCCTGGAGCAATAGGGTAGGGGTCAATCCTTCACTATGGAGTCTATCCCTGAACACTGATCAAGCAGTGCTTGATCCAGTGGTACAAGAAAGATTCTAAGAGCATTTCTAAGCAAGCGCAGGTAGATGGTCCAACAATGTGAAAGAACCTTAGTTTATGCCAAGTTCTGTGGAGATAGCAAAACGCTGAATTACAACCCGGTCCTCATTAACACTGTGAGTCTCTGATTTCTGTTAATGGATCTAACACTTGATCTCCCTGTTGTACAACCATCATGTATACTTCAAGAACCGGACTTAAAAAAAAAAAAAAGTATCATTGTTTTTTTTTGTCCTTTGGTGACAGTTCCAAAACGACCAGGAGTTGCAGCAAATGATGAAATGGGTGGAGAAATTCCCGAGTGCCTGTCCTCGCTGGCTGTGGGGAAGTCAGGCCACTCTTTTTATCTATGATCCTGACTACATGAAGGTGATTTTGGGGAGATCAGGTGAGAATGAACTCTATCCCTGCAGCAGTAGCTCTTCTCTCTTGAGTATGTGCTCTAAAATCTGCAAAATTTCTGAAGAAACATACAATTAACATATCCCTATGTGAAAATATGTCAACCTTCCCATTCCTAGCTTTTCCCCAGCCTACAAACTAACCTAAAGCCAATAATATTTACTGAGAACTAAATGTTTTGAGTTCTATGTGGGCCTAAATTGATTTTCTTCCCTCTTCCCTTTCTTCTCCCCCTCCATCATTTCCTTCCTTCCTTCCTTCCTTTTCTTCCTTCCTTCTTCCCTTCCTCCATATTGAGCTATTTTGTTTTGTAAAGTGCTCACATCTGTAAGAAAAGCATCCATCTACATTGACTTGGGATTGAAACTTCTTTTTTTTTTTGGCCAGTCCTGGGCCTTGGACTCAGGGCCTGAGCACTGTCCCTGGCTTCTTCCCGCTCAAGGCTAGCACTCTGCCACTTGAGCCACAGCGCCGCTTCTGGCCGTTTTCTGTATATGTGGTGCTGGGGAATCGAACCTAGGGCCTCGTGTATCCGAGGCAGGCACTCTTGCCACTAGGCTATATCCCCAGCCCGGGATTGAAACTTCTAATTGTTGGCTGTCCTTGGTAATGGATGACTAGGCCACTACCAACTGTAGAAATACTGCTGCTTACAGACTGCCTTGTGCTGTATATTCCAGTTTCCTTTTAAGCCTTTCTTTTTTTTTTTCAGACCCCAAATCTCTTGATAGCTACAGATTCCTAGCTCCCTGGCTTGGTACGTACATTTAAATGTGGACACTCCCCTTGGCAAGATATATTTTTCAGGCTCATAGAGAGCAAGAACTGATGGACTACTGCTGTCAAGGCATATCCCTAAAAGTGACTGTGCTTCTCTTCTTCTCACCAGACCCATACCGCTTCTTCTTATTAGTATGATGGGGCTTCCATATGTCCTCTGAGTTTTCTCCTTGCAATCTCAATCTGACATTGCTTTAGGTCTCTTCTTGGCAAGTTTGACCACTCTCAAGTTTGACAGCTCTCATAATTACATCAATTGTATGAGCCCAACAGGGAAATTCACATGTTTGAAAATGCTGTCTTTAATGTGTCCAAGAAATTTTCTTGGTTATTATCATCTCCCAGAACCCTTACCCTCCTTAGCTCCCCAATTTTCTCTCTGATTCCACTACCCACACATTCATGCACCAACTCTCTTTGGCCCAGGCTATGGTTTGCTCCTGCTGAATGGGCAGAAATGGTTCCAGCACCGGCGGATGTTGACTCCAGCTTTCCACTATGACATCCTGAAGCCCTACGTGGGAATCATGGTGAACTCTGTCCAGGTGATGCTGGTGAGTCTATTTAGCTCTCTCATATCCAAATACCCAATCACAGCCTAGAGGCAGATTTGATTCGCTAACCCAGAAGACATTACAGAATAAGACTCTTAAGCCACTCTAATGGAATTTACATTCTGGCTCTACAAGCTTTATATTACTTTGAAATTTAAAACAAATGTTTTCCCCCTACAAATGGGTGCTTCCTGCCCTTGTATCCTAGCTCAGCTCTCAGCAAAACGTATGGGCTGCTCTTTGTTCTAAAATAATATTTTCCGACTTAACAAAAAACAATTCTAATTTCCCCAAATTCAAACCAATAACTGCTACTTAAAAATCATGTTTAATTTTATAAAACAAGTTTGTGAGGAAATCTGCATCCCTTCACAAATACTTGCTTTAGAACCATAATTTATTGGGACATATCTACTTTATAAAGTAAAGACATCCTATTAGAATATGTGGAGACACAGAAGCAAGCTGAGCTTTAATAGCATTGGCCACGTGGAGGGAGTGAATGGGTAAATGTCCCTTTCCCATCACAGGACAAATGGGAGAAGCTCAGTGATCAAGACTCCTCTCTGGAGATCTTCCAATACATCTCCTTGATGACCCTGGACACCATCATGAAGTGTGCCTTCAGCTACCAGGGCAGCGTCCAGTTGGATGGGTCAGTGATAGCCTTAAAACTACTAGGTCCTATAATTACTAAGTGGTGGGGACTCACCTGAAATGAATCAGGTTGGATGCTCACTTCCAAAAATGGTGAGATTTTGATCCCATATTTAAGCTAAACTAATTCCAGACTAGCCCAAACCCTGCTCAGCCACAGACCACTGATTCCTAGCACAAGTAGAAATCTGATTGTGTATGCCATCTTCTAAAGAGGCAGTGAGCTTTAAGATAAAAACTGACAGGTGCCTCCGATATTTGTGTTCTTACCATAAAGGGAACCTCCACCCAGAATTCACTCTTTATGTCAGTCTCTCCCCTCATCTGTCTACCTGTTTGCCTTTGGTCCCCCAGGAATTCCCAGTCCTACATTCAGGCCATTGAAGATCTGAAAAACCTGTCATTTTCCCGTGTGAGAAGTATCTTTTATCAGAACGACATCGTGTATAGTCTGAGCCGCCAGGCCAGTCGGGCTGGCCAGATCTCCCATGAATATACAGGTTCTCTCTGTGCATTCTGTCTCCTTTCTGTACCAGGCTCAGGCAAAATGAAACAGCCATGATTTCATCTCCAGAGGCAGCCACTCTGATGCCTCTAAAGATTTGGGGCATACTCATGCCAGGTGCTTCCTTAGTACAAATGTTGGGAGCTAAGATGTTGCAGATGTTACCATGAAATTGGTCATGTTGCATGAGACCCATCCCAGTAGTTCAAACAGAGCCTTTGTTGCCTGTGCTTTGGAGAGAATTCCTGACCTGAACCAAATGGTGCCATACTCCAAATCTTATCCCTTATCCATTGAGTTCCTACAGGGCATTCAGAGTGGGGCAAGAAGTACATAGGTTTTCTGGGGTTTGCTACAGCATTTGGCAATGCTTATTAACCACTGTCCTGGGACAGATCACGTGATCAAGAAGAGGAAGGATCAATTACAGGAAGAGGGGGAGCTGGAGAAGATCAAGAAGAAGAGGCACTTGGATTTCTTGGATATCCTCCTGTTTGCCAAAGTAGGTTCATGTGGCAGAGGTCTAAGGCTTTGCCAGAGGTACAGAGTGAGGTAAAACATGCATTTTTTTTCCCCCGCTGTGACCTCTCACAGATGGAGAATGGGAGCAGCTTGTCTGATGAAGAACTGCGTGCTGAGGTGGACACTTTCTTGTTTGAGGGCCATGACACCACAGCCAGTGCCTTCTCCTGGATCTTGTATGCTCTGGCTACAAACCCCCAGCACCAGCAGAGGTGCAGGGAAGAGGTAGAGAGCCTCCTGGGGGATGTAGCCTCTGTCACCTGGTAAGTGAATTCACAAGAGATAGGAACATACTGCCTCTCTGGTAAAGGGAACTTAAGCTATTCCCAGGCCCTGCCTGTCCTTCAGGATGAGCTTTGTTTCAGGGACCACCTGGACCAGATGCCCTATACAACTATGTGCATTAAGGAGGCCATGAGACTCTACCCACCAGTACCAACTGTGTCCAGAAAGCTGAGCAAACCTGTCACCTTCCCTGATGGACGCTCTCTACCCAAAGGTGTTAACTTCCTGACTCACTCTCCTAAGCCCTTCCTATGGATAACAATGGAGGATTTTTAGGCACACAGCAAAGACAAGAGAGGATGGAAAATCCATGTCTACTTCAGCAGTTCTGAATCTCCTTCAGTTCCACTTTCCTTATCAGTAAATTAACACTTACTTTGTAGTTAGTATAACATGTATGAAATAGGGGCACTTGGTTGGAGACACTTCAATACCTATTAGTTCTCCTTTAACATCTAAGGAAATTTTCATTCCACAACATTGGCATACATCACTTGCAAGATGGCCTTTGATTCTGTTGTTCATTGGAATAAAATCATAAGGTTCTTTAATTCTCCACAGTTAACAATCAACTTTGGAGTCTATGATCTTGTGATTACAGTTCCCTTGATTTGAATTACATGATATTTCAGATTCTAATACTCTAAGCTTTTATTTCTGACAAACACATTATAGCACACACAGACAACTTCTCTCTTCACGTGTACCTTTTTAAATAATAATAATAATAATAATAATAATAATAATAAAAGAAGCAGCCTATTCTTTTTTTTTTTGTGTGTGCCAGTCTTGGGGCTTGGACTCAGGGCCTGAGCACTGTCCCTGGCTTCTTTTTGTTCAAGGCTAGTACTCTGCCACTTCAGCCACAGCGCCACTTCTGGCCTTTTCTATATATGTGGTGCTGAGGAATCCAACCCAGGGTTTCATGTATACGAGGCAAGCACTCTACCACTAGGCCATATTCCCAGCCCGCACATTCTTTATATTGGACAGGATGTTTAGATAACTCCATTGTGATACATGCAAAAGAAACTCTACCAGTTGACATAATGATGACTTAATTGTCAGGATCTGAGATGAGGACACTAAGGAGATCTGTCTGGTTCTTTTGTTTTCTCCAGTGGAGGTAAATGAAGGAGATCAGGTGTTATAAGATCGAGATAGTATTGTTTATAAGAAGTCTGATTTGATGGCACAGAGAAGCTGATGGCCAAATCTGGGTGTTCTGTTATGGCAAAGAGACACCATTGCCTCACCTGCTTTTGGGTCTAGTCTCTGCCTTGTAATATGCTAGCTTTGTGACCATAGAAGTGTCATTCAGTACTCCTGAGCCTCTGAAGCCTTATCTAAAAGATGAAGAGATGAGTACCTTTCTGGGAAGGTGATTAGGAATGTTAAGTGAAGTAATATGTCTTCTCACCTGCTCAAAGTGGTGATCTATGGAGCCAATGTTTTTATGTATGCATGTCCTCATCTTGTGGAGAGACCAAAAATACACGTATCATGGGCATAACAAGTCATCTCTTTATCTCCTTATCTACCCTATAGGTGCCAAAGTCTCACTCGCCTTTTATGCTCTTCACCATAACCCGAAGGTGTGGCCAAACCCAGAGGTATGCGGGCCCTGCAATGTAGGAGGGGAAGATCTCTGAGGACCAACACCTCCTCTGACTTCTACCTGTAGGGTTACTGCCCCTCATGCATTGCAAAGAAACTTGATCTCCTTCTGTCCTGGCCCTTGTGTTTCCTTACAGGTGTTTGACCCTTACCGGTTTGCACCTGGTTCTGCCAAACACAGCCACTCATTCCTGCCCTTCTCAGGAGGATCGAGGTGAGCATCGTTAGTTGTTAATGGAGTAGAGGAAAAGAGGAGTTTCTGGGCATATACCTAATGTTTGGAATTCTCCACTTTGTTTTGTGGTAAATTCAGGTATGTGCCTGCTTGTTGTTGTTTGTCGGGAAGAAACCCTTTGGGGGTATGTCTGTCCCTGAAAAGAAGGTGGCATTTCTGAGCACACTTAAGAAAGGTTGGCCTACCACCCTCCCCAATGGCCACCCAAATACCAGTGTTGGTAGTGTTTCATACTTAAGTGTGCTCTGATGTTTCCTTCACTTTAGGAGTGGGATGGCAGAAATTAGATTTTTCTCATGGAAATTTAATCTCAGGCATGTGCTTTTAGCTGCCAGAATGCTTCAGTGGTGCACTCCTCTCTTTCTACACATTCTCAACCCAGCCTACCACTCTTTCTGCTTATTCTCTAGTCCCAGAACCATTGCAGAAAGTGGTTGGTTGTCTAGGTTTGTTTTCTTAATGTCTGGCATATACCAGCTGTCTCAGTCCGCCTGAGAGGATGCAGTTAGCTCCTCTATTGTAAGGTAAATCTCAGCCCCCAGAAAACAGAGAAGCCACATTTGAAAACAAGAACAGTATATTGCCTCTAAGGAAGACCTATTTTTAATTGAAACCTAACATTAAAAGATCCCTAACATGTCTACTTTAAACCCAATGAACCAGCTATAAACAAACAATTGTAAAAGAGCTACTGTAAGAACCCACATGGCTCAAGGAGCCTTGCACTCCTTGTGGAGTGCAAATTGCCATAAAACTTGTAATATTACTAGGAACCATGACTGACAGAACCATGACTGTTAGAATCATGATTATGCGAGTTCTTCCAGGGCTGAATTATCTTTCTTTAATTAGGCCTTAAGCAAACTGTTAATTCATCAACTGGACTTCCAGTATTTGGATTATCCTACAGCTAAGTACTTTCTTCTAGACATTTGCTGTAATAATGTTGCTTGCACTAAGAACAGTAAAGTTAGGTAAATGCCTAAACAAACCTAATATTTACTTTCTATGCATTCCAATATGGTAGAGTTTTTTGTTTCTTGGTTTTGCTTTTTTTTGTGTGCAGGGTTGGGTCTTGAACTCAGGGCCTGGGCATTGATCCTTAACTTTTCACTCAAGGCTGGCAGTCTACCACTTGAGTCATACCTCCACTTTTAGGCATTTGCTGGAGATAAGAGTCTTATATTCAGGCTGCCTTTGAACCACACGCCTCAGATCTTAGCCTCTTGAGTACCTAGGACCACAGGCATGAGTTACTGTCACCAAGATTCCAATATGCCTTTTTCCCCCACTTAATTAACTTATTCCAAGTGCAAATATTTTTTTTCCAGTCCTGGGGCTTGCACTCAGAGTCTGTAACTGAGTGCAGTGTACCCTTTTGCTCAATGCTAGCACTCAACCACTTGAGCCACAGTACCACTTCCAGCCTTTTCTGTTTATATGGTGCTGAGGAGTCAAACCTAGGGCTTCATGCATGCTACGTAAGTACTCTACTGAGAAGACACATTCCTCATCCCCCAAGTACAAAGATTTAAAAGTTTTGTTTTCTTTGACAAGTTCTCTGTTAAGGTATGGGAAGCAGAGGTGTGTAATCATGACCCTGGTAACCAATAAGAAGAGAAAGGTTTTGTGCAAAATCAGATACCTACACATGAAACAGACACCATCCTTTCTCCTTCCTTCACTCTGTCAGTAACTCATTGAGATGTTTGTGGAATGTTCCATGTTCCTGATACTCTCTCAGACCATAGACTATGGAAGGTCCTTGAATAAAGAACCTCCCTTGCATATATGGAAAGAAAAGGACTGTTAGTAAAGAAGTGACAGCCAACTGGTCACTAGCCCTGAGCCTTTAGGATTTTCAGGGAGTGGTCATAATAGCACCCTCAAGATGATCTGAGGTGGGAGGTGGGACTAGGAAAGTAAGATGTAGGTAGTATGGATACATCTGCACACTGTCCTTGGAGGGCCTAGAGAGTTACAGGGAATGGTGGGATCGTGGACACCAGTGAAATCCAGAAGAAGAAATGAAGATGGCAAGCAAAGACATTTCTGAATTAGAATTCAAAAGCTACATATATATGCTGATGGGCTGTGGGTTACATGTGGAATTTGACTAGTGAGTGGGAGGCAGATGGGGCTTCAACTTGGTGACAGATCTCCAACCCAATGTGTTCTCTAGGAGTTACTCATTGACACCTGCCTTCCTTCTCATAATTAAAGATCTTTTAGGCCGTAGATAGTGATCCCACCTTATATGGCCCAGATCACATTAGAGAACCAGAAACTCTTTTTTTTAGTGTTTAAAGGTATCTTTTATTTTTTAAAATAATTACTTATTTATTGTCAAAGTGATGTACAGAGGAGTTTACAGTTTCATGCATTAGTTCTTACTCAAACAGAGATCTCATGTTTGAGAACAGCAGTAGAGATCAATTTAGCTCTGGAAGAATACGCATTTTTGTCAAAGGTCAAAAACAAATGAACCACAAAGGGCGATCAAATACAGCACTAGACATTATGTTGAAAATGAACTCTACAGCTTGTGGGGGAGAGGGCCAGGAGGAAAACACTGGGAGAAAATGAGGGAAGAGGTGACACTGTACAAAAAGAAACACACTCGTTACTTGACTTATGTAACTCTAACCCCTCTGTATATTGCCTTTACAATAGTAATAATATAAAAAAGTATGAACCAAGACCTGGGGTAGAGGTAGATTTTGTGTGTGTGTATGTGTATGTGTGTGTGTGTGTGCGTGAGAGAGAGAGAGACAGAGACAGAGACAGAGAGAGAGAGACAGAGAGAGAGAGGGAGAGAGAGCGAGAGAGAGAGCTGTGCATGTGCATGGGAAGGATTCTAGTTGAATCCATGAATGAGAGCCCTGACCTGCTCAGGCACAGGCTAGAGCTCTTAGGGGCCAATGCCTGCCCAGGATAGAACAAGACCTGAGGCACTTCTCATTTCATTTCTCTCTCTGGCCTAGGAACTGCATCGGGAAACAATTTGCCATGAATGAACTGAAGGTAGCCGTGGCCCTGACCCTGCTCCGTTTTGAGCTGCTGCCAGATCCTACCAGGACTCCAGTCCCCATTACACGAGTTATACTGAAGTCCACCATTGGGATCCACCTGTATCTCCGGAAGCTTCAACAATCCTAGTGGGAGCAAGGACAGGCTCTGAGGACCTCCTGCTCACTGTTTTGGCTTTCTGTCACCTGCTCCTGTCCTTGTCTGGCTGCACAGATTTTACTTTCTCTCTGCCTACATTCCCTTTGCATCCACCTGCTATGGTACCTTTGTCCCCCTATCTGTTCTTTTTTTTTTTCTTTTACCTTCCTCCAGAATCCCCACCTTATCTATTTAATTTTCTTCTTAATTGCCTTCATTTTTTAATTTAATTTTGTTATCACGGTGATGTGCAGAGTAGTTACAGTTACATATGTAAAGTAGTGAGTATATTTCCTGTCATACTGTTACCCTCTCCCTCATTTTCTCCCACCTTCCCTTCCTTCCAAGCCCCCCTGAGTTGTACAGTTAATTTCCAACATATTCTTTTGTGAACATAGCTGTCGCATTGGCTAACCCTTTATCCTTTATCTCACCATTTTGATGTTCCCTTTCCCTTCCCTAATTTGGATAAGTGTATATACAATACCCAGGGCACCAAAATCAAATGCAGTGACAATAGGGTAAAAACCATAGAAAAGAAATACAGAAGAGAAAAGAAATAGTTTCACATAGTACATTAAAAACAACAAAGAAAAACATCTTGTTTCCATATCTTGGAGTTCATTTCATTTAGCATCATCTTGTATGATCATATGTACATAGCTATCGAGATCCGAAGTTAGAACTATCCTAGACATAAATTAATTATTACCAAGGATACCATGGAATCTATGTTTCTTTGGGTCTGGCTCACTTAACTTAATATGATTTTTTACAAATCTTTCCATTTCCTTACAAATGGGCAATGTCATTCTTTTTGATGGAAGCACAAAATTCCATTGTGTATATATGCCATATTTTTTGATTCATTCATCTACTGAAGATCATCTGGGTTGGTTCTGTATTTTAGCTATAGTAAATAATGTTGCAATGAACATGGTTGTGCTGGTAGCTTTAGTATGCCCTTGTTTGTGATCCTTCGGCTAAATGCTTTGAAGTAGGGTTGCTGGGTACAAAGCCATAGTAATAAAAACAGCTTGGTACTGGCACAAGAACAGGCTTGAGGACCAGTGGAATAGAACTGAAGACCCAGAAATGACTGCAGACCTTTGACCACCTAATGTTTGATAAGGGAACAAAAAAATAGGATGGAAGAAAGACATCCTCTTTAACAAATGGTGTTGCCAAAATTGGTTAAACACCTGTAGAAAACTAAAGTTAGATCCTTATATATCACCTTGCAGCAGAATAAATTCCAACAGATCAAAGACCTGGAGGTAAAAGCAGATACCCTGAAAACATTACAAGAAGCAGTAGGAGAAATACAAAGCTCCTACAGGAGGTACCCTTATTATCTATGGGACTAAGACCCCTTGACCAGGGTGGTTTTCCACACTGGGGAACCACTCTTAACGGAGAAACTGAACTAACCAATGATTAAATCAAGAAGTGATTTGTGTAATTGGATTCTGTCCCTTAGAGTGCTGGATATGTCTGAACAAAGACTTCATGTCTCTGAGATTAGGTGTAGGGGAAGATGTCCCTAGAGTTAGCAAGGGCTTGTCAGAATTCAGAGGAGTATAAACCAAGGTCTAAGGTATAGAGATGTGTGCGATCTATAAGAAAATAGGTCATGCTGAGCCCCTGAAAGGGCAATGGGAATGCCCTGCTTTGGGCTGGATTAGTCCCTTAGGGGACAAAATTCTGCCCAGCTCAGAACACAGTGTGAGGCCACTTCACACGTCACTGTCTGCCTAGAAATTTCCGTCATGAACCACTGACCTTGGTCCTTCTACCCTTTCAGATCCTCATTCTGGATCCCCATCCTGGTTATATGAGTTATACTCAAGTAGAGAATTGGGAGCCAACTGGATCTCAGAAAGCTTCAATAATCCGACAGGAAAATGGGAAAGGTTTAGAAGGCATCCTTCCTGCCATTTTCTGACTTCTTGTCACCCATTCTTGTCCCATGTTAATATGCTCATATCTTCTTTTTATAAATTTTATACAAATGGCCATTCTTCTCACCTGTCTGCTACCCCACCTCATGTCCTCCTGTCTGTGTGCCACTTTTGATCTAATCTCCTTCCAGGATTCCTACTTGCCTGTGTGTCTCCCATCTGGCTACATCTCTGAATATTTATATAGCCTCTGTTCACTTGTCTATTCCCTAGCCTGCCTTCCCTTCTACCTGTTTTTCTTTTTGTACTATTTGCCTGTGCCTGTGTGATCTTCCTGTTTTGCTAAAATGAACTGCAATCACTTTTATGGCTTTAAACAATACATATTTATAATCTTACAGTTCAGGTGCTCAGATGTCTACAGTAACTTTCCTAGGCAATATCCAAAATTTGCTGGAGCTCTCAGGGAGAATCCCCTGTCTTTCATCCTTCTACTTTTTGCTCTGATGGTCTCATGGTGATTGGATTAGTCCTTCCCTCCAGATTATCAAGGAATATCTCCTGTACATGAAGTCAAGTAAGTGTACATATTACCCACAGTTACAACAACTCTTCACAACAGAACTGTACTAACACTTAAACGGGTAATTTGGCCCCAGCCATACTGAACATTAAAACTAAGTCTGATTTTCAATTCTTGCATAAATACACATCCCTAATACAAATTTAAGTTGAAATATTCATTCACTTTTCACCAAAACCAGTCTGATGTTCTTTTCAACCTTTACAAGGACAACAAATGATGATTCTCCTGATGACTATCTTGGTAGTGTACTATTGAAAAAAACACTAACCTTCTCCCTTAAATAAAATGCAAAGTTAGGTTATGATGTTTATTCTTTCCTTGGTATTCTGCAGTATTCATACTTGACTCATATAAGCTAAATATTATCAACATATTGCATGTTAGATGTGATTGTGGTAAGTACAAAGGAAAGATGAGTATACACACAATATACTTATAATAAAATGAAGAATAAATAATCCTTACACTCCTAGTTTCTTCCACTTCTCACATGGTCTTTCTTCTACTACTTGCAGGGTCACAGTTATGTCTGAAGCTATCTTCTATTACTACACAGTGCACAGTCCCTCTGCCTGTAGCAAGCTCCTTAGTAAGTGGTGTCTTTTCTTGGTGGATTGGATGAGCCAAAGCTTCTCATTGTGACTTCTGGACCTTGTGTAGCTCTGTCTGAATCAGGATGTTATATATTTTCCCATTTACTTTAGTCACAGGGCATGTTTGTATTATGAGATGTTCTGGGATATCTTCTGTGATCCACATATCTTTTTTTTTTTTAATTGAAAGGTATTTATTGAGTGCCTGTGATGTGCTAGCTATTGTTTCAGGTACTTGGGACACGTAAGAGAAAAGCAAGGCGCCTGCCCTCGCGGGGCGCACAGTCTAGCCTTCTGCACCCCCTCAGCAAATCACACACACCTGCAGCGGCCCAGGGAGGACATGCCGGCCCGGCGTGTACGCGGACACGGCCTGGCGTGTCACAGTGGCCATGCGGGACCCCTGCCCCAGCCCACCACCCAGACAGCACAGAGGACTGAAGTTGATTTTTAATCATGAATTACGGGGAGGGCGGGGTGTGGCTGGGCGATTAGACAAACTGCTGTGACTGCTGCGGCTTGCTGGCGGCCTTGTTGGCGAGGTCCTTGGCCTTTTCTGTAGCTGCCAGTGCCGTCTCCTTGGCCTTCTCCTTGGCTTCCTTGGCTGTCTCCACAAATGTTCTGGAAGGGGGCTCACCTTGTAGCTTGGCCAGGATGTACTCAAAGCCTTTCATCGTCTTGGTCACGTTGCTTTTGAACCGGGCAAGACTGAACTCCTGCACAGCTCTGGAGACACCAAACAAGCTGGAGGAGACCCAGGCTTCCCGGCGGATTTCCGTCCAGCTGTTGTTGTCGGAGTTCACGCAGTAAACACACCGCTCCTCCACCACCATCAGCCCGGCGTGGTTGATGTTCCAGGTGAAGGTGGTCATGGTCTGATTCTGTGGGTCCACAATCGAGTCCTCCAGGATGTATACCGAGTGAGCAACGTTGGGCAGGAAACAGTCGCTCCGCCCAGCGGGGCATCCTGTTGGTCTTGGTCAGGAGTCTCTGGGACAGAAGCTTCTGGTCAGGGGTGACCTCCCGGTGTACTATGTCTTCCGTCAAGACATGTTTGCTGTAGGGGTTAGGGTACCGCTGCCAGAAGGCGGCAAACACTTGGTCCCAGGAACTTTGGAGCACGCTCTGGCCCAGGAAATACTTCACCATCGTCCCGGCCTGGGTGGGCTCAGCACCCGCGCAGCATCACACGGGGGGGGCGCACGCGGGGGCCGGGCCGTGGTTCGGTGCATGGCAGCCAGGCTCGCAGCTCAGTCACCAACGCGCCGCGCCCCTGTGGCCGCCGCCGCCATGAGGGAGTGTCCCGCCGCGCTGATCCACATATCTTTCCTCACTTTAATTGATAAGGTGTCAACCAGGCTCGTCTGAAATTCAGACCAATTACTCTTACAGGAGAGTAGGTATGTTTGATTCAGAGATGTGAGGAGCCACAACTAGGCAGGGAGCAGTTCTTTTCACTTCACAGTCAAGAGTAATGATGATGTTTGGATGGAAGCTTTTTTCCATTTAAGACTAAGACCTCTAGGCCAAGAGCTGACACATTGTAAGCCAGGAAGGAATTATTTTGCTGTTGGATCACTGTGGGTACTAAGCAGTGCTGCCATGAACATTTTTATCCCTTTACTTCTGAACCCAGGAGCACCAGCAGTGCCATATCCTGGACATTCATTTAAAGCAGGCATAGACTCC
The DNA here is from genome assembly GCF_023159225.1 of Perognathus longimembris pacificus. NCBI lineage: Eukaryota > Metazoa > Chordata > Mammalia > Rodentia > Heteromyidae > Perognathus > Perognathus longimembris. The sequence goes on along the minus strand of NC_063167.1, from coordinate 31,144,189 downwards.
AAAGAACTACACCCCAACATGACAAGCTATTACCACCTAGCTCACACTGTACACTAAGGCAATTCTCAATGTTTCTCTGGCTCCGCACTGCATAATTGAAATATATGTATTCAGAAGTATTTGGAGTTAATATTCCCAGTTTCATTAAATCTTCTCTGTCTCCAATCCAAATTTCAAGCTCCCATAAATTCCCAGTTGGTGCCTTCAGTTTAGCAGAAGGAATTCATCAAGTTTAGGAATTCAATTTGGAGAAACAAGACCTATAGGGGCCTGGAGTCTGCTGAAGGAGAAGTAGGCCAACCTGGGACAGAGTATTTCCACGGGAGCCATAGGAAGCTCATTGATCATAGGGAAAGGAATTGGCCACTATCTTCCCAGAATTTGGACATAGTCCTTATCCCCTTCCCACTTTGTGCCCTGAGCCCTTTGCTCTCAGGAAGCCCCTTCCTGTCCTTGGGGACTCTCACTCCCTCACATTGGTGTAGTCAGGTTTATAGATATGCAGGAAGCCAATGAATTGTCCAAACCAGAGTGGGTGAATAAGGGAGAACTGGTGAGTCTAAGACACCATGTAGGCCAGGTTCCCTGACTGTTGGATATGAAATAGTTATAATTTCCAGGACCGCTTGGGTGTCAATATCAATAGCCAGAACCCAGGTCCTTGGGCAGAAAACTGAGGCTATGACTCAGGCAGGCTCTGGGATCTCTCTCTCTCTGTCTTCTCTGTGTCTCTTGGGGTGGGGGTGCTGGATGTAAACGTTGAGGGGCGGTCCTGGATTGACCTCCTCTCCTCCCACCCTGGGACCGGATGGCCGGAAGCCACTCCTAGGCCTTCCGGGTCCGGAACCGGAAAGAGTAGTTCTGGCTTGGCCCGCCTCCAGTCTCGATCTTGGGTCCACGTGGATGCCTTCAAGATGGCGCCGCCGGTGCCCAGGGGCGGTCCTATTGGGGCATGACGTCAGCCCATGGGGTGGAGTCCCAAGATGCCACTCTGGCCGAGACAGCCAGGCTCAGCCAATTAGCAAAGCCCGCCTTCCCGCCTTCCCCACCGTAATAAAAATCTTCCCTCCCGAGAGGAGTTCAGTTCAAAACCCCAGACTGCCTCCCTGGAGTCTTCTGTTTCCCTGCGCCTATCGCCCACAGGTGAGAAGGGGCACGCAGCCCAATGAGAGCACGCCTTCACCTTCTGCAGGCGGAAGATAAGGCCGAGTGCTCTCTCTTAATTTTTGGGGTTTGGGCATTTCCCCGGGAGATAGGGGAAAAGGGATCCATCATATCCCGACATCTTGGTATCTTTCTCTCCTCATAAGCTCCTCTATTCTGAAAACTCTGTGGTACAGTGGGTATGCCAGTGCAATAACAACTCCTTAGAGTAGTCATCCTCTCATATATCTCAGTTGGCTCAGCAATCCTAACTGGTCAACCTGCTTCCACTTGGCACCTGCCACCAAACTTTCTCTGAACTGCCACCAGGGGGAGGGTCCTTTTCCAGGTGAGAAGTTTATTCATTAAAATGGTAGCTGCCTTCTTATTCTAAGATGGAGAAAACATCTTGAGTTCTACCCTTCCAGACTTCCAGACTCCCTGTTCAGACTTTTGTTAGTAATCAGCATGTGCAAGGCTTTGTTCTGAACAAAGCAAGGCAGTGAGAAAAGACATGTCCTTGTCCTGTTGTTTGGTAGCAAAAAGAGGGAAATTGTCTACTTGTAGAAGTAGACAATTAACTGTCATAATCACATATAGCAACAAATGCTAGATTGAAATAAGTTGGTGATCAAAAGAACCTGTTTGGATAGAGTGATCTTGGAATGCTTCTGTTGGAGACAATACTTAAGTGAAAACTGAAGGATATTAATGAACTAGTTTTTTTTTTTTTATAGAATAAGGGAAGAACATTTGGGATCGAAGAGGAGTGCAGATAACAACAAATATAAAGGATCTAGACTGGAGAAAAATCATAAAATCCTCCAGGAGCTGCCCTATAGGTGGGAGACTCACTGAGATGAGTTTTTAAGTTCATGGGTTGTGTTTGTTGTATGACAGGCCACCCAAGAATGGAAGGAAAATAATGGGTAAGACCATTGTCTTCTGTCTAGCACACTGCTAGTATTAGACCAGATAAATGATAATCAGGTATTAGAATAAGGAGGGGTTCAAATTTTAAAAGATTCCTCTGACTCTGACAATTACTTTGTGATTTTACAGAAAATCAGTGGATGTCTCTAGGTGTTCAGGCTCTTGTTTGTAAAATGAGGTTAGTAACACTGGTAAACTGAAAAGTCATGGTGTTTGCAAAAGAGAAGCACCACAAAAACGAAACAGAATGTTTGTACAGTTTTCCTGCTTGATGGCACTGTGCAGGGTATTAAGGCCAGGGAGCATGCCTGTCTCAAGTTCACCCCTGCCATATTCAGCAAAGTGTTAGTACAGAATATCCGTGACCTAAAATAAATATGCCTGTTCCCTTCTATGGTCAACAAAAGCCACAAATGTTTGAGTTTTTCAATGCCTGCATATTTGGCCTTTGAAGAAATTTAAATGTAAATGAGAATATAAAGTTGCCTCAGTATTAAACTCACCTTTATCAAAACCAAGAAAGCAAGCAATGCCTCAGGTGATCTATCCACGGAAGGCCCCTCTACAGAATGCTGCCATGGAGATCAAGTGAGTCAACCAAAGTCATTTCTGCTTTCGTTTCCCAAATAAAAACAGCTAGAAAACAGGCACGAATAAAAATATAACATTTCCTGTGAAGATATAGCACCTCAGAAGAACTGAATTCTCTCATGATACCTAAGCAGTTCCAAGTTTTACTCATTTTCTTTCTCCATCATTCACAAAACTAATAAGTCTTGACCAAGCATCATCAATAGGCTCATGCCTCTGCTCCAGGCTCCAGAAAGCATAAGGATTTGTGATGCCAAGAAAGCAGTCTTCCAAAGACTCTGATGTAAGTGTCAGAACACTGAAAGGTGGGAAGATGTTTCTTTGTAAAGAAGATCTTCCTGCACCAAACACAATTTTCTGACTTAAGCTCATTTTGTGTGTGTGTGTGTGTATGTGTGTATGTATATATATTGACAGAGAGAATTTGTATCGCCTGTTGTAGCTTTGCTCAAAGCCTCCAAAATCATCTGTGAACATCATGTTCAATAGCTGTGCACATCTAGAAATGGGTGTGTCACATACCTTCTCACACGAGCTCTCCTGTAGATGAGGTGTTTTGTCGCTTCTTCCTGTAGCTTTCAAACTGCATGAAAGAGAAAGCATGGAGTTGTAGGCAGCCCTATGCACCAGATGCTCAACCAAATCCTCACCGCCATCTTAATGGTGAGCAGTAAACTTCCTGAAGCCATTTTGTCTGGGTTTGAATTTTGATACACCTCATGCCAGCTGAGTTATCTTGGATAAATAATCCTTCTACTTTAGATTTCCCATCTTTGCTGAGATTTGCTTGTTTTACTGTTTTATAATGTCGTGAGAAGATATCAGGTAAAATTTGATCAATGCCCTGAAGAGAGTGCTCACTACATGTCATTAATTATAGGCCCGACTATAAAGAACTTGGGGGTAGAAAATAACCTCAGGTGGCCTGTGAAGTTGAGTGGAATGAGGCGTACATAGTTGCAGGGCCCTCTGTCCTTCGGAATCTCACAGGGATCATGAGTCAGAGAAAAATGGAAAGAACTTTGGCCCCATGAATTGATTAATTAATTACATGTAAAAATGTAACACATTAAAAGAAGATACTGAAGGAAGAGCTGAAATACCTTTTGAACTTTACTCTCTGAATTCTGCTCATTGAATTTGATTTTCAAGAGTCAGGAAAAAGCAAGACTGATGTGAAAATAGTATGAGACACACCAAAGATGGTTTAAAAGGAAGGGGGTAATCAGAGGATCTCAGTTGAAGGCCAGTGAAGAACAACAGTATTTCAAAAAAGAAGTATTACCCCCCCACCAAAAAAAAATATTCCATCACCATCCCCAGTGGCTCATTATACTCCATCGCAATTGGCTGGGACAGTGATATGCACTCTACTATTCCAGATACAAAGGTATAATGATTGGGCACATTGGCACCCACCTGTCATCTCCAGTGACATGAAGAAGCACAAATAGGAGGACCACAGCCCAAGCCAGACAGGGAATAAAATTAAACCTTACCTCAAAAATAAGCAAGGCTGGAGCTGGGAATGTGGCTTAGTGGCAAAGTGCTTGCCTAGCATACATGAAGTCCTGGGTTCAATTTCTCAACACCACATAAACAGAAAAGCCAGAAGTGGTGCTGTGGCTGAAGTCATAGAGTGCTAGCCTTGAGCAAAAAGAAGCCAAGGACAGTGCTCAGGCCCTGAGTTCAAGAGCCAGGCCTGGGGAAAAAAATAACCAAAGCTTTCAAAAGGGAGTAGAGGCCTGTTCAAGTGGTAAAGAACCTACCTTAGGATCTCAAGGCTTTGAGTTCAATCCCTACACATACCAACAAAGAGCAATATAAATGGTGTGAACTTGATAAGCGTACATTATATATGTGTCATGAATATTACAATAGAGCTAATTTGTACCATTAATTAATGATGATAAAAACAAGGGATGAGGGTATTGAAAGTGAACATATATTACCCTTCTTTCTTTAGTTATTATCCCCGCATCTAGAACCTTCCATCTGGGTGAACTATTCATCTTTGAAGACTACATTCTTTCCATATTTGTTTTCTCCTTCCCTAGAAATTTCACTCCTCCCCCATATGGTCTTAGCATGTTAAATGTACTGGCCTAATTCTCTGCCTTTACACACTAGTCTGTGAGGTCAACAAATTTTCATTTATTTTGTGGAATGACTTAATGAGTAGGACATCCTGTAGGGTATATCAGAAGGAGATTATTATCCCACCTTAGAAAGAAGACACTGATATCAGAGAGGTTAAGTTCCTGGCTATGTAGATAGTGATCTGACCTTGGCCTTGAGCCTCTGGAATCAAAGTCCTGGGCTCCATCCACCAGTCAAATTGTAACTGAGAATGGATATGAGGAGTCAGCGTGCCCATTTCAAAGTCAGCTGGAAGAGGCAGTTTTGGAGCCTAGTAGGAAAGGATTTTTAATCCTTCCACACACATCTAGTGACTATTTCCCACTTACCATCTCAATTTACCTCTTTGTAAAAGGATTCCATGCCTAAAACCACAGTACTGACACAAGCAGCAGGTTTAAATTTTAGGTAAATTAGACTATAAATTAGACTATAAATTGACATTGAGGATCAAGTGATTTTTTTTTTTTTTTTTTTTTGCCAGTCATGAGCCTTGGACTCAGGGCCTGAGCACTGTCCTTGGCTTCTTTTTGCTCAAGGCTAGCACTCTGTCACTTGAGCCACAGTACCACTTCTGGCCATTTTCCATATATGTGGTGTGGCGGAATTGAACCCAGGGCTTCATGTATATGAGGCAAGCACTTTTACCACTAGGCCATATTCCCAGCCCCAAGAATGAAGTGATTTTTAAACAAATTCTGTTTCATTAACTATGATATTGCCTAGCACAGAGTAGGTTTTCAATAAATATTTTTGAGTAACCTGGGGGGTGCAAAAATGACCGTTGACTATTTCCATCTGATAATGCTCTGATCTGTTTCCCAAGGTACATCTTCCTGGTTAATCAACTCCAAACTCTGAGGTCAAACTATGCCCTTTTTCTCCCTCCCATATGGAGGTGGGGCAATCCTACCAGGACTTGAAATGCTTTGGGGATTTAGTCATAGTGAGGAGCAGTTAGTGATCCAGAAGCCTCTGCAACATGACTGTCTCGGTACTGAGCCACACCAGGCTTCTGGGCAGCATATTTGGGCTCCTCCAAGTGGCCTCCCTGCTGGGCCTGCTTCTGCTGCTGTTCAAGGCAGCTCAGTTCTATCTGCAAAGGCAGTGGCTGCTCAAAGCCTTCCAGCAGTTCCCATGCCCACCCTCCCACTGGTTCTTTGGGCACAAGGTAAGGAGGAGAAAGATGGAGAGTGAAAGAGATGGGAGGCCAGGGCTCTCAGAGACTGATCAACAAACCACAGGACAAAGCCCCCTGTAGAACTAGCACCAAACCTTCAAGTGACAATGTATCTCTCCAGCTGTGCTTATAGAGTGACAGGGAGCTCATTCCCTCAAGGGGAGCCTGCTTTGCTATTACTCAGCTCTAGTCACACACCTTTCTTTAGCAGGTCTGATGCCTGTCCTGGCCCCCTTCCACCTGGGTGTCTGTGGTTGGTCCTTCCGGACTTTCCTCCTCTTACAACTAAGCACAAAGACTCTGCTTTTACCCAAAAATCAAGCTTCTATATGGTTTGCTGCCCCAAATCCCATGCTTTGCTGAATTATTCAGAGCTCGTCCCTGTGTTTAGTATAAAATTACTAATGATTAATCTTTCCAATGATATCAGGTCAGAAAAGATCAGGAGCTGCAAGAGATTCTCTCAAGAGTTGAGAAATTTCCAAGTGCCTCCCCATTGTGGCTCTGGGGGAGCAAAGCCCGTTTTGTGGTTTATGACCCTGACTATATGAAGGTGATTCTGGGAAGATCAGGTGAGAGCTAAGCCCTTCCCACCTGTGTCTAAATAATCTAAATAATTGCTTACCATATTTTTCTTGAAGCCACAATCTAGCATATAGAAAACAGTACTTAGTGCTTATAATTTAAACAGCAAAACAGGGCTCAAGATTTTTCTTCATCTTTTTAAACTAAATTATTTTACCTATTTATATAGTTTGCCTTATATATGAAAGATAAACTTCATATCCACATTGACTTGGTTGTTTAAACTCTAATTGTCACTGAGCTATATCATGAATGACTAACTCACCAACCACTGTAGAACATCCTCCAAGTTATTTCTTACACTTTTGCACTGAAGACATGGTCTCTGTTTTTCACCAACTTACCACATCATTTTGGGGGGTGTTTAGTTTCTGGAACACGATGCCAGTCTTCTTGAGTTTAACTGACTATCATGACTGAGATAGAGGAGGCTAAGAGGGCAATGGGAGGTGACATGGAATATACAAGATGTCAACTGACAGTAATCAAAATGCCAGGGCTGGAAATCTAACTGTAAATGTGGGGGGAAATTTTGAAATATGTTATCAATGTGCATGTAGATAGTATCAAGAAGCTCGATGACAGTTATTAATAGAGGACTGGGATGGGAAAAGAGAGAACAAGAGAAGGTTATACTGAGCAAAACATAGCATCAGCATATCTGAAATACTAGGATAACACTGTTGGTCCAACCAACATACATGAAAGATAAAAATTGACAGGAGAGTAAAACAGATTGTTTGAAGGTGGACACTAGTGGGAGCAGGGAGGGTTAACAAAGAGGGTGAATGAGGACGAATAGGGCCAAAGTACTTAATTTGCTGTTTGAAAGTAGAATTCTAAAACCTAATGATATTTTTGTTTGGAGAAGGGGAAACGAGATAAGATAGTATCAGAAAGGGTGAATTTGATAAGGATATATTGAATGCATGTTTGGGATTGTCACAATGAAACCCCTTCTGTACAATTTACATATCCTGATTTTTCAAAAAAGAAAAAAGTACAAGCAGACAAAACCTGTCATGTCTGCTCCTGGTCAGAACATCAGTGCCTCCAATCCTATTATTTCCACTGTTTCCAATGAATAAACCTTTACTTTTCAGATCCAAAAGCTCATGGTATCTATAACCTTGTGGCTCCATGGATTGGTAAGTACATATTACCTAGAACTACAGCCACTTTTCATCTAGGTTCCCCAGGTACTGTCCCTTGGCCTTACTGAGAGCAACAGATTATTATTGTCAAGACCAATCATTAAATAGAAGTCCCATTTCAATCCTTCTATCTTGACCTTTACTTAAAAAAGAAAATTCTGGCCTGCGGTCTCCTGAGGCCAGCTCCTGCTACACCTCCTCCAAGTGATCCTGAAACATGTTCAGCCTGATATTTACTGAAGTCCCTCTGTGATCTGCCCTCAAGCCTCTCCAACTTTTATCCGACAGCTCTCTTAATCATATCAGATACACAAGAACAATTGGAAGATTCACATTTCTGAAAGGTGCCATTGCTTACTGGCTTTATCCAAGAAATGCTGTCTTCCTGACCCACTCCCAGCACTCTCACATTCTATTTCTCTCACAACACCTTTTTGTTTCTCCAGTTCACTTCCCTCACACTCAAGCCCATGTCCATCTGCTGCGCAGGCTATGGTTTGCTCCTGCTGAATGGGCAGAAATGGTTCCAGCACCGGCGAATGTTGACTCCAGCTTTCCACTATGACATCCTGAAGCCCTACGTGGGAATCATGGTGAACTCTGTCCAAATGATGCTGGTGAGTCTGTCTCTCCCTCTCATGTCCACACACTCACAAAATACCTCATGCTCCACTCTCTAACATAGAGGCCATTAGACATAATGGCATTTATTAATACTGCCAAGTCTATTCCTGTGAGACTTGGTTCCTCAGAAATAAATAGTACAGAAAACATCCAGGCACCAGAACTGAGCCAGCTGCTCATTGTCTTACCGAGTGTATCATGGTAGATACAAGTCCCTCTCCTTCCTTCTCAGCTCAGTGAACTGGGGGAATAGAAACTCCCACCAAAAGTAAGCTACCTGTCCCTGGATGGATTGGGCAATGGCAGTGTCAGTGGTATTGGGAGCTTGCAAGGCTGTCATTCAATCATGATGGCCCCAGGACTTCTGAGTGGACATCATGACCCATACATTGAGATGGACAAAGGAAGGCCCACATTGCCACAGTCAAACCTACCTCATGTTCTCTACCAACCTGACAGTGCTCAGTAAAATTTTGATAAATGAACTAGAATCAGAGTCCAAGATAGCCACCAATAGAATTACTCCTGGCCAAAGCATGCTTTCCTTTCCATGCTAACTGGTGATTTCATAGTTGAGATTCTACCAAATTTTCAAGTCTACTTCCCAAGCTTTCAGGAAACAGAAGGGTATTCGTGCAATGAACTTTTCCATCAACTCAAAAAAGTCACTACTTATTCTCAAAATTCAAAAGGTTTTTTTTTTATCGTGGGTAAATTTTATTAGAGGGGATTAATTGCACTAGAGTTAAACTGCAGCATTACTCCATACTACTTCAGTAATCATTGGTCACCTTTTTTTTTTTTTTTGCCAGTCCTGTGGCTTCAACTCAGGGCCTAAGCACTGTCCCCTGACTTCTTTTTGCTCAAGGCTATCATTCTTTCTTTTTCTCTTTTTTTAAAATTAAACTTTGTTGACAAGGTGTTGTACAAAAGGGGTACAGTTACATAATAAGGCAGTGAGTACATGTCTTGTGATATCTTACACCCTCATTTTTCTTTCCCTTCCCAAATCAGGTAGGCATATATACAATACCCAGTATACCAAAATCATATGCAGTACCCACATATCATACACCAAAGGAAATTCACCTAGAACTTTAAATGTAACGTCAACAATAGAATCCTTCTCTTGGAGTTGTTTTGCTTATCCTTGTCTTATATGATCATATGTACATAGCTGTTGAGCTATTGTGATCCACTGATAGGTCTATTCTAGACTTTTTTATGTTTAGTAGTTGTTTGGTTTTAGATACATAATGTAAGGTCACCGACCCAAACCTGTGGAAATACCATTTGAAAAGAAGTGACCAGATGTATATATGCTCAATTCTGTAATAACATATTGTGACAAACAGTCAGACTACAAATATTGCTCCATACACTTAATTAGCTAGAAGGGCATCTAATCCAAGAACTTGGAACAAGACACATGGAGAGAGAGGAAAGGAAGCTAGTCTATTTAGCACAGATATTCTGTGGGAAATGAGACTGTCAATGTCATCCTCCAATCCCAGGACAAATGGGAGAAGCTCAGCATCCAGGACAACTCTCTGGACGTCTTTGAAGACATCTCCTTGATGACTCTGGACAGCATCATGAAATGTGCCTTCAGTCAACAAGAGGGTATCCAGGGGGACAGGTCAGTGACATTTATTATCAGGATCTTTGTTCTTACCAACTGGTGAGGACTTACTTACCTGAGAGGCAGGTCAGACAGCTTCGATTCTCCCACTAAAAATGAAGATTGGGACCCCAAATTTAGGGACACCTAAGATTCCTGACCTGACCCATTGCTGCCTAACCACACACATCTAATCTCTAGCACAGGTGGAAACTGTCATGTCATCTCCATAAGACCTTTAAAATGGAACTTAGATATTTTCAAGTGTTGTCTTCTCCCATTATTGGAGGACTGTATGGTGAGTTCACTCTGTCTCTATCAGATTCTCAAACCCCAGTGTATTGTCCCTTCTGTTTTTCAGGAATTCCAAGTCCTACATCCAGGCTATTAGGGATCTGAACAACCTGGTTTTTGCCCGATTGAGGAATGTTTTTCACCAGAATGATGTCATCTACAGTATGACCTCTGATGGCCGCACATACCATCATGCCTGCCAGCTTGCTCATGAGCATACAGGTTCTGTCTCCCGCTTCTGTCCCTCTTCCTTATTAGGCTTACCCCAAAATTACAGTCATGTCTCTCAGTCAGAGATACCTCTGTTGAGCTAGAGATACACTCTTTCAGAATACTATGCTAGAATAACTTATGGCAGCTAAGAGTTTAGAGTATCAGGTATCATACAAAAATTCTCAGTGTCATAGTACTGTGATATTAAATAAGACGTGTACTAGTAATTTTTAACAGGACTTCTGTGCTCTTTGTGCCTAAGGGGAAGCTTGACTTCCAGATCATGTGCTAGACTTCCAGACCTGAACCAAACAGCTACCCAGAAATGCACCATAGTTTCTATAGAGACCCCAAACAGGGGAAAGGACAGGCTATGGGAGGTGCTGTAGCTTTTGACTCTGCCTGCCTGGTAACTGTTGTCCTGGAACAGACAAGGTGATCAACCAGAGGAAGGCTCAGCTTCAAGATGAGGGAGAGCTGGAAAAGGTCAGGAAGAAGAGGCGCTTAGACTTCCTGGACATCCTACTGTTTTCCAAAGTGAGTGCCTGTGGCAGAGACCTGAGGCTCTCTGGAGAAACTCAGACCAAGGGAAAACTTTCTCTCAATCATAACGCCCCTAGATGGAAAATGGAAGCAGCTTGTCTGACAAGGACCTGCGTGCTGAAGTGGACACGTTCATGTTTGAGGGCCACGACACCACAGCAAGTGGCATCTCCTGGATCTTCTATGCTCTGGCCATGCACCCCGAGCACCAGCAGAAATGCAGGGAGGAGGTCCAAAGCCTCCTAGGAGATGGAGCCTCTGTCACTTGGTGAGTGAGAGAGAGCTCAATGTGTGGGAGAGCCCTACCAAACCACTGGGGCAAACTCTAGACTTTTTGGGCCCTGCCTGACCCTGAAGATGGGCTTCCTTTCAGGGAAAGCCTTGACAAGATGGCCTACACAACCATGTGCATTAAGGAGGCTCTGAGACTCTACCCACCAGTACCCGCTGTGAGCAGAGAGCTGAGCAAACCTGTCACCTTCCCTGACGGGCGCTCCCTACCCAAAGGTATGAGCTTCCCACACTCACTCAGCAAGCACTCAGCATAGACAAGGAGCAGTCAGAAGTACACATGTGCTTCCCAGTTTGGAGCCCGGTGGGTCTCCTTTCCTCAAAAGTAATTTGTATTCTTAGTTTGAAGTTGGAATGAGAGAAATGAAAATGTTTAACACAATTTAACCTCAGCAATACCTCAAAACCTCTCATCCCCCAATTCTCATTACTGTGATAGACAGAAGATGACAGAAAATCAGAGAGGAACTAAGGTGCTATGGTTGCTTCCATAGGTGAAGGTAAATCAGGAAAGTTCATGGATGCCATGTTAAATGAAATGTGCAGTGTTCAAGGAACCATTCAGTTGCTAGCAAAGCAGATGGTGGCTGAATCTGAGCTTTAATCCATAATGGGAAAACTTCTGCTAACTCACTCCTCACCCGATATGAACCCATTGCTGCTATGTTGAAGCTATGAGAACAAAGGAAACTTAACGGGTCTTGCTCAGACTTTAGAATCTCATCTTTCATCATCAAGTACATGTAACACTGTGTGAATTCCAGAGCAAGAGTGGATTATTAGCTCTTCCTGTGGCTCCATGAACAAACTGTACACTTAAGTGGGAAAGGAAGGAATAGCAGTGAAAATCAATGAAGAGTGGACAAGACAGCTACAAAGCATATATGTGTATACATATATGTAGAGGTATGTATGTACACACACAGAGAGAGAGAGAAGGGGTGAGGGAGAGAGGGAAAGGCAGAGAGAGAGAAAGAGGCAGAGAGAGAGAAAGAGAGAGAGAGAGAATATGAACCTGGCTAGTGGGACAAGGAGAAACCAAGGTTACAAGCACAGGTAATCAAGTAGCCCTGATGACACTGGTGAGAATAGCCACAAAGTTTTCACAATCCTAAAACCCAGTTGCAGGACCTGGTGTGATAGTGACTCTTTCTCCAAGGCAGGAACTGCCCCCCCCACCACCCAGTATGACAAAAGGTGAAGGCAACTAAAACTGAATCAAGGGAAAAAATAAAATAGCTCATTACAGAGGGTTAATTCTAATTATTGGAAGGTTTAATGCATGTTATCTAAGGCTCACGGAAGATGCTTGTTTACTGTGATTTGTCAGGTCATTTCATATTAGCACTGAGCCTCCAGTACTTCCTTGATCTCATGTCTATATCATGGTTTTCTGCTCCTAAATCATACTAGGACCTGTTCCAAGCACCACCTCCAATGGTATCCACCTTGCACTAAAGTTTTAATTGTGCTCCTAGTGATTATATTTGTCATCCAGGCCATTTGTGTATTTGTGGCCCCTGTTCAATGAGGAGCCAGAGCTCTACCCTGCTAGCATCAATGTCTTTTCTGTCTCTCCTGCCCCACAGGTGTCACAGTTACACTCTCATTTTATTCTCTTCATCATAACCCGAAGGTGTGGCCAAATCCAGAGGTATGAGGGCCCTGGGAAGAAAGTGGGGAGGGAAAGGAACACGGAGAACTAACACCTCCTATCAATCCCACACCTAGCCATGCTGTCTCTTCATAGGTTGGAAGCAGGACTTGCCTCCCATGGTTCTGGGTCCTGTTTCTTCTCTCTGCAGGTGTTTGACCCTTTGCGGTTTGCCCCAGATTCTTCCCAGCACAGCCACTCCTTCCTTCCCTTCTCTGGAGGACCAAGGTGAGAAGCTGCTTGCATGGTAATGGATGTGAGAAAAGGGTTGTCCCCTGGCACATGCCTGGTTTTTATGATCCTGCAGTTCCCTGCGTGGCATCTTCAACTGTGGCTTTATTGGTTAATGTTGGTAGCTACATCTGAGCCCATAGGGACCTAGACCCACTGTCTTCCAATGACCGGACAAAACTTCGTGTCATTGTGTGTTCCCACTTTCACTGTAGTTCAGTGCTTATTCCATTTTTGAAGTATGTATTTTCAGAATTCTAGTTTCTCATGTAAATTAACTCGTAGGTGTTTCTTTCCTCTTTGTCAGATATCATGAAGGGTAGATGTGTGTCTTTTCCACATTCCCAATGCAGCACATCATCTTAATTCACAGGTTGAACACTACAATGAGTCGTTGCAAATTTTCATAGCTGTAGAATCTGAAGGCCTACTGTTGCAGCCATGTCTCTGAAAGTTTGCCGCTCATCATAGAAGACATTCATTGAACACCATTAAGGGTTGCCCACACATTTTGGGTTTCAGCAAAATTCTGAATGTATAGAAGGATTTCTTTTTTTTTTTAAAGCTCATAAAGACTTTTATTATTTTATTAGTTAATTTATTTTTTTTTTTGCCACTTGAGCCACAGCGCCACTTCTGGCCATCTTCTATATATGTGGTGCTGGGGAATCAAATCCAGGGCTTCATGCATACGAGGCGAGCACTCTTGCCACTAGGCCACATTCCAAGCCCTATAGAAGGATTTCTATACCATAATGCCATGATCCACTTAATCCAAGAATGAGGGAGTAAGGATATGGACAGCAGTGTCTGAGAGGAAATCTACTCTTCAGTTACAACATATAAAATGTGTACAATGACAAAGTGACCTGAAATAGGTGTTGACTTGGACAGTCATGTTCTGCTGTGAAAGTCCAGAATGCTTCCAAGACTTGTCTTGTGAAATATGGGTTGGCTTCAACTTTACAAATAATTAAGAGAAGGAAAGTTTTCCTGAGTCAATAATTCTGCAAAAAACATAGGTTTCCTGGTCATGGAGCTTGAACTCAGGGCCTGGGCCCTGTCTCTGAGCTCTTCTGCGCAAGGCTAGTGCTCTACCACTTTAAGCCACAACTCCACTTCCAGTTTGGGTGCTGTTAATGGAAGATCACATTTCTAGGATAGCTCGTCCAGGCCTATTTTAACCTTCAGTCTTTGGATCTCAGCTTATGCATGAGGTAGGATTACAGATGTAAGCCATCAGCACCTAGTTAATTTATGAATTTTATGAAGCTAATCAATTTTCAGAGAACAGGCCCTTTAGCATGTCATTCGACTAGAAGGCAGATTTCTTGAGATTAGTTACAAATCATGATAGAGCCATTGGAGGACAGAAGAAAATTATTAGTAGTAATTATTATTTAGAAATATGTACAACCCAGGTGTTCTATTATTGTTTTGTTTTTTTAAAATTTAACTAAAGTAATTTTTACAAGTGAATTAGTGTGATTTCTCTCCAAAGTATGTTTCTCTGTGCTACGCTGCAGGAAGGGAATAGAGAGATCCACCTTCCTGTCCTTGAGTCAAGGACAAGAACAGCCAGTTATGCAGAATTGCATGCCTGTGTGCAAGACACATACCATTCCTTCATTCCTTTGCAGTCGTTTACTCACTTAGTTGCTTGTGGAATGTCCCATAATCGGGAATTCTGCACATTCCTTTGAGTAAAGGGTGGTGCCTGGCGCTGTGGCTCAAGTGGCAGAGTGCTAGCCTTGAGCAAAATGAAGCCAGGGACAGTGCTTAGGCCCTGAGTCCAACTCCCAGGACTGGCCAAAAAAAAAAAAAAAAAAAAAAAAGGATGGTGCCTGGGGGTCAGGAAAGAGGAGGAACAAGTGGCAGAAGGGTAGGGCCAGTCAATGGCCTAAACCTTTAGAAAGTGCCAGAAGAGGTGGAGGGAGTCTTTTGACTTCTACATGAGATGTTATAGGAAGTGGTCCTGGGCATTTAAGATGTGGTGGAGGGTAGGGCATCAACCCGGAGAGATTTTGGATAAAGCTGGGGTATCTGAAACATTGTCCTCTGTAATGGAGGGTTTGGAAGTGTCAGTGTGGAGGGACAGTAGTCATGGAGACCAGAGAAATCTGGGAGAGGAGATTGAAGGTGACAAGAGGAGATATTTCAGGAGCAAAATTAGATAGCTTTGGATTTCAATACTGATGGACTGAGTTGGTGAGGGAGAATCAGAAATCACCACCTGGACAACCAGTGCCCCTTTCATGAGCTCCTCTGCTCCTCTATGAGTGCTCTGTAGAGATGGATCCTAAGTCCTTTGCCCCCACAGAAAATGAACACTGGGTCATGGTACTGACCAGTAGCCTCTACACTGGGGAACCAAACAACTGTAGGAGAGGGAGTGAATTCACCCTTACTTCATTCCAAAATGATAAATAGTAATAGCTTCTGTCAGGTCAGGGCTATTTCAGTTCTAACAGAGTAGGATTCAAAGTTAGGTCTTTGTAAAAAATGAGGCAAGTCAAGAGATTATGAATGAAGGCTTGGGGTAGAAAAGTGTGTGTGTGTGTGTGTGTGTGTGTGTGTGTGTGTGTGTGTGTGTTTGATCTGTAAGGAGAGGGATGAGGCAGGGCTTAGGAAAGAGGACTCTAAATGTCCAACTCTAGGTTGACTCAGCGGCCCAGGTCTGCCCAGATCAGAACAGGCTCTGAGGCCACATCTCCTTTCATTGTTCCTGTCTGGCTTAGGAACTGCATTGGGAAACAATTTGCCATGAATGAGATGAAGGTGGCTGTGGCCCTGACGCTGCTCCGCTTTGAGCTGCTGCCAGATCCCAGCAGGATCCCCATCCTCATGCCACGACTTGTGTTGAAGTCCAAGAATGGGATCCACCTGCGTCTCAGGAAGCTCTGCTAGTCCTGCTGGGGACAAGAGAAGTTCTGATAACTTTCTGCCTGCCATTGTCTTCCTGTCACCGGCTCCTACCCATAGTCCATCTATGTGCATCCTGCTTTCTTCTTCCAACCTGCTTGACAATCTTGCTTCCAGTTCTTCTGTTTGGCTTTCCTTTCCTCTCCTATCTTTGTCCAGGATCCCTACTTGCTGACAATCTATCTTTCTCCTGTCCACCTGCCTAAGACTATGCACACAATCCTTGACTACCTGACTGCCTTCAGACCTACCTGTGCCTGAACAGGCTGTTTTCCTTTCTGCTGCTTATCTGAGCTGAGCTTATCTGCTTATACAACTGAGCTTTCAACTGTTTTATAATTAATTATAGCGATGTTTGTGACAGAAATCTAGTGTTTCGTGATTTTAAAGATCAGAATTTTAACATGGGTCTCATTGGGACAAACACAGGTGCCGGGGTCTCTGGCCCCCAGTGTTCTCCCGACTCGCCTGAGAGATGGGGAAGCTCACCCCGACCAAGGCGGGCCATGAAAAGAAAAGGGTCGAGGGACCACCCATACCCAGCCCCTCCTCACCAGAGGATAATCAGACAGAGTCCAGGACAATGTCTGTGCACGTCTCGCTTTATTGAAATAATCTCTGCTCTTAAATAGGTCAGAGAGGGGCAGGAAGGGGAGGTGTGTACACGCACCTATCTAGGGACTGTGAAGGGAGGCCTGAGCTGTCCGTCAGGGTGGAGGGCCGAGGGACCCTAAGAGGCGGCCTAATTCTAGGTCACAGACCACAGGACCGCCTCCGGGTTCACCACCAGGCGCCATCTTGGCCACATGTAGTCCCAAGGCTGGGAGGTGGGGCTAGCTAGTACCGCCTTTCCAGGTTTGTTGTAATAGCCACCTGTGACCCCAGGGCTGGGAAACAGGCGGGGCCAGCTAATTGCCTCTTTCTGATGCAAGGCATCCGGGCATGCCCCCATACAGGAAATTAAAGGGCCACAAACCTTTAGTGTTGTTGGTATGCTTCTTCTTTTTCCCATTTCCATGATCTAAAGCTGCAATTCTGGGCTTTGGGATGCTTCACTATTCAAATGCAGTCTCATGTCAAATCTCTCTGCTTCTATGTTTACAATACTTGTCCATCATAATAATGATTTTTTTACATTGTTCCCACTGTGATAAAACAGATTATAGGGAACCAGGATGTGGACAAGGACACCTGCACATCCATGTTCATTGCTACAGTATACACAATAGCCAAGATGTTGAAACAGTCCAGATACCCCAGAATAGATGAATGGATCCAAAACATGTGGCACCAATAGACAATGGAATTTTACACAGACATTAGAAAGGAGAAAATAAATAATGGCATTTTCAGGGAGATAGATGGAATTAGAACAAATCATGTTGAGCAAGGTAAGCCAAGATCAGGAAGACAAATGGCTCATGTCCTCCCCGATATACAGAAGTTAGATTTAAAATGCAATGAGATATGACAAAGTATACAGAATTGTAGACACTCAGATACAGTGAGACCAAAAGAGGAGAAGGAGAAAAGCACCAAATTGAAAACCCAAGCACCTCTTTATATGTATATAAAATTATATATATATATATATATATATATATATATATATATATATATATATATATACACACACACAAAGCCCAAGGATTAGGAAACAAAGGATCTTTTCTTACTCATTTGTATTCATTACTTCTTATATGGTGTGCACATGTGATTTGGAGGAGGGCTCAGAATCAATGGAAAAATGGGTGAAAATATGCAGCAGCGAGGTCCACCACTGCACTGAACATTGATGAAAACTCGTGGGCAGAGATAGGAGGGATGGAATGAGAGAGAATGAGGGAAGAGATGATACTAAGCAAAAGGAAGGAAATGTACTTATTACCAGATGTATGTAAAAGTAACCCAGCTGTATGTCACCTCTAAAACAAAAATGAAGTAATAAAGCATAAAAAAATAGGAATTGTCCTCCTGCCATAATGGCACCTATATCTTGGGAAGCCATTATTCATACTAGCACAGTCTCTATAGGACCTCACCATCTCCATCTACCTCTCTCCTGAAAGGTTTCTGTCTACCTGGCAGCTTCTCACATAAGCCTTTCCATCTTCTGTCCTCCTTGCAGTAAGTTCACAATATAAAACGTGCCTGTCTTCCCTTGGATGGAGACTGTCGAGGTTTTCAGTCCCCTCCCTACACCCTCTGCTCCCCCCTGACCTGTGGGAGAGATGGGGAAGGCACGCCCTGACCACAGGAGCCAAGAAAGGAAAGCATCGACAGACCGCCCACACCCAGCCCTCCCTCACCAGAGGACAATCAGACACGTCTGGGAGTCAATTCAGCGCCAAGATCTCGTATATTGAAGGGAGCACGTGTAACTTACAAGGCACAAGAACCAATCAGAACGACAGGAAGGGGAGGGTGTACGTGCACCTATCTAGGGACTGTAAGGGGAGGCATGAGCTGTCCGTAGGGCGGAAGAGCCGGGGACCAATCCTAGAGTCAGCCAGATTTCTCGTCACAGCCCACAGAACCACCTCTGGGTTCAGTGTCAGGTGCTATCTTAGCCACACGTGGCCCCAGGACTGAGAAATAGGTGGGGTCAGCTAGTTGACTTCCTCTTTCTGATCCAGCTGTGTCCCACATCTCCCCCTTTTTGTTTTATTAGCAGGTGGTTGCCTTACTCGAGAGTGTGCCTGTCTTAGGTTGTTCCCCTCTGGGGATCTTACCCGTCATTGACTACCACTCTAGCTCTTCAGGCAAGCCTACCTGTACGGCTTGCCAGCCCATTTGGGGTGGGGGTGAGAGATTGACCCTCAAGAGGAAGCCCTGTTATTTTTGCCTCATGCCTGTACATCCTGGTAGGGACCATGGCCAACCTCATAGGGTTCCCAATCAGCTTCTTGTAAGGCAGCATATTGTTGTCGGACCACCATTAATTGAACAGCTGTGGCTCATTAAGAAATTGAAGAAGCCTATTAACCACACAAGGGCCAAATGTAAATACAAGAATTAATCAAGGGGCCCACAAAAGGGAGAAGGTAAGGGAGCCACCCATTTAGCCCAGTCCAGAGTTCAGTTCGTATCAGCGTCACTCAAGATCCTCTTGTAGCCTCTTTACTTTATCATGGACAATTCCAGAGCGGTTAGCATAAAAGCAGCATTTCTCTTGTAAAAAACAGGCAGAGTCCCCCTTCTCTGGCAGGTCCAGGCCCCAGCGATTCTGAAGGACCATAGCAGCCAAGGAATCAAGTTGAGATTGCAGACCTAGGACAGTGCTAGCAACTCGGAATTCGCTTGTCTTGGCCTGCCAATAGTTTCACTTTGGTGAACGTCTTCCTCGTTGCCCCACATTGGGCGCCATTGTCGGGGTTTTTAGCCCCTCCCTTCCCCTCCCCCGCCCCCTGCACTTCCCTGACCTGTGGGAGAGATGGGGAAGGCATGCCCCAACCACACGAGCCAAGAAAGGAAAGGGTCGACAGACCACCCACACCCAGCCCTCCCTCACAGGAGGACAATCAGACGCATCTGGGAGTCAAGTCAGTGCAAGATCTCATTTATTGAGGGGAGCACGTGTAACTTATAAGGCACAAGAGCCAATGAGTCTTGGGGACTCATTGGCCTTAATGGGGGAAGGGCGACAAGAGCTCACAAGAAGCTGCCCTTCCCCTAGCCCTGGGACAGTGTAAAAAGCTAGCCCCTCCCACCTTCCAGCCTCAACCAGAAGAGAAGACCCTGCCCCTGGGTGAGGCAAACACGTGCGTGCCACCATGAGAGGGGTTGCCCAGCCCACAAAGGAAGTTTCATGACATCACCTGATGGGCAGCCCGGCTTAGCCAATGGCCCAAGTCCTTCCCATTCCCGCCTTTGTCCTTAATAAATCCTTTTCCCAGCCTCCCCTGAGAGAGAGAAGCATGGAACACCTAACTGTCTCCCCGAAATCTTTGTTCTGTGGCTCCTGACACATTATGGGGGGCCGAGGAAGGGATTTCGGCATCCTACTTCAGCTTAGAGCAGTCCGGTAAGGACACGCCTTACTCCTTCTGCCGGTATGAGGGGTAGGGTGGAGTTTCTTTCATAGTTTTGGGGTTCAGGCATTCCCCCGGGAGATGGGGGAAGGGGGTCCTAGAGACTCCAACATTTGGGCATCTCCTCCGGAGAAGTGAGGAGACGGGGTCTCAGAGGCCCGACAAATGAGATCGGCAGGAAGGGGAGGGGTGTATGTGCACCTATCTAGGGACTGTAAGGGGAGACATGAGCTGTCCATAAGGGCGGAAGAGCCGGGGACCAATCCTAGAGTCGGCCAGATTTCTCCTCACAGCCCACAGAACTGCCTCTGGGTTCAGCGTCAAGCGCCATCTTAGCCACATGTGGTCCCAGGACTGAGAAACAGATGGGGCCAGCTAGTTGACTTCCTCTTTCTGATCCAGATGTGTCCCACAGGAGACAAAGGGGAAGGAGAAAAATGGAGGTTCAGAAAGACAGAGGAGATAGGTGCCTTCTGAAGATGTACATGGCATCTGCCTTGAGTGGCAGGAGTCCAGTTCAGTGTTCTATGGCCCACATGATCCAAGAGAGCTCACCCATGTGGCCCCAATGCCCCACACCCACCCAGCTGCGCAGCTCCATGAAGCTAAGTTTGGACAAAGGGCTCTGCTCTAAGACCTCAGAGGAAGAAATTCATACCACTCAGGGAAAACCACTGGCCTCTGGTCCATTTCAAAGCTGACATTTTTTCACATTCATTTTTTAAAGAAGAGCCTCAAGCTAGAGACTGTCTTGAGAGAACTATGAGAGACTTCAGGTGTGGTCTGTCCTAATGCCGTGGGGGCCCTTACAACCCTATATTTCACAACCCCAATAAGAATGAGAAGAGCTGGCAGTCTGGCCATGTGACCAGTTACCTGTCAGCTTTCCTCACATGCAAAGCCTGAAAATTCCTCATACATCTCAGAGAACAAACTATGTCCAGAAAGGGCAAGAAGAGCCCAAGTGGGCAAATGGTTCTAAGTGATGGGTATCAGATCTCAAGCAGCAATTTCACATAGGACACCACCTGGCAGAGAGGGTGAAAGAGACAAATGTGGTCAATGTAGTTGATGCACATATGTGAAAACAGAGGTAGTGACTCTGGTCAAGATGCATTGTATGCATGAAGAGACATTTTAGAAAGAACTCTTCCCCCTCTACAATGAATTGATTCTGATTAAAATAACATTAAATATAATTTTTGGGTTGGGTCTGGGAATGTGGCTTATTTGTAGAGTACTTGCCTAGCATGCATGAAGCCCTGGGTTGAATTTCCAGAACAGGCTAGGTGTTGCGCTGTGGCTGAAGTGGTAGAGTGCTAGCCTTGAACAAAGGAAACTCAGATACAGCACCCAAGACCAGATTTTGAGCTCCAAAACTGGAAAAAAATACACACACATATATATGTATATATACACACACACACATAAAACTATATGTATAAAAGTTTTATTTGGGAGCCATTGTTAAATAAGGGTAACAAACAAAAGAACTAAAGTCAGAAAACTCCTCCTCAGAAGTGCGATGACCAGTAAGTAGGTGGTGATATACATGCTTCATGGATCCACTAAAGAAAGGAATACTCACATCCCAGCAGGACGGGGCAAGATTTACCATATATGCAGAATGGCACTCAATTTAAAATGTGTTTGTATCTGGAATTTTCCACTTAATATTTTTTCACCGCTATTGAGTATAATAGGTGAAACCATAGAAACCTCAACTATGGAAAAGAAGGACCTATTAAGAACCTAAAGAATTAGTACTTTAATGCACCTTTATTCATACTCTCTACAAAGGTAATTACTTAGTTTTCAGTAAGGAGAAACAGATGTGAGTTACTATTAGACAATGATTTTTTTTTTTTACCAAAAGGAAAATAGTGATTGAAACAATGCAAATTTAATTTCCACACTTGTCCCCCAAAGCTATTGGAATGGTAACTCTTTTATGATACATGATAAGTACTTCAGTGTTTCCCTAGCAGTAGGTAAGAGCTCAACCATATGTCATTTGAATGTTTTTAATTTTAATATTTTTATTGTCATTATAGAGGTAGTATACAGAGGGGTTACAGTTTCATAAGTCAGGTAATGAGTGTATTTCTTGTTGGATAATGTCACCCTTTCCTTCACCCTTTCCTTCACCCTCTCCGAGTTTTCTTCTACTGTCCCACCACAAGTTGTGTAGTTCATTTGCAACAAAGTATCTAGTGAGTATCACTGCCACATTTTCCCCTTTGTCCCTCCATTTCTGTTTCCTCCTTTACATTCCTCCAAATAGATAAATGAACAAACAAGACAAAAGGAAAAGAAAACAGAAACAACAACAAAGAAAAACAATCTCTTGTTTCCATTTCCTGGAGTTCATTTTGATAAACATTATTTTAAAAACATTTAACTGTTGTTATAAAGGTGATGTACACAGTCAGTTAAAGAGTACATTTCTTTTTGGATAATGTCATCCCTTCCTTCACTCTCCCAGTTTTTCCCCCATCTCTACCCTTAAGTTGTATAGTTCATTTTTACCATAGTGTCCAGTAAGTGTCATTGCTGCATTTGTCTATCCTGTGTCCCTCCATTTCTGTGGTCCTCCTTACCCTCCTCAAAACAGATCAATGAACCAATAAGACAAAAAGAAAAGAAAACAACAAAGAAAAATCTCTTGTTTCCATTTCCTGGAGTTCAATTCAATAAATAGTATTAAGTATGATCAGAGGCATTTAGGCATTGTGCCTTTGTATTCTTCTCCTAAGAACATCCCCCTTTGGTCTCACTGTGTGTGAATGTCTAGAATACTGTATATTTTATCATGTTCCTGATATATTAGGTCTAACTTCCACATATGAGAGAAAACATGTGCCTTTTGTCTCTCTGAGCTTGGCTTACCTCATTTAACATGATTTGTTCTAAATCCATCTATTTCCTTGAAAATGACATAGTATTATTCTTTCTAATGTGTGTGTAAAATTACAATGTGCATGGGTACTACAATTGGATAAAAAAATTTATCCACTCATCTATTGTAGGACATTAGAAATATTTTCATAACTTGACTATTGTGAATGGTGCAGCAGTGAACATGGATAGATAAGTGTCTTTAAAAGTATCCAAGCTTAAGATGTTCTGGGTAGATGCCCAGGAGTGGTATGTTTGGGTTGTAGGGAAGATCTATGTTTAGTTTTGTTGAGGAACCTGGAGACTTCTGTCTAGAGTAGTTTGTAATAATTTACATTCCCACCAACAGTGCAATAGTGTTCCTTTATTCCCACATCTGTACCAACATTTGTTGTTTGAATTCATGATATTGACCAATAAAACTGAGATGAGACAGAATCTCAGAGTTGCTTTCATTTACATTTTCTTTATGGTCAGGATTGTTGAGCATTTTCTCATATGTTTCTTTAGCATTCCTACCTCCTCTTTTAAGAAGTCTCTCTTCAGGTTCTTTTACGACTGTTTTATTATGTAAGGAAGGGGTTAGTTTCTTGAGCTCCTTGTATATTTTGGATATTAGGCATTTGTCAGATGTATTGCTAGTAAAGATTTTCTCCCAGTCTGTTGGATGTCTTTCCAGTTTCATAACTATGACTTTGCTGTACAGAAACTGAATTTTGAGTTAATCCCATTTGCTAAGTCTCTCCTATCAGCTGTGCCCCTGGGACTCCTTTCTAAAAGATTCTATCTACTCCTATAAGTTCTAGTGTTTCTCCTCCTCTATCTTGACATAACTTCAAGGTTTCAGGTCTGATGTCGAGGTATTTGATCCAATTTGAGTTGATATTAGTGCATGGTGAGAGGAACATTAAAGTCTCCCACTATTATTGTGTTAGGATCTATTATGTTCTGTAAGTCTAGACGTGTTTGTTTAATGTATTTAGGTGCCCCATTGTTTGGCACATAAATATTAACCACTGTCATTTCCTCTTCCTCTTATTAATATGTAATAACCTTCTTTGTCTATTTGTACTTATTTTAACTAGAAGTCTATTTTATCAGATCACAGTATGATTTCTCCTGGCTTCCTGCAGAATGAATTTGCATGAAAGATCTTTTCCATCCCCTCACTCAGAAGTTGTATTTGTCATTGACAGTGAGGTTTCTTGTAGACAACAAATGGTTGGATTGAGTTTTTTTTTTTTTTTTTTTTTTTTTTTTTTTTTTTTTTTTGCCAGTCCTGGGCCTTGGACTCAGGGCCTGAGCACTGTCCCTGGCTTCTTCCCGCTCAAGGCTAGCACTCTGCCACTTGAGCCTCAGCGCCGCTTCTGGCCGTTTTCTGTATATGTGGTGCTGGGGAATCGAACCTAGGGCCTCGTGTATCCGAGGCAGGCACTCTTGCCGCTAGGCTATATCCCCAGCCCCGGATTGAGTTTTTTTTGACCCAATCTGCTGATATGCGTCTTTTGGGTGGGAGCTGAGCCAATGATGTTTCCTGACATTTTATTATGTTCTTGTAGCGTGCTTCTTTCCTCTTCTTGTGTTTATTAAACCATTCTTGTAGTGATTTTTTATTACATGCTGTGTTTTCTTGGCTTTGCTTGTCTTCTTCAGATAGTATTCTTGCCTTTAGTATCCTTTGTAGTACTGGGTTAGTGTTCATAAATTGCTTTAGTTTTTGTTGTGAAAGGTTTTAGTTTTGACATCAAATGTGAATGTTAACTTCTCTGGGTACACCAGTTTAGGTTGACAGTAAATTGTTGTCATTCAGAGCTTGATTAGTACCACTCCAGGCTCTCGTTGCATCAGAGTTTGTGCGGAGAAATCTGCAGTAATTCTAATCTTTATTCTGTTGTAATAAAGTTCCCTCTTTGATTTTGCTGCATTTAAAATTAACTCCTTGTTTTTTAAGTCTAACTTTTCTCACTGATGTGTCCAGAAGTATTTCTTCTCAGTTTCTGTCTGCAAGGAGTTCTAGTTGGCTCTGTCCAATGGGTGGCATTTTTGTGAGATTGCTGAAGTTTTCACTCATTCTTTCAGTAGGTTTTCTAGGCCTTTAGTTTTGAATTCTTCCCTTTTATATATCCTGATTATGCATAGATTTTATCTTTTGGCCAAATATGACAATTCTTGAATGTGCCTTTGTTGTGTTCTGAGTGTTTTTTTTCCTTGACTTTGACTTTTTGTTCTAATTCTTCTACTTTATCCTGATACCCTGCTTTCTAGTTCATTTTTTCTATTGCCTATGCTTTCAACTGTGCTTTGCATTAGGAAGATAGAGTCCTTCCTATTTCCAGGCTCTTTATTGATTTCAGTTCTCATGGAGTTAGTTTTTTGTTTGATTTCCTTCATTGAGGTGTGTAACATTTCTGTCTTCTTATCCATGTCATCTTGGATGTCCTGCATTTTCTTCATCATTTCCTCCCTGTATTCTAGTTTTGTTTTGTTTTTGTTGCCAGTCCTGGGGCATGGACTCAGGGCCTGAGCACTGTCCCTGGTTTCTTTTTGATCATGAAGAAAGGAGGAACAATTTTAAATTAATTGTGAGGGAACTGACCATTGAAATAAAAGGGCAAATCCATGATCAACTAGAAGAATACAGGGGTTGGGGATATGGCCTAGTGGCAAGAGTGCTTGCCTTGTATACATGCAGCCCTGGGTTCAATTTCCCAGCACATATACAGAAAATGGCCAGAAGTGGCGCTGTAGCTCAAGTGGCCGAGTGCTAGCCTTGAGCCTTGAGTTGAAAGCATAGGCAATAGAAGAAGTGAACTAGAAAACAGGGTATCAGGAGTTGAGGATAAAGTAGAAGAATTAGAACAAAAAGTCAAAGTCAAGAAAAAAAAACACTCAGAACACAACAAAGGCACATTCAAGAATTGTCATATTTGGCCAAAAGATAAAATCTATGCATAATCAGGATATATAAAAGGGAAGAATTCAAAACTAAAGGCCTAGAAAACCTACTGAAAGAATGAGTGAAAACTTCAGCAATCTCACAAAAATGCCACCCATTGGACAGAGCCAACTAGAACTTGCAGACAGAAACTGAGAAGAAATACTTCTGGACACATCAGTGAGAAAAGTTAGACTTAAAAAACAAGGAGTTAATTTTAAATGCAGCAAAATCAAAGAGGGAACTTTATTACAACAGAATCTTCTAGTTGATCATGGATTTGCCCTTTTATTTCAATGGTCAATTCCCTCACAATTAATTTAAAATTGTTCCTCCTTTCTTCATATTCACTATCACTATCTCTCTGTGTTGTTGGTTTTTGAGGGTAGCGTATTGTCTTGTTCATGAATTTTGTGATCTTTCACTGTGATTTATGCATTTGGGACTCTGGGACTGCAGGAGCAGTTCAATTCTGATATTACATTCAGGATGTGGTTTACTGGATACCTGAGGTATCTTTGTGCCTGCCAATGTTCAGCACTGAGTGGCACAGGCAGTGTAATCAATCCCAGCCAGATGTGGGGTCCCACTTTGAAGTCATGTGTAAAAGGGCATGACAGTCTATATTGATCCCCACTGGAGGTTGGCCTCACCTGTGTGGTTCCTTACTGAGGGGTGTGGGAAGTCTGATTGGTCCTAGCCAGGGTTGGGCCCAGTGACAGGGATCCTGTGTGGAAGTATGTGGTTAGTCTAATTGGTCACCACCCTGATTTGGACTTGTCTGTGGCATCCTGTATGTATGGGCATGGCAGTCTAATGGGCCCCCACATTAGTAAAGGTTGGTCCTGACTTTGGGGTCTCTTATGGGTTGATGCGGGCAATCAAATGGATTCCTGGAGATTAGGCCAGCAATGGAGTCCTATGTAAAGGAGCTCAACAGGCTAATGTGCCCCAGACAGAGGCTGAGTCCACCTGAGGAATCCTGGAGCAATGTGTGGTAAGTTTAATAGTTCCCCTCCGAACTGGCTAGCGATTTTTAAGACTGCTAGTTCTTGCAGTTCCCTGGCAGGCATGTGTGATCTTTCCCAGGTAGCTGCAAAAGGGGTGGGAAAGGGATCCAGGCTTCTTTGCCCTCTTCCAATATGGTGTCCCTTTATAGGTTGGGGAGGGGAGTGAGAGGTGAAAGGTGGGGTAAGAGGTGGGGGCGGGGGGAAAGTGTCCAGGCCAAGCACTCTGCATCATCACCAGGCTGGTATCCTGGGAGAGGGTTCCTTGATGGGGTACTCATGCATTGGTTCAAGCGGACCAGCAGAATTGTGGTGAAACCTCTCTACTGGTCTTTTCCTGTTTTTGTTTGTTTGTTTGTTCTGCAGTTGTGGACCTTCAAGTATGTTGTGTCTGTGCTATCTGGCTGAGATAGCTTAGCCAAGCTGCTGGAGGAGTGGGGGAAGGAAGGGACACTTTGGGGTGGTGCCTCTTGGCAGGTCTACATCCTTGTGCACTGCGGTATAAATTCTTTGTTAGTGTGTCTCTCTTCCTGTTTATAATTTTCTTGCTGCATTCTCTTGAGATGAACAATATGCAAGGCCCCTACATCTCTGCTTAGTCAGGGAGTGCTTGCCTGTCACTACTCCTCCTTCTTCCCTACCCTAAATGCATTTTAAAGGCCAGAAGAAATGGAAATTCTAAAATAACTAAATTCACCCAAGAGAGAAAGAAAACTTGGACTACTCCCTGTAGAAAAGTGTAATTTCATAGGTTAGTTCTATGTTAAAATTTTTCTTATTTGATAGTTTCCATAAAGAAAATACTTAACTGAGAAAGAAAATACTTAGAAATTAGTGTTTGCCTACTGAATAAAACTATCTGCCTCGTGAGTTCAGTTTATCTTTGGAACTTTTATCAAATGCCATACATTCATGCTAAATAAGCCATCTGTAGAAAGTAATCTCTTTAAGTGTCATGGACCCACTCTGGCCTTTGGGAAGCGGGCAAGAGTTGAAAGCTATTTATGGCCCCTGCACTGGTTTATCATTGATCTGACTTTGATTGGCTTTGTTGTCACTTTGGTAATTGTTATATATTCTGCTCAGAAAAGATAATCCAGGACAGAACAAATTCCCACAGTACTGGAATGAAGCAGGATAACACTTGGAAGGATGGGAATATGATGGATATTATTCTTTCTGCCCAGGTAAATGTTCCAACTGTCTAAGTCTGTTCAAACAGCTAGTCAGTTGTGTAGAGTTCGGGTGTGGAGGCAAAAGCAAGACTGGCCAACTAAATTTGACAGTAGTTTGGAACTGAAGGTGTGGCTCACTCAAGTGGTAGAGTGCCAGCCTTGAGCAAAAATGCCAAGCTCTAAGAGCATGAGGCCCTGAGCTCAAGCCTCAGTACTGGCACAAACAAACAAAATAAATAATTTTAACAGCACTATGAGTGGAGAAATTGGCTCCATGCAGTTTGGGGTAGACCGAATTCTGCAACTCTCCCACTAGAGGGAGTCAGTAATGACTAAATGATTTATTTGACAGGATTAGAGAATGATAATATAGTACACGGGATATAGAGAATCCCAGGAAATAGATCACACACACAAGCATTAAAATGAGGATCTAGTGTTCAAAAAAAATCTGGAGGAACTGGTGCTGCGGTTTAAAGTGGTAGAGTGCTAGCCATGAGAAAAAAGAGTTCTGGGACAGCGCCTAGGCCCTGAGTTTAAGTTCCATGACTGACAAAAAAAGTCTGGAAATGTTTGCCTGAGAAGAATACCAGTCCATTTTTAATGAAAGTGACTGATAAATCCCATAAATGTTGCTTTATTATTAAATGCATTAAGTGATACATATATGTGTGTCTACATGTGTATGTGTATCTGTACAAACATATATAGAGCTATATATGCACCATATTTAATATATAAACATTATATATGTATAGACTATATACACCTAAAAATGCATGTATATACTTATAGGGTTTGTCACTTCTGGAACCAAACGAAAGGCTGTACATTTTATACTTAGCTAAATCTCCACATGGAACCATGATCGTTAATTGTTGCTGAGGCACCCTGCTCGGAGCCAGCAAGAGAGAAGCAGGATCAAGATCAGAAAGCTAGTGGAAGCAAGGACACCAATCTAGAGAATGTGGTGAATTACACTGGGGCTGGGTGCAGGCCACAGGTTCCAGGATCAGAAGCACCAGCACCCAAAATCTCACCAGGCCCAGATAGGGTTGATGAAAAAAAGGAAAAATAGAAGTAGAGCTACTATGATATCTTCCCATACCACTTCTGGGATACACAAAAACAGAAGAATCCAAGTCAACTTAATGTAGTCAGTGTTTCCATATTAATCTTGACCCTGTTTGCAATAGCTAAAGCATGGAATCAACCCCAGGTGCCTAGCAACAGATAAGTGAATGATGAAAATGTGTACCACACACTCACACACACTGGAATTTTACTCAGTAGCTAAGAAGAATAAAACTATGCCATGTTCTGAAAAATGGAAGGATCTGAGATCATCCTACTAAGTGAAACAAGCTAATTCTACAAAGAGAAGTTTTCTCTGTAAATTAAGAGGAAAACACAAGATCATGAAAATAGAGGTGGGACTAGTAGGGAGTAGAAAGAGAGAGTGTGAAGGGTGAGAGCACTGAAAAAGAGTAGTGGAGAATATCATCAAAGCACCTTGCTTGTATATATAGAAGCATGCATACTGAATCTCCTTACGATATAAAACTCACCTCAATTTTTTTTTGTACCACAGCCTTATCTTTTACAATTCATGATCTATCCAAACAGGTTAGATCACAAAGAGTTGCTTACAGGCTGAGTCCTATCAGAACAGCTCCTGCTTTTCTCTAATCCCTGTCCCTTGGGGAGTATGTAAACAATCAAAGGAAATCAATCTGCATTGACTGTACAAAGCACCTGATTCCAGATGATATGTGTATCCTGGGTTCTCAGTTCTCTGGCCTAGCACTGTCACACAGTCTCTCTCTCTCTCTCTCTCTCTCTCTCTCTCTCTCTCTCTCTCTCTCTCTCTCTCTCTCTCTTTCTCTCTCCTCTTGGCAGTTTGAACTGTGGTGATGATATAGTGAAGAGCCAGACTAAAGCCATTTTGAAGTCAGGCCCCACTTTACCACTCGAACCTGAGATAAGCAGGCCCTGTGAGCAAACCCAGGACAAGCTTATTAGGGCACCGTCAATCAAGAACTCTAACCACCTGGGAATGCTTAACTCTAACCACCCCAGTAATGCCTCAAGCCCTGAGCCAATCAGATTTGTACCCATGTCCTAATCTTGCTTGCTTGAACACCTGATTGCTGTAACTTTATTTTTTGCCTTTATAAGCCCTGCGCAATCGCAGCTTGGGGCTTCCTCCTAACCTCCGCTGTGTCGGTGGGTAGGACGAGGCCCGAGTTGCAGTTCACCTGAATAAAGCCTTGCTTTTGCATTTCGGAACATCTGAGTCTCAGTGGCCTTCTTGGTGGTCTTCTCGCGACTTGGCATAATAGTTGGGGGCTCGTCCAGGATAGCCCCAGAGACCCCCGAGACCCCAGACTCTGAAGGTAAGAAAACAGCGCTGTTCATTTGTCTTTGTCTTGTCCTGTAATTTGTCTGTTTGTCTGCTTTGCTTCCTTTTTGAGGACGGCCGTTCCAACTAGTATTTCTTGAAGGGGTTGTTGAAGCAGACGCGCTTACTCGGCAATCCTGGGGAGACTGGGGGACGCCCCAGACTCTCCACCCTTGAAGGGGGACACCTGAAATCCCACCTTGAACTTGGGTCTTGAACTTGGGTCCACTCCTTCTGCACCCTTCAGGCGGTTGTGGGCCAACTTGGGAGATCTCCAACTCGTAGCTTTTCTTGTTTTCAGGCCTGTGTGTTTTCCTCCTTTTGTATTAATTGTTTTGTTTTTGTAGCCTTTTGGACTGAACATCTGATCAGAGCTATGGGTAACGTTCTATCTTGGGGACCTCCATCTAGCCCCCTAGACTTGATCCTAGCTCACTGGAGGGAGGTTAAGGAGATAGCTCAGAACCAAGGTGTGGCCCTTAAGAAGGAAAAGTGGATCACCCTCTGCAAGTCAGAATGGCCCACCTTTGAGGGAGCTAATTGGCCACCTGAGGGGAGCTTTGACATAGGTAAGATGAGGACTTTGCAATGCCTAATCTACACCCCTTGTTCGGGCCATCCAGACAAGAGAAAAACCAAGAAGGAAGAAAAGAAATTGTACCCACCTGTCCTCCAGGGAGGAAGCACAGAGGAGGAAATGTTTCCCCCTCCATTCTCCCCACCCCAGTTAACTCTACAAGAGGAGGACTCTGAGGAAAATGTTTCAGCTGTGCCCTCCGCTCCAGAGGGTCCCGCCCAGTCAACTCGCCAGCGTAGGCAGCCCAGGACAAGGACATGTCATCCCCGAGTCCTGACCCGCAGCCGCCAACCGGGGTGGACACGGAGCCAGCCCAAGCCACCAGCAGGTGGCGGGGGGGGGGGGGCGGGGGGGGAGTGACTCCACCGCGCAGCGCTGTTGTCTGTGTTGTTTGTGATTCTGACAGTCTCTTCTGTGTCAAACCTGCATAAGATGTATAGGCGACAGCTCACAATCAGTATGAGTGTCCACAAAAAGAACTCTGGGGGACCCCCACCCAGCCTTCTTCAGCAGAAAATTATTTGGTGTGCTAAAATGTTTCACTAAGACTAAAAATGTTTTACTAAGACTATCAAGCCCTGGAAAATGAGGATGGAGAATGCTAAAATAATTTGTTAAAGGTTTTGTCTTAAAATTTGAGTGTTGTAGGAGTAAGATTGACAAAAATATCTCTTGCCACTGGAAAATGTACGGCCGATGTTTATTTTGCGCGCTTTAAGATCTTTTTTTTTTTTTTTTTGGCCAGTCCTAGGCCGTGAACTCAGGGCCTGAGTACAGTCCCTGGCTTCTTTTTTGCTCAGGACTAGCACTCTGCCACTTGAGCCACAGCGCCAATTCTGGCCATTTTCTGTATATGTGGTGCTGAAGAATCGAACCCAGGGCCTCATGTATACGAGGCAAGCACTCTTGCCACTAGGCCATATTCCCAGAATATGTATGTATATGTGCATGTGTGAGTGTGAACATGTTCAAGACTGTTAGTATGATGTAAAATTGAGTGAATTTAAGTTTAAATTCAAATGGTCAAGTTCGGGCATTACCAAATGTTTTAAAAGATTAGTACATTGTTTAAAAAAAACAGGAACTAGAGTTAAAAAAGGATTTCTCAGGGTTCTTTAATTAGCAGTCAAAAAAAGTGGGTATCTTAATTAAGACTTGATTTAACAAAGGGCAAGCTGGCATGAATTCATCAAGCCAGCCCTATGGAGTCAGGATGGAGCCAAGAGAGGGCTTTCTTTCATCTTTGTTTTCAGGTGAACATTGGAAACCTTGTGGTAAAAATGAATGATTTGACTGGAATTTCTAAAACTACCCCTTGAGAGATACTAAGAATTGGAAAAGTTTTTTAAATGGTTGAAAAGTTTATTTATCTGATGTGATTCAATTCCTATGCTATTTTTGTAATTTGGATTTTAAAGGATATATATTAAACTAGTGGGGATAGAAGTAAACTCTCATTAACTCTATGTATGTAGGAAGAAATGGCAAAATGGGCTAACATTTCTCACTAATTTATTGAAAAGCTTAATGGATAAGTATTTCTAATTCTGTAATTGTAATTCTTGCATTAAGGAAAAATTGTCATTTGAGTTCAAAGATCTTTATGCCATGTGGTAACTGGGACTGAAGAGAGAGAGAGAGAGAAAAAAAGAGGCTTTTTTAAAACAAGCAGCTGGGAGGCAAAGGGCAGCACCTGGTTTCAGAATGCCTGTAAGCTTCAGTTTTTCCAATGCAGATAAAAGCTAAAGTGTTACTGTAAAGCAGAGGTTAGTAAAAAGGCTTTGGAAATCAGGAATACATTTCTAGATAAGAAATTTGGAAGTAAAATTGTCCTAAATGATTATTGCAAAGTGAGAAAAGGAGAATTATGCCTACCAAAAATGTTTAATTGCCATTCCAGCTTCTTTATAGTTTTTTTGTAACAGTTTCCAGCAGGCCCACAGAGAAGCACAGGTGATTCCTACAAGTTTGTCAAGATCTAACACTGGCCCTTAATAAGTTCCAGGTAAGAGCATGCTTAAAAACTACTTTTGTGTGGACCACCTTGTTACTTTTAATTGGAGTAAAGTGGCCTTTTGTAAGACTCATTGATCTGAAATCTGTGGTTCAAAGACAGCTCGGGCAAAGTTCCCTGTGAGAGTCTTCATCTCTAATCAACCAGCAAAGTGCTGGGAACAGAGTTTTGAGTTGTGTGGAGCTTAAAGTAGCACAGTGCTAGCCTTGAGCTGGAGAGCTGAGGGACAGCACTCAGGCCCTGAGTTCAAGTGCAGCAATGGTAAAAAATGGAAAAGTCACTCCTGGGACAAAAGTGATGGAGCATCCAGAGGCAGTAAGCCACTGCTAGGATGGCAGAGATGGTGTCAGATCTTAAGAGTCACTCATATTTGGCCTTTCAAAAGCTAATTAAGCCGGGAGGCCCTAGAAGAATAGTTCATAAGCATGCCTTTGTAATGCCCATATCTGTCTAATTGGGCAGGAACTTGCCAGTCATCTGTGATAGTGGGTAGTAAAGCTGTTTGCCAAATGGAGGGATAGTTTAAAATCCCAACCCCCGCATCTACTCAAAGCCCTGACTGGCAGTGAGAATTTTAAGCTGATACATCTGTTCAGGAAAGAAAGCTTGTAGACCTAAGATTGTGTCCTTATTGAGATCTGTTAAAGGCCTGCAAAGGTAATGTAGGCATTTTTTTTTAGGTCATCAGAAATCAGTTCCCCAGCAAGTCAGGAAAGAGCTTTTACAAACCAGAATGTTAAAATGCACAAATTTGTAAACCTGAAGTCACCTATCTGGGCTTCATATTAAGAGGGCAAGCATTGGCTGTCGGATGCATGTAAAGAGACTTTGCTAAAAATCCCTGTGCCTAAGTCAGCCAGACAAGTCAGGGAGTTCCTGGGAACAGCAGGCTTTTGCCGGCTGTGGATACCTGGGTTCGCTGAGATGGCCAAGCCTCTATATGAAGCCACCAAAAACCTCCCAGAGTTTCATTGGACTGAGCAGATGAAAAGATTGCCATTATGCACTGTTCAGGTCATCAAAAGGGAGTTGATTCGGTGACTAGAGGGAATAATCTGGCCGACCAGGCAGCCAAGGAAGCAGCCCTCCAGCCCAGAGCAGAAGTATTGACTCTAGTAGACCCAGGGCCATGAGCTTTGCCTCCTGTGCCCCAGTATTCCCAAGAAGACTTGGAGTGGACAAAGAAAATTCCCATGGCCCACAAACCCCCGGACAGAGAAGGAAACAATGACTGGTGGAAAACTTGTGAAGGGAAAGTTATCTTGCCACAAGGGCTGGGTAAGGGGATCCTTAAGAGAATCCACCGAGCTTCTCACATGGGAACCCGAAGAATGCAGGACTTGCTCCAACACTCCAAAGTGAAAATTAGACAAAGAGATCAACTTATTGAAGATATTGCTAAAAATTGTAAGGCCTGTCAGCTCACCAACACCCCCAATCAACCAGTTACTAAAGGAGCTCGCCTCCATGGGGATAGGTCAGGTGTGTATTGGGAAATAGATTTCACCTGGAAAATTTGGATACAAATATTTGCTAGTTTTTGTAGAAACCTTTTCAGGATGGGTTGAAGCTTATCCAACAAAGCATGAGACTGCGAATGTAGTGGCTAAGAAGATCCTGGAAGAAATCCTACCCAGGTATGGCTTCCCATCCACCACTGGGTCAGACAACGGACCGGCCTTCGTCTTAAAAGTAAGTCAGGGAATAGCCACTGCACTGGGGACGGATTGGAAATTGCATTGTGCTTATAGACCCCAGAGTTCAGGACAGGTAGAGAGAATGAATCGGACTCTAAAGAAACCTTAACTAAATTGGCCTTAGAGACTGGCGCAGACTGGGTGTCACGCCTTCCTTTTGCTCTTCTTAGAGTAAGAAATTCTCCCTATCAGCTTGGCTTTACTCCTTTTGAAATAATGTACGGGTACCCCCGCCCATTATCCCTAGCCTTCAGACTGAATTTTTTGCTGATTTGGATGATAATGAATTTTTGTGTAAACTTGATAATTTGCAGCTCGCGCACAAGAGTATGTGGCCCCAACTTAAGACATTATATGATTCCGCTTCTGTCCCTACCCCCCATTTATTCAGACCAGGGGACTGGGTGTTCATCCGGAGGCATAACCCCAAATCCTTAGAACCACGGTGGAAGAGACCCTACGTGGTGCTACTGACTACTCCCACTGCCCTCAAGGTAGACGGCATCACCACTTGGGTCCATTGCTCCCACGCCAGGCCAGCTGACCCCTTTGCCTTGGACGAAGACTACCGTGGTGGAACATGGGAGGTCTCCAAGCACCTGACTCAGCCACTTCGCCTTCACCTCAAGAAAAGAAAGTTAGACTGAATATTGTTATAATTTTCTTTTTGCCTTCTTTCCTTGCTACCCTGGTTAATGTGGATGCTATTTTGGCAGCTCACTCCAAAGTGGGGTGACCCCCTTATTTTAGCAACTAGCAGGAGTCCTGTAAAGTCCCATGCAAGCAAGAAGGCATTGGTAGTTTTGGGCTTGCTCAGGAATACGGGTATAGCCACCCGACCCTTAGAGCACAGCTGAGAAGTTTAGCATTCTATGTATTATTTTGTTGCTGACATTTGGATCCTAAACACAGCTAATGGTAAGTCTGTATAGGTGAAAGTTAATTTCCAGTTTGAAGTAATCCTGCAGTCCCTTGGTAAAGTAGACTAAGGTTGTAGGTTCCTGGCTAGGTAACGTCAACGTCCCTGAGTCAGCCTAAAGAAGTTACAGAAGATGAATGATCTTCACCCATCAGCCCCCCTTTAAAACGAAGGGGCCAGAGTTGTTTTTGGTTACTACTTTGGTCCCTATCGGCCCATGCCTTATCTCTATATCATCCCCTAGACATGCAAGCCATTGAAATGGACAGAAGGGAGCCATGATTGGCTCCCAAGGTACCAAAGAGAAAAGGGGGAAAATGAAGAGCCAGACCAAAGCCATTTTGTAGTCAGGCCCCACTTTACCACGCGAACCTGAGATAATCAGGCCCTGTGAGCAAACCCAGGACAAGCTTATTAGGGCCCAGTTGGTCAAGAACTCTAACCACCTGGGAATGCTTAACTCTAACCTCCCCCGGAATGCCTCAAGCCCTGAGCCAATCAGATTTGTACCCGTGTCCTAATCTTCCTTGCTTGAACACCTGATGGCTGTAACTGTTTTTTGCTTTATAAGCCCTGTGCAATTGCTCGGGGCTTCCTCCTAACCTCCGCTGTGTCGGTGGGTAGGACGAGGCCCAAGTTGCAGCTCACCTGAATAAAGCCTTGCTTTTGCATTTTGGAACGTCTGAGTCTCAGTGGCCTTCTTGGTGGTCTTCTCCCGACTTGGCATAACAATAGTAGCTTCCCTCTGTGGCATAGCCTCCCTCTTGGCTAACAGCTCACATTTCCTGCCTAAGTTCATGAATCTGAGTCCAAATCACAACAGTTTCCTGGATCCACACAAATTGTCATTTAGTCGATGCTGGAGGAGGCCTTTGGAGACCTAAAGTACTGTCTACCAGCTTCCAAGGGCAAAGCCAGTACCTACAGGATGACTGACACACAGTAATTCATTTCCTGGTAAATCCTACTGGATTTGAATGGGGTATACTGCCTCTGGGTATGAATTCCCTCTACTCAGTTGTTCATCTTTCAGAAATAACTCCAAAGCAGGATGGAGGCAAATGGCTGGTGGCAGATGCCACAAAATAAAGCAATTTCTCTCCTATCTCCCTCTTTCTGGCTTGCTTGAGATCTAGAGGGAGTAATTTCTCCTCTCATAATGTGTCTTGTTGAAAGGGCTTTGCTGCCCCCAAGTACTGTGATTTGAGGTTAAAAATTGTGGGAACAAATGCTCTGGATGTGATAGGTGTGTTCGTGCCTCTGTGTGTGTGACTAGAGATGGTGAGCAGGATTAAAGGTGATATTTGTATCCCATCACCTAACACCTGAGAGGGTGGGAGAGTGGGATTTTATATTTGCCTTAAGATTCTGGTCCGGAGAAAATTTTTGAGAATTTCTCCCCCTGGGGGAAAGGATGTTGCCATGGGAGCAACATTGAGTTATGAGAACAAAACAGATTCTCATCAATAAGGGTGTATATATGGACAAATATGATATAGCAGATACAGGGCTCAGTACTAGCTGTGGTTTTAAGCATGTGCTTGGTAACTTGGAACATAATCTTCATAGGTAAGGTACCGTAATGTGGCTTGCTGCTGTTAATGGTTTGGTCAACTTGTTAGTATATAATTATTTGATGAAAATGTAACATATTGCCACTGGATGCCAATGGCTCAGGCCTGTAACCTTAACTAGTTATGAGAATCATAGTTTGAAGCAAGTTTGGGGAGGGAAGTCCATAACTACTAAAGAGCTGAAAGTAGAGTTATAGTTCAAAGGGCAGAATGTCAGCCTTTAGTGTAAAGGCTAAGGTACAATGCCCAGGCCCTGAGTTCAAGCCCTAGTACAGGCCCACGTGCATGCATGCACATACACACACACGTACCACACAAAAGCAATATGCAACCATGCATTTTACTTCTAATATTAGTATAAATAGAGTTCAAAAGCTAAAACTAATCACTATGGAGTCAGGACACCAACAAAAGAATTACATTGAGTATTATTTTAATTAGCATCAATTAGTTGTACCAGGAAGGGGGGTTCTTCCTAAAATGTGCCTTCATGCATACAGTGCATCTTGTCCAGAGTCACTACCTCTGTTTTCACATATGTGCATCAACTACATTGACCACATTTGTCTCTTTCACCCTCTCTGCCAGGGGGCATTCCTATGTGAAATTGCTGCTTGAGATCTGATACCCACCACTTAGAACCATTTGCCCACTTGGGCTCTTCTTGCCCTTTCTGGACATAGTTTGTTCTCTGAGATGTATGAGGTATTTTCAGGCTGTGCATGTGAGGAAAGCTGACAGGTAACTGGTCACATGGCCAGACTGCCAGCTCTTCTCATTCTTATTGGGGTTAATATAGGGTTGTAAGGGCCCCCACGGCATTAGGACAGACCACACCTGAAGTCTCTCATAATTTCCTCAAGACAGTCTCTAGCTTGGGGCTCTTCTTAAAAAATTAATGTGAAAAAATGTCAGCTTTGGAATGGACCAGAGGCCAGTGGTTTTCCCTGGATGGTATGAATTTCTTCCTCTGAGGTCTTAGAGCAGAGCCCTTTGTTCAAACTTAGCTTCATGGAGCTGCACAGCTGGGTGGGTGTGGGGCATCGGGGCCACATGGGTGAGCTCTCTTGGATTGTGTGGGCCATTGTAGGGAACATGTAAATTATATTGATTACTCAGTCCCTTGGGAGGCATATATTTTAACTACACCTCATTCTCCAACAGCGGTCCTCTAGCAGAAGGGACCTCTTTTATGGCTTTCCTTGCCTGCTACTGCTTCAAAAGTGTTAACTCCCTATTATGAATTGGTAGCCACCTTAGTCCATATGTGCCGTGTGGAATCTTGTATCTTGGACGAGATCCATAGGTTATTTATATCCCCTATACTTTGCAACAGCAAGAATGGCTTTATATTCATTGTGATTCCTGGGCCATTGCTTGGGCCAATTTTATGGGCACAATTTCACATCATTATCCCTCCAACAAGTTACTTCACTTTGCCTTTTCTTACACCTTTATATTTCCTCAGGTTGTATCTCTATCACCTCTTTCTATGGCTGCCTTGGTGTTTATAGACAGATCCTCTAATGGAATGGCAGCTCTTACTATTGATGGTGAAACTAAATCTTGGGACACTGGTCTTTCTTCTGCCCAGGAAGTTGAACTTCAAGCAGTTTTACGGGCCCTTACACTTTTACCTACTAAAGCCTTTAATTTATATGTGGATAGTCATTATGTTATTTGAGCCCTTCAGGTCATTGAAGCTGTCCTTTTTCTTGGAAGAGCTAATTCCACTATCCAAACTCTTTTTTGCCAGATACAACTTCTTCGCTCTCGCACCTGTCCGTGCTTTTTTGGATTTGTACGTGCCCATATTAAGCTTTCTGGACCATTAAGTGAGGGCAATGCTATTACGGATGAGGCTACTCAAATTTTTCTCACTCAAATTGACTTAGCAAAGCAATCACATGCTGCCCACCATCAAAACAGTCATGCCTTATGTCAGCAATTTCATATCACTCGTGAGGCGGCTCGTCAAATTGTAAAAACTTGTCCCAACTGTATTACCTTCCTACCTGTGCCCTCCAATGGCATTAACCCTCAAGGCTTAGTGGCTAACCATGTTTGGCAAATGGATGTTACCCACATTCCCTCTTTTGGACTGCTCCGCTTTGTCCATGTTACCGTAGACACTTAGTCTAATTTTATTATGGCTACTTCTCTTATTGGGGAAGCTAGCAAACATTGTATCTCCCATGCCTTACACTGCTTTGCTACTATGGGACTTCTTAAACATATTAAAACTGATAATGGTCCAAGATATGTTGGACGAGCTTTTCAAACTTTTTGCAAATCTTACCAAATTGTTCATTCTACACGAATTCCCTATAATCCTCAAGGTCAAGGAACTGTTGAATGGGCCAATGGTTTGTTAAAACACCAAATTTCTAAATTAAAGGGGGGGGGCAATTATACCCCCTCTCTCCTGTTAATATTCTTTCTCATGCTTTATTTGTACTAAATTTTTAAAATTTGGACTGTAATGGCCTTTCCGCAGCACAGCGGTTCTGGGAAAAGAGAAAGCAAAGAGCTTTTGCCCAAGTTAAGTGGAAAGATCCTTTAACAGGTGCTTGGCACAGGCCCAATCCAATATTGACATGGGGTCGAGGACATGTCTGTGTTTTTTCACAGGATGAAAATGATGCCCGCTGGCTACCTGAGCATTGCATTCAGATTGTGGAAGTCCATCAGAATGGTACAAGTGCTGACCCACGGGGCTTACGTGATAGACCCACCGATTGTGCACCCTGTGACTTGGGAAGGAGCTGAGGTGTTCATCCATGTCAACAGATCAGCATACAGTACAGCTCCAGATCCTTTTATCCAACACGTTAAAATGGGAGACTTTGCAGCTTCTGGCATTGGAACCACTTTATGTTTTACAACTGACTCCAACAGTTATATCTCAGGCTGTACTGTAATGCAATCCATAAATCATAGAATTTGGATTCCTGATAATAGTCAAGTATATAATATATGAATGACTTCATTACCTACTGGGTTCCCTGTACATGTTAATTCTACATCATCCTTCATGATACCTCACTGCATCAACTCTTCTCAAATTGTAGAATCCACGGGAGAACTCCACCCCATAAAGTGTAGACATGGACACCCTTTTATAACCAATATTTCACGAACTAATTCTCAACTGATGGACTGGTCCAGAACCAATCTCACCAACAAGTACAACCCAGGTCTGTGGTGGATGAATGGACACCCTTAATGTCATGTCTGGATGTTAGTGGCTGCCCTAAATAATATCTCCTGGACCACTTCTTCTTGAAAAAATATTATGAGTTGTGTAACACCTCCTGATGCCATTATGTATGGACCTTTTAATATTTCCATAGGAACCATGTATTTCAATGTTACTTGTACTAACTGTTCTTTTACAAATTGCTGGTATAGTGGTCTTACTGATTCTGTAATTGTTAAAAAGCAGCCTCCATTTGTCATGCTTCCTGTGAAGCTTGGTATGAAGAAACAGGTATTCAAGTCTTAAAACGTTTAAAAGAGCTCATGCACCCTAAACGATTTATAGGGCTATTGATAGCAGGCATTGTAGCCTTTATTTCCTTAGCTGCCTCTGCTGCAGCAGCTACTGTGGCTTTGACACAAAGTGTGCAGACAGCTCATTATGTTAATCAGCTTGCTCATAATACTATGCAAACCCTGCACTTTCAAGGCAGGATTGATGATAAGGTAGAACAAAAATTAGAAGCATGTATGAATTTGTGTTGTCTCTGGGAGAACAAATTCGTGCTTTACAAACTTTGCAACAGGTGCGCTGTCATGCTGGGTTTGACTCTATCTGTGTGACCCTCCATAAATATAATGGGTCGAGCTATCCTTGGGAACAAGTTGTTGTAGGGGACAGCTGGCTGCTAGCCAGTAGTCCCACCTCCCTCCGGGTTCTACCGGAAGAGGCAGCCAAACCAGCCCCTGCCTCTCGGCTGCAAGCACGTGTGGCACCATGGCGCCGGGCCTTGGGCTGTGGTCTCTGTTTCTGCAGGAAGTTCCGTGACATCACCGTGATGGACATGCTCATTAGCCTATCGTTAGCACCTGGTTAGTCCCTCCCCTTCGCTTGTCATTATTGCTATAAATCTGTTAGTCCTTACCTTGAATAAACAGAATGCTCTTTGAAGCTTCTCCGAGAGCCCACACACCCCTGTCTTCCTTGGCAAGTATAGGGAGGGGGGAGGGCATTCTCGCAACCACACGCTGACCGAGGCTGCGTGTGGACCTTGCTTCCGCAGTAATTCCTACTGGCCAGAGGATA
The DNA here is from genome assembly GCF_023159225.1 of Perognathus longimembris pacificus. Classification (NCBI taxonomy): domain Eukaryota; kingdom Metazoa; phylum Chordata; class Mammalia; order Rodentia; family Heteromyidae; genus Perognathus; species Perognathus longimembris. The sequence goes on along the minus strand of NC_063167.1, from coordinate 31,102,558 downwards.
TGCGTTGAGAGCGAAAGGGGACCACACAGAGGGGGGCAAATAGGCCCAGGATCTCTACACGGAAGGAGTTGCAGAGCTTAGCCCGGCAAGTTGTAGCACATCTAAATGGTATTTGGCACCATAATAATTTGTCCTTAGATCTCTTTCAACTCCATAGGCAAATAGCCGGACTAGAACAAGCTCCTCCTCTGGACTCTGAAGTGGCAGAAACAGCAAAAGAACTGTTTGAACAACTTCAACAGTATATCCCTTCCTTGACTAATGTTAAGGGGCTGCTAATGACATTGCTCGGCCCAGGGATACTTGTTTTTTTTTTGGCCAGTCCTGGGCCTTGGACTCAGGGCCTGAGCACTGTCCCTGGCTTCTTCCCGCTCAAGGCTAGCACTCTGCCACTTGAGCCACAGTGCCGCTTCTGGCCGTTTTTTCTGTATATGTGGTGCTGGGGAATCAAACCTAGTGCCTTGTGTATCCGAGGCAGGCACTCTTGCCACTAGGCTATATCCCCAGCCCCCAGGGATACTTTTGCTGATGGTTTTCCTATGCCTTCCTTGCATTGTACTCATATTGCAAAACTCTTTCATGAGTTTAGCCAGTCAGCTGCATAAGGTCAAGCTCCAAGTAAATGAATTTCCCCTGAGAGGAACCACAGCCAGAGATGGGTACGAGGGGGTCTCAGTCTGACCAACCTATGACAGTGCCTTCAGCTTTGCTCTGAAGAAGATCCCGATGATGGGTAAGGCAGGTTAGGTGACCCACCCAACCTAAGACAGGTGGGTTCACTTCTTTAAACAAAGATGGTAGAGGCCATAGAACACTGAACTGGACTCCTGCAACTCAAGGCAGATGCCATGTACATCTTCAGAAGGCACCTATCTCCTCTGTCTTTCTGAACCTCCATTTTTCCCCTTCCCCTTTGTCTCCATCCAAGGGAAGACAGGCACGTTTTATATTGTGAACTTACTGCAAGGAGGAGAGAAGATGGAGAGGCTTATGTGAGAAGCTGTCAGGTAGACAGAAACCTTTCAGGAAAGAGGTAGATGGAGATGGTGAAGTCCTGTAGAGACTGCGCTAGTATGAATAATGGCTTCCCAAGATATAGGTGCCATTATCGCAAGAGGACAATTCCTATTTTTTTATGCTTTATTACTTCATTTTTGTTTTAGAGGTGACATACCACTGGGTTACCTTTACATACATCTGGTAATAACATTTCCTTTCTTTTGCTTAGTATCATCTCTTCCTTCATTCTCTCTCATTCCCTCCCTCCTATCTCTGCCCACGAGATTTCATCAATGTTCAGTGCAGTGGTGGACCTCGCTGCTGCATATTTTCACCCATTTTTCTATTCATTCTGAGCCCTCCTCCAAATCACATGTGCACACCATATAAGAAGTAATGAATACAGAGTCATCTAGAAATGGAAAGTAAATAAGAAAAGATCCTTTGTTTCCTAATCCTTGGGCTTTGTTTCAGTATGTATATATTATTTATATACATATAAAGAGGTGGTTGGGTGTTACAACTTGGTGCTTTTCTCCTAAGATTATCCTCTTTTGGTCTCACTGTATTTGAGTGTCTAGAATTCTGTATACTTTGTCATATCTCATTGTATTTTAAATCTAAGTTCTGTATATCCAGGAGAACATGAGCTGTTTGTCTTCCTGATCTTGGCTTACCTTGCTCAACGTGATTTGTTCTAGTTCCATCTAACTCTCTGAAAATGCCATTATTTTATCCTTCCTAACGTCTGTGTAAAATTCCATTGTCTATTGGTGCCACATGTTTTGGATCCATTCATCTATTCTGGGGCATCTGGACTGTTTCAACATCTTGGCTATTGTGAATACTGTAGCAATGAACGTGGATGTGCAGGTGTCCTTGTCTGTATCCTGGTTCCCTATAATCTGTTTTATCACAGTGGGAACAATGTAAAAAATCATTGTAATGGACAAGTACTGTAAACATAGAAGCAGAGAGATTTGACCTGAGATTGCATTTGAATAGTGAAGCATCCCAGAGCCCAGAACTGCAGCTTTAGGTCATGGAAATGGAAAAAGAGGAAGCATATCAAAAACACTAAAGGTTTGTGGCCCCGTAATTTCCTGTGTTTGTCCCAATGAGACCCATGTTAAAATTCTGATCTTTAAAATCACAAAACACTAGCTTTCTGTTACAAACATCACTATAACTAATTATAAAACACTTGAAGGCTCAGTTGTATAAGCAGATAAGCTCAGCTCAGATAAGCAGCAGAAAGGAAAACAGCCTGTTCAGGCACAGGTAGGTCTGAGGGCAGTCAGGTAGTCAAGGATTGTGTGCATAGTCTTAGGCAGGTGGACAGGAGAAAGATAGATTGTCAGAAAGTAGGGATCCTGGACAAACATAGGAGAGGAAAAGAAAGCCAAGCAGAAGAACTGGAAGCAAGATTGTCAAGCAGGTTGGAAGAAGAAAGCAGGATGCACATAGATAAACTATGGGTAGGAGCCGATGACAGGAAGACAATGGCAGGCAGAAAGTTATCAGAACTTCTCTTGGCCCCAGCAGGATTAGCAGCGCTTCCTGAGATGCAGGTGGATCCCATTCTTGGACTTCAACACCAGTCGCGGCATGAGAATGGGGACTCTGCTGGGATCTGGCAGCAGCTCAAAGCGGAGCAGCGTCAGGGCCACAGCCACCTTCATCTCATTCATGGCAAATTGTTTCCCAATGCAGTTCCTAAGCCAGACAGGAACAATGAAAGGAGATGTGGCCTCAGAGCCTGTTCTGATCTGGGCAGACCTGGGCCGCTGAGTCAACCTAGAGTTGGACGTTTAGAGTCCTATTTCCTAAACCCTGCCTCATCCCTCTCCTTACAGATCAAACACACACACACACACACACACACACACACACACACACACACACACACACTTTTCTACCCCAAGCCTTCATTCATAGTCTATACTTGCCTCATCTTTTTATAAAGACCTAACTTTGAATCCTACTCTGATAGGCATGAAACCTCTGTTAGGACTGAAATAGCCTTGACCTGACAGAAGCTATTACTATTTATCATTTTGGAATGAAGTAAGGGTGAATTCACTCCCTCTCCTGCAGTTGTTTGGTTCCCCAGTGTAGAGGCTACTGGTCAGTACCATGACCAAGTGTTCATTATCTGTGGGGGCAAAGGCCTTAGGATCCATCTCTACAAAGCACTCATAGAGGAGCAGAGGAGCTCATGAAGAGGGAACTGGATCTCAAATTCTCCAGGTGGTGATTCTGATTCTCCCTCACCAACTAAGTCCATCAGTATTGAAATCCAAAGCTATCTAATTTTGCTCCTGAAATATCTCCTCTTGTCACCTTCAATCTCCTCTCCCAGATTTCTCTGGTCTCCATGACACTTCCACACCTTCCATTACAGAGGACATTGTTTCAGATACCCCAGCTTCATACGAAATCTCTCTAGGTTGATGCCCTATCCTCTACTGCATCTTAAATGCCCAGGCCTACTTCCTATCACATCTCATGTAGAGGTCACTGGCAAAAGGCTCCCTCCACCTCTCCTGGAACATTCTAAAGGTTCAGGCCAATGACTGGCCCTTATGCTTCTGCCTCTGGTTCCTCCCCCTTCCTGACCCCCAGGCACCATCCTTTACTCAAAGGACTGTGCAGAATGCCCGATTATGGGACGTTCCACAAGCAGCTAAATGAGTAAATGACTGGGAAGGAATGAAGGAATGGTATGTGTCTTGCACACAGGCATTTAATTCTGCATAACTGGCTGATCTTGCCCCTGACTCAAGGACAGGAAGGTGGATCTCTCTATTCCCTTCCCGCAGCGTAGGGCAGAGAAACATACTTTGGAGAGAAATCACACTAATTCACTTGTAAAAATTCCTTTAGTTAAATTAAAAAAAACAATAATAGAACACCTGGATTGCACATATTTCTAAATAATTTCTAACTAATAATTTTCTTCTGTCCTCCAATGGCTCTATCATGATTTGCAACTAATCTCTAGAAATCTGCCTTCCAGTCAAATGACATGATAAAAGACCTGTTCTCTGAAAATTGATTAGCTTCATAAAATTCATAAATTAACTAGGTGCTGATGGCTTACACCTGTAATCCTAGTTCGTGCATAAGCTGTGATCCAAAGACTGAAGGTTAAAATAAGCCTGGATGAGCTATCCTAGAGTATGTGATCTCCCATTAACACCCCCCAAAATGGAAGTGGAGTTGTGGCTTAAAGTGGTAGAGCACTAGCCTTGAGCAGAAGAGCTCAGAGACAGGGCCCAGGCCCTGAGTTCAAGCCCCATGACCAGGAAACATATATTTTTTGCAGAATTATTGACTCAGGAAAACCTTCCTTCTCTTAATTATTTGTAAAGTTGATGCCAACCCGTATTTCACAAGACAAGTCTTAGAAGCGTTATAGACTTACACAGCAGCCTTCTCAGAGCATGATTGTCCAAGTCAATAGCTATTTCAGGTCACTTTGTCATTGTACACATTTTATATGTTATAACTGAGGAGTAGATTTCCTCTCAGACACTGCTGTCCACATCCTTACTCCCTCATTCTTGTTTTTTTTTTTTTTTTGGCCAGTCCTGGGCCTTGGACTCAGGGCCTGAGCACTGTCCCTGGCTTCTTCCCGCTCAAGGCTAGCACTCTGCCACTTGAGCCACAGCGCCGCTTCTGGCCGTTTTCTGTATATGTGGTGCTGGGGAATCGAACCTAGGGCGTCGTGTATCCGAGGCAGGCACTCTTGCCACTAGGCTATATCCCCAGCCCTCATTCTTGGATTAAGTGGATCATGGCATTATGGTGTAGAAATCCTTCTATACATTCAGAACTTTGCTGAAACCCAAAATGTGTGGGCAACTCTTAATGGTGTTCAATGAATGTCTTCTATGATGAGCCGCAAACTTTCAGAGACATGGCTGCAACAGTAGGCCTTCAGATTCTACAGCTATGAAAATTTGCAACGACTCATTGTAGTGTTCAACCTGTGAATTAAGATGATGTGCTGCATTGGGAATGTGGAAAAGACACACATCTACCCTTCATGATATCTGACAAAGAGGAAAGAAACACCTACGAGTTAATTTACATGAGAAACTAGAATTCTGAAAATGCATACTTCAAAAATGGAATAAGCACTGAACTACAGTGAAATTGGGAACACACAATGACACGAAGTTTTGTCCGGTCATTGGAAGACAGTGGGTCTAGGTCCCTATGGGCTCAGATGTAGCTACCAACATTAACCAATAAAGCCACAGTTGAAGATGCCACGCAGGGAACTGCAGGATCATAAAAACCAGGCATGTGCCAGGGGACAACCCTTTTCTCACATCCATTACCATGCAAGCAGCTTCTCACCTTGGTCCTCCAGAGAAGGGAAGGAAGGAGTGGCTGTGCCGGGAAGAATCTGGGGCAAACCGCAAAGGGTCAAACACCTGCAGAGAGAAGAAACAGGACCCAGACCATGGGAGGCAAGTCCTGCTTCCAACCTATGAAGAGACAGCATGGCTAGGTGTGGGATTGATAGGAGGTGTTAGTTCTCCGTGTTCCTTTCCCTCCCCACTTTCTTCCCAGGGCCCTCATACCTCTGGATTTGGCCACACCTTTGGGTTATGATGAAGGGAATAAAATGAGAGTGTAACTGTGACACCTGTGGGGCAGGAGAGACAGAAAAGACATTGATGCTAGCAGGGTAGAGCTCTGGCTCCTCATTGAACAGGGGCCACAAATACACAAATGGCCTGGATGACAAATATAATCACTAGGAGCACAATTAAAACATTAGTGCAAGGTGGATACCATTGGAGGTGGTGCTTGGAACAGGTCCTAGTATGATTTAGGAGCAGAAAACCATGATATAGACGTGAGATCAAGGAAGTACTGGAGGCTCAGTGCTAATATGAAATGACCTGACAAATCACAGTAAACAAGCATCTTCCGTGAGCCTTAGATAACATGCATTAAACCTTCCAATAATTAGAATTAACCCTCTGTAATGAGCTATTTTATTTTTTCCCTTGATTCAGTTTTAGTTGCCTTCACCTTTTGTCATACTGGGTGGTGGGGGGGGCAGTTCCTGACTTGGAGAAAGAGTCACTATCACACCAGGTCCTGCAACTGGGTTTTAGGATTGTGAAAACTTTGTGGCTATTCTCACCAGTGTCATCAGGGCTACTTGATTACCTGTGCTTGTAACCTTGGTTTCTCCTTGTCCCACTAGCCAGGTTCATATTCTCTCTCTCTCTTTCTCTCTCTCTCTGCCTCTTTCTCTCTCTCTGCCTTTCCCTCTCTCCCTCACCCCTTCTCTCTCTCTCTCTCTGTACATATATACCTCTACATATATGTATACACATATATGCTTTGTAGCTGTCTTGTCCACTCTTCATTGATTTTTACTGCTATTCCTCCCTTTCTCACTTAAGTGTACAGTTTGTTCATGGAGCCACAGGAAGAGCTAATAATCCACTCTTGCTCTGGAATTCACTCAGTGTTACATGTACTTGATGAAAGATGAGATTCTAAAGTCTGAGCAAGAACCGTTAAGTTTCCTTTGTTCTCACAGCTTCAACATAGCAGCAATGGGTTCATATCGGGTGAGGAGTGAGTTAGCAGAAGTTTTCCCATTATGGATTGAAGCTCAGATTCAGCCACCATCTGCTTTGCTAGCAACTGAATGGTTCCTTGGACATTGCACATTTCATTTAACATGGCATCCATGAACTTTCCTGATTTACCTTCACCTATGGAAGCAACCATAGCACCTTAGTTCCTCTCTGATTTTCTGTCATCTTCTGTCTATCACAGTAATGAGAATTGGGGGATGAGAGGTTTTGAGGTATTGCTGAGGTTAAATTGTGTTAAACATTTTCATTTCTCTCATTCCAACTTCAAACTAAGAATACAAATTACTTTTGAGGAAAGGGGACCCACCGGGCTCCAAACTGGGAAGCACATGTGTACTTCTGACTGCTCCTTGTCTACGCTGAGTGCTTGCTGAGTGAGTGTGGGAAGCTCATACCTTTGGGTAGGGAGCGCCCGTCAGGGAAGGTGACAGGTTTGCTCAGCTCTCTGCTCACAGCGGGTACTGGTGGGTAGAGTCTCAGAGCCTCCTTAATGCACATGGTTGTGTAGGCCATCTTGTCAAGGCTTTCCCTGAAAGGAAGCCCATCTTCAGGGTCAGGCAGGGCCCAAAAAGTCTAGAGTTTGCCCCAGTGGTTTGGTAGGGCTCTCCCACACATTGAGCTCTCTCTCACTCACCAGGTGACAGAGGCTCCATCTCCTAGGAGGCTCTGGACCTCCTCCCTGCATTTCTGCTGGTGCTCAGGGTGCATGGCCAGAGCATAGAAGATCCAGGAGATGCCACTTGCTGTGGTGTCATGGCCCTCAAACATGAATGTGTCCACTTCAGCACGCAGGTCCTTGTCAGACAAGCTGCTTCCATTCTTTGTCTAGGGATGTTATGATCGAGATAAAGTTTTCCCCCCGTCTGAGTTTCTCCAGAGAGCCTCAGGTCTCTGCCACAGGCACTCACGTTGGAAAACAGTAGGATGTCCAGGAAGTCTAAGCGCCTCTTCTTCCTGACCTTTTCCAGCTCTCCCTCATCTTGAAGCTGAGCCTTCCTCTGGTTGATCACCTTGTCTGTTCCAGGACAACAGTTACTAGGAAGGAAGAATCAAATGCTACAACATGCCTGTCCTTCCCCAGTTTGGGGTCCCTATAGAAACCATGGTGCATTTATGGGTAGCTGTTTGGTTCAGGGTTGGAAGTGTAGCACATGATCTGGAGGTCAAGCTTCCCTTTAGGAGCCAAGAGCACAGAAGCCCTGTTGAAAACTGCTTGGACCAGAGCATCACAATAGTACATTATCTGTGTACGTATGATTATATAAGAATATGCTAAGCAAAATCAATTCCAAGTCATCGAAACAAGATCTTTGTCATTGTTGCTGTTATTTTTAATGTACTATGTGAAATTATTTCTTTGTTCTTTCATTTTCTTTCCTATGGTTTACCCCCTGTTGCCACTGTATTTGATTTCAATACCCTGGATATTGTATATATGTTTGTCTGAATTAGGGAAGGGATTGGGAAAATCAAAATTATGATACAATGGGTAAAGGGCAAACCAATGCAACAGCGACACTCACAAGACAATATGTTGAAAATTAACTGTATGCTCGGGGTGGAGGGGATTGAGAGGGAGGGAAGGTTGGAGAAAAATGAGGAAGGTGTAACAAGATGACAAGAAATGCACTCACTACCTTAAATATGTAACTGTAACCTCTCTGTACATCACTTTGAAAATAAATTTGAATTTTAAGAAAGAAAAATACTAGGAGGAGCCTTATTAAATAACACAATACTATGATACTGATAATTCTTTTATGGTATATGATACTCTAACCTCTCAGCTTCCATAAGTTATTCTAGCATAGTATTCTGCAAGAGTGTATCTCTAGCTCAACAGAGGTATATCTGCCTGAGAGACATGACTGTAATTTTGGGGTAAGCCTAATAAGGAAGAGGGACAGAAAGGGGGAGACAGAACCTGTATGCTCATGAGCAAGCTGGCAGGCATGATGGTATGTGCGGCCATCAGAGGTCATACTGTAGATGACATCATTCTGGTGAAAGACATTCCTCAATCGGGCAAAAACCAGGTTGTTCAGATCCCTAATAGCCTGGATGTAGGACTTGGAATTCCTGAAAAACAGAAGGCACAATACACTGGGGTTTGGGAATCTGACAGAGACAGAGTGAACTCACCGTACAATCCCCCTATAATGGGAGCAGACAACACTTGGAAATAATCTAAGTTCTATGTTAAGGTACTTATGGAGATGACATGAGCATCCAGTTTTCCACCTGTGCTGGAGATTAGAGGTGTGTTGTTAGGCAGCAATGGGTCAGGTCAGGAATTTGAGCTGCCTCTGAGTTTGGATTTTCAATTTTGGTTTTTGTTTGTTTTGTTTTGCTTTTTTTTTTTTTTTTTTTTTTTTTTTTTTTTGCCAGTCCTGGGCCTTGGACTCAGGGCCTAAGCACTGTCCCTGGCTTCTTCCCGCTCAAGGCTAGCACTCTGCCACTTGAGCCACAGCGCTGCTTCTGGCTGTTTTCTGTATATGTGGTGCTGGGGAATCGAACCTAGGGCCTCGGGTATACCGAGGCAGGCACTCTTGCCACTAGGCTATATCCCCAGCCCCTTGTTTTGCTTTTTGAGGTGAGCATCAAAGCTGTCTGACTTGCCTCTCAGGTAAGTAAGTCCTCACCAGTTGGTAAGAACAAAGATCCTGATAATAAATGTCACTGACCTGTCCCCCTGGATACCCTCTTGTTGACTGAAGGCACATTTCATGATGCTGTCCAGAGTCATCAAGGAGATGTGTTCAAAAACCTCCAGAGATTTGTCCCAGATGCTGAGCTTCTCCCATTTGTCCTGGGATTGGAGGGTGACATTGACAGTCGCATTTCCCACAGAATATCTGTACTAAATAGACTAGTTTCCTATCCTCTCTCTCCATATGTCTTGTTCCCATTCTTCAGATAAGATGCCCTTCTAGCAAATTAAGTTTCTATTCCCCCAGTTCACTGAGCTGAGAAGGAAGGAGAGGGACCTGTATCTACCATGATACACTCTGTGTAGGACAATAAGCATTTGGCTCAGTCCTGGTACCTAGATGTTTTCTGTACTATTTATTTCTGAGGAACCAAGTCTCACAGTAATAGACTTGGTAGTATTAATAATTACCACTATGTCTGATGGCCACTGTGTTAGAGAGTAGAGTATGAGTGTGTCTTGTGAGTGAGTGTGTGGACATGAAAGGGAGAGACAGACTCACCAGCATCATTTGGACAGAGTTCACCATGATTCCCACGTAGGGCTTCAGGATGTCATAATGGAAAGCTGGAGTCAACATTCGCCGGTGCTGGAACCATGGCTGCCCATTCAGCAGGAGCAAACCATAGCCTGCGCAGCAGATGGATACGGGCTTGAATGTGAGGGAAGGGAACTCGAGAAACAACAGGTTAATTTTGTAGAAATAGAATGTGAGAGTGCTGGGAGTGTGTCAGGAAGAGAGTTTCTTGGATAAAGCCAGTGAGCAGTGGCACCTTTCTTTTTGTTGGTTTGTTTTTCATTTCTTTATTGTTAAAGTGTTGCACAGAGAGGTTAGGGTTTCATATGTAAGGCAGCGAGTACACTTCTTATCCAACTTGTTACCTCCTCCCTCATTTTCCCCTGCCCCCCTTCCCATTTCCCTCCACCCCATGAGTTGTACAGTTGGTTTACACCAGATAGTTTTGAAAGTATTGCTGTTGCTTTGATTTGTATTTTTATCCTCCGTCTCTCCAGTTTGGTATTCCCTTTTCCTTCCCTAGTTCCACCTTTCAAAAATGTGAATCTTCTGGTTGTTCTTGTGTATCTGATACGATGAAGGCAGCTGTCAGATAAAGGTTGGATATACTTGAGGCAGATCAGGGAGTGACCTCAGTAAATATCATGCTGATCATGTTTGGGGGCCACCAGGAAGAGATATGGCAGGAGCTGAGCCCCAAGAGATCGCAGGCCAGAATTTTATTTTTAAGTAAAGGTCAAGGTAGAATGATTGAAATGGAACTTCTATTTAAAGATTGGTCCTGACAGTAATAATCTGTTGCTCTTAGTAAGGCCAAGGGACAGTACTTGGGGAGCCTAAGTGAGGAGTGGCCATAGCTCTAGTTAATGTATACTTACCAATCCATGGAGCCAAGAATTTATAGGTACCATGAGCTTTTGGGTCTGAAAAGTAAGTAAGGGTTATTAATTCAACAGGAAAATAGGGGGAAATAATAGAATTGGAGGCACTGGTGTTCTTACAGGGGCATACATGACATAGTTTTGATCTGCTTGTATTTTTTCTTTTCTGAAAAAAATAGTATATGAAAATTGCACAGAGGTTTTCATTTTGACATTCCTAGAAATGCATTCAATATATTCTTGTCTAACTCTCTCTATTACTCTCTTATCTTCTTCCCTATTCTTCAAACAAAACATTATTAGACTTCAGTATTCTACTTTCAACGAGCTAATTAACTACTTTGACCCTATTCATCCTCATTCAACTCTTTGTTAACCCTCCCTGCTCCCACTGGTGCCCACCTCCAATTAGAGTCTGTTTTCATCCCTAGTCATTCTTTATTTTTAGATTATATTCATTGCACCAATGGGTTTTGCTGTAATATTTCAGGCATGCATATATTATGTTTGGCTCAGAATAATCCCCCCCTTGTTCTCTCTTTCTTCATTCTGGTCCTCTGTTAATAACTTTCATTTAACTTCCTTATACTCTCTACATAAATAATGATAAAATATTTCAAAAATTTTCTCCCCGCCCCCCCATGGTTAGAATTCCACCCATGACATTTTGATTACTGTCAGTTGACATCTTGTGCATTCCATGTCACCTCCCATTGCCCTCCTACACTCCTCTATCTCTGTCATGATAGTTAGTTAAACTCAAGAAGACTGGCCTCATGTTCCAGAAGCTAAACACCCTCCTCCCAAATGGGATTGTAAGTTGGTGAAAATCATAACCCATATCTTCAATGCTAAAGTGTAAGAAAGAACTTTGAGAATGTTCTACAATGGTTGATGAGTTAGTCATTCAGGGCAATTAGATATTACATGCTCAGGTCACTGTGGATATGAAGTTTATTTCTCATCTATGAGGCAATCAACATAATTGGTTACCTTAACTTAGTGAACTTAGTTAAAAAAAGACAAAGAAAAAAGTTGAGTTCATTCCTGCTTAACTGTATAAATTGTAAGTATGAGTAAGTACTGCTTGCTATGTGCTAGATTGTGGCTTCAAGAAAACTATGGTAGGCAATTATTTAGATATAGCTAGCTGGATCAACATTTTGTTCTACAATTTCACAGATTCAGGGCATGTGTTAAGGAAGGAAGATCTATTGTTGGTGGGACAGGTTTAGCTCTCACCTGATCTTCCCAGAATCACCTTCATATAGTCAGGGTCATAAACCACGAAACGGGCTTTACTCCCCCAGAGCCACAGTGGGGAGGCACTTGGAAATTTCTCAACTCTTGAGAGAATCTCTTGCAGCTCCTTGTCACCTTTGACCTGATATCATTGGAAAAGTGAATCATTAGAAGCAATTTTAGACTAAACACAGGGACGAGCTCTGAATATTTCAGCAAAGCATAGGATTTGAGTACTTTTTGCCTAACTGTGCTTTCCTCTCTTTCAGACAAATTTTCCTGTCTCTCATGACTTGGTATGAGCCAGATGCTGTGGCCCTGTGAATGGACTAAGCATCTCTCTCTGCTTTCTTATCTGGCTCAGTACCCCTCCCCCACAGGACTGGCAACACTATCCCTGTGCAGCTCTTAGGATGCTCTTTTGTCTTCTTTCTGAGTGACTTCATGCACATGTGCCAATCCTTGTGTAAGGTAGTAGGTAGCTCACAGGGCACCATATGTGGAAAGAAGTCCAGAGATAAACAGATCTAGATTCAAGGGGAAACTCTATCATCAGTCATCTGGCCCATCAGAGTGACCTCTTTTCCAATGTCCTGATACACTAGATTCAAGTGAATTGTCACCACACAATGAGAAGCCCTGGGGACTAGGATTCTATCGCACTGATCTGTATCTTCTTGGGCAGGCTTGGGGCCAGCCAGGGAGAAGGGCATTCAGCGATTGGGATGGCAAGCCACCTAGAAGGCTGATTCTTAGATAACAGTAGAGGCTTAGTGCTAATAGGAGGAAATTCAGGAAGGACCAACCACAGACATCCCGGTGAAAGAATGCCAGGACAGACCTTCTAAAGGAAGGTGTGTGACTAGAGCTGAGTAATAGCAAAGCAGGCTCCCCTTGAGGGAATGAGCTCCCTGTCACTCTATAAGCACAGCTGGAGAGATACATTGTCACTTGAAGGTTTGGTGCTAGTTCTACAGGGGGCTTTGTCCTGTGGTTTGTTGATCAGTCTCTGAGAGCCCTGGCCTCCCATCTCTTTCACTCTCCATCTTTCTCCTCCTTACCTTGTGCCCAAAGAACCAGTGGGAGGGTGGGCATGGGAACTGCTGGAAGGCTTTGAGCAGCCACTGCCTTTGCAGATAGAACTGAGCTGCCTTGAACAGCAGCAGAAGCAGGCCCAGCAGGGAGGCCACTTGGAGGAGCCCAGAGATGCTGCCCAAGAGCCTGGTGTGGCTCAGTGCGGAGATAGTCATGGTGCAGAGGCTTCTGGATCACTAACTGCTCCTCACTATGACTGAATCCCCAAAACATTTCAAGTCCTGGTAGGATTGCCCCACCTACATATGGGAGGGAAAAAGAGGGCATAGTTTGACTTTGGAGTTTGGAGTTGATTAACCAGGAAGATGCACCTTGGGAAATAGATCAGAGCATTGTCAGATGGAAATAGTCAATAGTTATTTTTCTACCCCCCCCCACCAGGTTGCTCAGAAATATTTATTGAAAACCTACTCTGTGCCAGGCAGTATCATAGTTAATGGAACAGAATTTGTTTAAAAATCACTTGATCCTTGATGTCAATGAATTTATAGTCTAATTTACCTAAAATTTAACAAACCTGCTGCTGTGTCAGTACTGTGATTTTAGGCATGAGAATCCTATTACAAAGAAATAAATTGAGATGTTAAATGGGAAATAGTTACTAGATGTATGTAGAAGGATTAAAATCCTTTTCTACTAGGCTACAAAACTGCCTCTTCCAGCTGACTTTGAAATGTATACTCTGACTCCTCATATCCATTCTCAGTTACAATTTGACTGGTGAATGCAGCCCAGGACTTTGATTCCAGAGGCTCATGGCCAAGGTCAGATCACTATCTAGGTAACCAGGAACTTACCCTCTCTGATATCAGTGTCTACGTTGTAAGGTGGGATAATAATCTCCTTCTGATATACCCCATAGGACATCCTACTCGTTAAGTCATTCCACAAAGTCAATGAAAATTTGTTTACCTTACAGACTAGTATGTAAAGACAGAGAATTAGGCCAGTATATTTAACAAGTTAAGACCATATGGGAGAGGAGTGAAATTTCTAGGGAAGGAGAAAACTAAAATGGAAAGAATGTAGTCTTCAAAGATGAATAGTTCACCCAGATGGAAAATTCTAGATGAGGGGATAATAAACAAAGAAGGAAGGGTAAAGTATGTTCACTTTCAATATCCTCATCCCTTGTTTTTATCATCATAAATTAATGGTACAAATAAGCTCTATTGTAATATTCGTGACACATATGTAATATCTGTTTATCAAATTCACACCATTTATATTGCTCTTTGTTGGTATGTGTAGGGATTGAACTCAAAGCCTTGAGATCCTAAGGCAGGTTCTTTAACACTTGAAACAGGCCTCCACTCCCTTTATAAAGCCTTTGTTTATTTTCCCCAGGCCTGGCTCTTGAACTCAGGGCCTGAGCACTGTCCTTGGCTTCTTTTTGCTCAAGGCTAGCACTCTATGACTTCAGCCACAGCACCACTTCTGGCTTTTCTGTTTATGTGGTGCTGAGAAATTGAACCCAGGACTTTATGCATGCTTAGGCAAGCACTCTGCCACTAAGCCACATTCCCAGCTCCAGCCTTGGTTATTTTGAGGTAAGGTTTAACTTTATTCCCTGTCTGGCTTGGGCTGTGGTCCTCCTATTTGTGCTTCTTCATGTCACTGGAGATAACAGGTGGGTGCCAATGTGCGCAATCATTATACCTTTGTATCTGGAATAGTAGAGTGCATATCACTGTCCCAGCCAATTGCTATGGAGTATAATGAGCCACTGGGGATGGTGATGAATATGTTTTTGGGTTTTTTTGGGTGGGGGAATACTTCTTTTTTGAAATACTGTTGTTCTTCACTGGCCTTCAAATGAGATCCTCTGATTACCCCCTTCCTTTTAAACCATCTTTGGTGTGTCTCATACTATTTTCACATCAGTCTTGCTTTTTCTTGACTCTTGAAGATCAAATTCAATGAGCAGAATTCAGAGAATAAAGTACAAAAGGTATTTCAGCTCTTGCTTCAGTATCTTCTTTTGTTGTGTTGCATTTTTACATGTAATTCATTAATCAGTTCATGGGGCCAAAGTTCATGGGGCCTGACTCCTGATCCCTGTGAGATTCCCAAGGACAGAGGGCCTGGGCTGGGAATATGGCCTAGTGGCAAGAGCACTTGGCTCGTATACATGAAGCCCTGGGTTCGATTCCCCACCACCACATATATAGAAAACGGCCAGAAGTGGCGCTGTGGCTCAAGTGGCAGAGTGCTGGCCTTGAGCAAAAGGAAGCCAGGGACAGTGCTCAGGCCCTGAGTTCAAGGCCCAGGACTGGCCACCAAAAAGAAAAGAAAAGAAAAGAAAAGAAAAGAAAAACCAAGGACAGAGGGCCCTGCAACTATGTGCTCCTCATTCCACTCAACTTCACAGGCCACCTGAGGTTATTTTCTACCCCCAAGTTCTTTATAGTCGGGCCTATAATCAATAACATGTAGTGAGCACTCTATCTTCAGGGCATTGATCAAATTTTACCTGAAATCTCTCATGACATAATAAAACAGTAAAACAAGCAAATCTCAGCAAAGATGGGAAATCTAAAGTAGAAAGACTATTTATCCAAGATAACCCAGCTGGCATGAGGTGTATCTAAATTCAAACCCAGACAAAATGGCTTCAGGAAGTTTACTGCTCACCATTAAAATGGTGGTGAGGATTTGGTTGAGCATCTGGTGCATATGGCTGCCCACAACTCCACGCTTTCTCTTTCATGCAGTTTGAAAGCTACAGGAAGAAGTGACCAAACACCTCATCCACAGGAGAGCTCCTGTGAGAAGGTATATGCCACACCCATTTCTAGATGTGCACAGCTGTTGAACATGATGTTCCCAGATGATTTTGGAGGCTTTGAGCAAGGTACAACAGGCAATACATATTCTCTCTGTGAATATATATACATCTAGATATATATATATATATACATATGCACACACAGACAGACACACACAGATAGATATAGATATAGATATAGATATACATATTTATTTATTTATTTATTTATTTATTATGAGCTTGTCAGAAAATTATGTTTGGTGCAGGAAGATCTACTTTACAAAGAAACATCTTCCCACCTTTCAGTGTTCTGACACGTACATCAGAGTTTTTGGAAGACTGCTTTCTTGGCATCACAAATCCTTATGCTTTCTGGAGCCTGGAGCAGAGGCCTGAGCTTATTGATGATGCCTGGTCAAGACTTATTAATTTTGTGAATGATGAAGAAAGAAAATGAGTAAAACTTGGAACTGCTTAGGTATCATGAGAGAATTCAGTTCTTCTGAGGTGCTATATCTTCACAGGAAATGTTATATTTTTATTTGTGCCTGTTTTCTAGCTCTTTTTATTTGGGAAACGAAAGCAGAAATGACTTTGGTTGACTCAATTGATCTCCATGGCAGCGTTCTGTAGAGGGGCCTTCCGCGGATAGATCACATGAGGCATTGCTTGCTTTCTTGGTTTTGATAAAGGTGAGTTTAATACCGAGGCAACTTTATATTCTCATTCACATTTAAAATTTTCTGTAAAGGCCAAATATGTAGGCATTGTAAAACTCAAACATTTGTGGCTTTTGTTGACCATAGAAGGATACTGAACAGGCATATTTATTTTAGGTCACGGATATTCTGTACTAACACTTTTCTGAGTATGGCAGAGGTAAACTTGAGAAAGGCATGCTCCCTGGCCTTAATACCCCGCACAGTGCCAGCAAGCAGGAAAACTGTACAAGCATTCTGTTTTGTATTTGTAGTGCTTCTCTTTGCAAACCCCATGACTTTTCAGTTTTCCAGTGTTACTAACCTCATTTTATAAACAAGAGGCTGAACACCTAGAGATGTCCGATGGTTTTCTGAAAAATCACAAAGTAATTGTCAGAGTCAGAGGCATCCTTTAAAAATTGAGCCCCCCCTTATTCAAATACCTGATTACCATTTATGTGGCCTAATAATAGCAATGTGCTGGACAGAAGACAATGCTCTTACCCATGATCTTCCTTTCATTCTTGAGTGGCCTGTCATGCAACACATACAACCCATGAGCTTAAAACCTCATCTCAGTGACTCTCGCACCTATAGAGAAGCTCCTGGAGGACAGCGTGTTTCTTTTCCACTCTAGATCCTTTGTATTTGTTGTTCTCTGTGCTTCTCTCCCGTCTCAAAGGTTCTTCCCTTATTCTACAGAAAACTAGTTCATTAATATCCTTCAGGTTTCAGTTAAGTGTTGTTTCCAACAGAAGCATTCAAGATCACTCTATCCAATCACGTTCTTTCAATCACCATATAATGTCAATCTAGCATTTGTTGCTGTATGTGATTATGACACTTAATTGTCTACTTCTACAAGTAGACAATTTCCCTCTTTTCGCTACCAAACAACAGAACAAGGACATGTTTTTTCTCATGGCAGTTCAGAGATAGTTTGGTGGTAGATGCCAAGTGGAGGCAGGTTGACCAATTGGGATAGCTGAGCCAAGTCAGATATATACGAGGACGACTACCATAAGGAGTCGCTACTGCACTGGAATATGCACTGTACCACAGAGTTTTCAGAATAGAGAGGCATATGAGGAGAGAAAGATACCAAGAGACACAGACAGGGAAAAAAGAGAAACAGAAAGAAAAAGTGCCAGAAAGAGGGGAGAAAGGGGGACAGGGAAGAAGAGAAGGAGGGGGAGAAGAAGCGATCCTAGAGCTTGCCTGAGCCATAGCCTCAGTTTTCTGCCCAAGGACCTGGGTTCTTGCTATTGGTATTGACACCAAAGTGGTTCTGGAAATTATAACTATTTCATATCCAACAGTCAGGGAACCTGGCCTACATGATGTCTTAGACTCACCAGTTCTCCATTATTCACCCATTCTGGTTTGGACAATTCATTGGCCTCCTGCATATCTATAACCTGACTACACCAATGTTGAGGGAGTGAGAATTCCCAAGGACAGGAAGGGGCTTCCTGAGAGCAAAGGACTCAGGGAACAATGTAGGAAGGGTATCAGTGACCATGTCCAATTTCTGGGAAGGTAGTGGTCAACTCCTTTCCCTATGATCAATGAGCTTCCTATGGCTCCCGTGGAAATACTCTGTCCCAGGTTGGCCTACTTCTCCTTCAGCAGACTCCAGGCCCCTATAGGTCTTGTTTCTCCAAATTGAATTCCTAAACTTGATGAATTCCTTCTGCTAAACTGAAGGCACCAACTGGGAATTTATGGGAGCTTGAAATTTGGATTGGAGACAGAGAAGATTTAATGAAACTGGGAATATTAACTCCAAATACTTCTGAATACATTTCTGAATACATATATTTCAATTATGCAGTGCGGAGCCAGAGAAACATTGAGAATTGCCTTAGTGTACAGTGTGAGCTAGGTGGTAATAGCTTGTCATGTTGGGGTGTAGTTCTTTGGAGTCTATGCCTGCTTTAAATGAATGTCCAGGATATGGCACTGCTGGTGCTCCTGGGTTCAGAAGTAAAGGGATAAAAATGTTCATGGCAGCACTGCTTAGTACCCACAGTGATCCAACAGCAAAATAATTCCTCCCTGGCTTACAATGTGTCAGCTCTTGGCCTAGAGGTCTTAGTCTTAAATGGAAAAAAGCTTCCATCCAAACATCATCATTACTCTTGACTGTGAAGTGAAAAGAACTGCTCCCTGCCTAGTGTGGCTCCTCACATCTCTGAATCAAACATAGCTACTCTTCTGTAAGAGTAATTGGTCTAAATATCAGATGAGCCTGGTTGACACCTTATCAATTAAAGTGAGGAAAGATATGTGGATCACAGAAGATATCCCAGAACATCTCATAATACGAACATGCCCTGTGACTAAAGTAAATGGGAAAATATACAACATCCTGATTCAGACAGAACTACACAAGGTCCAGAAGTCACAATGAGAATCTTTGGCTCATCCAATCCACCAGCAAAGACAACACCACTTACTAAGGAGCTTGCTACAGGTAGAGGGACTGTGCACTGTGTAGTAATAGAAGATAGCTTCAGACATGACTGTGACCCTGCAAGTAGTAGAAGAAAGACCATGTGAGAAGTCGAAGAATCTTGGAGTGTAATTGTAAGGATTATTTTTTCTTTATTTTGTTATAAAAATATTGTGTCTATATTCATCTTTCCCTTGTCCTTACCAAAATCATATCTAATATGGAATATATTGATAATATTTAGCTTATATGAGTCAAGTATGAATACTGCATATTACCAAGGAAAAACACCATGACCTAACTTTGCATTTTATTTAAGGGAGAAGTACAGTGTTTTTTCAATAGTACATTATCAAGGTAGTCATCAGGAGAAGCATCATTTCTTGTCTATATAAAGACTGGAAAGAACATCAGAGTGGTTTAGGTGAACAGTTGATGAATATTTTGATTTAAATATGTCTCAATGGTTGTGTATGTATGTCGAATTTGCAAGAGTTGAAGATCTGGTTTCATTTTAAATTTATCTTTGCTGGGCCAGATTACCCAGCTAGTTAAGTATTAGTCCAGTTCTGTGGTGAAAAATTGTCATATCTGTGGGTAATATGTATACTTAGTTGACTTCAAGTACAGGAGATATTCCTTGATAATCTAGAGGGAAGGACCAATCCAACCACTGGAAGATCATCAGTGCAAAAAGTAGAAGGATGAAAGACAGGGGGTTCTCCCTGAGAGCTCCAGCAAATTTTGGATATTGCCTAGGAAATTCACTTTAGACATCTGAACACCTGAACTGTGAGATTATAAATATGTGTTGTTTAAAGCCATAAAAGTGGTGATAGTTCATTTTAGCAAAACAGGAAGATCACGTGGGCACAGGCAAATAGTACAAAAAGAAAAAAACTGGTAAAAGGGCAGGCTGGCTAGGGGGTAAACAAGTGAACAGAGGCTATATAAATATTCAGAGATGTAGCCAGGTGGGAGACACACAGGCAAGTAGAGATCTTGGAAGGAGATTAGATCAAAAGTGGCACACAGACAGGAGGACATGAGGCGGGGTAGCAGACAGGTGAGAAGAATGGCCATTTGTGTAAAATTTATAAAAAGAAGATTTGAGCATATTAACATGGGACAAGGATGGGTAACAAGAAGTCAGAAAATGGCAGGAAGGATGCCTTCTAAACCTTTCCCATTTTCCTGTCGGATTATTGAAGCTTTCTGAGATGCAGGTGGCTCCCAGTTCTCTACTTGATTATAACTCATATAACCAGGATGGGGATCCATAATGTAGATCTAGCAGCTGCTGAAATGGTAGAAGGACCAAGGTCAGTGGTTCATAATGGAAATTGACATTAGAAGTGACTTGAGAAGTGGCCTCACACTGTGCTATGAGCTGGGAGAATATGGAACCTTAGTCCAGCCAAGAGCAGGTCATTCCTGCTGATCTGATTTTTTTTGGTTGACCTGTCCTTTGGCTATAGTCAAGTGTTAAAGTCTCTCCCTATTATTGTGTTGGGGACCTATCATGTTCTATATGTTTAGGAGTTTTTGTTTAATGTATTTAGTTGTTTCATTTTTTGGTGCATAAATATTAACCACTGTAATTTCCTCTTCATGGATTATTCTCTTTATCAATATGATGTAATGACTTACCTTGTCTCTTTGTTCTGATTTATAAGGAAATGCATTTTTATCAGATAACAGTATAGATCCTCCTGCCTTGTTGCAGGATGCATTTGCATGAAAAAATCTTTTTCTGTCTCTTCACTCAGAATTTGTGTTTATCTTTTATTGTGAGATGGGTTTCTTGGAGACGGTAAATGGTTGGATTTTATTTATTTACTTTTTAATCTAATCTGCTCCTGTACAGCTTTCTTGGGGAGTTGAGCCCATTGATGTTTAACATTACTATGGAGATATATGTCATGTTTCCTGATGTTTTGTTGCTTTCTTGTAGCTTGCATTCTTCTCCTTCCTGTGTTTATTAATCTAGTCTTCTAGTGATTTTTATTGATGCCATGGTTTCTTGGCTTTGATTGTCTTCATCAGGTAGAATGTTCTAGTGATGTTTTAGTGTTCATGAATTCTTCTAGTTTTTGTCTTGAAAGTTTTTAGTTTTTCCATCATTGTTAATATTAGGTTAGCTTAGTTATACCAGCAATTGTTTTCATTCAGAACTTGAATTATACCACCTCAGGCTCTCCTTGCATTCAGTTTGTGTAGAGAAATCTGTAGAAGTTCTAATCTTCTCTCCAAGTTGACAGAGTTCCATCTTTGATGTTGCTGCACTTAAAATTAATTCCTTGTTTTCTAATTCCAAAGTTTTCACAATGATGTTCCTGTCTCAGATCCTGTCTGCCAGACAATCTGTATGCTTTTGCCAAGTAGGTGAGATGGTGTGTGTGTGTATGTTTTTAATGAACAACTTGTACTAATCTGAAAATTGAATATAAGTTTAATATATAAACTCATACCTTTATTTTTTTTTTATTTTTTATTTTTTATTTTTTTGCCAGTCCTGGGCCTTGGACTCAGGGCCTGAGCACTGTCCCTGGCTTCTTTTTGCTCAAGGCTAGCACTCTGCCACTTGAGCCACAGTGCCGCTTCTGGCCGTTTTCTGTATATGTGGTGCTGGGGAATCGAACCTAGGGCCTCGTGTATCCGAGGCAGGCACTCTTGCCACTAGGCTATATCCCCAGCCCCTCATACCTTTATTTTTAACACTGTTTTCCCAATTCCAGGTCAAAAGGTATTAGTAAAATGTAAAGATTTGGTTTGTAAAATTCTATTTCAGTAAGTTGTCATTTGTTATTTATTTATTCACAGTATTGGGCTTTGAACTTAAAGCTTTGGGCTTGCCAGGCAAGTGCTTTTCCACTTGAAACATACTTCCAGCCCTGCCTATTCTTATAATGTTTTATTTGAATTTAAACATATGATTCATGTCCTGTGATGGGGTTCAGTGTAAGATGTCCACCTATGCATATAGCATGCACCAATCATATCCAGACTCCCTTGATCTTCAATGCTCCCTCACATACCTAACAATCTAATAGCCTGATAATCACTGCCTTACATTCAGATGGAAATTTCAATCTCCACCTATGAGAAACAATATTTTTTTCTTCTCTGTCTCTGTCTTCCTTATTTTTTAACATAACGTTCTCTGGTTCTGTCCGTTTTGCTCCAAATGACTGGATTTAATTCCCTTTCTTGCTTAAAAATATGAAGTTGTGCATGTATTCTGCATTGTTCTTGGCCATTTATCTCTTGATTTGCACTGAAGCTGATTCCTTAGGTATTGTGAATAGTACTGCAATAAGCATAGTTTGCGCAGGTATTCCTTTGGTATCCAATTTCCTTTATTTTAGAGAGACACACACACACACAGAGAAAAATGGATCATATGGTAGTTTTATTTTTACTTTTCTGAAGCACCTCCACACTTTTCATTAATAACTTCTGTAATTTTCTTTCCTTTTTTTAAAGGATGCAATATTTTATAACAACTGAAGTAATTTAACAAATTAAATAATATGTAATGTAAATTAAATATAAATTTAAATTGTACTGTAAACAGTCTTTAAAAGCTAAAGCCTTTTCTCTTGAAGATTTTGTCTTTTTTTATTGTCAAACTGATATACAGAGCGGTTACAGTTTCATACGTTAGGCATTGGATACATTTCTTGTACTGTTTGTTACCTCCTCCCTCATTCCCCCCTCTCCCCTTTCCCTTTCCCTTTCTCCCCATGAGTTGTTCAGTGGGTTTACACTAAACAATTTTGCAATATTGCTTTTGTAATCTTTTGTGATTTTTACCCTGTATCTCTCAATTTTGGTATTCCCTTTCAGTTTCCTAGTTCTAATACCTATATACACGGTTTCCAATGTACTCAGATAAGATACAGAGATAGTGCAGGTACAACCACAGAAAGGGGATACAAGAGGATCATTAACAATAGAGGCTACAGTTTCACAACGCATGTTGAAAGTAATTACAACAGTGATATAACAGTCTTTTCCATAACATGGAGTTCATTTCACTTAGCATCATCTTATGTGTTCATAAGGGTATAGCTATTGGGCTCTTGTGATCCTCTGCTGTGACTAGCCTAAGCCTGTGCTAATTATTCCCTATGAGAGAAACCATAGAGTCCATGTTTCTTTGGGTCTGGCTCACTTCACTTAGTATAATTTTTTCCAACTCCTTCTATTTCCTTACAAATGGGGCGATGTCATTCTTTCTGATAGAAGCATACAATTCTGTTGTGTATACGTACCACATTTTCCTGATCCATTCGTCTACTGAGAGGCATCTGGGTTGGCTCCAAATTCTAGCTATGACAAATTGTGCTGGAATGAACATTGTTGTGCTGGTGACTTTAGTGTGTTCTTGTTTGTGGTCTTTTGGGTAGATGCCCAAAAGTGGGGCTGCTGGGTCTTAGGGGAGCTTTATGCTTAGCCTTCTGGGGAATCTCCATACAGCTTTCCAGAGTGGCTGAACCAGTTTACATTCCCACCAACAATGAACTTGGGTTCCCTTTTGGCCACATCCCCTCCAACATTTGTCATTGTTAGTTTTCTTGATATAGGACATTCTTACTGGGGTGAGATGGAATCTCAATGTTGTTTTGATTTGCATTTCTTTTATGGCCAGTGATGTAGAGCACTTTTTCATATATCTCTTGGCCATTCTCATTTCCTCATCAGAGAAGTCTCTTTTTAAGTCTTTAGCCCATTTTTTGAGGGGGCTATTGGTTTTTTGCGGTTTTGTTTAGGAAGAATGTAATTTTTTTAGTTCTGCATATATTTTAGATATGAGGCCTTTGTCCATTGTATGGCCGGTAAAGATCTTCTCCCAATCTGTAGGCTTTCTGTTTATCTTGTGAGCTATGTCATTTGCCCTGCAGAAGCTCTGCAGTTTGATGCAGTCCCATTTGTCCAACCTTTCTTTGATTTGTAGCCTTTCTGCGTCTTTGTTGAGGAAGTTCCGTCCTGTGCCAAGGAGCCCAAGTGTTTCTCTTACTTCTTCCTTTAGTGTTTTCAGGGTATCTGTTTTAATTTTGAGGTCTTTGATCCATTTGGAATTGATTTTGGTGCAGGGTGATATATAAGGATCTAGTTTTAGTTTGTTGCATGTGTTGAACCAGTTTTGCCAGAACCATTTGTTAAAGAGGCTGTCTTTCTTCCATCCTATTTTTTTTTAGCATGACTACGTGGGTTAGAATCCTGGCTGTACCTCTTGATAGTAAAATGGAGGAGAGGAAGGAAATAGGCCAGATTCGATCTTCCGTGGGCTGGGACTGTTTATTGAGGAACAGTGAGTGGCATAGCCTTCCTACAGGGTTGGAAGCTATCTCCAGGGGTAGGGCAGGAGTCAAGGGTTTTATGGAGTCTCAGCAAGGAGACAGAGGTTATTTGAGTTTAGTATGGGGGCGGGAAGTGACTGCAGGTATGGGCAGAGAATACAGCTCTGACTGTGTCAAGCACATCCAGGCACATCTGGGGTTGTGCCTGGCATCTGTATGTGTCTGGGATAATAGGATGGGGCCATTCTTTCACCTCTTACTGGCTGGATGATGCTGTACAAAGATATAATCTCTTTCTATTTTTTACTTCCAATCTATATTAAAAGATTCAATTTATTTTTAAATTTTTTGTTGTAGCTGCACAAAGGTGTTTGCGTTTTACAAAGCAGCTGTGAATGTATCTTGATCAATGTCACCCCATTCAACATTCTCACTCATTCCTTCCTTACTCATCCCCTCTCAGTCTTCTTAATTTTGTAGGATATGCACTTCACCCTTGACTGGTTCTCCTCATCTTCTCCTCTTCATTTGTTCACCCATTTCCCCTTGACCTTTCTCTGACCCTTTTCAGTACCTGTTTCCTGGATTCTGATTTTTGCTGATCTAAAACAAAAGCCAAAAACAACCCAACAACAACATTTTGTAGTGTTGTGGTGATGTTAAAAATAGCTCAGATGTTGAGTTGCCACATAGAAATAAGGATAAAAACTCAAAAGGAACTCAGCAAGGCAAAGTTTAATTCTGAAGAAGGGTGCACCATTGGCCAAAAATCTGGCAGACAAGTACACACTACAACACCTTTTTATATCCCTGTCTCAGCAGGCCCTGCCCCTCTGTTCACATTGGCTTCACTCAGGTTCACAATCTACAAAAGGGTATGGCTCAATTAACAGGACGCAATTAAACTTCAAGGAGCTTCTAAGAGGATGTTTGAATTAAATGCTCAGGAAAAGGATGTATGTAATTAACAAAGGCCAAGGCCAAATCAGGAACCCTTCAGAAAAAACATTCTCTCAAGATTAGCAGAAACGACCCAGTGCTGCTGGCTCAAGCATGTAATCTTACCTACTTAAGTAGCTGAGATCTGAAGATCATGATTCAAAGCCAGCCCGGGAAGGAAAGTCAGTGAGACTCTTATCTCCAATTAACCACCAGAAAACTGGAAATGGTGCTGTGGCTCAAGTAATAGAGTGCTAGCCTTGAGCTAAAAGCTCAGAGACAGCACTCAGGCCTAGAATTCAAGTTCCACAACTGACAAAAAAAAAAAAAAGATTAGCAGAAAGGAAGCAAACTACTTTGATAGAAAATACAATTTCTTCACAGTGAAAAGAAGCACATCAAGGTATTTGCTCAGTGCCCTGAACGGACTTTGTTCACCAAACGTTACCTTTTATTTCATTATAAACCCAAGTATAATAAGAGATCAGGATTCAAGAAGGGAAATATATAGTCACTACCAGAAACTAAAGCCAGACTGCTACCATAGATCTTTGTAGTATGGCCATTTGGGCTGAAGTATGTGCTGACTTATGAAGTATGTGCTGACTTATGCGGGGGCAAGAGTCACAGTCTAAGAGTCCCTGTTATGAATACTGTAGAAGTTAATATTACCATTCCTAAATATCTCAAAGGGCATCTACTCATTATTTCTACTAGTTATTCATTCTTTAAACAAATATTGGATGACAGAAAGTAACCTTAAAACAAGGTTAAAGGTAAGAGAGACTGTGATGGAAATACTTCCACGCCCCTTTGCCCTTCAATTTTCATAGGAATAGAGATACCAAGAGGGTAAAAAAACACTTCTGCAACATGGGTTGTGTAATGAATCACCTATCAGGAGGTAAAACGAAGAAGGGACATTGAGAAAAAGTATTTGAATAGGTGAGAGTTCAGGTTGGGAGCAGTCTCATAACCTCTGGAAAGTCTGGCTTCAAAGGAACTCCTCCTATAATCACCTTTTCCTTTTTATGTTTTGTATTTGATACATTGGATTTGACCTTGGGGAGATAATCATGAACAAAATGAGAGTTAAGAACTTGTAGACTGAATATGTCCCCGTAGCTTTTTCTGTTGATGATCCTCTTATATCCCCTTCCTGTGGTTGCCTCCATGCTATCACTGTATCTCATCTGAGTACCCAGGATACTGTATATACTGGTATTAGAACTAGGGAAGGGAAAGGGAATATCAAAATCGAGAGACAAGGGATAAAAAGATAAATGACTCCAAAAACAATAGTTACAAAATCATTTGGTATAAACCAACTGAACAACTCATGGGAGGAGAGGGGAAGGGGGAGGGGGAAGGGGGAAAGTGAGGGAGGTGATAAATTGAACAAGAAATGTACCCTTTGCTTTATGTATGAAACTGTGACCCCTCTGCACATCACTATGACAATAAATAAGTAATTATTCAAAAAATGTTTGGGCTTAAAAGTGGTCATGGTTATTATTAAAAATAATTACAAAATTATTAATTATAACTACACTTGATTGTGATTTATTTAATTGTAATTAATTAATTACAACTAAATTGTAACTAATACATCAATTATACAATAAAAATAGGTAAAATTGCCAATGTACTTCACTAATGTTTTAAAAACATCAAATGTGTAGATTATATGGCATTTACATTATGTCTGAATAAAGGTATTCATACAAAGAGATTCGGCCTTTATACAGGTTTTTTTTGTTTTTTTTTTTTGGCCAGTCCTGGGCCTTGGACTCAGGGCCTGAGCACTGTCCCTGGCTTCTTCCCGCTCAAGGCTAGCACTCTGCCACTTGAGCCATAGCACCGCTTCTGGCCGTTTTCTGTATATGTGGTGCTGGGGAATCGAACCTAGGGCCTCGGGTATCCGAGGCAGGCACTCTTGCCACTAGGCTATATCCCCAGCCCACTTTATACAGGTTTAAAAATAAAAAATATATGCAAAGTTTTATCACTATGAAACTTACTTCCAACCTCCCTCCCAAAAAAAAAAAAAAAACAGAAAGCAGGAAGCTCCTGGATTGATCTATGCACATGGGTATCAGTTTAGATCTCTCAGTTGGTTTTCCACTTATACTTTACTTTAAACTGGATCAAACTTTTCAGGAAATTAAAATACATGGAGTAAACCCTCTAAATACTTAATAGAATGAATACAGATCTGGAAGCTGGAGCCATTTGAATGGGAGAAGGGCTAGGGGGAAGAGGTATGAATGGAAAAGAGAACAGGGGACAAATACAATCATAATATTCAATAGATAGATGTGAAAAAGGAAGTGGGAAACTCACTATGACTCATAGGGTAAGGGGAAGAAATATGGGGAGAACAATGGAAGGGATGACCCTGATCAAGATGCATAGGACACATAAGTGGACACAATAAATGGTAACCCCCTTGTACAACCATTTGAAAACTACATTTAAAAAATTAACAACAAAAAATGTAACATGGCATGTCAAACTAAACTTGGTCTGTTCAAGACAGAGATGCAACCATGCCAGAGTTTTACTCATTCCCTTCCTGCCTCATATAGCAAGTGACTCAGTGTTGGCTGGACATCATCAATAGGCACAGATCTTTACTCCATGTCAGGAGAAGTATTAGCACACACAGCCTAGTTACAACCTTTTGAGATTATTAGTTGAGCTGTGTCTATGCTGAAAGGGTGGGAAAGATGCTCTTTTGTTAATAAATCTTGGTGATGCTAGGCACAACTTTTGTAAGAGTAAATTCTCTGCATACAGTTTATACTCTTTGTGTAGCTTTCTTAAAATCCTTACTCATATCCTTCCAAATTCTCAGTGAATGCCATTTGAAAAGACTATGGCATCTATCTAACCACATGGTTTTGCACACTTCTCTTCCAAGAGCTTCCCTGAGTAGTGAAGCCTGCAGTTGTGCCAAGATGCAGAGTAGATATTCTATCACATCTTCCTACTACTTGGAAACAATGGATGAAACATAGCAAATAGGAAATGCTCTGGATGTTTTGAGGGACAGCATATTGACCAGATATTCAACCTACTCATTATCTTCTCTACATTAATGCTTAACAGCAAAGTCTTGGAAACAGATTGCCTGGACTAGAATATGGCTATATCACTTAGCTGGGTGACCCTAGGCAAACATCAAACTTCTTTCTACCTTAGATTTCCCAATCTATATTATGATGTTAAAAAGTCTTGTGTCATAGATTGTGAAGGCAGGAACATGAAGTTCTTTATTTGGTGCTCTGAGCATAGGTGCACGAAGACTATTATCACATTGTAACCTCAACTGTTAAGGTACTCAAGATTCAGAGAAAGATGAGTCATGAATAGTAATCCAAAGATTTTTTTGCAGAATATTGGGGAAAACAGTTATGGATCCAAATAGAGCAAGAGTCAGAGTTCAAGATTCACAAATAGGGGAGAGGAAGCACCATGAAAGCTTAAACACAAAACTAGGGGAAAGTTCAGTGGAATAGAGTGTAAATAATTACATTCCCCTTTGCCCTAGGTTTTGTCATGACCCAGGATTTATGAGAGGGGAAGAAAAAATTATATAACTCTGATCCCATGGATTGTGAATGACCTCCATTGTATTAGGAAAGACAAAGGAGAAGATTGTTGGAAATATTTCATAAGCTACAGAGGAAGGCTGATTTGTACTCCAATAGGAACGGATTTTAATCCCCCCATGGACTCTTTTTTTTTTTTTTTGGCCAGTCCTGGGCCTTGAACTCAGGGCCTGAGCACTGTCCCTGGCTTCCTTTTGCTCAAGGCTAGCACTCTGCCACTTGAGCCACAGCGCCACTTCTGGCCGTTTTCTGTATATGTGGTGCTGGGGAATTGAACCCAGGGCCTCATGTGAGAGGCAAGCTCTCTTGCCACTAGGCCATATCCCCAGCCCCCCCGCCCCCCCCGCCCACCGCATGGACTCTTGAATGGCTGTTTTCCTTTTATGAGCATCCTTTTTCTTCTCTGTCATCAGTTTCTTAACACTGAAATAAGGATTTAGTAACAGCCATTCCTAAACATTTGTCATACTAGATATGAACTCTTTCTTAACTTATAAATTATCTAATTAGGCTCTCGCTAAGTTTGGAACACTAGTTTGTGAGGATTAATTCCATTTGGTAGAGCAAAAACTGATCACATGTAGTGTTGAAGCTGAAGAGCAGCTTTGATTTGGGGTGGAATTAGTGAATCCACAGCTTTCTTATCAACCTTGCACTGCTCTGTAACTTTGTATTTCTCTTTTGCTGTCAAATATCTCACCTTCCTGGTGTCTGGGCATTCACAGCTGCTTACTCTGTTGTTTTTTAAAAATTGTTATTATAAAGGTGATTACAGAGGAGTTACAATTATGTAAGTCAGGTAAAGAGTACATTTGTTTTTGGACAATGTCACCTATTCCCTTGCTCTCTTCCACTTTTTTCTCCCATCCCCACTCATAAATTTTATAGTTCATTTTCAACATAGTGTCTACTGAATAGCATTGCTGTATTTGTTTACCCTCCCTCCCTCCATTTCTGTGCCTTAAACTCCCCAAAACATATAAATGAACAGAACAAGAAGAAAACAAAACAGTAAAGGAGAAATAAAACCTTCTTTTCACTTCCTGGAGTTCATTTCAAAAAATATTATTTTGTATGATCAGATGCACATAGACATTGTACCTTTCTGTTCCTCTCCTAGGAGTAAACTCCTTTGGTTTCACTGTGTATGAATGCCTAGAGACCTATTTGATTTGTTATGACAGGTATTTTAGACTAGCTTCTGCATGTGAGAGAAAACAAGTACCATTTTTCTCTCTGAGCTTGGCTTACCTCACCTAAAACGATTTGTTCTAGGTCCATCCATTTCCCTGGAAATTACATAATATTATTCTTTCTAATGGCTGTGTAACATTTTGTTGTGTATAGGTAACACAATTTGCAGATCCACTCACCTATTGAAGGGCATCTGGACTGTTTCCAAAATTTGGCTATTGTGAATAGCTGAGCAGTAAAGATGAATGTTCAAGTGTCTTGATGGTATCCTGGCTTGTGATGTTTTGAGTAGATGCCCAGGAGTGGTATGGCTAAGTTTCAGGGAAGACTTATGTTTAGTTTTTTGAGAAACTTCCAGACTGCTGTTCAGATTGGTTTTACTTGTTTACAGTCCCACAAACAGTGCGACATGCCTGCCAAATTTGTTGTTGTTCAAGTTCATGATGTTGGCCAATCTGATCTGAGTTGTTTAGATTTGCATTTCCTTTACATCCAGGGATTATGAGTATTTCTTCATGTGTTTCTCTGCTTTTTTTTTCTACCTGTTCTTCTGAAAAGTCTCTCCTTTGCCCATTTAGTGATTGATTTGTTACCTGTGGGAGGGCTTAGTTTCTTGCGCTCCTTATATATTTTGGCTATTAGGCCTTTGTCAGATGTATTGCTAGTAAAGATCTCCTCCTAGTCTGATGGCTGTCTTTCTAGTTTAATAACTATGTCCTTTGATGTGCAGAAACTTTACATTTTGATATCATTTTTCAAGTCTCTCCCTATCTACTGTGCCCATGTGACTCTTTCCTAAAAGTTTCTGCCTATTCCTATAAGTTCTAGTTTCTCCTACTCCGTTTTGCAGTAATTTCAAGGTCTCGGGTCTGATGCTGAGGTCTTTGATCCTTATTGAGTTAATATTAGTGCATGGTGACAGGCAGGCATCCACTTTTGGTTTTCTGCATATGGATACCCAGTTTTCATAACACCAATTAAAGAGGTTATCTTTATTCCACTGTATATCTTTGGCTCCCTTATAAATATTAATAACTGGAAGCATATGGTTTTGTTTCTGGGTCTTCTAGTCTGTTCCATTGATCTTTGGATCTATTTTTCTATCAAGCTGTTTTGATTATTATAGTTCTCCAATAGAGGTTAAAGTCTAGGAATGTGATACCACCAGCATTTTTTTTTTTGCCCAGAATTTCTTTGGCTATTCTAGGTCTTTGTTGTTCCATATGAATTCTTGAATTGTGTTCTCTATCTCAATAAATAATTTTATTGGAATTTTGATGGAGATTATGTTACTTGTGATACTTTTTGGATAAATGTCACTTTTACAATATTAATTCTACTTATCTAAGAACATGGAAGATCTTTCCATTTCCTGATGTCGCTTTTGATGTCTTCTTCCAATATTTACAGTTTTCACTATAAATATTTTTTACTTCCCTGGTTACATTTATTTCCAGATATTTTATTTATTTTTTGAGGCAATTGCAAATTGCTTGTGTGTTGTTGGTATACAAAATGGCTACTGATTTCTGTTGGTTAATTTTGCATCCTGCTACCTTGTCAAAATTACCTTAGAAATGGAGTTTTTTGGGTCCTTTATATATAATGTCATGTCATATGCAAATAGGGATAGTTTGACTTCTTTCTCTATGTGAAATACTTTTGTATCATTTTCTTGCCTATTGCTCTGACTAGGAATTCCAGGACTATACTGAGGAGGGGTGGAGACAGTGGCATTCTTAACTTTTTCCTTTTTTATGGGAAATGGATTTAGTTTTTCACCATTCAGTATGATGTTAGCTGTTGGCCTGTCATATATGGCTTTTATTACTTTGAGGCAGGCTCCTTCTATTCCTGTCTTCTCTGCACCTTTTAACATGAATGGATGTTTTTTTTTTGTTTTTTTTTTGGCCAGTTCTGGGCCTTGAACTCAGGGCCTGAGCACTGTCCCTGGCTTCTTCCCGCTCAAGGCTAGCACTCTGCCACTTGAGCCACAGCGCCGCTTCTGGCCGTTTTTTGTATATGTGGTGCTCGGGAATCGAACCTAGGGCCTCGTGTATCCGAGGCAGGCACTCTTGCCACTAGGCTATATCCCCAGCCCATGAATGGATGTTTTGACAAAGGCGTTTCCTGCATCTGTTGAGATGAACATATGGTTCTTGTCCTTGGCTTTGTTGGTGTGACATATTACATTTATTTCTTTACATATGTTAAACCAGACTTGCATCTCTGGAATGAAACCTACTTTGGAATGAGAGTGATGGTGGCTTCATAAAATGAGCTTGGAACTTATCCTTTTTCTATTTCACAGTAAAGTTTCAGAAGGAACAGTAAAGTTTCAGAAGGAACAGTACAGTGTTTGTTCAA
Organism: Perognathus longimembris pacificus; assembly: GCF_023159225.1. Classification (NCBI taxonomy): domain Eukaryota; kingdom Metazoa; phylum Chordata; class Mammalia; order Rodentia; family Heteromyidae; genus Perognathus; species Perognathus longimembris. The sequence goes on along the minus strand of NC_063167.1, from coordinate 31,070,135 downwards.
TTTTCGAAGTCTTATAGAATTCAGCCATGAATCCATCATGATCTGGGCTTTTCCTTGTTGGAAGACTGCTGATTAGTTCCTCAGTCTCATTGTGTGTTATAGGTCTGGTTAAGTGGTTCATATCTTCTTGGTTCATCTGAGGCAGTTTCTATGTCTCTAGGAATTTATCCATCTCTACTAGAATTTACACTTCATTTGAGTATAGGTTTTGAAAATAGTCCCTCATAATCTTTTCGATTTCTTAGATGTTTGTTGTAATGTTTCTTTTCCCTTCTCTAATTTGTTGATCTGAGTCTCTCCTTTTCTTCATCAATTTAGCGAGTAGTCTGGAAATTTTATTATTTTTTTCAAAAGTAGAGCTTTTTATTTCATTTATTTTCATGTATAGTTTTTTAGTCTATTTAAATAGTTTCTGCCCTAATCTTTAATCTCTCTCTCTTTCTCTCTCTCTTTCTCTCTCTCTCTTTCTCTCTCTCTCTCTGTCTAGTAGTTTGGGGTTTAGATTGTTGCTGTTTTTCTAAATGATTTAGTTGCATCATGGGACTATTTACTGTGTGCCCTTAGAGCTATGAACTGCTTTTGCAGTATCCCAGAGGTTCCAGTATGATGTGTTTTCATTTTCATTGAATTATAAGAAATTTCTGACTTTCTCCTTTATTTCTTCAGTGACCCATATGTTGTTCTGCAATGTGTTGTTCAGTCTACATGTGTTTGAGTCTTCTTCAGTATGTATTGTTGAGAACTACTTTAATTCCGGTGTGATCTAAAAGGATCAAGACACGCCTTGCATCCTATGAGTGTCTTGATCCTTTTGTATCTGTTGAGGCTTGTTGGGTGTTTTAGGAAATGGCCCATTTTGGAGAATGTTCAAGGGAGGGGCTGGTGAGAAGAATGTGAATTTTGTGACTGTTGGGTAAAATGCTCTGGAATCTATTAAGTCCATTTGAGTTGTGGGATCATTTAATTCAGAAGCTTCTTTGCTGATCTTTTGTTTGACTTGTCCTTTGACAACAGTAGAGTGTTAAAGTCTCCCACTATTATTGTGTTGGGATCTATCATATTCTGTAAGTCCAAGAGTGTTTGTTTAATGTAATTAGGTGCTCCATTGCTTGGTTCCTAAATATTAACCACTGTGATTTCCTCTTTGTGCACCATTCCTTTTATTAATATGTAATGACTTTCTTTGTCTCTTTGTACTGATTTTAATGAATCTGTTTTATCAAAAACTACTATGGTTACTCTGGCCTTCTTGCAACATGCAGTTGCATGCAGAATCCTATTTTATCCCTTCACTCCAAATTTGTGTTCATCTTTTGACTCTGGGACCAGTTTTTTGGAGAAAACAAATGATTGCATTTTGTTTTTTGATTCAATATGCTTCTATTTGTCTTTTGGTTGGTTAACTGAGTTCGATGGTAGAGAAATATATGTGTTTCCTGCCATTGTGTTGCTTTTTCTGCATTGTGAATTTTTTTTTCAGCTTGTTGTGTTTACTAAACTAGTCTACTGAGTTTTATTCAATGCAGGGTTTCCTTGACTTTGAATGTTTTCTTCAGATTGTATTCTTCTCTTTAATATCCTTTGTAATGTTCCCTTTAGTATCCTTTGGCTTAATGTTAATGAATTCTTTAGTTTTGTTTGTTGTAAGTGCTTTTGTTTGTCACAGGTTGGTGATAGTTGTTTTTCAGAGCTTAAATTATACCACTACAGGCTGTCCTTATATTCAGAGTTTGCTGGCTAAATATGCAGTAATTTTAATCTTCCTGTGATAACAAAGTTCCTTTTTTTATTTTGCTGCATTTAATTTCATTTCTTACCTTTTATGTCCAAAGTTTTCCTATGATTTGTCTAGAAGTAGTTCTTGGATTCTGTCTGCTAGGAGTTCTGTATGTTCATAATGTGCTTTCCTTTGATTTTGCCTTTGATTTTTGATGCTGTTGTTGTTCTAATACCTTTGCTTTATCCTCAACTCCTGATACTCTGTTTTCTACTTCACTTGTTCTGTTGCCTTTGCTTTCAACTGTGTTTTGCAATAGCTCTTTGTTGATACCAGTTCTCCTGGTGTTAATTTCATCTTTCATTTCCTTCACTGAGGTGTGTAATATTTCTTTCATTGAGGTATATAATGTTTCTATTTTCTTACTCATGTCTTGCATTTTCTTGGTCATTTCCTCCTTGAATTCTTCTCTTTGGTTTTGGATCTGCCCTTTCATTTCCTCAGCCACTTCTCTCATCATTTCTTTAATGGTTTTTTATTCTTTATCTCTTCTTCTTTTCTTTCACTAGAGTCCTTCCCTTTCACTGTGATTTACACATTTAGGGCCAGGGTTTGCAGAGGTTGTTAAGATTCGGTATTAGGTTCAGTAGTAACAAGTTGTTGTTTTCTGGCTTTCTTGTGGGCACTGTATAGTTTGTGTCCCATGGAGAGGTGTGTGCTGGCTTTGGGGTCCAGTTTAGCATTTTCTCTAGCCCTGGTGTGTCTGGGGGTGTTATGTTCCAGGACACAGAGAAGCCTGTTGTGACAGTTAGGTGTGAACCACAATGCTGTGGGCTGTCATTGGCATCCACGCTAGGATGTTTAGGCAGGATGTGAGGCCAGATGGGTGTAGACTTCCCCCGCCAACCCCCTAACCCCATGCTTAATGAGGATGTCCTGCAAGGTAAATCACAGATGGGCTTTGGGGTGTGCTAGTAGTCCGGGTGCTATGGATGGGGGAATTCCACATTTGCATGCCCTGGCTGGCTTTGGAGGCTGTCTGGTCTGTGTGAAATCCTTGATGCTTTGGGCAGTGGCTTCTCATGCAAGGGATGCACATGCAGGCTTTTGGGTCCATCTGGATACATACCTCCCACCCTAAAGCCAAAACTGTCTTGCTTGGGTATGTACGGCCAGGTTTGAGTAGGTGCTTCCCCTAGAGATTTGGGTGGATGGTAGTGTACCTCTTGTGGATGAACTGATGGGCAAGGCTGTGGGTAGACCCCACAGTGAGACACTGGAGGTGTCACGGGTGGAGATTCACACCTGGGCTTTTAGAGGTCCCTCTCTGTATCCACTACCTGGCATTAGAGGGCTCCCTGGGGTTTTTCCCAGGTTGGCCATGTTGTGTCCTCATGAGTGTTAGAGATCTGCTGTGCTGTTCAGAGGTTATGGGACCTAGCAAGACCTTTCCTGGGACTAGAGCCTCCACTAAGATACACACCAGGACTCAAAGCCCTGCATTTCACTCAGCCCTAGTTGCTGAGTTTGGGGCAAAACTCTGTGATTGGGGTCTTCTGTTCTGGTCTCTGGTTCCAGGTAGCACTGGCTGGAGGCTTCCTTTTCCTCAGCCCTGAGAATTGAGCTCTGGGTGGGACTCTGGTTTGGATCACCACCTTTCTGTTCCTCTCTGTATGTGTTCCTGATGGGATCAGTTCCTATCTGTATTGGAGGGAGATCTGGCTGAAAGCCTCAGCCATGTGCTTTGTCCCAGGCCAGCAAGAGGTTAAAACATCAGGCACAGGTGTGAGCCAAGACTTGCGTGGTCTGTGAATGGGAGCTCCAGGCCTTGTCCATTGTCCTGGGCTCACCCATGCCCAATCTGGGCCAGATGCTGAATCCTCTCTAGCCTAGTACAGGTTGAGACTGATGACTACTCAGAGTGCAAATCACCAAGCTTTGTCCCTTGTCCCAAACTTGCCCAAAGTGCAAATTCCTGGCAGTATGAAGCAGGTTAAATCCCCACTTTGCTGCTGCTGGCTGTGATCTATGTGACATCTGGGTTCTGACCTCAGAATTGTGTCTCTTGTTTATGCGCCTTTTCCTACCTTCCTGTATTCCTTGCCTGTTTCTGAGCTAGGGGTTGAGTTCTTCCCCAGCCCTTCTCACTGGCTACCTGGGGTGGTGAGCATGTGATTTGCAGTGTTTTGTGCACATGTGGTCTCATTCCCAGGTTTCACCCATGAAGTCATTTCTCAGTTGCACTGCAGCTCCTGTCTTGCTGGGTGGGCTACTCCAAGCAGAGATCTGAGTTGGGCAATGATCACTGTTGAGCAGCAGGCTGGTGGGAGATTTGCACTGAGCCGAAGGCTGCTCCATGTTTTGGGCTTTCCAAAGCAGAGGTCTGCACCAAATGTGGTTTCATTCTATGCTGTCCATGGTGCAGACAATCATACCAAGCTGAGATCCCCACAGAGCTGAAGGCTGCAGCCCAGCAGACTACAATGGGACCTAGTTACACAGATCTTGTTTATTTTGTTGATTTTTCTCCTCTTCTTGAGTTATAAATGTTAGGTGACTGAGTCATGAGGTTATTAGAAAAAAGAAAGAGCAAAAAGCGACCTCAATAGACCAGGTCACCTTTAATGGAGAGTTGAAGAAGGATGCCATGGTGACCTGAGGAGAGTCGGGAGACATGAGGCATGGTGTAATGGTGGCAGGTGTGGAGGGGCTTAAATAGGACTGTGGTGAGGAGGTAGAGTCACAGGGAGATTGAGGCTTCAAAGAGTCTTGAGTTTTTCAAGGTACAGGTCTGGCTCCAGGAACCAAGATACTGCCCAGCTACTTCAAGAAAACCACTCTCTTGCATCTGTGGTGCCAGTGGAGAGGATGAGGATGGTCCCTGGAGTGATGCTGTCCCACAGCCTCTACACATACAGACTGAAGCACTTTTTGCCATGGCTTACCAGCACATCAGAGGCACATCTTCAGTAGGGCAATAGACATTTTGCAAAGCTTAACCATCTGCATACCACTGTTCTTGTCACCACCAGTGGCTCTGTGACAGTAACAAGAAGATTCTCCTTTTACTTTTCAACCATGGATTTAGGAGCCAAGTACTTCCACTTCTTCATGGCTTTTCTGGAATAACAAGGTCGATAGGAAATATTTGCCAATTACTCAGAGTAGGACCAGATTTCTGCCGCAGTAAAGCCTCCCTTTCTTCGGAATTTTAGCATTAGGATAGCCTTCACCTTGCCATTGGCACTAGCTTACTTGGATTCCGGTTTCTACTCCTAGTGTCTGGCTTCTCAGCCTTTTCACCTACCATCTTTCAAGATGGGAAAGAGTTATGAATTTAAAGTCTTAGTTCATGTCTGTTTTCTTTGTTGACATGCACACCAAATACCAACCTTCATGGTTGGTAAGTACAGAAAGTACTCAATGGAATGTCACCAGCAAGACCTCTGGCTCCTCTCCACAAACAAGGATCAAACCAAAGAACATTACTGGAATAGCCTTTGAGGGAGAGTACTGGAGTATAACAGGCAACAGAAACCACACAGAGCCCAGAGACACAAATGCATTTCTTATAAAGAAGAAAATGGAGTATATAGCATCTATCATCACATTTCCTAAATGAGATCAAACATAAACTTCACACAATAGAAAACAAGTAAGTTGGAGGACCCCAGGAGTTGCCACTAAACTTGCAAACACCTGAAGTATTTGTAATTAAAGAAGACTGCAGTCCTTCGACATCCTGAGCCCAATTTTCAGAGCTGCCGGAGAATCTATGCTGCTGCATTTATTATCCCAGAGAGAGCACAGTCCATGTTGTATCCTCTACTATTCAAAAGTCTATGGTACAGCGCCATCATGGGGCTTTCCTCCCATGACCAGTCAACCCCACTCAACTTCCTAAGGTACCAGGAAGCAGTCACACAGCTTGCTCTAAGCATCTCAGCCCACCAAGCCCACAGAAAGCAGTTGGGGCTCCCTCTCCTACAGCATGCCTGGGAAGTGTAAGGTCCTCTCCCTGAAGGCTCCATATAGATGCCCCCACCTCATTAAGTCTCCACCCAGTTACCTGGGTAACCAGCAGACCTGGAAGCAGTTACCTCCCCTTTCCCTGAGGTCACATCCTAATCCACCTGGCCACACCCCCTGCCCCTGCCCTAGACAAGGCAGGGCTGGGTGAGGGTCGCCCCTTCTCTCCAGCCATGGATCACCTCGGCCACAGGCCAGCAGTTCGGTAATAAACTTTCTCTCCTGCCTGAATAATGCGTGGTATTCTCCTTTACCGGCTACCTACTTTAAAAAAAAAAAATCTAACAGGAAGCAACTGGGCAGCCTACTCTGAGCTACTCATCCTGTACAGTCCTCAAACACTGATTGACACTGTACCTGGGCCTCCTAATACATCTAGGCTCCTCTATGGTCCTCAGACACTGAGGGAGAGGTACTATATCCTTGGCTCTGAGAATGCTGTCTTCTGACTGCCCAAGCCTACCAAAAGGACACAGGCCATACACAGCCCCGAGACACTAACAGGCACACTGCCCTGACTGCTGAGCTCAAAGTTTGTACCTTCCTGGATTCAACAGTCACCATGGCCTCTCAAGACCCTTAGAAACTGACCAGAACTTTCCTTCCATTGCCAGCCAAACCCGGGACCATATATGTTAGGTTTTTAAAGTAGGTAGCCGATAAAGGAGACCACCACACGGTATTCAGGCAGGAGAGACAAGTTTATTACTGAACTGCTGACCCGTGGCCTAGATGATGTATGGCTGGAGAGAAGGGGCAATGCCCTTCAGGCCCTGCCTTATCTAGGGCAGGAGGGTGAGGCCAGGTGGATTAGGATGAGACCTCAGGAAAGGGGGAAGTAACTGCCTCCATGTCTGCTGGTTACCCAGGTAACTGGGTGGAGACTTAACCTGGTGGGGGGCATCTGCATGGAGCCATCCCAGGGCAGGCCTTATAGTTTATACTTTTAATTTCAGATACTCTATGCCAATCTAATTTCATAATGTCATGTCAGGTTTTGTATGATAATATTGTTTGATATTTCCTAAAATCAAAAGGTTTGCACTACAAAATAATGATAAAGGAGTTGTATTGATGCAATCAGTAGGCACTGTATCCTTATATTGAAATATCACGCTGTACCCTCATAGTGTAAATGAATTAAAAAATACTTGTAAAATCATTTTCAATTTAAAAAGCAAGTCCAGGGCTGGGGATAAAGCTTAGTTGGCATAAGTTCAAGATGCTAAGTCAACAAGTATGCATTGCCAAGAGGGAGAAAGCGACAGACATGCACAGAAAGGAGAAAAAGATGAGGAGGAAGAGGAAAGGGAAGAGGAGGAGGAGGAAAAAAGCCAGGAAAATGAAAAATACATAAGCAGACAAATGAATAAACAAGTATAAGAAAGTACATGTGGTCAAGGGCAGTACAGTTATGAGGTGACAGCATTTCTCTCTTTGACATAGACACACTCTGGACTCTGAGCTAGAGCTGTGCCTTCACCTTTCTCCCTCCCACCGATGGGTGGAGCAATCTTCCTAGAACAAAGGGCAGGGAGTTAAAGAGCCCAGAGAGTCTACGCAGTTAGTGATCCAGAAGCCCCTGCACCATGAGTGTCTCTGTGCTGAGCTCTACCATATTCCCAGCCAGTATCTCTGGGCTTCTCCAAGCCACCTCCCTGCTGGTCCTGCTTCTGCTGCTCTTCAAGGCTGTCCAGTTCTATCTGCAAAGGCAATGGCTGCTAAAAGCCTTCCAGCAGTTCCCAAGCCCATCATCCCACTGGCTCTTTGGGCACAAGGTAGGAAGGAGAGGGAAGGGAAATTCGAGGGTTGGAGGCCTGGACTCTCAGTCATGGATCAACAAGCCAGAAGACAAAGCCTGCTGTGTTTTAAGTGTGCGGCCCCCCAGGGAACACCCAGCTTATGGCTCAGGCTGTTTTCTTCCCAGAAATAAAGTTTACTTCCTAAAAACAACTTGTCATGCTGGTCACACAGCTCTGCTGCATACTTCTGTTCTGCAGGTCTGTACTCTGTCCTGGCAACACTGAACTTGGAGAACTGTGATTAGTTCTACCCGAGTCTCTTCATTCCCTTGCCACCCCCAAGGCCCTCCCACCACACACCTCAGTTCTTCTCAAATAACAGACTTTGAGATAGTTCTCTGATCCACAGGGCTATTCTCTCTCAAGTCCAGAGCTTACCTGGAAACAAGGGCATTAGCGTGATGTAATTCTTGTCCTGTGGGCTCATGGTATGGTGACAACAGGCATGACTCTCAGCCGCTATTGCAGAAAAAAAATTTTTTTAAGCTTATGGATGTGTGGATGATGTTAGATGGAAAGACTGACTCCCTAGGTTGTCACCAGACTGAGGGAATTTCCAGAATATGTGACTTATAGGATGAAATCTGAAGATGATGTGTATAAGCAAAGAGGACAGCTGCAGGACATCCTGCAGGACACAGAGATGTGTTACACATGTGCTGCCCATCAAGGTCTCTTCAGCTCCTTGCTCTTTTCTCCACATCTAACACTATCAGCTCCTTGGATCCATGCATCATGCTCTCCCTGCACCCCATCCAGACACAGGGCCTGGCATAGATGGGTGAATTATCCAGGAGGGAAGACAAGATACAGCCTGAGAGTTGGGGAGGGACAGCACCAACCCCTTGCACTGTCATCCCAAGAGGTAGGGGCACTGAGCTAAGTATGGCTGCATGGAAAGGTGCCCATCATTGTGCACTGGCCACACCATCTCCTCTTCGGAGGTGATGGAGATGGAGACTTGTGTCCCTGTGTTTGTTCTGCTTTGTTACAGCTCAAGAACCAGAACTAAACAGAAGATTTTACTTGTTTGTATTTCTCTTGATGACAGCTTAAAGGAGACGAGGAGCTACAGCTTATTATGGAATCTATAGAGAAATTTCCAAGTGCTTTTCCTCGCTGGCTCTGGGGAACCAAGGCTTTCTTAACTGTCTATGACCCTGACTACATGAAGGTGATTCTGGGGCGATCAGGTGAGAGTCCAATCTAATTGTGGACAAAACAATTTCTCCCTCTTTGGTACATTCCCCTGGGCTGTCAGATTCTGCCAGTAAGAGATTTCAGCCATCACCCTACATGATCTTCTGGCCATTTTCACAGGCCACAATCAGCACATGGCCAATCATACTGGACATGTCAAACAGCTGTGTGGAACCAAATAAGTTTTTCTCTTTTTTCTTTGTTTTAAAATCGATTTGAGGTGACCTGTTATGTAAATGGTCCCACATCTGAAAAACACAAGCCACAAATCCATATGGATTTAGTTTGGAAATCACTAATTGTCACCAGTGCTAGATCAGATGATGATTAAGCTGTCGTCACCCACTGGGGGCGGGAGGGTGGGGGGAGGAGGCAGGGAGAACCAAGGCCCTTGCTTATTCTTTGGTTTGAGAATATGATTTATGTTTACTGTAAACTCACCAACTCGGGCCTGAAGATGCCCAGTTACTGGTACATGAGGCTACCTAACTTAGCTAGAAGGATATGAAAGGCAGTAGATGAAATAGCATGAGACGAACTGCTAGCAGTCATCAGGAATTCATGGCAGCTCATGACCTCCACCACAGCTATGTCAGAATTGCTTTATTTGTTCTGGTTCCTGTTAAGCCTTTCCTTCCTTTTCAGATCCAAAGGCCAATGTTGCCTACAGATTCCTGGCTCCTTGGCTCGGTATGTACATCCAAATTAGGAGTACAGTCTACTCAAAGCTAGGCTTCCCCAGTGCTAGTTCACACTTAGCCTCTCCAAGTGTTTCTCTAGCTCACAGATAATCACAGGTGACAAGCTACTGCTGTTTATGAATTATCTCTAAGTCTAGCCTAAGCGGTCTTCTAACCAAATCCTCACTCCTTCCAAATGCTAGAATGAGCCCGACTAATGCTTAGTTTCTGCTAAATCACTTTCCCAAAACATCTGATATTGATTTATATTATTCCTTGACTGGCTCCCAACTCTTTTTAAACTTTTTACCTCATGGCTGTATAATCACACTAGGTGTACCAGCCAAATTAAGGAATTTATGTTCTATTGTCTAAAAAATTACACCTTCTTCAAGGTTGTGTTCCCCAGCTCCACCCTAGGGCTCCTCCCAAATTAGTCCCATCTAAACATAACCATATCTGGCCCAGGGTATGGTTTGCTACTGTTAAATGGGCAGACATGGTTCCAGCACCGGCGGATGTTAACCCCAGCCTTCCATTATGACATCCTGAAGCCTTATGTGGAAATCACAGCCAATTCAGTCAGAGTGATGCTGGTGAGTCTGTCTGTCTGTCTCTTCCCCCCTCATACTTCCCACTCCCTTCACCTACACCTATCACACACTTACAGAATCTACTTTCAAATATGTGTGTTGCACACAAAACTTTGAGAGTAGGCTTCTCAGGCAGAAAACAGAATGACCCAATCACAAGGTCATTTTGCTCATTGTCAAGGCAAAGAACAGTGTTTCCAGGTCGTTTCCCACATCCAAGTCCTTAAGGCCCAGTGCCCTGGAGGAGAAGTCAATCCAGCCACACAGCAGGACTACATAAACCTGGCTGGCTTGGGCAATGGCCTTGTCAGGGGCAGAGCACACTCCCTAGGAAGTCACCCAATCTGAGTTGAGCCTGGAGCCCAGGTCTTCTTCTTGAATGGCCCATGCAATAAAAAATGTCCACCAAATCCACATTCTCACAGTTAAACCTGCCACACCATCACCTCTCAACAGGGCTCTGAATTTTGACTCAATTGTTCTTAACAAATCCTTGAGGCATAAACAGAAATCAAAGTCTTATGCCCATCCTTCATATTAGAAGTCCCTGTAGTGGTCATATGTTTTCTTTTGTCTTGACAGGTTTGCCCCCCCTCAATGGTAGTCTTATTCATCTCTAAAGTCAACCTCACCATTCAGACCATAGATGTGTCTTCTTCCTTTTTAGTACTTAAAAAAGGGGGGAAAGTTGCTTGTCAGATAAAAAGATTTTACCTTAACTGCTTGCAAACATTGTATTAAATTCTGAAATAATTTGTGACAATATGTGTCATTTAACTTACATTTGCTTAAAATTTGTAGTGTGTCTCCTCACTTAAATGAGAGAGTTGGAAGAGGTATCTAGAGTCAGAGAAAGATCCTCATATAACATGGGTCATCTGGGGAAAATTGAAATCCTTTCTCACCACAGGACAAATGGGAGAAGCTCATCGGCAAAGATTCCTCTCTGGAGATTTTCCAACACATCTCCTTGATGACCCTGGACACCATCATGAAGTGTGCCTTCAGCTACCAGGGCAGCGTCCAATTGGACAGGTCAGTAACAACCCTGGAGCTACAGGGTCCTTGGTCTTAGTAACTGATGTGGATTCGCCTGCAAGACAAGTGGGCCAGCTTAGATGCTCACTTGCACAGCAAACAGACCTAGACCCAGGCCTAGACCAAGCTCTAACTTCAGACCTGACCCATCTCTATCCCAATCAAGCACTGCTGATCCCTAGCACAGGTGGACCTGGCTCTTTTGACAATCCTGGAAAGGCCTAAAAGTTACAAAGTTGTAAAAGAGAAGTGACTTGCTAATCAGTATTGCCTGTGCTCATATTGGGGAAATCTCAGCATCTCTCTACTTGAAATCAGAACTCCTCTTACAATCTAAGATGTTCTGTATCATGTCCCTCAGGAAATCCCAGACGTACATCAAGGCCATTGGGAATCTGAATGACCTGTTTCATTCTCGTGTGAGGAATATCTTTCATCAGAACGACACCATATACAGTTTGTCTGCTAATGGTCGAACAAACCACGAGGCTTGCCAAATCGCCCATGAGCACACAGGTTCTGTCTATCCCTCTCGTCTCCCTTCTCTACTAGGCACTGATGAAACAGACTTCCCGTGACCCCTCAACAGGGGCATCTCATTGGTGCCTCTTCAGCACCTGGGACATATTTTTGCAGGGTACTTTCTTAGTACAAATGTTGGGAACTGAGATGTTTCTATGTCAGGTATACTATAAGGAGGTGCCTATGCTCACACATTGGTGATGTTGAATGAGACCCAACCCAGAAGCTCAAGCAGAGCCTCCATGGGCTGAGCTTCTGAAGGGAGTCACCTACATCCAGTGGTGAGGGACTCTCAACCCTGAGCACACAAGTGAACACTAACTTCTATAATCATCCTGAGTTCTATAGACACACAGGTTGAAGCAGGGGTCCTTTGGGCCTATTAGGACTTGCTGTAGCATCGGACCTGTTTGGTAACTGCTGTCCTTACACAGATCGAGTGATTGAGCAAAGGAAGATTGAACTACAGAATGAGAAAGAGCTGGAGAAACTGAAGAAGAAGAGACGTTTGGATTTTCTGGACATTCTTCTGTTTGCCAGAGTGAGTGTGTGGGCTGATGCCTCAGGTCTTGCTCAAAAGTCCAGAACAAGGGACAAATCCTTTTCTCTTGCTCTGGCTGTTTTCAGATGGAGAATGGAAGCAGCTTGTCTGATGAGGACCTGCGTGCTGAAGTGGACACGTTCATGTTCGAGGGCCATGACACCACAGCCAGTGGCCTCTCCTGGATCTTCTATGCTCTGGCTATGCACCCCGAGCACCAGCAGAAGTGCAGGGAGGAGGTCCAGAGCCTCCTGGGAGATGGAGCCTCTGTCACCTGGTGAGTGAGAGCTCCAGCAACTGAGAAAGTCCTGCCTCTCTGGTCTTTTCAGGTATCTAAGGATTGACTTCATTTCAGGGAACATCTGGACCAGATACCCTACACTACCATGTGTATCAAGGAGGCCCTGAGACTCTATCCACCAGTTCCAGCTGTTGTCAGAACGCTGAGCACACCTGTCACCTTCCCTGATGGACGCTCCCTCCCCAAAGGTTTGACCTTCCTAGACTCACTCATCCTAAGTCTTCCTGAGGAAGAGGGAGTCAGAAATCCACACGTTTCCCAGCAGTTATGAACCTCTCCAGGTCCCATTACCTTGTTCGTAATGAGTTCTTCTTACTCACAAAGTACATTTTCCAACATGAGACATGAACCTAAATTACCTATAAAATTTCTTCCAGTTCTATTATTCCACCTGATCAGCATTGTAAGGTTCTCTTGTCCTTCGGCTAACATTCTTTCCTTAGAATATATGGTCTTACAATGCTTCAGGTAATCCAACATTAGAAGCATTGACAGCCTGTGATTCTAAATACTCCAAACTCACTTAGATGCCAGAATTCTTGGCCATCTGGTTCCTCATGTGTCCTCATTGTCACCTCTTTTGCTCATTCCCTATATTTCACATAATGTGTGAAAATTTCAGTTTACAATGGAAAGAACTATCTATATAGATGTGTTAACAGGATATAATTCAGTTTGAGGGATCTTCTCCACAAAGAGATCTTCACCTGTGGACATGATCTTATGACTTTGGCCATTTCTTTTCACTGAGATGCAGAGACTCAGACAGGAATAAGTGAGAGAGGGTTCTTTTCTAAGGTCAGGACAGAGTAAAATCAGTGAACGCCATGTCGTGGGTCATAGGTAGTTCAGTCTCTGAGGAGCCCTCAGATTAATGCAGAAAACAGCTGATAACTGTATATGAAACCCTTACAATGGCAGGAAATGATTCTCTGACTTTCACGTTATGACGTCTAAATCCTAGCCAGGCTACTTCCTAACTGGGACCCCATAGGCAATTCCTCTCCAAAGGAATTGCCTCATCTGAAAAACTGGAGATATAAAAAATGATTTCCTTAGGATAGTGTTAGAAGGTCTGAATGAATTAATATGTGCTTCTCAGTGGAAATCCTTTATACAGAGACATACGCTTGTATTTGTTTTACCTCAGAAATAAGATCCAATTCTTTATTCTTTGTTCTTTATTCTGCTTATCTACTGGATTCCTAGTTTCCTGCTTCTCAGTTGTATTCAGGTATTTGCCAAGCCTACCATCCTTTCTTGCACCTGAATCATTCTTTTTACAATGATGGTTTGTGGTACCCAGAACTTTTGCTCATGAATACTCTGGATGAACCACAGCACCATTCCTATCTCTTCTATCCCACAGGTGTCCTAGTCACACTCTCCTTTTATGGCCTTCATCACAACTCGAAGGTGTGGCCAAACCCAGAGGTATGAAGACCCTGGAAGGAGTGGGGAGGGGAAGATCTCTCAGACCAATACCTCCTCCTGCTCCCACTTCTGGGTGTCCTGCCCCATCCTCAGCTGGGACACAAACTTGATCCCAACCTTTCCTGGCCCCGCTGATCCCTCTGCAGGTGTTTGATCCTTTCCGGTTTGCACCAGATTCTGTCCGACACAGCCATGCATTCCTGCCCTTCTCAGGAGGATCAAGGTGAGGCATCTTTGTGAATTAATGAGGTAATGAAGGAGGGACTTGTGATGGAGTCTTGATGCTTGTCACCTCCTGATTCATATATGTTATCTTCAGACATGCCTCTGTGTGTTGCTGTTTGTGGGAAAGAATCTTCACTTGGGTATGTTAGTGCAAGACAAAAAGGTATCAGTTCAGGACAGACTAAAGTAACATTGATTTGCCGCCTTTCCCAATAAACACCCAATTTCAAGTGTTAGTGAATGCTCCACCTTTCAGTGTGTTCTCCTTTTTCCTTCACTTTAAGAATAGGGCCTGACAAGTTCTCTTCCATGAGTAAAGAACTTTTTTCTGGAACTGTAATTTCAATTATTGTGCTCTTCAGCTGCCAGAATTCTTACAAGGGGCACTTTTCTCCTTCTACACATTCCCATCACATATTCTGGCTAATTCTCTATCCTAGAATCACTGTAGCAAGGGGTTCATTTCCCTGGGCTTATTTTCTGGATGCCTATCATGGACCTGAGATGTTATAGTAGCTCCTAAAGAGGGTTTTACACTAATGTGCCTTATCTCCAACTTTGCAGTCTCTTCTAGCCCAGGTTTTGCCTATATAGTGTGTGTGCAGGCCCTTTACAATACTTCCAGTTGTCTAACTTTGACAGGTGAAATAAATATATTGAGGTTACGGTTAGAGTTCATACAATCCAGCTTCAGGCAAAAAGGCAAAAAAAAGCCAACAAAACAGTTACACTGCCTTTGAGAGAAAATACACTGTTTGAATATACCACATACCATTCAAAATATTCCTGGCATGTAAAATATAAAGCACACTTGAAATAACTATTAAAGGATGTGGACACTCAAAAATCACTACCATGAAAACTCATCAATTGATGCAGAAATCATGCAATGAGACAACTCACTAGCAACTTGACAGGTATGAGGAGGAGCAAGTCTTCCTGAGGCTACATTTCTATACATTCTTCAAATGGTAAATTGAGGAATCCTTCCTATATTGGCAATAACTCAAAGTTTCAAGGACAAGAGATTCTTATGCAGCTCAATCTTTAGGTCAGCACTGCTTTCTACTTTCATTGCACTCTTATCTATTATGTTTATTGATTATTACATCAATTCAGTTGTTAAGAGCAAGTGAAAGGAATTAATATAATGGAGATGTACAAGAACTTTTTTAAAACAGCATCTGAGCCAGATCCTGTACTAGGTCATGGGAGCACAAAGATGAAAGATAGTGTCCCTGCCTTCAGGAGTTCAGAAATATGCCCCACAGAGACTTAAGACAGACATCATTCCTTCATCCACTCTTTCTCAATAATCACTCATTTAGCTGTTTGTGGGCAATTCTGTGCTTTTGGCACAACCCAGGCCTTAACTATGGAACATCCTTCAATAAAGCCCGGATGGGACCTTTCAAGCTCAGTCTGATAGAGGCAGGTGGCAGAAGGGTAGGACAAGCTGGTCTTTGGCCTGAGCCTTTAGGATGTGTAAGCTGATGTGGGGAGAGCATATTCTCAGTGACCTCAGCCTCAGATCTGAGCTGAGGTGGGAAGTAGGATTGAGATAGGAAGTAGGGGACCAGCAGCCTAAAGAGGATGTGGATGCAACTGGGGCATCAGAAATTGTTCTGCCTGATGGGAGATGAGGGGAGAGCCTTGGGGGAGGGAGGAAATCAGGGAGAATGAGAAAATGAAGATAGAAAGGAAGGACATTTCTGGGGTAGAAGCAAAAGGCTTCAGACCCTGTAGACTGAGAAGGTAAAGGGGTTCTGGAACCTGACCACTGACAGGGAAACAGATGAGGCTGCAGCTTGAAGATTCCCAACCTATTTCCCTCTCTAGGAGGTTTCCTGTTGATATGATTCTCCTATGAGGAACGCAGTTCCCAGTTAGTGAACTAACCAGTGGTTATCTTTAAATTCATGTGACTGGATTCTGTACTGGTCTTGTCCTAACAGAGGTTTCACACCTCTGAGATCAAGAGTAAGGGGAGGATAGCCCTGGAAGCCTGGAAGCCTTGTCAAAAATCAGGAAAGCAGAGACCAATGTCTGTGGTAGAAGTCTGTGGGACCTGTAAAGAAAAGAGAGCATGGGGCTGGGAATATGGCCTAGTGGCAAGAGTGCTTGCTTCGTATACATGAAGCCCTGGGTTCAATTCCTCAGCACCACATACATAGAAAATGGCCAGAAGTGGTGCTGTGGCTCAAGTGGTAGAGTGCTAGCCTTGAGCAAAAAGAAGCCAGGGACAGTGCTCAGTCCCTGAGTCCAAGCCCCAGGACTGGCCAAAAAAAAAAAAAGGAAAAGAAAAGAGAGCAGCTTTATCCACAAGGGAAGGCCCTGATGGCTCTGGCCTGGACTGGAAGTCGAGGGCCAATGCCTTCTCGGTCTCAGAACATAGCCAGAGCTATTTCCCATTTCACTGTCTCTGTCTGGCCCAGGAACTGCATCGGGAAGATCTTTGCCATGAATGAGATGAAGGTGGCTGTGGCCCTGACCCTGCTCCGCTTTGAGCTGCTTCCAGACCCCAGCAGGGTCCCCATCCTCATGCCGCGACTTGTGTTGAAGTCCAAGAATGGGATCCACCTGCGTCTCAGGAAGCTCTGCTAATTGTGGTAAGAACTAGAACAGTCTTTAAAGTCTCCTGCTTACCATTTTGTCTTCCTGTCATCTGTTTCTAACCCCAGTGTGTCTGACAGGTCCTATACACCTACCGTTCTTCCTGCAAGCCTTCTGTCCTGTCTCCTGTCTTCCTGCCATTCTTCTTTTCTCACTCACCCTTTTCTCCCTTCCTGCTTGCCTGTCTACCTGTCTCCCACCTAGCTGAACATGAGAATGTTCATATGACCTTGACCACTGGCCCACCTACCCATCTGCTTGTCCCTTTGTAGGTTTTTTTTTTCTTTCTGTCTTATTTTCCTCTATATTATTTTATATTGCTGTTGTAGTGAACTACCACAGCCTTAGTGGTAGGAAATAGCACAAAGTTCTTCTCTTACAGTTTTGAAGCTCAGATGTCTGACATGGTATCGCTGGGAGAAAACCAAAGTTGATTCAAGTGGCCAGCCTTGAGGAGAGTCCAGAAGAGAACCCCTTTTCACTTGCCAGAGTACAGCTGCATTTTTTGTATTTCTTAAAGCTAACTTATTCTTCTTTCTTTAAAGCTAGTATCTTTTCACATCTCTATTTCCCTCTCCACCTCCAGTGTAGTGGCATATGCCTGTACACAGTTCTAGCCCGGTCTAAACAAAAAGTTAGTGAGACTCTCATCCTACCAGGAAAGCCAGATGTGGTGGTGCACACCTGCAGTGCCTAAGCCAGCCCCAAATGAAATTGCAAGACCTTGTTTGGAAAAGTAATAAAAACTTAGAAGAGGAAAAAAAAAACTTTCTCTTACTGCCTTTACATTTCCTTCCCTTTTCTAAGGATCCTTCTAGGATCCATCAGGTAATCCAGCATTCTTTCCCCATCTCAATATCCATTTTATCAAACCTTGAGAGTTCCTTTTGACATACAAGGTAACATACTCATGAGCTTCAAAGTCAAGAGGTAGAGAGAAGCTTGTTATTCAGCTTAGTGTAGCCCTGTCACCTGGTCTATTCATCTAATCTCTTCTGCCTGGTCTCTGTCAGGTCTCTATCATCACTTCTGTTTACAATAAAGTTATCAGTGTCTCACACTGTGTCTGACTTTCCTTGGAAGGAGATGAATGGAAAAGAGACAGACAAAGTACCAGAGAGATAGAGGAGACAAGTCCCTTCTAAGGAAGGAGACAGAAGTGATGTCTGCCCTGTAGTCCAAGAGCCCAGCTTTGCCCAAAATGACCTATCCCTTCCATGATACATCAGTCAGATGACCTGTAAAGCCCACACCTGCCAGCCCCTGAGGCTCCCACATAGCCAAATTTCACAAAGGGTTTTCTCTGGAAGCCCAAGGGTAGATGCTTTCATCTGTCGTGGAAAGAGAGCAGGCCTCTATTGTCTTCAAGGACCACCATTTCACACACTGGAATAGATTATGGGCAGACACTCTGTTGGAATGAGCAGAATAGCCTTCAAGCCTGATCTGGCATGAGGGCCTTGGGGTCCCTGCTCATCACAACCCTGATGAGACATGTCAAGAGAGCTCAGCATCTTCTGTCGCAGTTGCCTGCCAGCCTTCCTCACTCTTCGGGTCTGGTAGTTCCTCAGGAAGCTCTGTGGAATGGACAAATATTTAACCACAGTCAAGAGGATTCTAGGTGGACAAATGTGTCTGGCCAATAGGAGAGGGTGTCAGATCTTGAGCAGTTCCTCTCCTACAGGGTAGTCCTAGGTCAATTCCCTCCTTTCTTGTGTGAATACCAGAGGGAGGATGGATCTTATCAACCCTGACCAAACTTGGGGAGTTTTGGGTGCTGGTGCTTCTGATCCTAGAACTTATGGCCTGCACCCATCCCCTATGGAATCCACCACATTCTCTAAATTGGTGTCCTTGCTTCCACTAGGCTTTCTGAACCCAATCCTGCTTCTCTTTCTGGCTCTGAACACAGGTTTCTTTGACATCAAAACCCCTCCTAACTCAGGGTCCTAGATGTCCTTAGTGGTGGTCCTTAGTGTCCTCCCTGTTTTGCCATGTTCTGTTTCCTGGAAGTTACCTTGTCTCCACATGGGTGCCTACAGCCAATATAAGCTTACTGGGCCCCTGACTTCCCAGGGCACTAGGCCATTTCAGTCTTCTTTTGAAGAAGAGCAGGAGAGGACACTCTGTTCTTTACCAAGTTAAGAAGGGAGCATTAGTGGGGGCAGCAGTATGACCTGGAAAAGTCATGGACAGACTGTTCATCAAGCACCACAGAAGGGGTCATGCAGACCTTACACAGAGTACAGGATAAGAAGAACTCAGAATTCTTGCTGACCAGCCAAGGATAAATAATCTAACTGTAGGATTCTCCTTGGGGTGAATGTGTGACCTAAAAGTGACTTCCAAGCAATGGGCAAGACCCAGTCCTATTTCCCATCCATACATGTATGTGTACACACAGACACATATAATCCATATATATAGCATTCATGAAACCACTCTTGTACACCTATCCCACCCTACCCACACTCATGCACATGCAATCCCAGGATCACAATAGGCAGAAGGATGTGGTTGGAGAACTACAACAATTAAGGTGACTTCATCTGTGAGGCTCACCAGTGCCAACCTTGACAACCCTTCCTCTTCTTGCACTAGAGCTCTTGGCTGTATTTCTCACTGACACATACCATCAGTACAATCATGCTATTACTGGTGGAGTTCTGGTCAAAACACACAAGAGTCTGGAGGCATCAGCTCAAGTTTTTTGCAGATGACCTTTGGGGTCTCTTCCCTTAGTATTGAAATGGGACAGTGGATGCAGTTTAAACTCATCTTCAAGCCAGAGGTATGGTGGGATTATCAACTCTAGGCTTACTCTGCAGGTGATGACTTACTTTCACTTGTGCAGACCACAGTCTATGCAGATTTCAGGACAGGAGAAGTTGGTGGCATAGACTGACATCCCACTCAGGTTGGGTCTCCTGCATCCTAGTCCCAGGGAGACAAAGAGGTCTGAATTTAAATGGGGCTGAACAGGTCTGAGTCTTCAGCACTAAGAAGGTAGCAGACTTGCCTTCTTCCAAAAGGAAAAGAATCAATAGCAGGAAGGATACAGGTACATGTCACACATCCCTCAGAATACAGAAACATCACCAAGTGGTCACCAGGGCACTTCCTCACTCCTCTCTGCCACCCCAGTTTCTAGTACCCTTCATCCCATACATGTCTGAATTCCTGGATGGGAGCCTACTAGTAACTTTAAATCTTGAGTACTGGAGATATAGGTATCCATAGATATCAAGCAGTTGCCACAGAGGCTACCAGGAACACTCTTCTAAGTCCTCAGGTAGTCCTCAGCTTGAGGCCCTCCCAAAGAGTCCTTCATGTACCTTCCTACCTCACTTTCATTGCATTCACTAAAATACGTTTCTGTTACATTTCAGAAAGACTGCAAATTATGAGGAAGTTTCTCAAAGCAAGTGAGTATTCACCAAAGGTTTGTGGAATGAATGAATGAATGAATGAATGAGTGCTAAAACTCTATGAATAACAAACATCTAGACACATGTTTACAAGGCACTTTTTCATCAGTTCCTACTCCCTTCCCAAACTATAAGCCTCCTGAAGGCCACCGAGACATAACTACCCCTCATCCAATCTGAGGGGAGAGCACAATAATCTGGCCTTTCTTAGCCTTTGCTCTCTAAGACCTACTTCCCAGACCCAGAGCCCAGAGGCTTCAGATGGAGGTGTATGCCATTCTTGGAACGCAGGATCAGCTGTGGCATCTTGATGGGCAGCTGTGAAGGGTCCAGAGAGAATTCAAAGCGCAGCAAACAGAGGGCTGTGACCACCTTCATCTCGTTCATGGCAAACTGCTGCCCAATACAGTTCCTGTAGCAAGCAGCACATGAAACTATCAGGTGTCTACAGTGAGGAAATCCAACACTTTTAGAGATCAACAGAAAACAATAACTAGATTTGGATGTAGAAGTGGCTGATGGATTGATTTTTCTGGGCTGAAGACCTGGGTCTTGAGACTGGACACCAGTGGCTCACGGCTATACTCCTAGCTACTCCAGAAGCTGAAATCTAGAGGACTATGGCTCAAGGTCAGCCAAAGCAGAATCTCCAAAACACCCAGCAAAATCAAATGGTGGAGGCACGATTCAATCCAACCTACCTATCTCCTGGGGGCAGGAATGGAATATGAGAAGGTCAGTAGATTTAGCATGGTCCTCTTACCACAGAGAACCCCATAGTGATTATTTCCCCCCATAACGTCCTCCACCCTTCCTTATGAGGT
This sequence comes from Perognathus longimembris pacificus, assembly GCF_023159225.1. Classification (NCBI taxonomy): domain Eukaryota; kingdom Metazoa; phylum Chordata; class Mammalia; order Rodentia; family Heteromyidae; genus Perognathus; species Perognathus longimembris. The sequence continues at coordinate 31,049,188 of NC_063167.1, read as the reverse complement.
CCTGGAGAGTCTGGGCTTCTTCTTACCTGGGACCAGCAGAAAAGGGCATGAAGGCAAAGGGGTGGCGTCCAGTTACATTCTCAGGTGAAAAGCGCAGGGGGTCAAAAACCTAAGGAGACAGACCTTGCTTAAATACTTACCCAGTCTTGGCATGGCCTCCAAAGACCTCACCCTGCCTGACCTCTAGAGATGGAGTACCTCAGGGTCAGGCCACACGGAGCTGTTCCTGTGAAGAGCATAGATGTGCAGAGAGATCAGACTGCCTGCAGGTGAAACAGAGGCTCTGTGACCAGTGGTCCTGGGCAGCCAGGCCCACCTTCACACATCCTCGAGTGTCCCCCTAACCTATGCCTCACCACACTCTGCAAAGTAGCATGCCCAGTCCCTGTGGCCCCAGCACTGGGCACAGCACCTGACACAGACATTGTGGAATGAAGAAAAAGAAGAGGGGATCTCACCCTACCATCATGTGGGATAGGTAGGGATGGATACAGCCCTTCCACTTTCAATTAACTCACTTTTGGGGAGTTATTGTTCATAGCATTATGATGTTAATAGTATTAACTAACTGGGTATTAACGATAGTTTAAAACACTCTTTGCAAAGCCACCATATATATTGCTCATGTTGCATATTACACAGCCTCGTAGTCAATGTAAAACACACACACACACACACACACACACACACACACACACACACACACACACACCCTGACTGGATGTTCATGGTGGGAAATAACAGCCTTGATGAACACTGTCTCTTTCATCTTCACAACAACTCTAGAAAGTAGGTACTCACTTTAATTACTACCATTTTATAAAAGAGGAAAGAGGCTTAGGGTAAAGGAATTGACTCAGAAGCTGTGGAGCCAGGACTTAGAACCAGGTCCTCTGAACACAAAGCCAGAGCTCTTCCCCCTGGTGCAAATATTTGACCAATTGGCACTGGGGATGTCAGAGAGCACCCACAGAACTCTGATTCCACCTTACAACCCAGCTTATCTCACCTGCAGGTAGAGCGCGGCCATCTACAAAGGTGACGGGTTTGTTGAGCTGCCGGTATACCTGAGGCACAGGTGGGTAGAGGCGGAAGGTCTCCTTGATGCACATGGTCAAATAGGTCATCTTGCCCAGATCATCCCTGCCAACAACACAGGATGCTTGCAAACAAGGATCAATGAGTCCTGGGAGAAGGCAGGCTCCTGCCCCAACTTCATCCTCACACAGCCAAGAGTCAGGGGAACACAGGACTCCAAGGGCACAAACCAGAAAAGACTGAAAAAAGCCACTAAGACCCAGTGAGCTGGATCCACTTGCCTCTATCCCCTCCCCATCTTCACCACTAGGAGGAATGGCACAAGACCTAAGAGACATATGTTCACCCAGTTATCAAAGACAAGGTCTTTCTGCTTCCATGACTCTCAGGACGTAATGGAAGCCCCGTAAGGAGTAGTGTTTGAGGTTCTGCTTCTTTTCCTCTGTGGACCTTGTTTGGGAAGGACAGGGGGTTGTTTAGATAAACAACAATGAACTGTGAATGTGTGAGTGTGTGTGTGTGTGTGTGTGCATGCACGCTATTTCTCTTTCAAAGGTTCAACTATAACTAATGTGTAATGCCTAATTACTGAGCCACCAATTCTGAGTTATTTCTCCCTAGTCCCAACATTTCATTTGAATAAATGTCCTTGAATTTGCTTCAAGTTCTAGATAGAGTTAAGTGAAAAGTTTAAAAGTGGTTTAACTCTCTTAGGAGGAAGGAAACAAGAGGGCACAGAAATGGAGGAACAAACGGTGAACAAATGTATCAGTGGTACTCAGTTAACACTTTGTTGAAAATGAGCTACACAACTTGCTGGCAAGGAAAGGAAGGAAAAACTGAGAGAGAGCATGTAGGAATGGATGACATTGTCCAAAAAGAAATTTATTCATGCTAGGCAATGGTGTATCACACCTGTAATCCTAGCTATTCAGGAGGCTGGGATCTGAGGATCATGGTTCAAAGCCAGCCCATGCGGAAAAGTTCCCATGAGATTCTTCTCTCCAATTAACCACTCAAAAAAACAGAAGTGTATCTGTGGCTGAAAGTGATAGAGCACTAGCCTTGAGCAAAAAATAAGAGCTCAGGGACAGTGCACCCAGGCCCTGAGTTCAAGCCCCACACTTACAAAAAAGAAAAAGAAAAGAAATTTACTCCTTACCTGACTTATGAAACATCACCCCTCTGAATATTGTTTTTATAAAATAGCAATGAAGACATTGAATAAAAGAAAATGTTTAACTTCCTGACTGCCTTTATTCACATTGTTACCCAGTATAGAATGTCTGGCTGTCTATTCTTGAGTTTTGTTTTTTGTTTTTTTTGGTTTTTTTGGCCAGTCCTGGGCCTTGGACTCAGGGCCTGAGCACTGTCCCTGGCTTCTTCCCGCTCAAGGCTAGCACTCTGCCACTTGAGCCACAGCGCAGCTTCTGGCCATTTTCTGTATATGTGGTGCTGGGGAATCGAACCTAGGGCCTCGTGTATCCGAGGCAGGCACTCTTGCCACTAGGCTATATCCCCAGCCCTATTCTTGAGTTTTTAATACTCTTTACAAAAGTAATTCAAGCCCCACTCCTTCCCTTGTCTTCAACATCCAAGCCACTCCTTCTTACTCCAGTCTGTGATTCTCTCTGGCTTTTTTGTTATGGCCCCTTCTCCTCTCCCCATCTATGTCCCAGATAGCACTTGGCACATCACTGGAAGGTTTCCAATATTCAACCAATAAAAAATGAGCAATGGAGACTCTACCCCCTTAGAGTAAATTTTAAAGTCCACCATTGGGTAAGCCTTTTCTGCACCTCAGTGGTGTGCCTTGTCCCATACTGGAAGTATCTCAGGAGTGAAGAAAGGAGAGAAGCTGGACAGGATGCAAAAGCCTGGGGGTCAGGAGGTAAGGGAATAGATAAGAAATTCCCAGAGATTAGGCTACAAAGAGAAGTCAATTTGCTTGGTGTTCAGCAATTTAGTCATGAGCCAAGAAACAAAAGAACATTTGAAAGTTTTCAAGTGATGGAGTTTGGAAATAGTCTTTTCGGCTGGGGATATGGCCTAGTGGCAAGAGTGCTTGCCTCGTATTCATGAAGCCCTGGGTTCAATTCCCCAGCACCACATATATAGAAAAAATGGCCAGAAATGGCGCTGTGGCTCAAGTAGCAGAGTGCTAGCCTTGAGCAAAAGGAAGCCAGGGACAGTGCTCAGGCCTTGAGTCCAAGCCCCAGGAATGGCCAAAAAAAAAGGAAATAGTCTTTTCCCCTTCACCAGGGAGAGGTGTGGAATCTGCCAGCTGTGTACAGTCACCCAAAGGCAGGTGGCAAAGGATTGGCTCTTTACCAAGTCACCTATTTCTGTCCATACTCCATTTTCTTTCCCAGACTGCCCTACTCTATCCAGAGCCCAGAAGGCATTTGTTTTCTGTCTTCAGAGGAATTCAGCTCATAAAAATGGATGCCTTGTTCACCACTTTCTTTGTGTGAAAAAGACTCCATTTTGGGGGCTGGGGATATGGCCTAGTGGCGAGAGAGCTTGCTTCGTATACATGAGGCCCTGGGTTCGATTCCCCAGCACCACATATACAGAAAACGGCCAAAAGTGGCGCTGTGGCTCAAGTGGCAGAGCGCTAGCTTTGAGCAAAAAGGAAGCCAGGGACAGTGCTCAGGCCCTGAGTCCAAGGCCCAGGACTAGCCCAAAAAAAAAAAGACTCCATTTTGGGAAAATGGGCTCAGGGGTAAGTCCAAACCCAGCCCTCCCCCAAGAGGGATAAGTACAGCAAGCAGCTGCCATTTCCCAGATGGCTATGTCATCCTCAGATGGTACAGGATGGGCACAGCCCTCTCTTTCTCTCTCTGTAGCTGAGAGGAAAAAGGACCATCTTCAGCCTCACTCACCACTGGAAGGAGTCCTTGTCTCCTAGGATCTCTCGAACCTCCTCCCGACAGCGCTCTTGGTGCTCGGGGTAGAGGGCCATGCAATAGAGGAACCAGGAGATGCCACTGGTGGTGGTGTCATGGCCTTCAAACATGAATGTGTCCACCTCAGCCCGGAGATCTGCATCTGACAGTGTGATCCCATTTTCATCCTGAATTAAGGCACAAGGGGGAGCTCAAAGCCTTTAGGGTAGGTGGCAACTGGATCTCAGAGCAGTAGCTGTCCAATGTAAGACTGAAAACCAGAGTGAAGGCAGCTTGGCAAGTTGGAGAGAAGGTGAGAACCTTCTCCCAGATTCCTGTCTTTCTTCCAAGTCCAACCTAGATGCTTCCTACCCTAGGAAGTCCTCCTTGACCCCTCTAGCCAAATGGCCTGTAACTTTCCACACCTCCAATGTGAGCTGTGATTACTTAGCAAAAGACTACCACCTGGCAGAGAAAGGCCTCTTTGTTAATATCCACCTTCTGTCCCCTCCACTAGACTAGCAATGCTTTCCAATCTCTACATCCTAGTTTGGGATTGGCACTCAGTAAATTTAGAGAGTAGTAAAATAATAGGGAAAAGGAAGAAAGGAACATAACATTTGAATTCCAAGATTCTACAGTGCCAAGATTTTTTTTTTGGGGGGGGGGGATCTTATAAATCTATAGATGTCTCCAGATTCTATCATGTCACGACCAAGGCTCCCTCTTTAGGCCACAGACCAACCACACACCCAGCAGTCCTGCACCCCTGTTGACACATGTCATAAGACAAGAAGCCATCCTACATGGGGGGAAGAAGAGAGACTGTTGGCTACTTGTGCTGGGTGGTGAACCCCTTCCAAGAGGATGGTCTGAAGACTCTTCTGGGACCAATACTTGGGTGAACTAGGTGGAGTGCACTCACCCGAGCACCTAGAAGAATGTCCAGGAAGTCCAGGTGCCTCCGTTGCTGGATCTTTTCCTGTTCCTTCTCATTCTGCAGAGCTGCCTTCCGCCTTCTGATGACCTGGTCTAGGCCAGGAACACAATGTTATTGCCTGGGAACCATCCTCTGCCCTAAGAGGAACTGAGATTCTTTAGTGGGCAAGGCACAGAAGGTCCCAAAGGAAAACCCCATGCTTCCTAGCGGTGATGCCTGTGGGAAAGTTTTACCTGTATGATTGTGGGCTGTCTGGCAGGCCTTCAGGAATCGGCGGCCATGTGGGGTGAGCCAATAGATAAAGTCATTGTGATAGTGGAAAGACTCAAGGCGTTGCTGCATCAGCAGTGTGAGGTCACTGACTGCCAGGTAGTAGTCACTGTCCCTGTGCAACAGACGGTGGAGGGAGGGTAGGGAAATTCAGACATGAACTGAAGACAGACTCCTGAACAGCTCCTATCCAGGAATCCCACTCGATCACAGCAGGAGAGGATCCCTGCTCCTCCTCTTCCCACCCCTCAGCCTCCTCACTCAACCAAATGTGGTTCCCCACCTCAAATAAGACCTGGGAGGGCCAGGGCAAATCTCTATCTCCTTTCCAGCGAGGGCCCAGGAGTCCTCTCAGGGCTCCCCCCTCCCCCCTCCTAGGTTGGGGGTGTCAGCCTGAGGTGCCCCTGACCTGTGGTCCAAGCCGCTGTCTCCTTTGCCAAATGTGCACTTCATGAGTGTGTCCAGAGCCATGTGACCCACATCACAGAAGATGTCAAAGCTTCTATCCTCCCGAGCCTTTTTCTCCCACTTGTCCTAGAGCCCAAAGATAGGAGGCAATAAGTAGGCTGGCTGGGCTAGACACCCTCCATTGTACTCCAGGACTGCTGGAGTCTATCCCATAATACCGAACTCCTCCTCCGCAAACACCCAGTCCTGCGTCCATATGCTGGAATGTGGAGTTTGGCAGCCTGTGGGAAGCAGGCTCATAGGGCAGGACTAGGAGGAAGGTGTTATGTAACATGTCCGTACTTTCTCCCTGACAGGCTAGCCTGTAAGAAACAGTACAACCAAGACAGGGTAAGCTCCCTGACACAGCATATGTATAAATCAGGCCTGCAGTAATGCTAGGGAGGAGTTTCCTGCAGGAGGAAAGACTGGCGTAGGTAACTTCGAGAATTCTCCAGCCCTAAGACTCTAAACCCGACCTGACATTCCTCTCAGAGATGAGTGTGTAAGCAGTTGTGAGAGGTAGAGAATAAACAGAAGATACTTTTTAGATGTGAAGAGCTCTCAAATAGAAGCAGCCTTCAAACTCTGCTCTAGTAGGAGACTTACTGAAGCTTTTCAGGACCTTTTAGTGTGGCAAGAAAGAGAGGCAGGCCTCCTGATAGAGACTAGGAGCAGAGCTGCCTGGGCACTGGGAACGTCAGTACTGTCAGCCATTTGCATCAGGGCATTGCAGAGCAGCACTTTGGCCCTGCTGTCACAAGTAGAATGTGTGTACAGGGCCTCAGGGACCCTCCTCTGCCCTCACCCAGGGCAAAAGGAAGGTACAGACAGGGCTGGTCCTGGAGCCCACAGCTCCAGGAGCCTGCCACAGGGAACTCACCAGCATGGCACGAGTGGAGTCAGCGAACACAGCCACATAAGGCTTCAGGACATCATAATGGAAACCAGGTGTGAGCAGCTTACGGTGCTGGAACCATTTGGGCCCATCCAAAACCAGTAGGCCTCTCCCTGGGAAAGGAGGAGACAAAGGGATGAAAGGCCTGGAGAATCAAGGTATTCCTGCCCCACTTCTGGCAGTGAGGACCAAGCAGGCCCACCTCTCATCCTCAAACCTAGACCTCTGCAGGAGCAGACACTAAAAGACTGAGTATTTCCCTCAGAGGCCCCACCCCCAGGAGACAGTTGTAGGGAAGTAATCTTGGTCCTTTTCATGGGTTCCTCCATTACTGCCTCTCAGCTGCACCCACAAAGCCAGGGCTCCAGGGCCTGGTGTCAGATAACACTAGACTCAGTCACAGGAGATTTGCTACTTGGGACAGTAAGGTAAGAGGGAAGCTTCCTGGGCCTTGGCCTTCAACTGTTGGGATAGCAGTCACAGCATTAGGAGTTGGGAGCAACCTGCCATGTTTGTGCTTCATGGCCTCAGGAAGGACCCTTAACTCCTGCCCCATACACATACATAGTACACAGCCATGGAAATGCATTTCTATTGTCAATATTTGCCTCTTGTTTTCCTAAATCTGTCTGTCTTTCCTTTTACTCTCTCCTAGATAGCTATAGTAAGAACGAGAAGCACTGACATCTATCAAACATTTTTTTCTTGTGTTATTTGGGACCATTTTCTTCCTCTTGCCTCATCTTTTCTTAGCTCACAGAGAGCTACTGCGGATCCCTTGGAGATCATTGTAAAAGAATGACTTTGGAAAAATGTATAACCTCCATTCTAGAATACTCAATGGCTCTCATTCATCCTCAACATCAATCCACAATACTAGCATGAGAGCCAAGAGCGGCCAATTCCTACCTGCGCATCCTCATCTCCAAATTAAACTCTACCTTCCAATCACTCAGACTGCTCTCAGCCTCTGGTCCTAGTACCACAGATTTCCATGCTTTTGGCCTGGACAGCACCACCTATCAAAATCCCCTGTAAGAACAACTCTACAGGGGCTGGGAATATGGCCTAGTGGCATGAGTGCTTGCCTCGTATACATGAAACCCTGGGTTCGATTCCTCAGCACCACATATATGCAAAAGGCCAGAAGTGGCGCTGTGGCTCAAGAGGCAGAGTGCTAGCCTTGAGCAAAAAGAAGCCAGGGACAGTGCTCAGTCCCTGAGTGCAAGCCCCAGGACTGGCAAAAAAAAAAAAAAAAGAACAACTCTACAACTGCCTCCTTCATGAAGCCATTCTTCACCTCCACCAGTTCCCCAGAGCTCCTGCCCAGGAAGGGAGAGAAAATGAAGGCTGAGCAAGGTGCTTGGTCATATGTCCTCTGCCAGCCAAGACCTCTCCTTTCCCCCTTGTCTTCCTACAGAGAAGCTAAGCTTAGGACAGGGACCAACACATGGAGATCACATAAGCTGACAATCTGATTGGATGACTGACTGACTAGGGCAGGGCAGGGCAGGGCAGGACCCTGCTGATCCAGCTCTAGGGTGGAAAGGGATGGGTAGGGAAAGCAAGGTGCTTACCAATCCACTGGAGGAAGAAGTCATACACATCCGGGGCCTTGGGGTCTGCAGGAAAAAAAAAAAGTGGTTCTGCTGAGATAGGGACTTCTCAGAAGAGACTGGATGATAAATGGGGTGGGAACCTGGCCATCCCCTTCCTAGACTTTGGATATAGTCCCTGGACTCCTCCCCCTATTGTGCCCTGAGTGGTGTGCTCTAAGAAAGCCTCTCCCTCTCCCTGGAACACCTCACCCCCGCGGCTGTACACAGCTTTGGCATAATCAGGTTCATAGATGTTCAGGAAGCCAACAAATTGTCCAAGCCAGAGTGGGTGGGCATATGGGAACTGGTGGGCCCAGGATACCACCTTGTCCAGGCTCCCCGTCTGCTGGATCTGAAATGGTGACAGAAAGCCAGAAGAACTTAGTAACCCAATCACCAGCCAGGCCCCTGATCCCTGGGCAGGAAAGGGAGAATACTGCCCAAGCAAGCCCTTGGGCTTCCCTCCCTCCTCCTACACCCCTTCTCCTGAACAGTTCTGCTGCAGTGCCTGCCCACTCCAACCCACAGCCATTTCTCCAAGTCCAGGGAAAAAAATCATCTCTACCCATAGAGAAGAGGGAAACTTCTGGTGTCCTTGCTTCCTTTCTAGCTGGTATCCATCCACTTCTCTATTTTCTACTGGTCCTCTTGGATTTTATCTACCAACCTTCTCATAGCCTTTGTCATTTCTCCTCCATCCCTTCCCAAGTCACAATAAAGCCAGAAATTTAGGATCTCGGAGTTGGAAGGAACCTTTGGCTGATCTGGTTTATCTGAGCTTTACTCTTCTCTTCATCCACCATGCCTATGCCTTTCTGCAGCATTTTCCTCCCAACCGACAGGAGACCCTGACCTTACATTAGCACTGATCTTGGAAATCAAACAGCTTGCCATAGCCTTCCTGTGCCCGGATTTCTCCTATCTGCCCCGTCTGTCCCCAAGCATATGGTGAGAGTGAGGACAGCACTTGGCCCCACTGCTACCACTGCAGCCCCTCTGAGAGAACTTGGAGATCATCCTTCAAGGGGACACGTGACTGTGGCCCAGCTTCTTTGAGTTACACAACAGGATGCCTCAGAATTGTCCTCAGATGCCCTAACATTTGGACCAGCTTGTTTATCTCCAGAAGGAAGGAAGCGGGGGGGGGGGGGGGAAAGCAGGGAATGGAAATAATTCACTGATTCCAGTTCTCCACTCCACCCCATCATCCTCTCGTTTGTACTCTTTGTTGACCCTGCAAGGGATAAGCAACAGGATGCTCTTGCTATCCAAGAATCTGAGTGAGTTTTGCTCCAAGAATCAGATCATAAAGGGATGTTATGTTGTCTACTTGAACCATGACTTCTCTTTATAGGTAGGAAGAGTGCAGCCACTTTCCCACATGAGTTAGGGTAGGTCAGAGATCCTAACTGAGGCTCTTCCTGCTGTCCTTCCTGTCAACAAGGCTGCTCAGGCTTTGGAACAGTTGGCCTGAATGAAATTCAGTTGGCCAGTGTTCAAGGAACAGGTAGCTGCTTCTACAGTCTGCTGCAGATGCAACTCTCCCAGAGATGCTCAAGAACATAAATTCACCAGCTTGCAAAATGGAGGTGAACATTTAGAAACACAAACATTTGAGGAGGGAAGAAGACAGATATTTTCTCTGCTCCAGCATATTGGGAAGGAGGTTATGTTACACTCAGGTTCCTGGTGTCAGGCTGTCTGGCCCAGCACCTCCACAACATGAGAATCCTTCCCTCCAGGATCCCAGACACCTCTCACTACAAGAAACTACTTTTCTCTAGCCTTCTCTGGATTGTCCACATTCTGAACAAGACTTCTTAGTCACTGGACTGAAAGCCAGTGATGCCTTTCCAATGAGTCTCTGCTCTGTTGTCTGGAGTCACTTCAGCACTTGTTACCTAGAAAAATCCTATGGAAATCAGCCCTTTCTGCTCTCCTTCAAATGGACTTCCCTGGGTGCCTCTGAGTGCCTGAGTCTCAATGTCTTCCCTTCATGGTTACTCCCCTAACCACAAACAAAATAGTGCATGTGTGCTTGAGTGCATGCGTGTGTGCATGCACACGTGTGTGCGTGCATGCCCAAGATAGCATTAAGATTTTAAATAAAGTTTAAGAGTTAAAAGTACCTACCAGGAAGAACCAGTCAAGAGCACTAAGAGAACCAAGCAAGAAGAGACAAGATCTCCAAATTACCATATGACTTTACTTACAAATACATCAGAGATTCAACTACAGAGTTGAGCAGACAGCCTAAAGAGAGAGGATCTAATGCATAATGCCCCCAAGAACAGAGAAGTGGCTTCATCTCCACTCTAGTGTCAGACAAGTGGCTTCTTGACCATCTTCTCTTAAGACACAAATGTACATAAGAACATGTGACCACACAAGTCACAGAAAGAACCGATAGCTCAGTTTCTTAGGGGGATATGAACCCAAGATCTGCCTTGTTCCAGTAGAGAAGACTTCTACTTGTGCCCAGTGCCAACCCACCTTTCTCCCTTCCTTTTACCCCTCTCAGATCTCACCCTCTTTAGTAGCTCCTTCCTATATGCATTTAAAGCATGTCTGTCCCAGTTAATGCAAAGAAAAAAAAATTTAAAACAGAACTCCAATTTTAGCTAAAACCTGGTTTTCCCTCCCTTCAGAATAGCTATTTCATTTTTATAAGATAGTCTCACTATGTAGCCAAGACTATCCTGGAATTCTCTATTCTCATCATGCTTCCTGCCTCTCAATTGCTAGGATTCCATTGGCTTGTAACGTAACTTCTCAAAAGAGTTTTTCCTACCTCAGTACCTCAGCCCTCATTCCCCCCACATGCTTCCATTGAGGTGCCTATCACCTTCTCTGGTGTTAAGATTGGCAACCTTATAGTTGCTGTGACATGGTTGACTCCCTGCTCTCCCCTGAGTGTTCCTCCTGACTCTTGATGCCATTCTCTGTAGTTCCTCTCCCTCTGTGTGCTCTAGAAGAATGATGTTCCTCTGGGTCTCACCCTTAGCATCTTCCCATCCTAGAATTTTCTCTCTGGAGGCACTTCACCTTCTCCTATGTCAGTTTTTGTTACCTATCTTCCTCACTGGGCAGCTTTTTCCAAAAGAAATTTCTTCCTAGGCCCCCAAAATATCACCAATAACACCCCCCTCCATCTCTGCACCATATTCCCCAAGGCCCCAGTGCTTATACATATTAAATTTGCCCCCTAAGTCTTCTCTTCCTCCTTTCCTAAGGAATAGAATCACTACCCATCTCAAAACTAGCTATAAATAGAGTGTTACTGCCTCCTTTGTTTATACTGATATCAAGAGATATCTCCTGTGGAGACTGGCCTTCCCCACTTCAGGCCTAACAAGCAAGTGGGTTGGAATTAGCAGTGCAGAGATAAGAGAATCAGATACAGCAAGTCGCAAAAGGAAGCTCCTGCCACAAAACTCCCCAAATCTTGCCCACTCCTGAACCTTCTCTTCCTGGGTTTCAGTTGCCCGCATGTTCCACTATAAACATAGAAATTCTTTCCTTTTGCTTAAAATCCTCCAGATTCTGTTCTTATGACACAAAGAGATGTTTTTCCTCTTCATGTGGCATTGACAAAGTCTGCTCTGACCCAGATGTATTGATGCCTCAGTTTAACAAGGTCAAAAGCAATCTTTGTCCCCCTTTTCCTAGTAGATGAAAGGGATCTCACTGCCCCCCATTCTCCCTCTGCCCCCCCCCCAACCGCCACATTTGTGGCAGTGGCTTTGCTATCTCCTCCCTTTCCTATTCCCACTGAGCCAGCACCTGGTCTACTCTACCACCCACTCCTCCCCATCTCACCTGGATGCCGCCACCCTGGCCCCTGCTTCATGTTTGTATTCTACCCTGGCTCCCAGCTCCCTACTTGCCCTCCTCCCTGGCCCTCTGCCTCCTATTTGTTCTCTTCTGGGTACCTTCTGCCTTACCTTTTGAAGAGCTGTTGATAAGACAATGCTAGTTGCTTAGAAAGAAAGAAAAGAACCAAAGACAAGGTTTGATTTGGAAGCAAGGAACAAAGAAAGCAAAGATCTCAGGGTATTTTGCCTTAAGAATTCCTTATGCTGATGTCAGACTTGGTATCTGTCTGCCAGTGGTTTGCTAAATCTCTACATTTTATCCCATTCTATATATACTCTTCTAATCTAGAAATTTGACCAATAAGGAAGTGAAAATACAAAGGGAGGGAATGATTTATCCAGTAAGGAACAGCAAAAGTTCACCATCAATGTTCAATAAGTAAAATGAGCAAGAATCTTTACAATCCAACACAAAATCAAGGAGATTATTGAGGAGAAGGGCAGGGCTGGAGAAGAATCCCAGACACACACACAACACACACACACACACACACACACACACACACACATACACACACACAGAGAGACAGAGAGAGGGAGACAGAGAGACAGAGACAGAGACACACACACACAGAGAGAGAGAGAGAGAGAGAAAAGAAAGAGAAAGATTAATCAGCCTCTCCCAGAAGCCCCAAACTTAGGTCTACCATGAGCTCCTACAATGTGCCAAGTCATGCTCAAGCATCAGAGTAGAATGAGGTAGCTCCTAGAAGAATAGGACATGATCCTGCCTTAAGGGAAGATATTCTGAAAATTGAGTAGGGTGATGGATACATGCTACCAGGGCTTCCAGACTGTAATTTTAGAGCAAGAAAAGAGAACTTCTGTTCCTTTTGATGAACAGCCCTTCCATACCCCCAGGAACTTTATCTTCCCATATCCATCCTCAGCAGGGGTAGAAATTAACTTCTAATGGTTTTTTAAGGTCTGTCTATCTTCTAAAACAAAAGGCAGAATTTCTGGGCCTGACTTTGACTTGACCTCTGTGTCTACTTAGTACCGGGACTTAAGTAAACCCTTCATTGGTTTGGAATCTCAAAGTCCTCCTCTTTACATTAGAAAAACTAATCCTACCTTGCCCTTCCCATATCTTGGGTTCTGGTGTAGATTCAAACCACAGCAGAGGTATCAAGTTCGGGAGGAATGCAGTGGTATTCAGATGGTGCCAGATGGTTTCCCAGGAACCCTTTGTTGTACTCAAAAGCACCTCTCTGGTTCTTCCAGGCCCTTCTCTTTCTGCCAAGCAAGAGCCCTCCAGATAGTTGTGTTGATACCAAAGGGCCAAAGCTAGGCTGTATTCCAGACCCTCCATGTTCTCCTGGGGTAGGGAATGGGACAGCAGAAGTAAAGCCCTCAGCCAGCTCCAGAATGACCATCTAGGGCTCCAGCTTTGAAGTGGTTTCGGTTTCTAGCACAGCTTGAAAGGTAGGAGTGAAGGAAAGCACACTGAGAACCATTGCTCCTAGGATATCCCTGGCCCCTACAGGATTAGGCCTGATTCTCCAAAGGAAGGGGGAATCTGGCTCCTTCCTCAACACGGTCCACGTACCTCACGGGCATGCCCAAAAAGCCAATGGGTTGGGGGGCCTGGGAAGCTGTCCATAGCCCTGGCCAACTTCTGCCTTCGAAGCAGTACACGGAGAAGCTTGAAAATACTGATGATCAAGATCATTACAGACGCCCATAGGCCCAGGCGGGAGAGGCTCAGGGAGAGGAAGCCTAGCCCCATGGCTAGAGTTGAAGTGTCTGGGATCCACTTTGCCTTTAGCGGCTCCTGAGTTCTCTTATACTCTGGACCCAGGCACTGGGCCAGGCCCCACCCCAAGTCACGTCTTGCAGCCAGTATCAGCCCAAGCTGGGCTGGGTGCCATAGGGTGGGGACAGCAACCTCAAAAACAGAGGAGGGAGCCTGCATGACTTCTCCCAAACTCAGCTAAAGAAAAACCAGGCAGTGGGCTGCAAAGAAACCAGGCAATGAACACCCTATTTCAGTTGCTTAGAGGAGAGAGCAGAGAGCAATTATTAGTGTAATCATTGACATGGTAACAACTCTGTCTTGAAAACACCTTTGTATATTCAAGGGACTTTTTACATACTTGCTCATTTAACTCAAGGCAAGGAGACCATAGGTGCTCACTCTTTATACCCATTTTCCAGATAATGAAATTAAAGGCACAGTTTGCCTGTACTTACTTTTAAAAAAGCTTCTACTGTCTCCTTCAATGTGGACTCTCATGGAGGAACTCCATTTTTGCCAGATTCATGATGTGCTTTGAGTCTTTTTTGGTGAAATGTATCTGGGATGAGGTTTCCATTCCAGAAGGGAGCCAGAAAAGGCTAACTATATCCCTAAAACTACAGTACATTTATGAACATAGAATATTGGCCCTTCAGAACAATGAGGAAAGATAATCAAACTCAATCCCTCCTGAATGAATGGATCTACTTAGGCCTAGACAGGGGCCAGGGAATTCCAGAGTTGTCCAGACAGGCAGTGACAATGCTCAATGCCTAGTCCAGAGCTAACTGAGAACTATATAGAGTTTATCCACAGTGAATAAGGGTTTATATGAAGTGGACATTCGTTGAAAGGGTTCCCAAAGTCAATTTCTTAAATTCCCTTTTTATCCAATGTCTTGAATATACTGCCTTGAAGATACATTATGATTGGCCTTCCCTCCAAGTTCAGTATGGACCTATATTTATGCCAGACAACACACAATATTTATAGTCTACTTGTCACACCCTGATTTCCATCCCTTAGCTGCAACCTGAAAAACATTCCACTTCTAGGGCCAAAGGTAAGTCATCATATACTCAAGTTGATATGTTAGATAAGATCTAACTCCCAGGGGCTGGGAATGTGGCTTAGTGGTAGAGTGCTTGCCTAGCATGCACAAAGCCCTTGGTTCGATTCCTCAGTACCACATAAACAGAAAAAGCTGGAAGTGGTGCTGTGGCTCAAGTGGTAGAGTGCTAGCCTTGAGCAAAGAGAAGCCAGGGACAGTGCTCAGGCCCTGAGTCCAAACCACAGGACTGGCAAAAAAAAAAAAAAAAGATCTAACTCCCAGTTCCTGGTTTTTACCAACTTTTTTTTTAACCAACTTTTACCAACTTTTACCTTTGCCACACTGGCAGTATAATTAAAGTAGTCTGGATGCACCTTGACCACAGTTGATAATTGTAATAGGCATATAATCAAAGTCAGCCAATAAGAGCTAATAAAACCTGAATTCTAATCTTTTTTCTTTTTCTTTTTCTTTTTCTTTTTCTTTTTTTTTTTTTTTTTGCCAGTCATGGGCCTTGGACTCAGGGCCTGAGCATTGTCCCTGGCTTCTTTTTGCTCAAGGCTAGCGTTCTGCCACTTGAGCCACAGCGCCACTTCTGGCCGTTTTCTATGTATGTGGTGCTGGGAAATCGAACCCAGGGCTTCATGTATACGAGGCAAGCACTCTTGCTACTAGGCCATATTCCCAGCCCCCTGAATTCTAATCTTTAATTAAGGTACCTAGAATTAAAATAAGGAGATTGGATCTAAGCAATATGCCTTGTCCTAGCAGCCATTCTAGCGCCTCGCTGGGTGATAGGGGCTTTTCAAGCAGCAGCTTCCAAAGCCTAGTGGTGAGACAAACTGTTCTTTGAATTGCAGATGCTTAGCTCCAGGAGAGCTTGGAGATCTGTGCTTCAGAGAATATGAACATGTTTGGCTGTTTGGCCTCAGGGAACGTTTGCTCCAGAGAATGACTTCCCCACTCCAAGCTTGGGGGTTTTGTCTTTAAAAGCTTAATTTGGCTCCATCCAGGACTGCAAGTCTTTGGGACAGGACTCTACCTGCAATCACCTGCTCTCCAATAAAGGCTCCCAATTCAACCTCTCAAAGTGTGTCTTCTCTGTTTCTCACCGATTGAGTCCCCTTACAACAAAATTAGATTCTCTCTCACAGAAAGGAGAAGGAATCTGTCCCCAAAATTGAAGCATCAACCAAACAAAGTTATCGTGGGGCTTCCAACAGAAGCATTAGGAGACTAGTGTTTGTCTTAGAGTTTACAGGAAGTCAGCAAGGGAATCTTAAGCAGAAAACCAAGAGTGTCAGAGGTGGGTTCCAGGAAGACTAACTGCTTTGTGCATCCATGGTGAGAGACTCTAGATGGTAAGGATGGCAGCTGCTGAAGACCCAGAGAGGAAAGGAAGCTATCAATGGGCTGATCCTTTAGAAAGATGGCAAGCCTGGACAAGGAGTAACAGAGGACATGATTCTGAACTGATAGTATGGAAAAGGACTGGAGGTCAATCAGGTCTGGCAGATAGGGAGAGGAAGTCAGAGAGCAGGTTAATGTCACGTGTGTCCTCAGGATTCTGTATACCTCCTCCTACCAGAAATGTGACCCAGCACTATTTTTCAGGCCCGCCCCTAATCTCCACTCCCTGGCTAAAGTCTGACAGTCACACTTCTAAGGCAAAAGTCAGGTGAGTACATGGCCCGAGTCAGAGGCCGAGTAGCACCAGCTCCCAGGCCCTGTCCCACTAGCCACCCAGCCAACTTGGCAGTATGATTCAAAGAAGCCAAAATGTGTTTATCTGAAGCTTCCACTTCATCTGGTCTTAATATGGCCCTCAGGAACCCAATGGAAGACTTCTGCAATATAAAACAAAGTGTTGGAGAGATGCCTCAATCTTGTATTCTGGCACAGACTGGACCTGGATCTCAAGAGCATATTTTATATTTCTTCTCAGCTTTAGGTCCAGTAACATAATACCAGTCCCTTGGAATTGGCCATCATAGGAATGTTTGCATCACAGAAATCGGCAAATGCAGGCTGGGAATATGGCTTAGTGTCAAAAGTGCTTGCCTCGGGCTGGGGATATAGCCTAGTGGCAAGAGTGCCTGCCTCGGATACACGAGGACCTAGGTTCGATTCCCCAGCACCACGTATACAGAAAATGGCCAGAAGCAGCGCTGTGGCGCAAGTGGCGGAGTGCTAGCCTTGAGCGGGAAGAAGCCAGGGACAGTGCTCAGGCCCGGAGTCCAAGGCCCAGAACTGGCCAAAAAAAAAAAAAGTGCTTGCCTCGTATACATGAAGCCCTGGGTTCAATTCCTCAGCACCACATATATATAGAAAAGGCCAGAAGTGGCATTGTGGCTCAAGTGATAGAGTGCTAGCCTTGAGCAAAAAGAAGCCAGGGACAGTGCTCAGGCCCTGAGTCCAAGCCCCAGGAGTGGCAAAGGAACAACAACAATGAAATTGGCAAATGCTACATTAAGACTATCTCCCCTGGGGAGTCAGTTATGGAATATTCTCCCACATGCCATCATCCCATCACCGTTACATATAACAAAACTAAAACTCTTCTTTTCAGAGTCCTGGGAAAAGAAATCTATAGGTCTTTAGTGCCCATTTCTCAGAGGAACCTAGGTGGTAGGGATGGTGAAATGGGGTTGCTGATTCTAACTGGCGCCATCTTGGCTACATGGTAGATGATAGGGTATTTGTTTTAACTGGCACCATCTTTCCTTCATGGTGGAGGCAAGGAAGTCCCACCTCCCAGGTGATGGGCTTGCCTGAATTCCCATGTTACTTGACCTGCCAGTTTGGGGTCTTGAACTCTCAAACTCCCTGTGACCCTTGCCCCTGACATGACCCTATTTATGCCTGGAGCAGTTCAGGTTGGATGTGCCATGGCTTGTGTCCTGTGACCTCACTCCTGGCTCTCTTCCAGTCACCATTGGGTCCCACTCCCTCCAGCTCTTCATTGGAGATGGTCTGGTTTGTTGGTATTGTTTTTCTGCCCTATCTTTCCTCTTCTGCTCTCCTAGCTCAGTTTTCTAACAGTGTTGAATATATTCCTGGGGCCTCAGGTCTTTGCTAGCCTTCTAACAAAGACTCCAGATTTGACCTCTCAAAATGTGCATTCTCTGTTGTTTCACCATATAGCATGGCATTAAAAAGAGGGAGAAGCAGAAGACTGTTTCTATCCAAGTCCTTCCCAATAGTTCTTGTCCTACAGAAGGCCTTCTTTCAACCTTTCTTCTTCAAGAATATGTATGAAAACCAGCAATCTGTCACCTTAGTTTACAACTGTTCTGGGAGGTGTATGGTTTTCCCCATTTAGCAGTGATTTGAGCAATTGCCGCTTATCCTCAAACCTTTACATTCTGCTGCACGCCAGAGACCATGCTCATCTTTTCCTCAGTTTTCACAGGACTGAAAAGCTACAGCACTCCATGAATCCATCCTTCAGGGTATGAAAGAAGAGACATCTTCCCCTTCTTGGAGTGTTGTACACATAACGAGTGAGAGAGCAGTGAAGAAAATAAAGCCAACATGCATCCACAACACAGCACCAGTCTCACTCGTTGCTCTTGAAATCCTCAAGAGACACTCAGAGTCCTCTTTACTTTTTCAGCACACAGTAGACATTAATTGCCAAGTGAATACTGAAGGGACTAGCTACTATAGCTGGAGATATAGGGGGAACTAGTAAGAAAGGGCTTTCCTATCAATGCAAAATATACTGAAAATGTACTAATGCCCTTCTGGAGGGCATAGACCATGCCTCTTATGGCTGGGTCCCAGTAACCTCTTATGGTTGTAATCTCTTACTGATGTATTCTATGAGACCTTATCAGCAAAGTCAGTTAAACTAACTTCTCAATGGAGGCAAGAGTAAGCAGGCAATATTCAGAAAAAGGAAAGATGTGCTAGAGTAGCATGCTCTGCTTCAACTTCACACTGAAACCACCTTGAGCATTTAAAATACCTGACACCCTTGACATAGCCATGTCCTGGGTGCTGACTCAAGATCTGATAGTACAGCCTTCTTCACAAGGATGTTGTTGTTGCAAGGATCCTGGAAATGTGACAACAGCTTATGCACATTGTAGAAGCTGGTGCTTCATGTGAGATATGGTTATCAGTGCCCAGAGTGAACAATGAAGAAGGGAGATGTCCCCTCCCTGAAGTGGCATCTGGGATTTTCTTTTTTTCTATTTAATTTCATTGACAAGGTGACCTACAGAAGGGTTACAGTTACGCACATAAGGTAGTGATTACATTTCTTGTTAAACTTGTTACCTCCTCCCTCATTTTTCTCCCACCTTCACTGCTCCCAAGGCCCCTTCCTCCAGTTGTACAGTTAATTTCCAACATATTATCTTATAAGTTTCACTGTTGAATTGGGATAGCCTGATCTTTGTGGCCTTCCCAGCTCCTCTCACTTAGGCTGCATTTGTAGAGCTGTGGCTGAATACCTTGATCCTGCAGAGTGAGGTCAGGAAGAAAAGTGGAAATGGGGAGGGAAGAAAAACAATGAGAAATATGAAGCATGTGATTTTGACCGAAGTCAGTTATTCTACAGGCTCTAGCCTGAGTTGAGGCTCCAAAGAGCATATATATGGTCCCCATTCCAAGAGACTCTAGTTCACTACAAGGACTCCGTTTTGCCTCAAGGAAAACTAAGAAAACAAGATAATAGGGAAGGTGTGCATGACTCATATTTCCTGTTCTCCTGGTCCATTGCCTTTTTACATAGTATGCTATGATAAGATTTTTAACTTGGTCCCAGACAACTAGCGTGACTAATTGGAGGGGGACAAAGAATAGCACAAACAACAACAACAAAAAACATGTCTCTGCTTATATGAAATAAGAAAGACAGTTCTGAGCCAAGTATCAGTGACCATGGCCCAAGATCACAGATTGGAATCACCCTAAATGACATGTCTGTGGAAAAGGCGCTATGAATTTTCATACTTATAGAAAAATGAGAGTCATAGGTCAGTGCATTTACCCATACACTGCCTCAGATAGGCAGGCTACAGAAAAGCCAGGAAATGTCTCCTAAGGCTTCAGGTGTTACCTTATTCCATGCTCAGCTTTAGGGCTAGTAGAGGCTACAGATCTGCTGAGCTTCTAGATACACGAAATTTATCTACATAGTTACAAAAATATTGTTAGATGCAAATGTTAATGGTATGGCTATTAAGAAAGACCAATGATAGCCCAAGGTAAGTCTAAGTCTCTTGCTGTAACAGTCCAGCTCTCCACAATCATGATGTCCTAGTCAACCAAGTTCAAACCATCTTTAGGATCTTTAACATGGATGTGGTATCTTCAGAGAGGTTAAGTGTTGAAAGTTTTAAGAGTCCACAGACAAAAGCCCATCCTGGCTTTCTTCCGAAGAGAACAGTTGCCTTGTCTGCCAGAAGTCACTTGTCAATCAGTCTACTGTCCATCATACTATCCCCACTGAGTCATCTCCCTGATGAGGGACAAAGAGGAAGGAGAGAAAAAGAGAAAGGAGAGAAAAGGAAGAAGGATGAGGAAATAGTTCCTTCTAGAATTCCAGGGTAATTTTTCTCCACTGTGCCATGGGTATAAATTAATTGAGAAATATCCACATTTCTTTTCCTGGTATCAATGAAACTAAATATTCATGTGAGGGCTCCCAAGATCCATGATCCCCAACTTTTGGGCAGGTTAGCCACCTCCTCAATGGATACTCACGTCATCCAGGATTGCCAGAAGCTCCTTGGGTTTCTGACTAGCCTGAGATGCAAACCTAGTTCTAAACAAGTGTTTTCACCTCTCTAAACTCAGGTTGCTAATCTACTGAAGCAGGTTATAACAGTACTTACCTTAAAAGGTTGCGTAGAAGGTTAAGGAAGGCAATGTGTATAAAGTGCCAGCCTCACATTATGAATAGCTTATTAAGCTATTCTTAAGGTAATTTCTGGGTGGATGATGATCAATCATACCAACATGTCCTCCCAACACTCCCCAAATGATTCATCGATCAAAGGAGAATGGGTGAGACAACCTTTAGACTAGATTCTGGGGCTTTTTAGTCTCCTGAACAACTTCCTCCACTAAGATAGACTTGTTTCAGAGTCATCCCAGCTGCCCTGGGCTGGTGCTGGAGTTGTGTGTGCTGGAAGTGGAGGGGGAGGGAGAGGGGGAGGGCTCTGGAATGTGGGAAAGGCAAGCAGAGTCAGGAGGCCCAGAGACATGTCCATTCAGATGGCCTCCCAGTAAGGCAAGCCTGGGTTTTGCTTCCAGAATGACTTGAGGGCTTTTGATTAACAAGTCAGAACCAGGCCCCCAGAATGAATAGTTTGGGGAGTGCTGGGTGGCCTATTGGGTTGGAGATTTGTCGCTAGGAAATCTCTGGGATGGCTTCATTGAGGAACTCTTTTTCTTTGTCCATCTGTTCAGTGGATCAGTACTTCATTTACAAATCATCACAAATTGCATATCATAAAATGAGGAAGTGAGTTTATTTGTGCTAATATGGATAATCTCAAAAACAAATCTAAGGAGTGGAGAAAAAGAAAGTTGCAAAAGCAAGTAAATACTTACACTTAAAAAAAAAGTTTTATAAGAAAGAATCTTGTGAAGCTGCCCAGTCTGGAGTCAAATTCCAGGGCTTAAGTAACTCTCCTGCCTCTGCCTCTCAAGTACCTGGAGACGAGAGGCATGTGCCAGTACACTTAGCTTCTGTGTGACTTTAAAACACAAAGAAACAAATGGAGGGGAAACAAATGTAGTAGCGGTACTCACCAGATACTATTTTGAAAATGAACTACACACCAGGCGCTGATGGCTCATGCCTATAATCCTAACTACTCAGGAGGCAGATATCTGAGAATCACAGCTCAAGGCCAGCGCAGGCAGGAAAGTCTGTGAGATTCCAATCTCCAATTAACCACCAGAAAACCAGAAGTGGAGCTATGGCTCAACCTTGTAGAGCTCTAGCCTTGAATGAAAAGGCTCTGGGGGGAAAAAAAGAAAGAAAAAGCTCTGGGACAGTACTGAGTTCAAGCCTCATGACCAACAACATAAAAAATAAAATGAACTATACAATTGTGGGTAGGGACAGGAGGGAAAAACTGGGAGACAGTGAGGGAATGGGTGACATTGTCCGAAAAGAAACGTACTCTTTACCTGACTTAACTGTAACACCTCTGTACATCTTTATAATAACAATATAGTTTTTTAAACACACAAAAAAATCCCAGCACGGTGTATTGTACTTGCCTACATAATACATAGGAAAAAATGTATAAAAACATGCATGGAAATAGCATAGGCTATTTTCAGTATAGACTTTTGTAGAAGGAGGAAGGACAGAAGATGGATGATCAGGGTAGGATTTTAGCTGTATTTTGGCATTTAATTGCTTTTGAGAGAAAGACGGCTGAGAGAATGTCTCAGTGACAAAGCACTTGCCTAGCATGCATAAGGACCTGAGTTCAGTCCCTAATGCTGCCAAAAAAATAAAAATAAAATAAAATAGGGAAGGACATCAAAAGCAAATATGAAAAAAAATAGTCACACCTGTTACATATTGGCTATAAGTTCATTGGTTTCTGTTCCATTCTTTTCCTATATTTTCAGTTTATATAGCATTTTGTCTTGTTTTTCCTTTAATTTAGTTTTGAGGCGTTACAGTTACACTATAAGGTAAGGACTACATTTCTTGACAAACATTGTTACCCCCTCCCTTGTTTTCTCCCATGTTCCCTCCTCCACCATTCCCCTTCTCCCTTGTTTTGTTTTAAAAAGTCAGATTTAAGAGCTAGGAATGTCACTTAGTGGTAGAGATCTTTCTTAGCATGCATGAGGCTCTCAGTTCAATCCTCAGCACTGATAAAATAGTGTCCAAATTGAAAACTCCTAAGTAGGAGTAATGTGTTCAGTGGTTCCAGGGTGGGTCTTGGAGCAGGAGCAGGAGCAGCCTCAGACAGGAGGGGCAGGTTGCCATAGTGATAGTGGTGGCAAAAAAGAGATTGTCTATCAAGATTTTGGCAGTGGTTGTGCTGTTCTTCCATTTCTATCTGAGATAAACACAAACAGAAGTGTTGACCCTGGCAAGCTCCTGGAGGTTTCCTGAGTAGGTTGTAGATGTAGAAAGTCCAGGGACAAACAAAAAACATTCTCAAAGTCTGGGGGATTGGAAAATCCATCCATCTCACTGCAATATTATAAGGTGATACAAAGTAAGTAGTACTTCTTCCCTTTTGATTCTTGAATGGAAAAAGAAGGAGGAGGAGGAGGAGGAGGAGGAGGAGGAGGAGGAGGAGGAGGAGGAGGAGGAGGAGGAGGAGGAGGAGGAGGAGGAGGAGGAGGAGGAGGAGGAGGAGGAGGAGGAGGAGGAGGAGGAGGAGGAGGAGGAGGAGGAGGAGGAGGAGGAGGAGGAGGAGGAGGAGGAGGAGGAGAAAAGCAGGAGGAGGAGGAGAAAAGCAGGAGGAGGAGGAGGAGGAGGAGAAAAGCAGGAGGAGGAGGAGGAGGAGGAAGAAGAAGAAGAAGAAGAAGAAGAAGAAGAAGAAGAAGAAGAAGAAGAAGAAGAAGAAGAAGAAGAAGAAGAAGAAGAAGAAGAAGAAGAAGAGGAGAAGGCAACAGCAGCAGTTTTGGCTTCAGGCTGAGAACCACTTTCTCTGGTTGAGATAGCCCAGAAGATGGCTCAAGCTCAAAGAAGGAGTCAAGATCAAAGTGCTGACTCCCATCAGACCATGGCTGCCACCTCATCAAACTATTGGCATCTCACCATTCCTGGGACCAGGGAGGCTCTGGCCTGGTGGTGCAGTGGGATCCTTGACTGGGGTTTCCAGGCACAGTGCTGTGAATGAAGATAGCTCTCTCTGCCAAGATTTTCCTGAAGCCGTCTTCAGGATCTGGATCCTTCTCTCACAGAAAAACATCCCTATCCTTATTCATCAGTTTACTTGTTAGCCACCTTCATAATTATAGAGCTCAGAGCTGAGAAGATTAGCTGAGGCATTTGGCTAACCAAGTCACTGAAAGAGCTGAGGAAAGAACTTGAGTTGGGTTGATGCAATCACTGAGATTAGAAGTTTCCTGGCAACGCTAGAAAACATGAGGGAAATTTGTAGAAAAGAAAGGAAAGAGGGCTGGGGAATGTGGCTTAGTGTAGAATGCTTGCCTAGCATGCATGAAGCCCTGGGTTCGATTCCTCAGCACCACATACACAGAAAAAGCCAGAAGTGGTACTGTGGCTCAAGTGGTAGAGTGATAGTCTTGAGCAAAAAGAAGCCAGGGACAGTGCTCAAGTTCTGAGTTCAAGCCTCAGGATTGGGAAGGAAAGAAAGGAAGGAAGGAAGGAAGGAAGGAAGGAAGGAAGGAAGGAAGGAAGGAAGGAAGGAAGGAAGGAAGGAAGGAAGGAAGGAAGGAAGGAAGGAAGGAAGGAAGGAAGGAAGGAAGGAAGGAAAAAAGAAAGAAAGAGAGAGAGAGAGAGAGAGAGAGAGAGAGAAAGTAGTCTGGAAATGATGTCACTGAACTAGGCCTAGGTGCAGGAGAATGTTTTCTCACTGACATTCCCTAAACTTAGAGAAGTCACTTGCACTTAGAGCTCTCTCAGTCACTCTGATTGGGTGCCTCGCCAAATGGGAGGTGCTTTCTCAGTAGGAGTTGAAGTGGATACTAAGAATCACAGCTGTGCTTTCTTCATCATATAACCTAACACACTCTTTTTTTTTTAATTTTTATTGTCAAACTGATGTACAGAGAGGTTATGGTTTCATAGGTTGTATACATTTCTTGTACTGTTTGTTACCTCCTCCCTCATTCCCCCCTCCCCTCCCCCTTTCCCTTTTCCCCCCATGAGTTGTTCAGTTCATTTACACCAAACAGTTTTGCAGGTATTGCTTTTGTAGTTGTTTGTCTTTTTTACCCTGTGTCTCTCAATTTTGGTATTCCCTTTCATTTTCCTAGTTCTAATACCAGTATACACGGTTTCCAATGTACTCAGATAAGATACAGAGATAGTGCAGGTATACCACAGGAAGGGGATACAAGAAGATCATCAATAATAGAAGCTACAGTTACACATAGCACGTTGAAAGTAGTTACAACAGTAATATAACAATTGTTTCCATAACATGGAGTTCATTTCACTTAGCATCATCTTATGTGTTCATAAAGGTATAGCTATTTAACACACTCTTTAATCGTTTTGCAACACCTGATATTCTGTGACGTTTCACATTAGCCTAGGGACATAATTCTGTCCTCTTTCCAATTGAGCCAGGTAGGGCTGGGAATGTGGCTGTGTGGTAGAGTGCTCGCCTGGCATGCATGAAGCCCCGGGTTCGATTCTCCAGCACCACATATATAGAAAACTGCCAGAAGTGGCGCTGTGACTCAAGTGGTAGAGTGTTAGCTTGAGCAAAAAGAAGCCAGGAACAGTGCTCAGGCCCTGAGTTCAAGCCCCAGGACTGGCAAAAAAAAAAAAAGAAAAAAGAAAAAATCCAATTGAGCCAGGTACCTTTACCATTTGGCAATTGATAAACACTCCAGGGGATACAAATGTCACCTTTAATCATTCTCACCATCTCTAGTCACACACACAGAGGCACGAACATACCTATCCTATCCAGAGCATTTGTTCCCACAATTCTTAACCTCAAATCACAGTACTTGGGGGCAGCAAAGCCCTTTCAACTAGACACATTATGAGAGGAGAAATTACTCCCTCTAGATCTCAAGCAAGCCAGAAAGAGGGAGATAGGAGAGAAATTGCTTTATTCTGTGGCATCTGCCACCAGCCACTTGCCTCCTCCATCCTGCTTTGGAGTTATTTCTGAAAGATGAACAACTAACTGAGTAGAGGGAATTCATACCCAGAGGCAGTATACCCCATTCAAATCTAGTAGGATTTACCAGGAAATGAATTACTGTGTGTCGGTCATCCTGTAGGTACTGGCTTTGCCCTTGGAAGCCGGTAGACAGTACTTTAGGTCACCAAAGGCCTCCTCCAGCATCGACTAAATGAGAATTTGTGTGGATCCAGGAAACTGTTGTGATTTGGACTCTGATTCATGAACACAGAACTTAGGAAATGTGAGCTGTCAGCCAAGAGGGTGGCTGTACCACAGAGGGAAGCTACAGGCCATACTATATCATCACCACAGTCCAAACTGCCAAGAGGAGAGAGAGAGAGAGAGAAGCTGTGTGGCAGTGCTAGGCCAGAGAACTGAGAGCCCAGGACACACATATCATCTAGAATCAGGTGCTTTGTACAGTCAATGCAGATTGCTTTCCTTTGATTGTTTACACACTCCCCAAGGGACAGGGATTAGAGAAAAGCAGGAGCTGTTCTGATAGGACTCAGCCTATAAGCAACTCTTTGTGATCTAACCTGTTTGGGTAGATCATAAATTGTAAAAGATAAGGCTGTGGTATTAAAAAATATATATCATAAGGAGATTCAGTATGCATGCGGTGCTTTGATGATATTCTCCGGTGCTCTTTTTCAATGCTGTCACCCTTCACCCTCTCCCTTTCTACTCCCTAGTAGTCTCATATCTATTTTCATGACCTTGCGTTTTCCTCTTAATTTGCACAAGAGAAAACTTGTCTTTGTAGAATTAGCTTGTTTCACTTAATAGCATAATCTCCAGTTCCATCTATTTCCCAGAAAATGGCATACTTTTATTCCTAGCAATTGAGTAAAATATTCCAATGTGCACAGTGTGTATGTGTGTGTGTCTGTCTGTCTGTCTGTGTGCTACACATATTTGTTATTCATTTGTTGGTTAATAGGCACTTGAGTTGATTCCATAGTGCAGCTATTGTAAATAGGGCCAAGATAAACATGGCAACATTGTCCATATTAAGCTGACTCTGATTCTCTTGTTTGTGCGTGTCCCAGAAGTGGCATGGCAAGATATTATGATAGTTCTACTTTTACTTTTTTTGAGAAATGTACATAGTGATTTCTATAGCACTGAGCCATAGTTTATTTACCCTGACATCATTATCGGCATTTGTTGGTGTTTGTTTTCTTAGTGATAACCATTAAAACTCTGTGCAGCATCTCCCTGAGCTCTTTCAACAAAACAGGAAAATGAGTGCTAGGAATGCCGAACATTTTTTTCATGTAATTTATTGGACACTTATACTTGCTTTGAGAACAGTCTGTTCCATCATTTGACCACTTATTGCTGGCATTCCTTGTCCTTTTATTGTTCAATTTTTGAGTTCTTCATAAATTCTGGATTTTCTTCCCTTCTCAGATGAATGTCTGGCAAATATTTCCACCCTCTCTGCAGTCTATATCTTCACTCTGTCGACCGTGTCTTTTGATACAATGCAATTTGCCCATTTTTGCTCTTAATTCCTGAGTTATTTGGGCTCCTATTCAGAAAGTCATTGCCTATGCCTACATCATGAATATGTTTTCCTCTAGTAGTTTCAAAAGTTCAGGTCTATTGTTGGAGTCTTTGGTCTATTCTGAGTTTATCTTTGTATAAATTGAGACACAGGAATGTAGTTTGAATCTTTTACATGTAGTTAGGTTGCACTACCCCATTTGTTAAAGAAACTACCTTTTTCCTAATGTTTGTTTTGGTCCTCTTGTTAAGTATCCAGCAGCAGTACCCACTTGGACTTTTTCTAGAAATTTTGTTCCACAGGGCTACCTGTCTGCTTTTGCTCTAATTCCATGCTGCTTTGTTACTATAGCTCTGTAGTATAGTGTGAACTGAGGTTTTATGGTACCTCCAAAATTGTTCTTTCTGCTCAGGAGTGCTTTCAATAATCATCTTTTGCACTTCCATATGAATTTTAGGATTTTTGTTCTATTTCTGTGAAGAATATCATTGGAATTTTTGTGGGGATTATATTGAATTTGTATATTACTTTTGGTAATATAACCATTTTAACAATATTCTAGCAATCTGTAAATAAGGGAGATCTTTCCATCTTCTAGTGTTCCACAATTTATCTCTTTCATGCCTTACAGTTTTCATTGTACAGCTCCTTGAAATCTTTGTTTAAGTGTATGCCTAGGTATTTTTTGAGACTGTTGTAAACCAGATTGCTTTACTTACTTTGTTATTAGTAAGTTCATTATTGATGCATAGGAAAGCTACTTATTTTTATGCATTATTTTTTGCATCCAACTAATTGGCTAAAAGTGTTCACCAAATCTAAAAGTCTGCTAGTTGGAATCACTAGGGTCTTTTATGTGTAGACTCATAGTGTCTGCAAATGGATAACATGATTTCTTTCTTAACTATTTCTATGCCTTTTATTTCTTTCTTTTGCCTTATTATCCTGGTTGAGAATTCAAGCACTGTATTGGATAAAAACAGAAAAAGTCTTTATCCCTTCCCTAACTTTAAAGGCCATGCTTTTGTTTTTTCACATTTAGTATGATGTTGGCTTTAGGTTTGCCCTTTTATGTTGAAGCATGAAGTTTCTATTTCTGACTTCTTCAAGGCTTTCATCATGAAGAGATCTTTCAAAAACTTTCTTTATCTATTGAGATAATTATTGAATACTTGTCTCTCCTTCTATTTCTATGCTGTTACATTTATCAATCTGCATGTGTTCCAGAAATGCAATCAAGTGGATCGTGACATGGGATATTTTTAATGTATTGTTGAATTTGATTTGTTAATATTTTATTGAAAAATTTGCATCTATGTTCATTAAGGAACAGTTTTCTTTGCTCCATTGATCCTTTGTATTGTACTTTTAGTTTCCATTTCACTGATTTCAGCTCTGATCTTTAAGATGTCTTTCCTTCTACTAATATTAAGATTGGCTTTGTTTTTTCTAAGACCTTGAGGCACATAATAAGACTTGTTAAGATCTCTCTTAATTTTTTTTGTCAGTCATGGGGCTTGAACTCTGGGTCTGAGCACTGCTCCTGGCTCTTTTTGCTCAAGGCTAGCACTCTACCAATTGAGCCACAGTGCCACTTGAGGTTTTCCGGTGGTTAATTGGAGATAAGAGTCTCACAGACTTTCCTGCCTGGGCTGGCTTTGAACTGTGATCCTCAGATCTCAGCCTTCTGAGAAGATAGGATTACAGGTGTGAGCCACTGGCACCTGGCCTCTCTATATTTTCTCTTGCTGTTGATTTTTAGTTCTATTCTGTTGTAGTAGGATAAAATACAGAAACCTATTGTAACTTTCTTGTATTTTTAAAGATTTGTTTCATGGCCTAAAACGTAATCTATTTTGGAGGAACTTTCTGGGGTTGCTAAGAAGAATTTGCATTCTGTTTTAGTTCAGTGGTCCTGTGACTTGTGATAGGGTCCTCTGAGGCTCTGCCTACAGTGCCTCTAAGGCTCTCCCTCAAGGGGTCCATCTTAAGATGGGGCCTAGAAAAATCCCTTCAGTGCATGCCCATACCCATGAACAGTTCCCTCCTGAAAGCCCACAGGCCTGACTTTAAGACCAAAATTCCCATAATCTTGAGCATCAAGCTCTTTAGGTTTTTTTTCATTTACCAAAATACACTCTCCAGGGCTTGTCGGGATCTCTGAGGACCCCTTCTTCTCTCTTCCCCGGAGGAGATGTTCCAATGTCGGGGTCTTGAGGACCCTTTCCCCCCCTATCTCCCAGGGGGAAATGCCTGAACCTTGATTTTAGGGAAGAAACTCCGCCCTACCCCTCATACCGGCAGAAGGAGTAAGGCATGTCCTTTCTGGACTGCTCTAAGCTGAAGTGGGATGCCGAAATCCCTTCCTTGGCCCCCCATAATGTGTCAGGAACCGCAGGACAAAGATAACGGGGAGACGGCTGAATGGTTGAATGAGTCTCAAAGGCTTTAATTGGGAGGGGGGCTTATATAGCGGCAATGGCGGGAAAGGGAAGGACTTGGGCCATTGGCTAAGCTGAGCTGCCCGTCAGGTGATGTCATGAAACTTCCTTTGTGGGCTGGACAACCCTATCATGGTGGCATGCACGTGTTAGCCCCCCAGGGGCGGGGGGTTTCTTTTCTGGTTGAGGCCGGAAGGTGGGAGAGGCTCCCTCCCACACTGTCCCAGGGCTGGGGGAAGGGCAGCCTCTCGCTCTTGGCGCCCTTCCCCCACCAAAGCCAAAGCTGAGTCCCCAACAAGGGCTGGAAATGTGGCCTAGTGGTAAAGTGCTCACCTTGTATACATGAAGTCCTGGGTTCGATTCCTCAGTACCACATTTGTAGAAAAAGCCGGAAGTGGCGCTGTGGCTCAAGTGGTAGAGTGCTAGCCTTGAGCAAAAGAAGTCAGGGACAGTGCTCAGGCCCTGAGTTCAAGCCCCAGGACTAGCAAAACAAACAAAATACACTCTCCAAAGCCAGGAATCTTCATTCTTATTTTACCAAAGGTAAAATTGAGGCTCAGAGAGATACATATTGTAGTCCAAGATGACTCAGCCAACACTTGCCCAGGTAAGCCTGGAAACGAAACCTCTCATTTCCCCTTTGCCATGGCACTAGAACCACTGAGTATGAGTGGGACACCTGAGTGTAAGTAAGCAATCTGAGTGTGAGTAATCCACTTGAATATTAGTGAGTCCCCCAAGTGTAAATGAGTCATCTGAGTGTGAGTGGACCATACAAGTACAAGCCATCTGATTGTAAGTGAGCCATTGAAGTATGAGTGAGCTGTTTGAGTATGAGTGAGCCATCCAAGTGTGAATGGGCCCTCTGACTGCCAGTGAGCCCGACAAGTGTGAGTAGACTATTTGAGTGGGAATGAACCACCCTAATGTAAGTGAGCCATTTGAGTGTGAGTTGGGCCAGCTGAGGATGAGTGATCCATCTGAATATGTGTGGGCAACCCAAGTGTGAAGACACATCGAGTGTGAGTGGGCCACCTGAGTGTGTGTGCACCCTCTCTGAACTGCATGGTCCATAAGCACAAGGATGAGGTTAGCTTCACCTGTATAATACCAGTCCAGCCAGCAGAGCTCCTATGGTATGTATTTGTGCAGACCTCAGAGACAGATGATCTGGCCCAACTCTTTCATTTTATATATAAGGATATCTATATGCTTCTTGTAACAAATGGCATAGGTGAGCCAATCAAGGCTCAAAAGGAAGAAGGGGATTTGTCAGGGCTACACAGCAAATGAACACTGGTTCTGGGTTAGGACCCAGGTCATGTGACTCTGAAACTGGAGCTGGGCCCACAGAAGCTAATATGAGATTTGAGTCTCTCCCACACCCTCACTAGGACTGCCTAATTACTTGTCCACTAATCCTATTATATTGTGAGTACCTATTGCCTTGGATCCAAAACAGACTTCAGATACTGGGAATGAGGCCAAGTCTACTTGCCAAAGGGAGCCACTCTAGGA
The DNA here is from genome assembly GCF_023159225.1 of Perognathus longimembris pacificus. Taxonomy (NCBI): domain Eukaryota; kingdom Metazoa; phylum Chordata; class Mammalia; order Rodentia; family Heteromyidae; genus Perognathus; species Perognathus longimembris. The sequence continues at coordinate 31,018,147 of NC_063167.1, read as the reverse complement.
AGCAAGTCAGCCATTCTGCCTTTTGAACTAAAGTTCAAAAGTCAGGCTGGGGTCTCCTTTGACATACTAGTATCTCAAAGGCACAGATCAGAAAAACTTCTGATCAAAGGTGTGCAATTTGCCATGGCAACTAATCTCTCCCTCGTCTCTGTCCCAAGGTTCCCAGAGCTAGCCTCCACCACAGCTTCAACTATACACGTTTCATGAATACGTAACAGAAAGGGGAATGGTGTTGTTTGAAGCCATCACCTACAATTTCAGCCACTTGGCCTAAGAAGAAGATAAAATTGTTTTTTAAACTGAACTGTTTAGTTAATCCAAGAGATCTGGATATGATAAGGAGAGATAGATGATGATTAAAAGATGGCAGATAGAGGCATAAGAGAAGTGTTCCCAGTGAAGGAAAAGCAAGGGTAAAGTCTTGGGTACGGAGTGTTCAGAAACCTACAAGTTCAGGGAGGCTGTACTGAAGATGTAAGCAGATGTAAGAAGTGAGGGGAAGGAAGCAGGGCACAAGGCTGAGCACAGTGAGAAATCCTTCCATATAAGGAAGAGAAAATAGGGCTGGGTACCTCAGGTGGGGAGAATAGAATGGGTAAACACCAAGAGAGGGTGCAGAACAGAAACTATTTGAGCTATGGCACTGCACTGCATAGAAGCTTCTCCTACCTCTTCTTCTTGGGATGGAATTCAAACACTTTGTTTCCCAGGCCTGGCACAGCTGCCTCCTAAGATCAACCTGGAGCCTCCTCATTACACCCTGCAGTGCATCCTCGTGTTCAGCTTGCTACATCCAAGATGACCTGCAGCTGGAGTGCTCTCCCCAGTCAAGATGCTACCCACTTTCTTCAACCCACTCTCATACCCTCTCTCTTCCTTGTCTCGTCTCATCTCATCTCGCCTCCAGGGCTATCCTCCACCATAACTCTGGTTATGCAATTTCATCATTATGTAACAGAAACGGGGTGAGTATTGTTTTAAGCGGTCATCTGCAATCTCTGCCAATTGGACCAGGAAGAAGGTGGAAGTATTTTCAGGAAGAGAATGTTCTTTGGGGGAGAGAAACACAACAAAGAAGCAACTTTTTTTTGGGCTGGGGATATAGCCTAGTGGCAAGAGTGCCTGCCTCGGATACACGAGGCCCTAGGATCGATTCCCCAGCACCACATATACAGAAAACGGCCAGAAGCGGCGCTGTGGCTCAAGTGGCAGAGTGCTAGCCTTGAGCAGGAAGAAGCCAGGGACAGTGCTCAGGCCCTGAGTCCAAGGCCCAGGACTGGCCAAAAAAAAAAAAAATCAAAAAAAAAAAAAAAAAAAAAAAAAAAAAAAAAGAAGCAACTTTTTTAATGTATGATATTAGCCATAGGTTATGCATGAACTGAGCAGGAAAAAAATACTTTAGATTTCTGTGTGTATTGATTTCTCAGTACGGCTCTTTGCTACTTCTCCCTCTCTCTTCTCAGTTCCCACTCTGGTTGTTAGCCCTGCAGGCCTTTGCAATCAGTTAAATTCTTATTTTTATTAGCATAAAGTAATTGTACAAATGGGTTTCGCTGTGGTATTTACACATATGCATGCAATGTACTTTGGTCAAATTCATCCCATCTGTATTACTTTTTCTCACCTTTTGTCCCATCTCCCCTGCCCACATTATAACTGTAGTGTTTTCATTATGCCCTGTATAATTATATAATAATATATGTAATATATATATATATTACTTCAATCATATTCACCCCCCTCACCCTTTCTTTTTGTTATGGAGTTCAAAGGAGGGGATTCCCTGTCCCTCCAGAGTCCACCATTCAAATACAGTCTCAAGCAAAAAGATGGGTTTATTGGGGAATCAAAAAGCGAACTGACTGGCCAGGGACGCAGCACAGACCCCGGAGCTGAACTGCAACAGTGAAAAGTGGGCTGACCGGCCAGGGACACCATGCAGACTTGTGCGCTGACACTGTGACCCTAAGCAGTCCTCAAATTGGGGTTTATAAAGGTAAAAGTGTGACACAGATGTAGGCGGTTGATGCAGGGGGCAGAGCAAGCAACAAACAAGTTAAGCAAGCCATTTACAGGAACAGAATTTTGAGGTCAGGTTGACCTAATCTACTCTTCCCAACATTTCCTACCATGTATCCCTAATCAAGATGGAGTCAGCTGTACACCCTCCAACACTTTTCATCCTCTTTCCTTCTGGTCCCCCACCTCATCATGAATTTACAATCCTGTCATATTTTTCAGGTCTAGTTTCTAAGTAAAAACATGCATTATTTGTCTTTCTACACTGGGTTTTCTTATTCAACCTGATAATTTACATTTCCATACATCCTCATCTATTTTCCTTGTTTGTTTTCTTGGTGATTGTCATTCTGACTGTGATGAGATTAAATCTCAGAGTTAAATTCTTTTTCTCAGAGTTAAATCTTTTTAATTTCTGCTAGTTTATTTTTCACCCACATTCTTGCCAACATATGCCTTTTCAGCTTTACATCTGCCATCTTGTTTGGGGAAAAGTTCTAGTCCTAGTGTTAGGGTACAAAGATCTGTGGTTTGTTGTCACACTTGAAATGCAAGCTACCTAAGGGTCATCTCTACATGGAAAAGTCACTAATGAGAAAAGTCTTGCTTGTTGCTTACTTTTTAAATTTTTTTTGCCAGTCCTGGGGCTTGAATTCAGGGCCTGAGCACTGTCCCTGGCTTCTTTTTGCTCAGGACTAGCACTCTACCACTTGAGCCACAGCACCACTTATGGTTTTTCTGTTTATGTGGTGCTGAGAAATCAAACCCAGGGCTTCATGCATGCTAGGCAAGTACTCTACCGCTAAGCCACATTCCCAGCCCCAATTTTTTTCTTTTCTTCATTTTCAGATTTTTTTTTTTTTCCGCTAGTCCTGGGCCTTGGACTCAGGGCCTGAGCACTGTCCCTGGCTTCTTTTTGCTCAAGGCTAGCACTCTGCCACTTGAGTCACAGCACCACTTCTGGCCGTTTTCTATATAGAAAACATATGTTGCGCTTGGGAATTGAACTCAGGGCTTCATGTATACGAAGCAAACACTCTTGCCACTAGGCTATATTCCCAGCCCCCGTTTTGAGATTTTTATTCAGAGTGAAATTCTTAAGAATTAAAAAGCCACCAGAGGGCTAGGGATGTGGCATAACAGTGCTGGCCTTAGCACCACCAGAAGTGGTGCTGTGGCTCAAGTGGTAAGAGTGCTAGCCCTGAGCAAAAAGAAGCCAGGGACAGTGCTCAGACCCTGAGTTCAATCTCCAGGACTGGCAAAGAAGGAAGGAAGAAAGAAGGAAGGAAGGAAGGAAGGAAGGAAGGAAGGAAGGAAGGAAGGAAGGAAGGAAGGAAGGAAGGAAGGAATCCACTAGACGCTGTTGGCTCATGTCTGTAATCCTAGCTACTCAGAAGGCTGAGATCTGAGGCAGTTGGAAGCCAGCCCAGACAGCAAAGTCTGTGAGACTCTTATCTCCAATCAACATAACAATAGTAATAATAATAATACAAAAATAAATATAAAAAAGAGAAGTGGAAGGGTGGCTTAAGTAGTAGCACATCAGCCTTAGGCAAAAATACTAAGGGAATACTTTGGCTCTGAGTTCATGCCCCAGTGCCAGCAGTTACCTCTCCCTTCTCTGAGGTCACATCCAATCTACCTGGCCATACCTCATTGCCTTTCCCTATATAATCTGGCTCAACATAGTCCCCACTCTCTTTCCTTTTCTCTCTTATTCTCTCTTGCTCTGTCTCCCCATGCCTCCATCTTGTGTGGGCTGGCAGTTTGCTTTCCCCCCAATAAACTCCTTTCTGTCTGAATCATGTGGCAGCTTTCCATTCTGGCGAACCTTACACAGCCCAGTTCAGTATCACAGACTCTACCTCCAAATATCTGATTCCTGTCCCAACTTTGTACAGAAAAGAAGTATTGCAGGTAGCTTCAGAAAAGGAGAGTGAGGATGGGGGGAGGGGGAGGGAGGCAACATAGAGACATTGGATAGGGACAGAACCAGGAAGTGGGAGGCAAAGAATGATTTCTTCCTTAAGCAAGCCCTATATAGTGTCAGATTGAAGGTATTAGTTGGCAGGAAAGAGGAAGACCCTTACCTGACTTCATTCCACAAGTTTACTCAACCAGCATTTGTCCTGTGCCTACCAAGGAAGAGGCAACAACCCTTAGGAAACAGAAAACCTGGTTCAAACACCAGGAAAACCATTTACCAAATCCATGGCCTCAGGCAAGTGACTTAATCTCTGAGACAGTTTCCATCTGGAAATGATGCCAGTCATCCTAGCCATGCAGAGTTAAGGACTAAAATAATATGTACTATAATTAATCGATACATAATAGGTGTTTGGTAAGTGGCTGCCATTGTTATTTGTCTGGAACTCTGCTGTCATACTATCATGTCTGATAAGGATGAGCATAAACCAGACCTAAACTTTGCAAGTTTCTGTATTTCAGTGCTTCCCTCTGCTGGCCAAAAGGGGAAGATGCTACTGGGGATAGAAGATGCCAGACAGTTCCGTTCTCCTGCCCAGACTAGGAAAATCTGAGTTACCCCACAAATATTAGTGAGCAAGCACTTTGAGGTCCTTTGCCCACCATTCTTGGTATTGAAGACCCCAGAAAAATCTAAGAAGTTGGCTCTGCCCTGAGGAGTTCCGATATAGTATAAGGAACAGTCACACTTCAGGAGGGTATTGCAAGGGGATGGACACATGTGTGCTCAAAGCAGCAATAGGAAGGCCTGATGTTTGTCAGCCTGTCCTAAAGTGCTTAATGTTTCATCTCTCAAAGGTCAGAGGCCAAGTCTGAAAGGACCTGCAGGTCTCCAGTCTCTTAGAACATTCTTTTCTATTGCTCAAACACATCATCTCCAATGCAGAAAACAGGGAAGTGTGAGAAGTGGTAGCCAGAGCCAACCAAGTGAAACTACAGATGTCCACAAGCACACACAGCATCCTATTTGGGTGAGAGTCTCAAAACTCTAATGTACTTTATCATATCCTAAGACCAGATTTTCTGAGCCAACTCCTAATGGCCTTCCCAATTACCCTCACCTCCAAAGCTTTGCTTTGACTTCAACAGAATTAATAGATCACCACAGATGGGTTTCAACAAGAATTTTTCCTGGAGCCCCAAACTTATCAAAGTTCCTGAGCACATGGATATTGACAAAGAATCCAAAAGGAATAGACTTTCAGGAAAAGAAAAGTATGTACTTAGACCTTCCTTTAGATTTAGGATCAAGGAAATGTCTGATGGAACAAACTGAGTGTTTTCCAAAATACTGGTTTCTTCACTGGGCATGGTAGTACAGACCTATCATCCTAGCTGCTTGGGAGGCTGAGGCAGAAGGGTTACAATTGCAAGGCTAAATAGAAAGTTTGAGATGGACCTGGGCAACTTAGCAAGACCTTATCTCAAAATGGAATTTTTAAAGGGCTGGAGATATCTTTCAATTGTATAGTACTTGCTTAGCATGAATGGGGCCCTAGGTTCAATTGCAAGTGTCACCAAAAAAACTGATTTCTTTATTAATAAATTTTCTGTGAGAAATGAGCTCCACAGTCAAATTTAGGGAACTGGATATAAAAAATTGAATTTGCTGAAAGATGTCTCAGGGCCTTCATTATCTCACATCATTAGGAATCTCCAGATAGGGTAGATTATAATATATGCAGTGTTTACCAGTTTTACTTAACAAAGGAATTGGAAATTCAAGTCACTCTTATTAACAACACCTTATGGGACTCAATGAGTTTCATGAAATGAAGTACTGATAGCTACAGTGATTTCTTTTCTTTTCTTTTTTTTAGCTTCTAGGGCAAATGAGTATAACTTCAATGCTTATGGAGCATGTAGGTTAGGTATGAAATGTAATTATCTCCCCCCAGTAATATTTCAGAACTTCTGAAATGACTTCTAGCTGTCATTCCATAGCAATAAAGAACAAATGTTGCCATCGATGAGGAAACATTTTCTCCCACTCCTGACATACCCCTAAGACACTGGACCAGGCTCATTAATCCTAGGTCGGGCTATTCTCAGCCCTGGACCTGAGGCTAGGAGTCTCAGGGATGACCCTTAAGGAATTGCCTCCCGAGAATAATAGGCTGAAGGTTTACAGGCCTTTGCTGCCAAATCTGTAGCTGAGGTAGATATGGACCATATGATCCTTGAAGAATCTACTGCCTGGTTCCTGAGCTACTTCCTAATATGGTCTGCTTTTGTTGAAGGCTTGGTCTCCACCCCAAGCTTGTGGGTTTTGTCTTCAAAAGCTTTGTGTAAGCTCTGTACTGGGTTTTGGTTCTTTGAGATAGGAGTTTGTGCAAAATGTGGCTTCTCTGTTTTCTCGGGACTGAGATTTACCTTACCACACTTCTAACTGTATGGTTGTTGGTAAGTTGTTTAACTTCTTTGAGTCTCAGTGTTGTTAGGGGAAGTAAATGAAATCAGCTATCCATTAATGCCTAGCACAGTTTTCAATAAGTGATTATTATTATCCCCAAAACTGCAGGCCAAGACTAATGAATCTATTGAGTATTATGGATTCATACCCAATCAATCTATGTCTTCGAGATTCTCAGGCTAGTAAACTAGATAGACAGGTAATCAGGTGATGATAATACAGCACCATCAGGGTTGTAACAGAAACATAGGGACTTAGCACAAAGGAGAAACTTCAGCCCTATTAGATGAAAAAGATGTTTAGGTATAAACAATTGGAAAGGGAGAGATAAGGCCATGAATTTGTATACATAGTAGAACTGTGCATAAAAGTGAAACAAAAATTTAAAAATACATATGTAAATTATTAGGAGCAAGGTAATTATTATATTATAATGTATCACATATATTATTATATTATAATATATCACATATATAATCATGTATAAAGTTAATACACAAACTGCTACTGCCGCATTCAGTGCGACAATGTGATCAGGTACCTAGAAGGGGCATGGCATGAGAAAGACACAAAAGCAATCTCAGGAATCACAGCAGGGAAACCAGGGGGCACTCATCTCTCAGGACAAAGGTCCCTCATTCATCTCCCAGGCAGTTTTTATTATTCATTATGACATAGTAGGAAAGGCAGTAGACTTTGTACATAATTAGTGATGAGTTAATAAGTTTCTTCTCTAACACAAAGCAGACATCATTTTACTAGAAGAATAACCCTGAGCTGAACATAAAAGCTCTTAAGCTAACATTCTGAGTAAACTAGCTACCTTCTTCTTATCTTAGTCTAGGAAAAGGGTTAGGGAGCCAAGCTGAGCATACACTCATAAGCTAACATTCTGGAGTAAACTAGCAATCTTCTTATCTTGGTTTGAGAGAAGGATCAGAGAGAGGGACCAGGACCACTGTTCTCCTGCTTCTGCACTCTGCCTAAGTGACCCTCACCACTTAGACATCCCTGGCATGGTGCCTTTGCACATAGCCAAATGTGCTTTAAGCCTTGCTTAGGGAGCTTAGCAGTCCCTAACAACAGATGTTGAATCTCTACACATCAACAACAGGTAATTTAACATTACAAATAATATTTAAGCTAGATATGGTGGTATACATCTGTAATCCTAGCACTCAGAAGACTGAAGGAGGATTGTGAATTCCAAGCTAGCCTGGACCCTATCACCAACAGAACAAATAGAGAATCAACTCAGTGTGATTGCACTTTCCCAGAACCACAGAACCCAGGAGGTGAGGACTAGAAGATCATGAGTTCAAGGCCTGCCTGAGTGACATAGTGGAAACCCTATCTCAAAAAGAGGTGGGGGGGTGGGGTGCGGAATGAGAATGCAGCTCAATAGTACAGCAGTTGGATGGTATACAAAAGGCCCTGGGCCCAATCCTTAGCACCGCCCCCCCCAAAAAAAGATGAACAAATATTTAAGAGTTGCCATCAATATTGGCAATAAAATTAGTCATTTCTCAACTTTGGGCATAGTTAGTTACATCCCATCCAATAAACCCATTGTAATTTGAAAGTACCATAAATTTTAAATGCCTTTCATATACCTAGGCCACTGAATGTCACAATTTAGTAATACAATATAGTGTGAAGATTATCAGTGCTAACCCTTGTGATCATGTGTGACCAAATGGGACTCTAAGAGTGTCAAACTACCTATAACTATCCCTGGAAATGATATGGACATAACTCTTGTCTTTAGAAACCCTAAGTAATATCCCTAATATGGCATTTAAGATCCTTTACAACTTCCCTTCCATTATTTCTAACATTATTGATAGTCTCTATTCCTATACAGCTTTTGCTCATAGCAATTTGCCCCTCCTACTTTTCTGATAATGTCCCCCAAGTTCCCGAATGGGGACTGGTGGATTCCTGGGACTCTGTCCTTGAAATCTTGTTCTATTTCACCCCATCTTCACAGTGATCTAATGTAGTCTCATGGACTAGATTTAAATTCATGGTGGCCCTAGACTTCTGCCCTGACCTTCAAATTCACATCTCTAACTACTTGATAGATAGCTTGGATGTCAATAGATACCTTGGTCTTAACATTTCTCTGACAAAATGCTTGATCTACTTCTCCCCAAATTACTCCTCCCACCATCTTCACTAGCTCCATAATTAGCAGCTCTGTAGAAGCTCTGTCTTTTTTTTTTTTTTTTTTTTTTTTGCCAGTCCTGGGCCTTGGACTCAGGGCCTGAGCACTGTCCCTGGCTTCTTCTTGCTCAAGGCTAGCACTCTGCCACTTGAGCCACAGCGCCACTTCTGGCCATTTTCTGTATATGTGGTGCTGGGGAATCGAACCCAGGGCCCCATGTATACGAGGCAATCACTCTTGCTACTAGGCCATATCCCCAGCCCCAGAAGCTCTGTCTTCTGGTTACTTGGGCCTTAATGTTTCTTTCCCTCTGTTTTGTTCTTTCTTTCTGCCTTCTTGCCTTCCTTCATTTCCTTTCTTTCTCTTTTATATTCCATATCAATTTTATCAGCAAATTCAGTCAACTTAACCTTCATAATATGCCCATAAATCAATCAATTGACATCATCTCCATCTTGATCCCAAATCACCATCATCTTTGTATTATTGCAGCAGACCCTGAATTGTGTTGCTTCTGCCCTTGTCCTCCTTTTCCTTTTGTTCTGAACATATCAACCAGAATGATTCTGTTAATTATAACAATATATCCTACCATTCCTTTCAACATAAATTCTCTGATGGCTTTCCAACACAGAGTAGGAATGATAGTCTTTACAACATCCTACATTACCCTACATGAACCGGGCCTTCTGTGGCAGGCATCCCTGTGTCCAGGCTATTCCTCAAACAGGCCAAATATGTTCCTACCAGGCATCCTTTGCGCTTTCTCGTCTTCTTTTTTGAGATACTTTCTACCTAGATTTTGATAAGATTTGGTCCTTTGTTTTCCTCACATCTTAGTTACAATCACAAAGTTTTGAAATCAAATAGTGTAAATCTTTCAACTTTTTCAAAAAACTTCTTAACTCCTCTAGGTTCTTTACATTTTCACATTATTTAAAGCTATCAATGTGTATATGTTCATTGACAAGATCAGCTTGTCCTACTGGCATTTCACTTAAGATTTCATTGGATCAATTTGGGAACAATTGACATCTTGATAGTGTCTTCTTTTCTGTGAACATGGTACACATCTTCATTTATTTATGTCTAATTATAATCTCTAAATGATACTTTGTAGTTTTGATACACAGATTTCATGCCTATTTGTGAAACCTTTCCATAAATATTCCATATCTGGCCAGTCACCTGTGGCTCATGCCTGTAATCCCTTCTACTCAGGAGGCTGAGATCTGAAGATCACAGTTTGAAGCCAACCTGGGCAGGAAAATCTGTAAGACTCTTGTCTCCAATTAAATCCTCCAATTAAATGCTGGAAGTAGCACTGTGACTCAAGTGGTAGAGAGCTAGCTTTAAGCAATAGGAACTCAGGGACAGTGCCCAGGCCCAGAGTTCAAACCTCAGGACTGGCAAAAAGAGAAATAAAGAGAGACAGAGAAAGAGAGAGAGGGAGGGAGGGAGGAAGGAAGGGAAGTAAAGGAAGGAAGGAAGGAAGGAAGGAAGGAAGGAAGGAAGGAAGGAAGGAAGGAAGGAAGGAAAGAAAGAAGGAAGGGAGGGAGGGAGGGAGAGGGAGGGAGGGAGGTAAAAGGAAAGTAGGAAGGGAGGGAGGGAAGGAGACCCCTCTGCTATAGTTGGGTTTTACCTTCCTGATCCACCAGAAAGTTCCTTCAGGCAGAAAGCTTGAATGATCATAAGGCTCACTTTGATCATGTTCCTTAACTCAGAGATCACAGTCCTGTGTGTCTTAACACCTGTTTAATGTATTTGTCTCGTTTTCTAGCTACTTATGCAGGACAGAAACTCCAGTACTATTCCATCATTTTCAGAAGCTAAATTTCCCCATACTTGGATAGTTCTCCAAATGATAAGAGTTTCAAACATCCCAACAATGCTCTCTGCTCTCCTTGCCTGCTTCATTCTTTCCCCTAATATTTGTATCAATTGCTGTATGCATCTCTTAGTGTTTCTCTTCATTTTAGAATGTATGAAAGCAGGCAGGGATTTGTGTGTAATTCTTCCCTTTTGTAGCTCCAAAACAAAGATTAGGACACAGAATACATTAGGTGCTAAAAATAATAAGTGAATAGAGTATTTTTAGTAAAACAATCACCATTTGAAAACTTCCCTAATTCCATCTTTACCTTTTCTACATTTTTCATCATGGCGTTGAACATTCTTATTGTCTGTCTGTCTTTAAACACACACACAACACACACACACACACACACACACACACACACACACACACACACACACACCAGGAGGCCTTAAGAAGAAGGAATATGATGTTGTCTATCTCTGCTGGACAGAGCTCAAATCTGGGTATGAGTAATTCATTAAGTGAATTAGTCCCTAATAGTGCTGCCATTCAGGAAACCAGAAGAGGGCAGCGCAGGGCTAAGCCTGTCTCTACTGTCTCTCCCCAATCCACCTCACTCTTCCCTGATAAAGAGGGGCTGGTATCACAAAGAGCTGCAATTATCTGAGGCACACTGTTCTGTTTCCGCAGAAAAGAACTCAGGGAACCCAGGTAGTCTTACTCAGGGTTGCTCCCTAACTGACTCTGATTCCAGGCTTGATTCAAGGAAGCACACACACCCAGCTAAACACACACACACACACACACACACACACACACACACACACACACACACACACACACCTCACCGCCTCCCTCTAATACAAGAGCCCTCCCTTTGGGATCTAATCTCCTCCCCAGCCTGTGCTGTGTTTCCTGGTTCAAATAGGATTTCTCTGAGGTCTATTTCTTGGCCTCCTGGTAGACTGTAGCACCACAGGCACACCCAGGGGGTGAACACTGTAGGTTCTAATCTAGGGGAGGAAATAAGCTCAGAGGGAAGAATCATTTGCCTTGAGATCACACAGAGGTTGAGTGAAGAGCCAGTGCAGCTGCCCCCAGGGCTTCTTCTTGGCCATTTACAGCCTCCTATCCAGTTCAGCTTCCTCCCCAGCTCAGGAGCAGGAGTAGAGAGGGCAGAAGCCGAGGCCAGGGCAGGTAGGTTGGAGGCCCTGATACCAGTTCTTTACTCTAGGGGTTATTATTCTTCTCCTAAAATAAACCTAGTCACTACTGGCTTATTTCCTATCCCCACCTCCAGCCCAACTATAAACCTTGTTGTGGTACTTACCTGGAGGTGGTGGGGCTAGGCGTGTTTGCAGGGCAGAGTCTGTGTATTACTGGTATACTTGGGACAGCACACAGGGATTCACAGACAAGGAAGGTCTCACTTGGGGAAGGATGAATGGGCAGATGGGACCACCAAGATGAAGAAAATGCCTATAAAGAAAAACTTTTAGATTCTCATTTCTTCCAACAATTCAGCAAGCAACTCCTGAGGTCCAAGCTCTCTGTTGTTGGATACTAAAGACAGTTTATAGATGGAGAAAACAGAGGCACAAAAGTTTGGAAGCAACACATAGGAGGCTATGCCTAGGATAGGAGGATCCTGGCAGGGGCAGCTGTCAATGTCCACCATAATGCTGGGAACTGGTTGCTGCTTCCAGATGTCTGAGTTCTATGGGAAGAGAAGTCATTGTGTAGCTGGATGCTTAAATCCTTTCCTACTTCCCAATCCTTTCCTTCCCAATTGTCTTTAGGCCCTCCTTAGGATACATATAGGATGCAGCTGCCTGAACAGCAGTAGAAAGGTGAGAAGGGGCTGAGAGGAAGCAAAGCTATGATAAAAAAAAATTTTTTTTAAGGCGAAAGGCTGGTGATGCCTTCCCAGATGAGGTACAGACCAATGTTGCCTGGCAGCAGGCTGGTCAATATAACCTTGAGCCCTTGGGTACCTAGCACAGAAGTCAGGCTTCCAAAGTGGAAAGATCCAGATTCAAGCCTTAGTATCTGCCACTGATTCACTGTGTATCGCTGGACAAACTTCTTTCCACTGTGAGCATCAACTTCCATTTTGGTTAGAAAAAGAATAAAATGTGGGCCTAGTACGGATCTGCTTGTTACAGTGAAGATGAACACAAAAATATCTGATACGTAAGTATTTAAACATGCTTATTTCTGTCCCTTCCTCCCCCTTCAACTATACCAAAATACTGTAAGATAATGTCAAAGAGGTGTGTGTGTGTGTGTGTGTGTGTGTGTTGGAACTTGAACACAGAACCTCTCACTCGAGGCTAGTGCTCCACCATCTGAGCCACACTCTACTCCTCTTTGTTAATAAATCAGAGTCTCACAGACTTTTCTGCCCAGGTTGACTTCAAACCACAATCCTCAGATCTCAATCTCCTAGGTTTACAGGCATGAGCCATTAGCTTTTGGCTTAGAAGCTATACTTCTTATTAAGTAAATGGAGATGTATTCTCACAACTGAGACACAGTCAACATCACATTTAATAGATGTATAATAATTCATAGTAGTTTATTATCACAGACCATGACTTGGGGGGAGGTCAATCTTCTGTTACAATCATCTTCCCATTGTATTGTGAAGTAGGTGTTCACCCCCATTGAATAGAGAGAGATAATTAAAACTCAGAAAAGTCAAACCACTTCTGCAGAGATAGAGCTGGTCATAGAGGTATGTGTTAATCCCAGGTCTTTCAACTCCAAAACTCACCCCAACAGCTTTATGCAACACTGCCCACTTACATATTTACTGGGTCAGTCATTATTATTAGGTTCATACTTGTGGGTTAAACATTTAAAGGCGATAGAATTACTACAATAAGAATGAGTATAAAAAATATTTTGTGGCACGCGATCCCAGCTCCCAATTCTGGGCTGTGACCCTGGCAGGTCAGTATACTTTTTACTTCCCCAATAAATCCATCTTTTTACTTGAAAAAAATATTTTGTGACTTTCTTCCAGGTAACTTCACGTATTTTGCTTTAAGTACCATTTATATCTGATAACTCCACAGTTTATATCTCAGACCCTAGTCTCTACCCAGAAGTCCAAACAGATAAACCAAGCAGCCTAATAGATATCATCCTGTTAATATCAAATTGGCTTCTCAAACTTGCTCCAAATCTTCTTCCACTTAGTAAATGGCAATGTTCTTCTGCTCGTTCCACCTCAAGTCTCTCGGTCATCTGTAGCTCCTCTTAGATCTAATCCACCAACAAATATTATTATTTCTGTCTTCAAGAAACTTCCAGAAAAGTGAACAATATGAAAATGTGTGTGTGGAAATGGTGTAAGAAGTCCCAGTGAAAGCTGTTAAACAATAAAGGAAGCATGGGAAAAGAGAGAGCAATAGAGGGGATTTTTCTAATTGAAATGTAATATATGCAAGTATAAAATACCATAGTGTAACCCCTTAGTACAATTAATATACAATAAAAAAAGAATGACAAGAGAATAAAACAGGCTGTGTTATGGGGTGGCAGGAGTGGAGAGGGTAAATGGAGATGATGAATGAGGGTGACTCTGTGCTTAGTAATATGTATGCATGTATGAAACTAGAACAATAAAACGTGTTGAAATTGTTTTAAGCAGAGGGAGAGGATATGGGAAAATGACAGAGGGATGGATGTTGATGGAGTGCCCTGTATGCATGTGTGGAAATGTCACAGTGAAAACACCACTTGGGAGAGTTCCGGGAAGACAGCGGAGGAGCAGCAGAGCCCTAGCTGAGCTCCCTCCAACATCGCAGTTTTCCCACCCCAGAGAAACTTTTACCCCTAGATAGACTGCCCAAATAAGTTATCACAGTACAGGGATTCCAGCCAGGAAGGAAAAATAGACTTTGCTGGTCTGAAAACACAGATTTGAGCTCTGGGCGGCCACACCAGTGTCAGCGCCAGCACAGCACTGCACACTCCGCACAGCTCAATGGAGACCAGGGAGAAATCCTCCAGACGGCAGCGTACAGACACAGATCGCAGGCTGAGCACAGACGGGCTGAAATCACAGAAACAGCATGAGTACTCCCATGAAAGACATTCTCACTTGTGCCCACAGAGCAGCTCCTTCCCCAACCGCCAGAGCAAAGCACCATCTTTGACACTGGCAAAGGGTCAGACCAGACTGGAGCTAAAGCCCACCTGGGGAAGCAAGGACAAAGTGGCCATCTCTGAGAAGGGCAAGGGCAAGAGGAACCAACCAGTGAGAGCCAGCTCTACCCAGGAGAACGTCCCTTGCCCAGGCGGGGGGGGGGGGGGGGGGATTGTCCTGGGCCTTGGCTCAGCTAGAGGTGCCCACCCTGCCCGCCGGAATTCCTAAATTAAAAGCGAAAGTGGCAAGCAGCTATCGGCGGCATGGAACAGCCACATGGGAGAACAAACTTCCCGAGACTGATAAATGGTCCCGTTTAGAAGCCCAATTCCCAGCCCAAAATGGAGCTGAATTCCATACCCAGCTCTGCCCAGAAGGCCGCCCCACCCAGGAGGGAGGAACCTCCCCCAGGCAAGCAACCCTGAGCCAAGTAAACCAGGCCAGAGGTGCCCCGCCCTGCTGAGTCCACAGCCTATTCAGAGCCAGGCGTTAAAGGCAGTGGCCCTACAGCAGACGGGAGGAGCAATGGTTCCCAAGACTGTTCATGTCTGCCACCTACAGAGGACACCCAAGTGGGAAACACAGAGCCCAGGATTTCACTAACAGGGGAAGAGGGTCAGAGCAGATCCACCCCCTGCAAACTGAAAGTAAGTCAAACCAGCCAAGCAGCAGAATAGACTGCAGACCATTGCAAGGAAACCAGAGACTATAGAAAGCCCACCCAAACAAGGAAGACTTTTTTGTTTGTTTGTTTTTGTCTCAAAAGTTTTTTAAGCTTTCATTTTTATTTTTTTCTTTTCTTATATTTTCATTTCTGAAACGTCATTGGTTTTTGTTTTCCATTTTCACCTGTTGGTTGTATCAAGTTGTTTTTGTTGTTGTTCTTTTTTCTTTTTCTGGTATTTTTTTCCTTTTTATTTTTTTTAAATAATTTTTCTCTGTTATGTGCATCTGTCTTCCAGTATTCTTTCTTTATTTCTCTCTTTGTATTCTCTTTCTTTAAAAATTACTTTCCTATGAATAACACCTCCACTCTTTACTGCTAACTCTCCATTGTCTATCATTTTAACCTTGTTGTTTCTACTGATTCTACTCTCCTCCACATTTCCACGTCACTGAAACTAAACCAAAATCATCACCCCCCCATACATTTTACTCTAGTTTCTTTACTACCTCTAACTTGCCCTCCTGACTTACTTCTAGGTCCTCCAGATCCCATTGACTCCTGGTTATTGGATAGAGGGTATCCCTGCTTAATCTGAGTGAAACAAAGGGGTTCATAGAGAAAGCCAGTCCAAAAGGAACTTAATATAAGAACAAGAATTGCTCATAGGGTTGTAACAGTAAATAAGTAACTACTGAATACAGGGCTCAGGATTGGTTGTTATATTGAAATTGTATTCTTTAGGAACACCAAATCTAATTTTATACACAGGTATAAAAGGTATCTGTATATAACAACAGTGCTTGGTAAGGTCTGCTTTGGGTCTTAAATGGTGCTCACAGGTGCTTGTAGATTGGCATTCCCAATCCAAATAGGCAGAAGAAACACAAGAAAGATGGCAAACAATGAAGTCTTATCTCCCACTCAAAACAAGCAGGAAGCAGAGCAATCAATCAAAGACATAGAAGAGAACCCCCAAAATGCTCTACAAAGTCTACTGATAAACATGACAAATGAAAAGTTTGAATCTCTTCAATCAATTATTCTAGAGCGTGAGGAGGCAAAGCAAAAATTAATGGAGAATTTCATGGCCTCCACAAATAAAAACATAAATGAACTTCAAAAGTCAAATGAAAAGATAGCTACCCAGCTAAAAGATTTGAGAGACAACACTCAAAACCAAATTAATGAAGTTAATGAAGTAAAGAAGTCCATACAGGACCTAAGAGATGACACGGAAATCATCAGGAAAGACCAGTCAGAAGGAAAAGAGATTCGAAATCAAGTAGCTAGCCTACAGTCCCGACTAACTGAAGCAGAGGATCGAATCTCAGGAGCTGAAGATTCCCTAGAATCTATGGAGAAAGATCAAAATTTAATACAAAACCAATCCAATCGACAAAACAGATCACTCCAGGCGATTCAAGATACAACCAGAAAGCCCAATTTAAGGATAATAGGTATTGAGGAAAACCTAGAGAAGGAAGTTAATGGAATAGGCAACCTACTTAACAGAATATTAGCCGAGAACTTCCCAAATATCCAGAAGGAAAGGCCTATACAGATACAAGAAGCATTTAGAACCCCAAACCGACCAGACCAGAATAGGACATCCCACCAACACATTGTGATCAAAACAGGATCAGTAGAGTCCAAGGAAAGAATCCTTAAAGCTGTTAGGGAGAAAACAATCACATATAAAGGAAAGGCAATAAGAATTACCCCAGACTTCTCAGCAGAGACCATGAAAGCAAGGAGAGCCTGGAATGAGGTATGCCAAGCCCTAAATAAAAATAACTACCAACCAAGAATAGTGTACCCAGCTAAACTCTCATTCATAGCTGAAGGTCAAATAAAAGTCTTCCACAGTAAGGAAAAATTGAAACAATATATCTCCACCAAACCAGCTTTACAAAAAATACTCAAAGATGTACTATACAGAGAAAATAATCAAGATACCAATGCAGACAGAGAAATGAACCCTAAATAGTAAGCCAGAATAACAGATCAACAAATGGGAAGACTCAGCTTTTAACAAGATAGGGATAATGAAAGGAACAAATGATCAGCTCTCAATCCTAACTCTCAACATTAATGGACTTAATTCACCAATCAAACGACATAGGCTCATAAGTTGGATCAAAAATCAAGATCCATCTTTCTGCTGCCTCCAAGAGACTTATCTATTCAGCAAAAGTAAACATCTTCTAAAAGTGAAAGGCTGGAATCAAATCTATCAAGCAAATGGCCCCCATAAGCAGGCCGAAGTTGCAATTCTAGTATCAGACAAAATTGACTTCAAATTAAAAAAGGTAAGAAGAGACAAAGAAGGTTACTACATACTAATAAAGGGATCTCTCCTACAGGAAGATATAACCATCCTAAATATCTACACACCAAATACAGGAGCACCCAACTTCATCAAACAAACACTACTGTCTCTAAAAACACTCATAGACCCAAACACATTGATAGTTGGGGACTTTAACACTCCACTATCACCTCTGGACAGATCAACACTCCAAAAACTGAACAAAGAAACCACAGAACTAAACAATTGCATAGACCAACTAGACTTAATCGACATCTACAGACTATTCCACCCTGCAACAACAGAATACACATTCTTCTCAGTGGCACATGGAACATTCTCCAAAATAGATCACATCTTAGGGCACAAAGAAAATCTGTACAAATTCAGAAGTATCAAAACCATTCCCTGAATTCTCTCAGACCACAATGGAATAAAATTAGAGCTCAACTCAAACAGCCACCACAGAAAATCCTACAGTTCATGGAGACAAAACAACACACTGCTGAACCATGAGTGGGTCATTGAAGAAATTAAATCGGAAATTCAAATGTTTATGGAACTCGACCAAGATGAGGACACAAAGTACCAGCTCCTTTGGGACACAGCAAAGGCAGTACTAAGAGGAAAATTTATATCTCTGAATGCATACACCAACAAACTGGAGAAACAACAACTCAATAATTTAAGGAAGCACCTTAATTTCCTTGAAAGAGAACAACAAGCCAAACCCCAAGTCAATAGACGGAAGCAAATAATTAAAATCAAGTCAGAATTAAATCAATTAGAGACAAAAAAAATGCCTGCCTCATACACATGAGGCCCTGGGTTCAATTCCCCAGCACCACATATACAGAAAATGGCCAGAAGTGGCGCTGTGGCTCAAGTGGCAGAGTGCTAGCCTTGAGCAAAAAAGAAGCCAGGGACAGTGCTCAGGCCCAGAGTCCAAGCCCCAGGACTGGCCAAAAAAAAAAAAAAAAAAGAATCAACAAAACAAAGAGGTGGTCTTTGAAAAAATCAACAAGATTGACAGACCCCTAGCAAACCTGACCAAAAAACAAAGGCAGCACACTCAAATAAATAAGATAAGAGATGAAACAGGTAACATCACCACAGAAACAACCAAAATTCAGACCATAATAAGGGACTATTTTGCAAACCTTTATGCCAACAAATTCGAGAACTTGGAAGAAAAGAATGATTTCCTAGAAAAAATTCATATCCCCAAACTCAACCATGAAGACTTAAACCTCTAAACAGACCCATATCCAGTATTGAAATAGAAAAGGCAATAAGTGATCTCCCAGCCAAGAAAAGCCCAGGTTCAGACGGATTCACAGCAGAATTCTACAAGGCCTTCAAAACAGAACTCACACCAATATTTCTCAAACTCTTCAATGAAATTGAAAGAGAACGTTCACTACCAGACACATTCTATGAAGCCAGTATAACCCTCATCCCAAAGTCAGGCAGGGACTGATCACAGAAAGAGGACTTTACACCGATTTCCCTGATGAATATAGACTCAAAAATTCTCAACAAAATTCTGGCCAATCGACTTCAACAGGTCATCAAAAAAATCATACACCACGATCAAACTGGATTCATCCCAGGGATGCAAAGTTGGTTCAATATACACAAGTCAATTAATATAATCCATCACATCAACCGGAGCAAGGTAAAGAACCACATGGTTAGGTTATATCACTCGATGCGGAGAAAGCATTCGATAAAATCCAGCACCCGTTTATGCTAAAAGCCCTGGAAAAACTGGGATTCCAGGGAACATTCCTGAATATAATCAAGGCAGTTTATGACAAAACAACAGCAAGCATAACTCTAAATGGTGAAAAACTAAAGCCATTCCCTTTAAAATCAGGAACAAGACAGGGATGTCCACTCTCTCCCCTTCTCTTCAAAATAGTACTAGAATTTCTAGCCAGAGCAATTAGGCAAGAAGAAAATATAAAGGGGATCCAAATAGGAAAAGATGAAGTTAAACTTTTTCTCTTTGCAGATGACATGATCCTATACCTAAAGAACCCCATAGACTCTACCCCCAAGCGACTAGAGCTGATCCAAAACTTTGGCAAAGTTGCAGGATATAAAATAAACCCTCAAAAATCAACACTCTTGGGGCTGGGGATATGGCCTAGTGGCAAGAGAGCTTGCCTCGTATACATGAGGCCCTGGGTTCGATTCCCCAGCACCACATATACAGAAAATGGCCAGAAGTGGCGCTGTGGCTCAAGTGGCAGAGTGCTAGCCTTGAGCAAAAGGAAGCCAGGGACAGTGCTCAGGCCCTGATTCCAAGGCCCAGGACTGGCAAAAAAAAAAAAAAAAAATCAACGCTCTTTCTCTATGCTAACGACCCGAAGACCAAGGCTGAAATCAGGAAAGCAACTCCTTTTGCAATAGCCCCCAAAAGCATAAAATACCTAGGAATAACCTTAACCAAAGAAGTGAAAGACCTCTACGATGAGAACTTTAAAAACATGAAAAATGGGCTGGGTATATGGCCTAGTGGCAAGAGCGCTTGCCTCATATACATGAAGCCCTGAGTTCAATTCTCCAGCACCACATATACAGAAAACGGCCAGAAGTGGTGCTGTGGCTCAAGTGGCAGAGTGCTAGCCTTGAGCAAAAAGGAAGCCAGGGACAGCTCAGGCCCTGAGTTCAAGGCCCAGGACTGGCCACCAAAAACAAAACAAACAAAAAAAAACATGAAAAATGAAATTAAGGCAGAACTAAGGAAATGGAAAAACCTCCCATGCTCCTGGATTGGGAGGATTAATATAATCAAAATGGCAATATTGGCAAAGGCGATCTACAAATTCAATGCAATACCCATTAATATCCCAACACCATTTTTTAATGAAATAGAGGAAGCAATCATGAAATTCATATAGAACAATAAAAGACCTAGAATAGCAAAAACAATCCTAAGCAGAAAGAACGGTGCTGGAGGAATTATAATACCCAACTTCAAGCTGTATTATAAAGCTATAGTAATAAAAACAGCTTGGTATTGGCACCGGAACAGGCCTGAAGACCAATGGAACAGAATTGAAGACCCAGAAATGAACCCACAGAACTATGCCTACTTAATCTTTGATAAAGGAGCTAAAACAATAGTCTGGAAGAAAGATAGCCTCTTTAACAAATGGTGCTGGCAAAACTGGTTCAACACATGCAACAAACTAAAACTAGATTCTTATATATCACCCTGCACCAAAATCAATTCCAAATGGATCAAAGATCTCGAAATCAAAACAGACACCCTGAAAACACTAAAGGAAGGAGTAGGAGAAACACTTGGGCTCCTTGGCACATGGCAGAACTTCCTCAACTAAGACTGAGAAAGGCTACAAATCAAAGAAAGGTTGGACAAATGGGACTACTGGTATTAGAACCAGGAAATTGGAAGGGAATACCAAAATCGAGAGACACAGGGTTAAAAAAAAGACAAACAACTACAAAAGCAATACTTACAAACTGGTGAAAATGAACTGAACAACTGAACAACTAACTCATGGGGGGGAGGGGGAAGGGAAAGGGGGAGGGGGAAGGGGGAATGAGGGACAAGGTAACAAACAGTACAAGAAATGTATCCAATGCCTAATGTACGAAACTGTAACCTCTCTGTAATTCAGTTTGATTATTATATATAATATAATATATTATATAGTTATAATATATAATATATTATATAATATAATATAATATATATAAAAGAAAACACCACTTGGACAACTAATGTATGCTAATTAAAAATCTTGAAGGACAAGAATCCAGAATGTTTGCTCTCCCCGTTGCTGTCATCCTGGCCTATTATCATTATCACCCTCCTCCACCTCCACCTTCCAATCAACATCGTCATTGTCATCATCATCATCATCTCTAGCTGGCCTGGAACAGACAAGCCTTGGTGTTCTTTACTCTTCATCATTCTTTTTTTTTCCCCCCTACACAGAAGCCAAGTGATGATGTTTAAAAAAAAAAACAACACTTAGGAATTCAGAATATGCTCCTCTTTGCTCAAAGCCCCCAATTATTTTCCAGCTTTACTTAGGACCCTACAACGTCTGGCCCCAGATGACTCTGACCTCATTTGTTTTTCAAGTCCAGCCTCAGGTCTTGTTGATCAGGCTTTCCTGAAGCAATAGCCCTGGTCCCTCCCTCATGCCCTCAGAAACTCTGACCCATGGTGCCCTAAGAACAGAGGCACTCCCCTTACATTATCCTCTATCATTTTTCCTCATCACCAGATCACCTTCCCACATCTAATATGTTTGTGGATTGTTGCTCTCCCATTACAGTGTAAGCTGCAGGAAGAGGAAGGCAATAAAACCCAGCTGAATCTGAATTTCTGATAAACAAAGAACAACCTCCCAGAGGTTGCCAGGGAGCCATTTAAACTAAACTAAATAAATAAGTCACAGTTTATCTGAAATTCAAACTTAACTACCATCCTATGCTTTTTATTTACTAAATAAAAATTACTATTCTGGAAGGCCAGACAGTGATTATTGTTTATTGCTCTACTCTCCTGACATGCCACCCTCAACAACATGTATTGAGTGAATGAATGAATGTGTTCAACCTTGTCATCAATTTAAAGCGCCTAAACTTTTAATAAAGAGCCTGCAAAAGTAAGAGAGGTGGAGCAACGGGTCCAGGCAGCTGGTGAGCTTTCCGAGCAGGTCCAACAGCCCAGTGCTTCGCCAGCCCACTTCTCCAAGCTCTGCAAATACGATTTCCCGCCCCGCCCACTTTGGTGAGCTGTCAATTTTAGGTGGCTCTCCTGGGGGCGGGGCCTCCCAAACACGGAGGCGGAACCCATCCCTCAATGGAGCCCGGTCCCCTTTAACGCCCCGCCTCCCCTGCTCCTCTCGCGCACTCCGCCGTGACGTCACCCAACGGCCAACCAATGAGAGTACGGCTTACTGGCAGGCGGTGCCGGTGGCCGCTGCCAAAAGGGAAGTGAGCTGCAGCCGGAGCGATGGCCCCGGTCTGGAGCCCGCGGCCGCCGCCGCCGCCGCCGGTGCGTCGAGAGCAGCCGCGGCTGGAGCTGGGGCCAGAGTCGCGGCTGGAGAGCGAGCGGCGCGTGTGAGTCGCCGAAATTTCCGGAACACCTCCAACTCGGCTGGAGCGCTTCGGGCGGGCTGAGCGGCGGCCGCCCCGTTCAGCGCCGCACCTCCCACCCCCCCCCCCACCCCCTCACACGCCGGCCCAGGCAGCAGGGCTGGTTTTTTTTCCTGGGCACGGGACCGGCCCTGAACCAGGCTTCCTTCAAACTCAGAACGGAAGCCAGACAACGCTGTCATCCCAGGCTCTAGCCGGTCCCCTGACCTCGGCATTCTCCGAGTGTCCAGGCAGTGTCAGGGTTGTTGCAGCTGAGCCCCCTCCTGCTGTCACCTCCAGCCAAGGACCAGCGAGTTCCCACTGTGCCCTGCGTCTCCTCCTCTCCTCCCATTCAAGAACAAGTTTCTTTTCGCTTTCCTTTGCATATCCCGTCCCGGAGGTCCAAAGTACTGTTCTCTACAAATACTGGCCACCTATCGGGTAACTGACAACTTTTTCTTCCTCTCTTGAAGGTAAAAGTTGCCCCTTTTCACCCTAAACTGACACTCCATGCCCAGGGTTTTATCCATTTGGATTACCAGCTCCTTGACCATCTCTATGTGACTTCCCCCACCCATCTTGAGTTCCAATTTCCTTTGGGCTCGCATTCTCCAGGCCCCAGTGGATCTGGTCAGTCCCACCTCTGGGTGGGAGTGATCAGAGGCCTCTGGCCCAGGATTTCCCACCCTGGAAGGCAGCTCCAAGGTAGCAAGAGAATTGGGCGTCGGGTACGAACCTGGCAGCTCAGGAGTGGGTGCTCCACTCACCCCACACAAAAAGATGAAAAAGCGCAAAGAGCTCAATGCATTGATCGGCTTGGCTGCGGACAGTCGGAGAAAGAAACCCAAGAAAGGCCCAAGCAGCCACCGTTTGCTTCGCACTGAGCCTCCTGATTCTGACTCAGAATCCAGCTCAGAAGAAGAGGAGGAATTCGGTGTAGTTGGAAATCGTTCTCGCTTTGTAAAGTAAGTGAAGCAGTGGTGGAGGTAGGATGGGTCAAAGACATCTTACACTGCCATAGGGGAATAGATGGTAAAAAAGGGTAAGTCCTTAGGAAGAAAGAAGGATGTACATTTTGGAAGGCAAAAATAGAAAAGGTGTTAGAGATGGATAGTTCAGATCCTGAGTAAAAGCAGAAATTTTGAGATCAATCTTTAGGTACAGAAAGAAGAACTAGATCAGTCTAGGGTGGAAGCAGAGACTTGGGGAATGTCTCAAGAGCTTAGGGAGTAATAAGTCTTAAGAATAGAGACAGAGACCTTGGGACTAGGCACGTATGTATGTACCTATATATGTCCATATAGATAGATAGAATATATATACATATATATAAATATATATAGTATGAGCTTGGAAATCTCTAGATGGTAAGGAGCAAAACAGGCAGCTTTTTCCCAGACTTTCAGTTGGAATAACCATTAAACAAGTTGTGAGCTTTAAGGACTAGGGATAAGTTCTAGTGTTGAGAAAGGGCCAAAGAACCCTTAAAGATGCCCTTGGACCTTGTAAGAGCATGCTAAAGGAGGAAAGGATTCTGCTGAGGATGGGGAAACATTGGGGTGCTAAAGGAGATTTATATCCTTTGTGCTATTTATGTGTTTAAAGTGAATGTATCTTTATATTTTGTTAAAGAAGAGTTTGATTTCTATTGAGTTTTGTCAGGTTAGGTAGTTAACAGCAATCTTGTATTTGAAGTATGAAGGTCAGATGAAGTTTCAATCCTGAAATAGTTAATCCTCCTAAATTAGTTTAGACCTTAAAGTTTGGGTAGAGTTTAATGTGAATCTAGCTTGCTTCTCTTTCCTTCCTTCTGCTACAGATCCTATTTCTTTCATTCCATTTACAGTAAAATATGCTCAAAAGCTTATAAAGTTTCAGTAAACTGAAAACAAGGTCTTTTGGAAGGAATGTATATTTGATAGAGACAAGTAGATAGGTAAAGTACCAGGCAGTACTAGAATTACACAGAACCACTGGTTTTTGTACATTTTATTTTCTTTGTAGTACTGGAACTTGAATAGTGTCTAATGCTAGACTAATACTTTATCTACCACTTAGTGAACTCTCACAGCCTTTTAAATTTTTCTTTTACTTTATTTTGAGACAGTGTCTGGCTAGATTGCCTCAGCCTACCAAGTAGCTGGAATTATAAACATGCATCATTTCATCTGGCTTGTTTTCCTAACAGAGCTTCTTTCTAAAGACCACCTTCTGAAATGATGATGGCAGTGATCTATAGATCTCACAGGAGCTTGTCATCACCCATAGGAACTTCCTGGTTTTTATGCAACTTGAAGTCTTCGTAATCAATAGCAGAACTTTTTATAGGTCATTTTTATTTTGTAATTTTCATTCTGCTGCTATTTAAATGTAAGTTCTATCTCCCCTGGTAAATTCATTGGCTATTCATTAGAGAAGATAATTGTAGGGCGGCACACATGTACTGTTTCTAATAAAGCTGTCTTGGTAATCACTTTCCTACTCATGGTTGAGTTTGTTCTTCTGACAGAGGAGACTACTTACACTGCTGCAAGATCTGTTATCCCCTCTGTGCTTTTGTCATCCTCGCGGCCTGTGTGGTGGCCTGTGTTGGCTTGGTGTGGATGCAAGTTGCTCTCAAAGAGGACCTGGATGCCCTCAAGGAAAAGTTCAGAACAAGTAAGTGGTTACCCCTTTCAGGGCGCAATCTTGGACCTTTTCCAGGTTTCGGGACAAATTGGCCTATGCAGAATTAGTTTGCCCACTGGGTGAAGCAATTGTACATTCCATTCAGCTTTTTCTGTTCTCAGGTATTAGCTTGAATGGTGTTAATACTCATTTTAAAGCCTACAATCAAAATTCAGACCTTATATATCATGACAGCAAGTAAAATCTGAAGTAATATTATTTCATTCAGATGTTAGAGTTCAGAAAAGAAGAGCTACATTTCAGGAGTCTAGCATTAACCTCTCCCAAGTCTAAAGTGGCAGCAGCAATGCTGGGCTGTTTCCCTCTGTCTCACAGGGCCAGTTGAGAAAGAATATGGGAATGTCTGTCAAATGTTTCTTTGAGAATCATAGGAACTGGCAATAATAATAGTGATGACCAATATTTATGGATGTGTGCCAAGTCACAAATCATTCCCAAAGCAGCCCAAAGCAGATGAGTATTATTTTTGTTATATGTGTAGATGTATATAACATATGTAATATACTTTTTTTTTTTGCATTACTGGGGCAAGATAAGTATTTATTATTTTTGTGCTCTTAGAAAAAAATGAGAAGCTTAAGGCTGGGTATGGTAGCTGATTTGTGTAATCTTAGCTGCTTGGGAAGTAGAGATTGGGAGGATCAAGGTTCAAGGCCAGCTCAGGCAAAAAGTACAGGACATCTCATCTCAAGAAATAAAAGCTGAGTGATAGCATACACTTGTCATCTCAGCAATACGGGAAGCATAAATCCGAGAGGTATAGTCCAGGCTATCCTTGACATAAACACAGACCCCAGCTCAAAAATAAAGTATAAAATAAAGTGCCTGCCTAATTAGCACAGGCACTAAGTTCAAACCCAAGTACTACAAAAACAGAATAGTAAAAGGATTATGTGACTTATTCAGTGATTTGGTGTGGCAATGAGAAGACTTATATCTGATACCTTGCCCTTCTGCTGCCCTGCTGTTCATGTTTACAACCACTACTATACTGCATCAGTATTTCCAGTGCCTGGGGAAGCCTACTATATACACTGCTCCAAGTGCTCAGAGCTTACTTTGATATCAGTGTGGGTCAGTAATCTGAAGCTTGGTGAAAGTTCCAGAAGAGCCAAATTTTTCTGTGTGTTTTCTTGCTTGCCCATTTATTCAGCAACAAGTAATAGATTTCTTTGCTTATTTGTCACATCTGTTTCCATAGGAAAACTTTTTTTTTTTTTTTTTGGCCAGTCCCGGGCCTTGGACTCAGGGCCTGAGCACTGTCCCTGGCTTCCTTTTTGATCAAGGCTAGCACTCTGCCACTTGAGCCACAGCGCCACTTCTGGCCGTTTTCTGTATATGTGGTGCTGGGGAATCGAACCCAGGGC
The DNA here is from genome assembly GCF_023159225.1 of Perognathus longimembris pacificus. NCBI lineage: Eukaryota > Metazoa > Chordata > Mammalia > Rodentia > Heteromyidae > Perognathus > Perognathus longimembris. The sequence continues at coordinate 30,991,433 of NC_063167.1, read as the reverse complement.
TTCATGTATATGAGGCAAGCTCTCTTGCCACTAGGCCATATATCCCCAGCCCCCATGGGAAAACTTTTAAATGCTATTGATGTTATCATTTTAAAGTTTAGAAAACTTTTGTGATTTCCAAGGTAAATTACATATTCATGAAGGGTTTGTAATCACCATAACAGTACCTACCTTGAACATTGTATAGCTGACAAAAATACTTTGTCTCATGAACAAAGTTTAATGTTAAAGGGACTTTACAAGTTACAAAACATTGTGTGTCACATACTTTTACACATCTGACTGTTTTTGGATGAAAAGGTATGTCTTATAGCATTCCAATCAGATTTAACTAGTTTTTTTCTTTTTTAGCAACAATGACATTTTTGTCTCTAGGTTTCAAGAGGTATTTTCTAAGTTCAACTTTATTCCAGATATCCTAATCCTAATAGCATTGGTATGCCAGAAAACTAACTATAGACTTTCTCAAGGTTGTAAAGAATTCTGGCTCCAGAACTAGAGTTCTTACTTTCCATCTGGATCCTAGAAATCACAACATTTTACCTTTCCTTCATTCAGTCTTCTCTTGGCTGCCTACATTATTATTCAGATCCTAAACCTAATCCTCATTGTGTTGATAGTGTCTCTCTAGTGCTTGAACAATACTCACTTTAGTTTTCTTTGAGTTTCTGGATTCAGAAAATGCGACTGGGTAAGCCACGATTCTTCCAGAATCATCTGACCTGGATGCTTCTTCAAATGGTTGAATTAGAGAACAATGCAAGGAAGAATGAGATTTGTTTCCTACATTTTTTTCTGCTTGCAGTATTGTAGGGTGTTTGAAAGGCCAGAGTTTTCTTTTTATGTAAGTAGTAGTGGTAATTGGAAAACAAGGGTCCCAAATAACCACTGAGCATACCTGTCTGTACCATCAACTTTCCATAATTAGTTGGTCTTCCTAGATTTATAACACAGTTTGATGTGATAACATAACAGCAGTTATATATTTATATATCGCAAAACATGGCTCCCATTTATGGGTTCCTTATTCCAGCTATTCTGTGCTGATGTTTATGGGATACCAGAAAATTTATACCTTGATTGGTTGTCGGAGAATTTCTTGGTTTGGGAAATGTAGGATATGTATCTAGCCTGGCAGCTAGTAAATAAATATTTTTGAGCACTTGTTAATACTAGTCTCTAGAACAAGTATATTCAGAAGATGCCAGGAATTATACCCTAGACAAGGAGGCCAGCTTTCAATCACTGAGCATCGTCCCCCTGGGACCATAACTACATTGGTCAGTCAGCTAAGTGAACAGATTTGGAGTTGTTGATCTACTTTTCCTTTTGGCTTTGCTTTGTCAGCATCTGTAATATCCTAAGACTTTCTGAAGGGCTTCTTGAAGGAGGGTATTAGTTAGGGCCTGGAACCGTTAGTATATAAACTGGATTGTTGACTGCCCAAGTATTTTTTGGAAACCAAAGTCTTGTCAATCTTGTTAAGCTTAAATAATCTTTCCTTCGATTTCACTTCTACTTAAATTTCAGCAAGTTAATTTTTACTATTTTTTTCAGTGAGACGTGTGACTCATTGAAATTCACTGACTCAAATAAGACCACCTGTTCATTTGGCTTTATTATGTTTTTGAGAAATTCAGAGTCCTTTATTTCAGTAAATAAATTTCAAAGCACTTGTGAGGAAAGGAAAGGGGATTATAAAAACCAAATGAACTGGGCTGGGGATATAGCCTAGTGGCAAGAGTGCCTGCCTCGGATACACGAGGCCCTAGGTTCGATTCCCCAGCACCACATACACAGAAAACGGCCAGAAGCGGCGCTGTGGCTCAAGTGGCAGAGTGCTAGCCTTGAGCGGGAAGAAGCCAGGGACAGTGCTCAGGCCCTGAGTCCAAGGCCCAGGACTGGCCAAAAAAAAAAAAAAGAACTGGAGAGCAAAGAGATAGGCTTGCATTTATCTTTATGGTCAATCTTTATGGTCAAGAGTAACTTGATCCTTGAATTCAAAGCACTGGCTGGGCCAGGCACAGTTGCTCAAACCTGTAATCCTATCTACTTGGGAGGTGAAGATTGGGAGGACTGCAATTCAAGTCTAGCCCAGGTCAAAAAAAAAAAAAATGCTCAAGAGATTCTATCTTTTGACATAATGGCTGGGCACAGTGGTGTTATCTTATTATCCAGCAATTCAGGGAAGCACAAATAGGAAAATCACAGGCCAGTGCAGCTCATGCATAAAGCAAGACACTAGCAAAACACAATAACCAAACCAAAAAGGGCAAGCAGAATGGGTCAAGTGGTAGAGCACCTGCCTAGCAAGTGCCAGGTCCTTAGTTCAAATCCTAGTAACTGCCAAAAATAAAAATTAAAAAACGAGTATGGCCTGGCTTTGAGACTTTTAACTGAATATCATTTTTCCAGAATCAAGTATTCTGCAAATAAAAGACCTCAACAGTTATTCTAAGGAAAATTCTATCCCCACCCTTCCCTCTGTTCATTGACCAACTGTGAAGCATTAAAGAATTTATAAGAAAAGAGAAGCACTAATATATCAGACATCTCCTTTACTGACCATAAAGGCAACATCGTAGTTTGGTATTTAGCTCAGAATTTACAAATGGCCTTGTGTGAATGAAGGCATTAGGATCTATCTGTGATATCTAGAGTATACTAGAAAGAACATTGGTCCTAGCAGGAGAAGGTTTGACTGGATCCTGGCTCATTCCTAGGTGTAAAATTTGAATGTCATTGTATTTCTTCTGAGCCATTATCTTCTTATCCATAAACCATAAAGGTGTACTATTGCCATCTAAACATTTTGAGCATTTCTATTACATAACATAGGTCGCACTGTATAATACTGTGACCACACCTCACTTCCACTGTAGACTAAGAGCTTCAGAGTCTTTGGGGTACATTGGTGCCCAGTACAGGGCTGGCACTCAGTAGGGGTTAAATAATACTTAAATAAGTTTATTGCAAACTATAAAGATACTATATACATATGAGGAATTGCTATTGTCATTATATATGTTGTATTTGAAGACTGTGTACAGAAATTACCATTTGCCAACCTTAAACATAGAAAAATCAAAAGAACTAGGGAAATTCTTTTGAGAGTTAACATTAAATTTTAAGTGAGTTGGCTTCCATGTTAAAAGAACATGAATTAGTAATTATAAGTTTTTGTTTGCTACGCTTCCTTCCATTTATAGAATAAAAGTGCCTCTACTTGCCTTGTCTCTCCTAAAAAGCCCAAATCAGATAATGACTATGATCCCCTCTTGGCTCATACACTCCTCAGCATCCAGAATGTTCTCAGAGCCTGTCAGTTTTATTATATTTATTAGTTAATAATTGTAACCCAGGTTTTTTATGTGTTTGACCTATTTCCTTTTCTATTTCTATCTCCTACTTAATGCATACAGACTTCAGGAGAGTGAGAGATCTTCTGCCACCTCCCCCCTTGGGAGGTCTGACCACCTTAGTGTGGCACACATTCCGGCGGTTTTCTTTACACCCTAACTGAAAACGTATGAAGAAGTTTGTTAAGTTTGTTGCATTCGTTTAAAATGAGTGGTGAAATGAAATATTCTTGCTGTCAGAGATGGATGAAAAACCATATATAAATCAAAAGCTACACTAAAAGCACTTAGGAAAGTATTATTTATAATGAAATACATTGGCAAATACTTTCAAACAGTGAATAAAAGTAATATTTCTTTTTACTATTTTTAAATTTTTATATAATGGACTTGCTAAACCACTCTCAATTTTGGGGCTTGTTTGAGTCTTGTTGAGTTTTCTTTGCTGGTTTGAAGAGGAAGGTAAAGTGATAAAAAGCATGATAGGGAGGTACCTAATGGCCAGATTCATTCAGGTAATACTAGTTGAGCATCCAAAATGAGGAAAACTTACATGTATTTTTAATTTCTCTTATTTTTGCTTTTAGTGGAATCTAATCAGAAAAGCTCATTCCAAGAAATTCCCAAACTTAATGCAGACCTACTTGGCAAACAGAAACAGCTGGAAAAGATTGAATCTGGGGAGCTGGGCTTAAACAAAGTCTGGATCAACATCACAGAAATGAATAAGCAGGTAGCAAAAATATGATTTTATTTCTGTTGAAACTGTAAATAGTTTAGAGTGGTTATGAATATGAATTTGTAAGTATGGGGAATTCACTTCAGGTGGTTTGACCTATTTTCTTTATTTTGAGTTTTTTTGTTTGTTTTTTGCTAGTCCTGGGGCTTGAACTCAGGGCCTAATCACTGTCCCTGGTTTCTTTTTGCTCAGGGCTAGCACTCTACCACTTGAGCCACAGCTCTACTTTCAGCTTTTTCTGTATATGTGGTGCTGAGGAATTGAACCCAGGTCTTCATGCATGCTAGGCAAGCACTCTACCGCTAAGCCATAGTCCCAGCCCCTTTTGATTTTTTAAACTTTATTTTTACCGTCGAGGTGTTGTACAGAGGAGTTTCATATGTAAGATAATGAGTACATTTCTTGTTGAACATTGTTACTCCCTCCCTTGTTTTTCTCCCACTTTCCCTCCCCCAACCTCCCCTCATCAAGTTGTAAATTAATTTCCAACATATTGTCTTGTATCACTATTGCATTGGTTCATCCTTTCTCCTTTGTCTCACCATTTTGTTGTTGCCCTTCCCTTCCCCAAATCAGATAAACGTTTGACTTTTTATATTGGTATTTTTGCACACTTAAGACCTCAATGTGTTAAAATAACGGGTTTGGTTTTTTGGTGTTGTGTTTGTTTGTTTGTTTTTTTACCAAAATTTAAAGTATACTTACCAGTGGGAGCATCTGTGTGCACACTAATTCTAGCTACTCAAGAAGCTGAGATCTGAAAATCAAACTTCAAAGCTAACCCAGACAGACAAATCCCAGAAATGCTTATCCCCAGTTAACCAGCAAAAAGCCGGAACTGAAGGCATGGCTTACCACTTAGGAGCCAAAAAGCTGGGCAAGAGTCCAAAGCCCTGAGTTCAAGCCCAGTAGTGACACAAAATATACCTACTAACTATTTTAAATGCTAAACCTTTCTTCAAATGAGCAATATTTCCATCAAGTTAGAAGCTGGGAATTCTTTAGTCAATTTTTCCAACCCCCAGAAAAATACCCTATTGTTACTAGATAATGAGGTTTATTTTGTTAAAGAACTGCTGAGTGCCAGTGGCTCACGCCTATAATCCTAACTACTCAGGAGGCTGAGCTCTGAGAATCACAGTTCAAAATCAGCCCAAGCAGGAAAGTCCATGAGAGTTTTGTTTTAGTTGTTCTTTTGTTGGTCATAGGACTTGAAGTCAGGGCCTGGGCACTGTTCCTGGTGGTTAATTGAAGATAAGAGTCTCATGGATTTTCCTGGCCCAGCTGACGTCTTCAACTGCACTCTTCAGATCTCAGCCTCCTAAAATCCTAGGATTGCAGACATGAGCCACCAGCACCTGGCCCTGTGAGACTCGTCTCCAGTTAACTACTGGAAAATCTAGAATTGGAGCTGTGCTCAAAGTGATAGAGCACTAGCCTTGAGTGAAAGAATTCAGGGACAGTGCCCAGGCCCTGAGTTCAAGCCCCACAACCAACACCAACAACAACAAATCTACAAACTTACAAATTCAGCTTTGGCATGTAGTTCTGTACACTCTGCTAAAAACAAATTTGGAAACCATCAATAGGTATAGTTATTTTAGAATAGCTTAGGACCAAGTGAAAGAGTTAGTTAAGTACCTTGGCCAGGCAAGAAAATGTGGAGCATCATCTTTTCCAATCCCTAAGTTGTCCAGAGCTCTGTAGGCTTTGCTTCCAAAGAAAGAATCTACTGGAGAAAAGAAGTTATTCTAAGGATATTGATGAAGTATCTTGTATATAGTTGCCCCTGGCTATAGTTACAGCCCCAGTCCTCAGTTTTTTCAGTTTAGTTGAAAGATAAGATCATTGGAAAGACCAAATGAATGATGCAAATGCAAACTACTTAAAAACAGGTAAGTTATCTATTCTCTTCAGAACAGAGTTAGAATGTTGAGAATGCCAGTAGGAGGGAGCATTATCCTAGAAGAAAAAGAAAATGCTTGCAAATATTTCTGAAACTACACCTTTCAATAGTGGTCTAGAGTGGGGAAGTACAGTACATAAAAACAAAGTCCAGCAGGGTATGGATAGCTCATGCTTGTAAATCCTAGCTGCTCAGGAGGCTGAGATCTGAAGATTGTGGTTTGAAGCCAGCCCAGACACAAAAGTTTGTGAGATTCTTTTACAAACTCCGGTTAGCCATGGGCTGGGGATATGGCCTAGTGGCAAGAGTGCCTGCCTCATATACATGAGGCCCTGGGTTCGATTCCCCAGCACCACATATACAGAAAATGGCCAGAAGTGGCGCTGCGGCTCAAGTGGCAGAGTGCTAGCCTTGAGCAAAAAGAAGCCAGGGACAGTGCTCAGGCCCTGAGTTCACGCCCCAGGACTGGCCAAAAAAAAAAAAAAAACTCCGGTTAGCCAGTAAAAAGCCAGAAACAAGTGTGGCTCAAGCACACACACACACACACCACCACCACCACCACACCCAAAGACTGATGGTCTAGGGAAGTGGCTTTCAAACTTTTACCTAGAACAGTAAGAAATGGTTTACATCATTACCCTGTAAACACATATGCTATGGTTTGAATGTGTTCTCCAATTCCTGTTTTGGAAATTTAGTTCCGGATTCATATATTAATTGTATTTAGGGATGGAACCTTTGGGAAATAGAATTAAATGAGGTCCTGTAGGAAGATCCCTCTTGATGATATAAAGAGGAAGAGAAAGTGAAACCTGCACGTTTGTTCTGTCTTATCACATGTACATGTTGCCTGCCCTCTAATATGATAAAGCAGAAAGGTTCTCACCACATGCTGGTGGCAGACTCTTGGGCTTCCCTGCCTACAGAACCTTGAGCTAAGTTAACACATTCTTTGATATTCAATTATAACAACAAAGACATGAAAATGAACAAAGACATGATATGTTACTGAAAAAATTTCTGAAGCCTTATGATATTTTCTCTATTCATCTCTATTTTGTTAAATCATGCATGAAATAACTGATAGGTTTTAGCATCTAGTATTTACTACCTGTCATTTATACTTACATTCAAACAACTAAGGAAAAACATTCATTTATTTTGTGCAAAAATGATAAAATAAATTATAGCCTATTTACATTAACACAGCAAATGAGTAATTTGGCCAGTGATTACAGCAGGGGAAAATACATCACAATGAAGTACTGAAAGATAATTAACATCTTTCCTGAAGCCATCTATTGGTTTCCAGTTGTCAGTCATGGAGTTAATTAACCCTTCTGAGACAAAGATAAGATTATGTCATATAAAGGCAAAATCAACTAGTTCCCATTTTATCTTTTTTTAAATGACATAGGAAGTGCCAAAGAAGAAATGGTATTTGAAGACACATACATTTTTACATCTTTGGTTTTGGTTCCTGAGTTCTCTAACTAAGAATGTATACACCAAAGAATACTTTTGTTCTTTGCCTGGACATTGTTTTTAATACAAGGCTGTATTTCAGGAGGCATGTACATAGGGATGTTTACTTCAGTCCTAGAGCTTTATATATGATTCAGGATGGTTGAACTGAATCTCTTTGCATTTTAGCTTTAATATGCATTTAGAGATTGTAGGAATAACTTATGAAGATAACCTAATACAGAGGAATTCTTGCTGGTCTGGGTCCAGGGATAGGCGGTGGTGAGGCCGAGCTCTATGTGTTTTCCAAAGAGAGCTCAGTACTGTCTGAGTGGTTTTCTAAAATTAATGCTACACATTTCTGACTGTCTGTTCAAGTAAGAAGTATTTGTCCTAAACCAAAATAGCTATAAAGGTAAAATTAATATTTTACTATGTTCCTATGTCCATAAGTAACTGTCAAGATGCTTTCAGTGGCATTTTTAAAGCAATTCAGAATGGCTCGACCAACAGGAAAATGTATTACATCACTTAAGTGAGTTGAACTTAATGTAGTCGGGGGCAGAGGGGGAGGGGGAAGCCATCGGTCTGAGAACAAATTTTGCTTTGAAAAATCTTTAGTAGTTAAAACCTCATTTGTATTTCTTATTTTATGCATGAAATCTCTTGTACCCATTCCCTCTTGACCATTTAGGGAGTCTCTCCCTTTCTTTGAAGATCATTAATTCAACAAATGTTTGCTGGGCTGCTTTGGATTATGTCTTAGTCCATCAGGCTGTTACAACAGCCTTATACTAGGTAACATAAATAACAGAAATTGATTGCTCACAGTGTGGAGGCTAGATTCCAAGATCAAGGTGCCAGTAGATTTGGTAGCTGACAAAGGCTCATTCTCTGCTTCATACACTGTGCCTTCTAATTATATCCACATATGGCAGAAAAGGAAAATGAGTTCTCTTGGACCTCTTCTATAAATCTCCTAGTCCCATTCATGACAGTAGAGTCCTCCCATATCATATCTGAAAGGCTTTGCCTGTTTTCTTTTTGTGTACACATTGCTGATCACTTGAGCCACAATCCCAACCCTTTTTGCTCTTGTTAATTTTTGGATAGGGTTTTACTTTTTCCCCAGTCAGCCTGGGCCTTGATCCTCATATTTATGTTTTCCACTTAACTGGGAAGATAGGTACTGGTACAGTAGAGCACTGTACTGGGCTTTGTATTGGTTGAGTTAAGATCTCAGGAACTTTTGTGCCTAGGGTATCCTTTTTTTTTTTTTTTCTTCCCAGTCCTGGAGCTTGGACTCAGGACCTGAGCACTGTTGCTGGCTTCGTCTTGCTCAAGGCTAGCACTCTGCCACTTGAGCCACAGCCCCACTTCTGGTTTTTCCTATATATGTGGTGCTGAGGAATCGAACCCAGGGCTTTATGTATACAAGGCAAGCACTCTTGCCACTAGGCCACATTCCCAGCCCTAGGGTATCCTTGAGTGACAATCCTCCCATCCTCAGCCTCATAAGTACCTATGATTATCACATCCAGCTAAATTTATATTTATTTTTTCTCTTCTTTGGCTGTACTGATATTTGAATTCAGGGCCTCTTGAAGAGTACCTCATAATGCCACAACATTGGGGCCTAAGTTGCAGTATATAAATTTTAGGGAGACACAAGCGTTCAGACCATAATAGATTTAAAACCAAATTATTCCTTCCTTCAAGAATTTTTCAGACAGATTAAAGAGATGAGAAAGTAAATAATTGTAAATAGCTTGACAAGTAATAAGCAATAGGTCCAAATGGTATTGTGAGGGCATACTTATATACATAGCCAACCCAGGCTGGGGTCAGGGGAGGTTTCCCAGAGATGCTGAGCCCTGCAGGGAAAATAAGACTTGGCAGTGAACTCTGTAGAAAATAGGAAAGACTCTAGGTAATAAAAAGTACAGTTAATCATTATAATTTGTTAGTTACATGTGTGCAAATTCACCTGCTTGCTAAAATTTATGATCCCAGAATCTGCATTTGAGAGACTTTTGTATTTATTCACTGACATGCATAGTAGCGTTTCAGCTAATAGTTTGAGGTCTTGAACTATAGGCAAGTGTCTTTCTTACAGTATATTTAGTGTCACATTGCTCACATATTTATCCTTTTTGTGGATTATTTCTATTAAATGTCCCCTAGCACCATCTAAGTACTGTCTAGTGTTCTAAGTGCAAGGAGATTGATGTTGCACTGAAGAAAATACGTATATCAGGTAGACTGCCTTTAGGCATGACTTGTAGTGGTTGGCTGTGATTTTGATGCTAATGAACTATGCATTAAATAAATACACATAACAAGGTTATGTATTATATTGATAGATTAATAAAAAAGGTGTGAGCAGAGAGCTCACCAAATCCTAACCCTGTCTTTCCCCTAGAGCAATAGTTTAGCATTCACTAACTCAAAGTTTGCTGCAGCCTTTTACACAATAATTACCATAAATCGGGATAATGGACTGTAAACAAATAGAAAAGGAAACACACTGTGTTCCAGGAATTTTAGTCCTTCCTTATTTTTATTTATTTATATTTATTTATTTATTTATTTATTTATTGCCAGTCCTGGGGCTTGAACTCAGGGCCTGAGCACTGTCTCTGGCTTCTTTTTGCTCAAGGCTAGCACTCTACCACTTGAGCCACAGTGCCACCTCTGGCCTTTTCTATATATGTGGTGCTGGGGAATCAAACCCAGGGCTTCATGTATACAGGCAAGCACTCTTGCCACTAGGCCATATTCCCAGCCCTTAGTCCTTCCTTTTAAGCTCTAGTTTTGGGTATAAAGAGACCAGATATAAAGTCAACAAGAGCCATTTTGAAGAAAGACCTTGAGTGTCCTTCTTTATACTCTCTCTGTCTTTGTAGTCAATCAGTCCAAATACCTTTGTGATTTTTTTCCTTTATTTATTTTTTTGCCTATGCATCTAAATCAGAAAGTTGTATGATGATGATAATGATGATGATGATGATGATGATGAAGAAGAAGAAGAAGAAGAAGAAAATGGTGATTGTAGTGCCAATGAAGATAACACTTGCTAAATGTTTTCTTTGTGCAGGCCACTGTTAGATGTACATGTGTGTTTCTACCGCTATATGAATGAAGTAACAAGTTGTATCTCGATTTTACAGATAAGAAAATGGAGCCTCGAAAACTTAACATAGTTTGTCCAAGTTCACACAGCTATGTAGCTATGCTAGCACTAAAATATTCAAGTCTTGGGAGCTTCTTTCCAGGTTCTCATTCCACCTTCTACCTTCATATATCTTACAGGATTCACTAGGTATTCCTCAAAAATTACATTGTTGGATCCCTGCTAGGGGGAGGGGTACCTACTTGTAGTTATTCACCAATGATGATTATTGTAGTAACTGTTATTATTTAAAGAACTTTTCATTTTATCCCCAAATTAGTAACTCTTTCTTATTATTTGAAGAATACTTCATCTTATCCCCAAAGCAAAAAAGTAACATTTCTGACTTTATAGCATTAAATGATATATTAAGCAAATGGTCTCCAATAGCTATTTTTAATTTTACTAATAGAGTCATGTAAATGATGGAAGTCATGACTCATCTCTTGGCTGAAATATGATTCTTTTTCTTAATGGTTTCTATTTAATTCAACTTTTTAGATTTGTCAAGTCTCAAAATATGACTCTTAATGATAAGTTCTATAATACTTAAATTGAATCTGACATTCTAGATTGTGTGCATACTTGAGGCCAGAGCAATTCTAGAAACAGTAATGGGAAGATGCCCCTCAGCTCTTCAGTCTTATTACATATGTAGCTGTCTTGTAGTTTCAGGCATTATGCAACTGAAGAGAGGAAGACTAGAAGATGAGAATCTAGTTTTGTAATTTATGAGAATATAGCTGAGTCCTGTTGGCCAGAGTTGTGATCCTGGTCTTCTAAGTGAGTAAAATGCCCTAAGTGTATTAGGTAACTGCAGAATTGATGGTCAGCTCTCCAGAGCATTCTATTTCAGTTATCCAGCTAAAACTTTACACCTAGAATCTTTTGTGACATGAGGAAAAGTGAATTCTTACCTACTTTACCTATTCCTACTTCCATTTCTTCTCTGATTTGGGGTGAAATAAAAGCTGTCAGCTGGGCACCAGTTGCTCATGCTATAATCCTAGCTACTCAGGAGGCTGAAATCTGAGGATCATAGTTAAAAGCCAGGGCAGGCAGGAAAGTCTGTGAGACTCCAATATCCAGTTAATCACAGAAAAAGCCAGAGTGGTCTGTGGCTCAAGTAGTAGAGTGCTAGCCTTGAGAAAAAGGAAGCTCAGGGACAGTGACCAGGCTCAGAGATCAAGTCCCAGGCCCAGCAAAAATAAATAAAGCCAGCTCAGGCCGGAAAGTCCATGAGATTCTTATCTCCACTTAAACTACCAAAAAAGAAAAAATAAATAAACGCTAAGAATGTAGCTGTGGCCAAAGTGGTAGAGTGCTACAAGCCTTGAGCATAAAAAGCTCAGGGGCAGTGCCCAGGTTCTGAGTTTAAGCTGTAGGACTGGCACACATGACAAAGCTATCATACCAGCCATACTGGCCTTTTACAAGGTCACTGGCCATTCCTGAGATACTTCATATTAGCTCTGCCGTTAGGCTCTGGGTATTGTAGCACCTGGGAGAATAGTCTCTACCCAGAACTTATTGTCCCTTTTGGTTCTGGCCAGTTATCATTGGTGGGAATTAAGCTTCCAGGCTGAAAGGTAAACCATGTAATTGAAAGGGTCTGTGGAATAACTATATTGTCCATTAAATTGGCTTTGGGCCTATTGTGTACATACTTTTTAACCGTGTGAAAAATATACCCGGAGAGGGACTCCCTTCTAGCCACTTTTATCATTAGACATCTCTGATGGTTATGGAAGGCCTAGTAGTGGAGGACATGAAAGGGCAGTCAAGGAAATCTTTCAAACCTTTTCTCAAACTATATGATGTTGTTTTCCAATGTGTATGTATGTATGTATGTATGTATATATGTGTGTGTGTGTATGTGTGTATGTCACGTTTGATCTTCTTAAAAAAATTTTGATGTGAATAAAAGATTTAAATAATAAAACATACAGAACCTACAGAACATATACAACATATAAAGAACATATAGAAATCCTATTCAAGTTTCCCTTTAATCATATATTTGTACTCCCAACACATACACACACTCATGCATACACACACTTGTATTTCAGTTTCCACAGTTATTTGGAATCGGTAGTATGAGTTGCCTTTTTCCAGTCCTTTTTATGTATTTACAAAGCCATAATAGCTTTTAATACAAGTTAGCTTATGGCTAGTGTACATGTTTGTATATAAATGAAGACATTGAATGTGTTGTTCTATACCTTGCTTTTTACAAGGACATCTGTGTCTGTATCCTTAGTTGTAGATATTTAGATTATTTCTAGCTGTAGCTTTATTTTATTTTTTGGTTGGTCATGGGTCTTGAACACTGGGCCTGGGCACTCTTCCTGAGCTCTTCAATTCAAGGCTAGCGCTCTACCATTTGAGCCACAGTGCCACTTCCAGTTTTCTGGTGGTTAATTGGAGATAGGTGTCTCAAGGACTTTTCTGCCCAGTCTGGCTTTGAACCATGATCCTCAGATCTCACCCTCCTGAGTAGCTAGGATTACAGGTATGAGCCACTGGTACCCAGCAACATTTCAGATTTTGAAAGCAATTTTATTAAGCCTTCTCCAATTTATATTCCCAAAACAGTTTATGAAAATACCTGTTTCCTAAAAACTTCAAGTAATTGCTATTCTTAAGAGGCTTAGAGCTTATTGATAGTATCTCCCTGAGCCTGAGATTTCTTACTTTTTTGTGTTGTTTGTTTTTCTTTTCTTCTTTTTTTTTTTTTTAGCCTATTATGGGGTTGTTGGTTTTTTGGTTTCTTTCTTTCTTTTTTTTTTTTTTTTTTTGGTCAGTCGTGGGGCTTACTCTGGGCCTGGGCTCTGTCCCTGAACTCTTAAGCTCAAGGCTACCACTCTACCACTTGAGCCACAGCGCCACTTCCATTTTTCTGGTGGTTAATTGGAGATAAGAGTCTCACGACTTTCTTGCCCTTCTTGCCCAGGCTGGCTGTTTTTGTTGTTGTTGGTCATGGTGCTTGAACTCTGGGCCTGAGTGCTGTCCCTGAGTTCTTCAGCTCAAGACTAACACTCTACTACTTGAGCCACAGTGCTGCTACTTCTGGTTTTCTGATGGTTATTGGAAATAAGAGTCTCATGGACTTTCTTGCCTGGGCTGGCTTTGAACCGTGATCCTCAGATCTCAGCCTCCTGAGTAGCTACGATTACAGATGTGAACCACCAACTCCTGGCTTTTCTTCTTCTTCTTCTTCTTCTTCTTCTTCTTCTTCTTCTTCTTCTTCTTCTTCTTCTTCTTCTTCTTCTTCTTCTTCTTCTTTTTGAGATATGGTCTTGTGATCTCACTTGACTTTTTCTGTTCATAGCTGGTATTCTACCACTTAAGCCATGCATCCAGTCCTCACTCTATTGTTTTTAAATGGAATTAGGATGTTGGTAAATAATACTGCGTATTTTGGAACACTGTGAAGCATGATATGATTAAGTTTCTCTACTAAAGAGAGCTCATATTTTTCATGTATTAAAATGTCTGCTTATAAGCCAGGCATTGGTGGCTCATGCCTGTAATCCTCGCTACTCAGGAGGCTGAGATCTGAAAATCATGGTTCAAAGCCAGCCTAGGCACAAAAATCCCTTTAAGACTCTTATCTCCAGTTAGCCACTCAACAACCAGAAGTGGAGCTGTGTAGCTCCAAGTGGTAGAGCAGTAGCCTTAAAAGAACTCAAAAGTGTCCAGACCCTGAGTTCAAGCCCCACAATCAAAAAAAAATTTTAAAAAGTCTGCTTACACTGTAATATAAGCACCATAGGATCCCTGACATCAGTACTATTCCCCAGTGGTATATGATAGGCTAAGTAAATATTTTTTTGTATTAACAAATGAATAAAAATGGCTTTAAGCCTCTGAATTTATCCCTCCTAATGAGGAAAAAACAAAAACAAACAAAAAAAAACCAAGAAACCAATTTCCCGAGTTCCTAGTTCCTCACTGGATTCTTGTCCAGATGAAGCTGCTGCTCTCTCCAGTTGTGTTTAAATTCCATCCCCTGGGGTGTATACTCCACAAGAGCACAGTCCTGTGCCCCCGTTTTCCCTGACTCTACAGTGCCTGCAAAAGAGAATGCCCAACACTTGTTAAGAAAATGATAGGGAATCCTATTCTGCTTTCTCTGATATCCTAATGGCCTCCCCAATGCTCAGCCTGTAGTAAGTGCACAGAAACTGCTGATTACTCTATGAAGCCATTCTTGATGGAGTTGCTATTGGTACAGCCTAGCATTTTGAATAGGTAAGCAGTTTGGAATCAAGACTCTGAAGAGTGTTTTGAGTCATACTGCCAGGCTTGTGAAGATATGATCTCTGCATCTTGAAACTGAAGGTTGCACAGCTTCCTCTGTACTCTATTTAAGATAGAAGTCCAAGTATTTAGAATTCTATCCCTAAGTAGTAGAAAGAAAGCCACATTTTATTTTTATTCACTTCCTTTTTCATACATTTGTTGCATCAGTCAGTGAGTCAGTGGTTATGTATTGAACCCCTTCAGGGTACAAAATAATGCTTTGGTTGAGCTATTGAGTTTGAAATATTAATCACATTATTAAACCAAATCCCCACATAGTTGAAAGTGCTGTTCATGTTGTGGGGGTACAGTTTCTGTAGACTGTATTTTGTGATGATGGGCTCTTTATAATGTATGTTCCCACCTGGACAGGAAGAAAAGTTCAGTTAAATAACTGAGGTGTTATATTTTACCAAAATGAAGCATGAAGTGTTCCTTGATTATTAGCTTTTTTCCTGTTCAACTACTGAAGGATTGTGTGGTAATCACATTTTGTGGACCTTGCAGCTTGCCAGGACTAGGGTAAAGAACAGCACTTACCTTTTCCTCTTTGGCACTAGTCTAAATTGGGCAGGGGTATTATTGCTGCCTCCTGAATCTTAACCCTGTCCAAGATACTGCTGTGAACTGACTGATGCTTTTGATACCTCAACCACAGAACTTGGGAAGGAAGCGTTCACTTCACATACTGTGTTTTCATTGATTTTTACTCTTTTCCTTACAGATTTCTATGTTGACTTCTGCAGTAAATCACCTCAAAGCCGATGTTAAGTCAGCTGCAGATCTAATTAGCCTGCCTACCACAGTAGAGGGACTTCAGAAGGTACGTGCTGAGTTTGGATTAACTGACTGAGGGGATTCTAGCTCCTTACAAGTTTTGTGAAAGCTTACTCTTCCCAGGGGCCAAGTGAGGAAAGGGCAGGCTTTTGTGGCCTTCAGTACCTAAGCAACTCTGACAGTATTGCATTAGAAAAGGAAATCGATCTGTCCTTGCATTCATTAATTGAATAAACATTTGTAGAGCTTCCTCCAGTTTGTATCCAGCACTTTGCAGATAGTGGGAATATTAGTTTCAGGGATTCATTGCTAAGTTTACATGGCTCTGTCAGTGCTGCTTTAAAAAAAAAAAATCCCTAAACAAGAGCTTACTATTTTGCTGCTGTTCTAATGGGCTTATACATCCAGCAAGTGAGAATTCTCTAACAGTAGGTGTCTGTGAATGCTTGTAGCTTTTGTAACAACCGAGCTTGCACAGCTTAGAAACTTCTACCCTGTACATTGTCTTTTTGCAAAGCCTCGCATTAATAATGCTGGACAGTGCTTTTTATGGCATACGATAAAGTATTGAAGTAGCAAATCAGACCATATATCTAACTTCAAAGTATGTTATTTTTTATTAATACTGAAAATGTTATCTCTAGTTCTGTTGGATTCTTAAATATCAGTATAACAAAAAATTACCAATTACCAAAAACAATAATTTGACACTGTAAATTATCAGTATATCTCAATAAAAGGCTACACCCCATCATATAGTAGCACTCTTTTGGATGTTCCTTAGGACAGAACTTTTTTAAATGACTTCCCAATACACTTGGGTTTCTTAGGTCTAATGAAAGCAAAGTACTCCTCTAATATCTAATTCTGTCCAATAGTTGTTGACTGAATTCTAGAGTAATCACTGCCAAGTAGAATTTTTCTTAAATCTCTGCAATGCTGAATTTCCTAGAGCCAATAATATTTGTTATCTCATTTTTCTCAAAAATCATCATTCAGCTGGGCACCAGTGGCTCACACTTATAATCCTAGCTACTCAGAGACTCACACCTATAATCCTAGCTACTCAGGAGCCTGAGATCTAAGGGTTTCAATTTGAAGCCAGCTGGGGCAGGAAAGTCCCTGAGACTCTTATCTCTAATTAACCACTAGAAAGCTGGAAGGGGTCCTGTGGCTCAAAGTGGTAGGGCTAGCCTTGAGCAAAAGAGCTCAGGGACCACTAGTACCCAAGCCTTGAGTTCAAGCCCCACAATCAACAACAATAATCATCATTGGTTCCTGACCCAATGGGCAATCTACAGACTTGGCTCTGGCCATCTGTGTTTACTGCAGGACTTAACCAAGGTAATTTAAGGAGAACCTTATCTATGGGTCCCAGATTTGTAGGTCCAGATTTAATGGGTCCTAGATTTATGAACTTTTCTTTAGGAAGGATTTAGTTTTCCTCTAGGAAAATCATTTAAATCCAGAAGATAGCTTGAATTTTTACATATAGGAAACTATTAATGTAAATATACAAGAGAAAATGTGTGTTTCCTATTCCCATTCAGCTGGACATGGTGACCCACACCTATAATCCTAGCTACTCAGAAGACAAGGAAAGGCAGAACACAATTTCAAGACCAATGCGAGCATATATACACATATGTGAAAATAGCACAATGAAACCCCTTTATACAAATAATTACAATAATAAAAATAAAAACATGAGAAGGCTGGGGATATTTTCCCAAGTGATAGAGCACTTAAAGGCCTGGTTTCAATCCCTAGTACCAAAACAATAGTAATTACAAATGCTGATCTACATTTGATGAGTGTTTTGTGTAAATTAAAATTATAGGATAACAGTACACTTTACCAAAATGACTAAAATTGGAGAAGCCAGTATTGATGACTATAAGGAGTAATAGGAACTCTCTTACACTACTGGTGGGACTACAGAATGGTAAAATCTTTACAGAAGATGGTTGCAAGGGTTTGGGGGAGGGGGAGGTTGCTGTTGTTTCAAGATGGCAAGTGTAAACTGGGCACCAGTGGCACACTCCTTAATTTTAGCTACTCAGGAGGCTGAGGTCTGATGATCACAGTTTGAAGCTAGCCTGGGCAGAAAAGTCTATAAGACTTGTCTCTAGTTAACTACCAAAATGTTAGAAATGAAACTGTGGCTCAACTGACAGAGCGCTAGCCTTGAGCAAAGAAGCTCAGGAACAGCTCCCAGGTTCTGAGTTGAAGCCCCAGGACCAAGGCACACACATGTACACACACACATACACACACACGCACACACCAGGACCAGCATGTACACACACACACACACACACACACACACACACACACAGTCAAGTGTAGGATTGCGGCTTAGTGGTAGAGTGCTTGCCTAGCATGCATGAAGCCCTGGGTTTGGTTCCTCAGTACCACATAAACAAAAAAGACAGAAGTGGTGCTGTGGCTCAGGTGGTAGAGTGCTAGCCTTGAGCAGAAAAGAAGCTTAGGGACAGTGCCCGGGCCCTGAGTTCAAACCCCGAGCTGGCAAAAAAAAAAAAGTCAAGTGTAGATCTACCATATGATGAGCCTTTACCTCCTAGATGTTGCGATAATGAGGAAAAAAATGTGTACTGAAGAGAAATAAAAGCACTATTCCACATAAAGACTTGCATGAATGTTTTATTTCTAACTTCAAATACTTTAAAAATGAAAACATCTGTGAGCAGGTGAATAAGCAAGCTGTGTAGCCATGCAGTGGAATATAATATATAGGTAGTTTAAACATTAATGAATCTCAATTGTGCTGAGTGAAAGGAAAGGAAGGGAAAGGGAAAGGGAAAAGGAAGAAAGAGAAAGAGGGGGGAAAAGGAAGAAGGAAGGAAAGAAGGAAATTGTCACTCACTGGTTGTATTTATGTTAAGTTCTAGAAAATGGAAACTGATACCTAAGTGACAGAAAGTGGATTAGGGTAGCCTGGGGTCAGAAAGAAAACAATTAGAAGTAGCATGAGGAACTTTCTGGAGGTGACAGATACTTATTGCCTTGTTTGTTGTGACAATGTCATGTGTGTATTTATGACAAATAATCACATGGGACAATTTGAATATGAAGTTCAGTGCTTGTCAGTCATATCTTAATAAAGCTGCTACAAAGGGAGGAACTGACATTCCTATATATGTCTGCAGAGTGTAGCTTCTATTGGCAATACTTTAAACAGTGTCCATCTTGCTGTGGAGGCAATGCAGGAAACTGTGGATGAACACAAGAAGACCCTGGAGTTACTGCAGAGTGATATGGTAAGGAGATCTGCAAATGCTACAGAAAAGTAGATACTCCTGCTTGCACTTTTCTGTGTAAGAGTCATGATACCTGTTGGGCTCGCTCTACTTCCCCTCTGCTTGGGGGGGAAAGGGGCTTGTCCACCCCTTCCTGTGTGGTCCTTTATCGCTCTCACGTGGGAGCGATGGCCACAGGTAGCTCAGTAGCGTGTGGTCGCAGGGTGCCCCAAACCCACCAAGGAAGACACAGATGTGTGGGTCCCTGGAGAGAGCCTCTGGGGCTTCTGATTTATTCAAATGAGGCGCCAAGAGATATACCCCAAAGGCGGGCACAGGAGAGGGGCCCCTGATTGGCCCCAAGGGCTGTCCATCAAGTGATGTCAGGGGACTTCCCTTGTGGGCCAAGGCCCAGCCCCCCCAAGGATTGGGTTTCTGGGGTCCCGGCCATCAGACATGTGCTCACCCCTGGAGGTGGGGGCTTCTCTTCCTGTGGAAGGCAGAAGAAGAGGGGACAGGCCAAAGCCAGCTGTGGCCTCTTAAAGGCACAACTGTCCCCAACAGATACCAAGTTGCTACTGGGTTGTACCTGCTTAACAGGTCTAATAAGAAACATGTGCCAAGTATTGTATAATCCGTAAATTAATCAGATAGACTTGAAATCAGAGTCTTTTGCAAGCATGAAAACATGGTACTAGAGGAGACACTGATGAAATGGGTACAGATGGAATGGGTAAAAAATAATATAGAAAAGAAGGAAAAACAGGATTGTCTTGCTTGCACCCCGGGGGAGGCTAGACATTCCAGGACCACTCCAGATGGTTAAGTAGATCTAGCAATTGTTGCCTATACCACCCTCCATTTGTATTAACAGAATCAGCATTTCTTAAAGGAGACCAATGGAAGCAACCAGATTGTTCCATCACCATCACCATCAGCTTCACCAGAACTTGACAATAAAACTCACAGTGAGAATTTGAAACAGGTACTTTTTATCTCTGGGCCATGGTGGACTATGGAGGTAGCCTGAGAGTTTAGCTTTAATGTTATGGTACCTCTGTCAGAACCTTATTTATCTGTTAAGAGGTAGCAGAGAAGGATGTGTTCTGGCATCTGGGAAAATGCTGTCCTGTGTTATCTTTCACACACTGCTTTTCCTCTGCATATCAGTCAGTGGGATAAATTCCTTTTACATTGTGAAAGACATAGAATGATCACATTTTCCTGATCTATTAAAAGGAAAAAAAAGAAAACTTCAATCTAGGACTGAGGATGAAGTTGCATAACAGAGCACTTGCTTGAATGTGTGAACTGTCCTGGGTTTGATTCCCAGCACTGTAAAAATAGAAAAAAATAGTACTACAGGCAAGTCAGAGGTGAATGGTTAGATTAACCTAGAGTGATGACTATTATGAGCTACAATATCTTCAAAGAGTACTAGGAAGCATTCATTTCCCCTTTTTTTCTTTCTTGTTCCACTACTAGAGCTTGAACTCAGGGCCTGTCACCTTTGTTCTGCTCTTTTGCTCAAAGTTGGCACTCTATCACTTAAGCCATGCCTCCAGTTTCAGCTTTTGGCTGGTTAAGTGGAGATAAGAGTCTCTTGGATTTGTCTTCCTAGGCTGGCTTCAAACCTCAGTCCTCAGATATTAGCCTCCTGTGTAGCTAGGATTATAAACACAAGCAGCCAATGCCCAGCAGGAAGCACATTGTTGAAAATTGGAATTTTCTTAAGTCTAGAGAGAAAAGGCAAGGGAGCTAAAAAATAATTTCTGTTCTGAGTTTAATGCCCTTCAACGCCTATAGGCATCATTTCTTTTTAAGTAACAATCAGTACTAGAAAACATCAATAAAAATAATTGAATCATACTAAATAATGCACTACTTGTTATGGTTTTGTTACATGAACCAATTTAGTAGTTGGCATTGTTCCTAAGGTAGTTTTGTTCTAACAAATTAAGTTAATGGGATTTTCAGTTAATAACCCAGCCAGCCTTTCTGCTAGCAGGTGAGGTGAGCACTGGGAAATCAATTCCCAAACTCTGCTTTCTGGGACCATAGAGGGAATCATATAAGTTTTCCTCTTCCCTCTTCCCCCTTTCTGTCCAGCTGAGGTCATACCATTTCAGGGGCAGTAAAGTGGGAACAATTTAAAGTTGGGGGAGGGACAAGGCAGGGACAGAAGATGGATGGTTACAATTGGGGAGGAGTTTACTTCAATAATTTGGCATAGAGTGTGCCATGTTGCTGGCCTGCTTGTCCAATAGCAGTCTTTAACTGCATTCTTCAACTTCATTTATTTCTACTCTAGGATATCCTGTACCTCCACAGCTCTCTAGAGGAGGTAAACACTGCCATCGTGGGGTACCAGAGACAGAATGATCTTAAACTCGAGGGGATGAATGAGACACTCAGTAATCTTACACAGAGAATCAACCTGATAGAAAGTGATTTGGTTGCTTTGAGCAAGGTAGAAAAGAAAGCAAACCTGACATCCAGCATGGTAAGCACTTTTCAAACCTTTTGTGGCATGTTCTCTGTAGCAGTGTATTTGTAGTCTGTATGTAGATGAGATTGCACCTCCTTTTGAGAACAGACTTGTGGCTGTTCTTGAGAACGTTTGTGTTGTACTTAATCCCTGTCTCCGTTAGTCCTGTCACCAACTCTGTGATGTGAATGACAGAGGCTGTGCTAGTACATTTGGAAAGGGATTTGTGGTGGCATCAACTTGCTTTCCAAGGCCTTACCACCACAAGTTGTTGGCAGAGATCACAAGTCTCCTATTATGTTACAGTGAATGACCTATCTGTTATGAAAGCTTAAGCACATATTTCCAAAGGTCTTCCTGATCTTTTCCAAGGTGTTAGAGATAGGAATAATGACGGTTACCAAATAGCTTTTGCCATTTCTTTAAGCCTGAATTTAGCTTTCTACTGTGGCATATGAGGGGAACTTTTGCATATGATATCGGGAGAACCATTTAAAACAAGCCAGTTCAATACATAAGGTCAGTGACTCTGACCCCTCATTAGGGAACTGAATCACCTATGAAGTTTCTTATGCTGGCCAACCTTCCTATTTATAAATACTTTATTTTTTTCAATTTACTTTTATTTTGTTGTAATGGTGACATACAGAGGAGTTATAGTTACATAAGGAAAGTAATGACTACATTTCTTGTCGAACATTCTTAGCCCCTTCCTCATTTTTCTCCCTATGAATACTTTAACATGGACTTTTAAAAATCATGCCAGATCCATTTGGATTGTTCTGTAACTGTTTGTTTGGTTTTGTTTTTTTGCTGGTCCTGGAGCTTGAACTCAGAGCCTAAGCACTGTCCCTGGCTTCTTTTTGCTCGAGGCTAGCACTCTACCACTTGAGCCACAGCACCATTTCTGTCTTTTTCTATATATGTGCTGCCGAGGAATCGAACCCAGGGCTTCATGTATATGAGACGAGCACTTTACCACTAGGCCATATTCCCAGCCCCCTGTTCTGTAACTGTTATAGGCCCAAATTAAAGGTGTTATGCAGCAAGACACGGGCATCTGAAAACATGGAAACCAAATACAGGGAATTGTACTATAAATTCAAGTAACCACCAAAGATGGAAGCAAGCTAACAAGTAAAGTTGAATTCTGGCACAAGGCAAGGAGCATTGAAAATCCTCTGTCATGGGGGAGCCTTGGCAAGTTGCCCAGACAGGGCTTTGAAGGGTAGAGTAGAAGACCTGTCCCCCTCTATACCAGACCCCTCCAGATTTAGAGGGGTGTGTAATTTAGTACAAAGCTGTGAAGATTAAAGGAGCCCTAGTTTTTAAAGCCCTTTTGAACTTAGCTAGGCTAAGTAGGGACCTTGGGATGTTTTGATGAATATAGTAAGCCTGGAAGGTTTTCAAGGCTTATTGTGAAAACTTACCACCCCAAACTCCCCCCACTGTCCCTGCCCTCTCCTTTTATATTTTTATCCAGCAGAGAAAATCGGTAATAATATCCATATGCCCTACTGTTCCTCCCAGCAGCGTCATACCCAATCTGGATCTGGATAAAAGTTCTCTCACTTTTCATGCTTCAAAGTTTTCAAGTTTGTAAAGTCCCCAGCTTTTACTTTGACTCCCTGTTGCCTTGCTCCCATTCTGCTGCCACTCTGCGGTTTGTTGCAAGTGGTGCAAGACCCTGTAAATAAACTTGTTTGTTTAAAAATACTGTGTCGCTTGAGTTTTAAGGCTTGTCTTTAATCTTTTCCTCTTGTCTTTTTTGCTCACTAAGATGGGGAACAGAGCTGCAACTCTAAAAAGAGAATCTGTGGACCCAGAGACCAACAGAACTGATATTGTGAAAACCCAAAATGTAAAGGTAAATTACGGTGTCCCTGAAGTAAAAACAAACTCATCAGCATCTGTCTGCCTCCTCACAAACAGTAGTTTGGTCTCATGTGCCAAAACTTCTCTGCAACTGAAGACATGCTCCGAACCCTTTTTTATTTTGGGAAAGGATTTTGTGTTTCTGCCTGGGCCAGCCAGGACCACAGTACTCCTATTTATACTTCCAGTATAGCTAGGATGACAGCTTTTATTGATAATATGGGGATGGGTCTGACTGACTTTTTGCTTGGCTGTCCTCAAACCATGATCCTTCCAATCTCTGTCTGCTGAGTACTGGGATTACAGGTGTGATCCATAAGTGCTAGAGTGATGTAATGCTTTCTATCTTTATTTTTTTATCCTTAGCAATTTTGTATTAGAAAGTCACATATATTTAAGGTTTTGGTGCATTGTGAGCTGGGCTTTTATTGACTTTTGAATTGCTTCTGCAAAAATTGTTTTAAATCTTAGAAAGTAAGAAAAATTTAAGAGCCAGATGTAAATATTATGTACAAAAAAATAACAGATGGTTACTGTTACAAAGTAATAGTGGCCAGGCGCCAGTGGTTCATGCCTGTAACCCTGACTATTCTGAAGGTTTGCAGATCAAGGCCAGACTTGGCAAAAAAGTCCATAAGACTTTGTTCCCAAAACACCTAGCACAAAACAGGTATGGCTCAAGTGGTATAGCATAAGCCAAGAAAGTTGAAGCCCTGAGTTCAAAACTCTTAATGCCACCAGAAAAAGAAGCCATCACAAGTGATGGCTCAGTGGTAAGAGAACCTGCCTGGCAAGCGCAAGGCCCTGAGCTCAAACTCCAATAAAGAAAAGAAAAAAGAGAGGGAGAGGGGAAATGAGATTCCAGCAGTAGTTGGTAGTTTAACAGCAGACATCAAGACACAATTACACAATTTTACCCAAATTTCTTGGCTTTACTTTCTGATTTCTTTCCTACTTCATCAGAACATCCTAACCACACATAATTTCTCCTTACAATAAGCATTTAGTACCTATTTTTTGTTATATGTGTCCATATTGGAGCTCCTTAAGTAAACTGAATAGCCTGCTATACAGTAATATTAGGGTAGAAGTAACAATAGACAAGTGAAATTATTAGTTAAAAGAAATGTGAAGGGACTGGGGATATGGCCTAGTGGCAAGAGTGCCTGCCTCGGATACACGAGGCCCTAGGTTCGATTCCCCAGCACCACATATACAGAAAACGGCCAGAAGCGGCGCTGTGGCTCAAGTGGCAGAGTGCTAGCCTTGAGCGGGAAGAAGCCAGGGACAGTGCTCAGGCCCTGAGTCCAAGGCCCAGGACTGGCAAAAAAAAAAAAAAAAGAAAAGAAATGTGAAGTCTGATGTTCTAATAAGCATAGATTCGGGCCTTTTCACATTATCAGGAGCAGTTAATTAAATTGATTTTTATGTGCCATTCTCAATCATCCTGGGAATGTGGTGTAGTATAAAGGAAGAACTGTAGCTCCTTGTTCCTGATGAATCTCCTACCATTTGAATCATCACTATAAGGGGACAGGGAGGATGAGGGAATACTTGTGGTTTGAGTTTAGCTGCTTTAAAGGGGCAGCGGGGGTGGGGGGGGGAGCCACCAGTGACATGCCTTACAACTATAATCCTCGCTACTCAGGAGGTTGAATCTGAGGATCCCGGTTCAAAGCCAATCCAGACAGACAAATAAGTAAGACTCTTTATCTCCAGTTAGCCAGCAAAAAGCTGGAAGTAGACATGTGGCTCATGTGGTAGAACATCAGCCTTGAGAGGTAGAAATTAAATGGGAGCAAGAGACCCTGAGTTCAAATCCAAGTTTCAGCACAATAAATAAATATCCTGTGCCTCAAGTGGTCTGGTCACAGGTGATATGATATATTCAGGACTGTTATTTAGTTAGTGTGAAATAGCTTCCAGAAAACACTATCTTCATTTAGGAAATGGGTGTTACACAGGCACCTGAGCAACGGTACATTTCCTCCACTGCTGATACTTTCATGCCTTCCTCCATCAGCCAAATGTTCACAGTGAGTCAGTGAGTGGAGCGTAATGTTTCCTGAATAGTCTGGCCTCAAATCCAGCTAGAGACTCATCAACTGAGCAACAAAATATTTCTAGTGTTTATCAGTTCATTGGCAAATGGCTTTTAGAGGAAATCTAGCGAGGGTCAAGCACTGCATGCTACATATGCTGTGGACAACAGTGGAGGCTCCGTTGAGGCCGCCTACCTTAAACTTTCTGTGATCTTTGTTTTGAGCAGAAAGAAGATAGCTCAAATTCTCAGGTTTCCAAACTACGAGAGAAACTGCAGCTGATCAGTGCTCTCACAAACAAACCTGAAAGCAACAGGCCTCCAGAGACTGCCAGTGAAGGTGAGTATGGGGCTGGCTGTTTGAATGTTTCACACAGGCTTGGGTGGCTTGCCTCCCACACAGAGTGGAAAAGGTATTCCAGCAGCACTGATCGAACCGAGTGAGTAATGCCTGAGCGCACTGAGATGAAGCTGATGCACTTTGCTTTCATTTAGTAAAAGCCCATTTTGTACATGATTTGTACTCTAGTCTATTAAGGGAAGAATGGGTAATGTTTAGCTGGAAATAGACTTCTCCATGCTGTCTGCATCCAATTATAGGCAAAAATGTACTGTCGTAGTGAATTCTAAAGCAGCCCTAAATGTTGTTCATGAGCCTTTTTTGTAAGTGCATAAAATTTACTTAAAAATAAATATTATTAGCCCTTTTGAAAATCATTAGCACACAGTGATGGAACTATTGGGATGGAAAGGCACTTGGCTTTAGGTAGAGATACAATTAGTCGACATTAGCAAATGCATTAATTAGCCTTTTCTGATTTAGGCCCTTTGAGAAGATTACAAAAGCATTGGTCATTGTTGGCTTTGATCTGTCATCCTACAAGCACTTTTTGGAAAAAGTAGTTTTAGAAAAGCAGTATATTCCCCTTTGGATTCTCTTAGGTGAGAAGCAGAACTACCATAGAGACCTTACAATACTGTGCTGCATAATCTTATGCTAGCAGTCTTCCTACCATCCCAGCTGGAAGGAAGTCAAATCATCTTTAATATCCAACCACTGGGCTGTTTTACCATCTGCTTTACTATCTAAAGGAGTATAATACCAACCTGTACTACCACTATCCAAAATGTTTGAGACCTCCAGTATTTCTGATTTCAGATTTTTTTCAAGTTTTGGAAAACTTTCATAGACATAATGAGATAGTACTTAAGTCTGAAAGTGAAACTCCCATTTCATATATACCCTAAATGCATGCCTGATGGCAGTTTTGATTGTGACCCATCACATGATATGACATGTGGACTTCTCTACTTATGTCAGCACTCCAAAATTTTTGGATCTTTAAGCATTTCAGATTTGGATTCTTAAATTAGGGATGTTCCACCTTCATAACATCTTTCAGGGTACTTCTGCTTTAAATGTTCATGTAATATAATACTGATTCATCTTCACTTGCCCACCAACATACCTCACTTAGTCCAAGCCTTTAATGTTCCTTAATCACTACCACTTATTTTCAATTGGGTCTTTTAAATGAAGTACATATGCAGTTTCTCTAAAAGGTGACCTTTAAATACTTGTTTAATTTGCTGTTGGAATTGACTATACTTAAAGCATATGTATTTGTTACAGAGCAAGTGCAGAGTCTTACATCAAAGCCATCCGCATTGCCAAAATTTTCAGAGTTTCTTGGAGACAAAATTGAGAAAGCTGCCCAATTAAAACCTATCTCCCTGCCAGAAATTTCTAGCATCGAAGGTAAATTTCTATACAGTGGGGTAATGGGAACGTTCAATGTCATAACTTATTTTGTGTGATGCTGAAGTTTGAACTCAAGGCCTCAAGATTGCTAGACTGAGTGCTAATTCTTGAGCCACACCTCCAGCGCTTCTTTTTGCTAGTTATTTTGGAGATGAAGTCTAGCAAACTTTTATGCCCAGGCTGGCCTCAACATGTGATCCTTCAGATCGTAGCCTCCTGAAGAACTAGGATTACAGATATGAACCACCTGGACCCAGCCAAGGTCATTAACATTCATTTTTTTAAGTTGTATAAAAAAATAAAAGTATCTAGCATTTATTGAGTACTTACAGACCACATACTTTATTTGCGTCACCATCTTGTGAACATAAGTCTGGGCACTCAGTAAGTGGTTGAGTCAGAATTCAAGCTGACTGACAACAAAGCTTGCACTCTTAAGCAATGTACTATGTTGTAGAGGACATAAAAATGAAGACAGTCCTGTGAGGTTAGCAAAATGATCTTTCAAAAATGAGAGGCCTTTTGCTGAAAGTCAGCAAGAGAAACATCATAGGAAGATGATTCACAAAGTATATTTGCCTTCCAGTAGTGTGTTCTGCTCTTTATTGTGATGTCAAGCCCTCCTGGCATTTGCTAACTACCTGGAAAATCACCCATATTTCTCCACTTAGCTTTCTCTGGCCCTTTACTTCAACTTAGATACCATGCCAACAGGAAGCATTACATCCCAACAGACATTTAAAATTTGCATACAGTTAGCAAGTGTATAGCATAAGGTATGAGGGGCATAGACATCACACACACACACACACACACACACTCACACACAATCACACACACACGAAATCTAGCACTTGGTGACAGGCATCTGGACAAAGTTCCCCACTCATTTTTCTGGCTCTGAGAGAGCTTTTGAGGTTTTACTAACTGTATTGCCCAGTCTGTGACAGGAGTGAGAGTAGGGCCCTATTTGGGAATTTGCAAGAATTCTTTGATTCACTTCCCAAATCTATTTCTCCTTTTTTCATTCTTCCTGAGTACCAAACAGTACCCCCATTAAATCTAAGTATGGCAATGAATGAAGAAAGGACAAAGAGTTGTAAATGATTTTTAAAGAAACATAAGCCCCATTGACGTTCTTTAGTAATAGAATCTAAATCATTCAGTTGGTTATAGGAACACAAGTTCTTTTTTTAAGCCTCGTGTTTAGGTGTGAGCCACGTGCACCCGGTGTCACCAACACTTTTTGATGATGGCTATCCTGATGACTATGAAGTAACAGCTAACTGTAATCTGAGTCTCTGGTTCTGGAGCTGACACCTCATAGAAAGAGCACCAGACTACATAATAAGAAAACATGTTCTCTAGTCCAATTCTAAGACTCCATGCAGTCTTAGGCAAGTTACTTTCACTTTTGAGCTTTGGTTTCTCTACTGAAATTGAGTTTGGAGGATTGTCACCGCTTATATACTTCCAAAGCATTCCTCCATTCCCCACTCAGCCATCCAACAAGAAATCTGACAGTATGCCATGGTCTGCTTTACAGACTAGTTCCTATCAAATAAGATACTGTGCTTCTTGTCCTTCCTTCCTAAAGTAAAGGGAAAGAAATCTAAAGGGAAGACTCTATCCAGGGAGAAAGCCAGACCATGCATTTCTCCGGTGTGTCACTGTGGGAAGATAGTGCCATAGTATTCCTCTTGTTTTTAAAGAATTGGAAAAATAGTCTTTATCATTCAGTGAGATCCTAAACATTGAGCTGGGAATGTGGCTTAGTGGTAAAGTACTTGCTTAGTATGCACGAAACCCTAGGTTCAATTCCTCAGCACCACATGAACAGAAAAGGCCTGAAGTAGCACTGTGGCTCAAGAGGTAGAGTACTAGCCTTGAGCAAAACAAAGCCAGGGACAGTGCTCAGGCCCTGAGTTGAAGCCCCAGGATTGGCCAAAACAATAGAGATCTTAAACGTTGCCTTTTTGAAATGATATCTGCAAAGTAGCTTTTCTTTTATTGTTTTAAAGTCATTCGAGGCTAATTTTTCCCCCTGCTACTGGGGCTTGAACCCAGAGTATTGTGCTTGCTTGCTCATTGCTGATTCTCTACCACTTGAGCCATGCCACCAGCTTGGCTTTTGAGGGATTAATTGGAGATGGAGTCTCATAGACTTTTCTCCCTGGCCTGCTTTTGAAGCATAATCCTCCAGGTCTCAACCTCCTAAGTAGCTAAGATTGCAGGCATGAACTACTGGCTCACCTGGCTTGACGCTATACTTAGCCATATGCATAAGCACATTTTTTGCATTTCCTTTTGACAGATCTTCAGAATTTGTTCCACAAGAGTGGCCAAGATATGAATGGGAAGTTGACCTACCAAGAAATCTGGAATCTCCTAGGCTCTTCCATGCCAGAAGAAGAAAGCTTGAGAGCATTTGATTCCAATGCAGATGGAAGATACTCGTTCCTGGAGCTTAGAGTAGCTTTGGGCGTCTAGCTTCATAAGGCATACTTGGAAATGGAGATAGACCCTAAACTACCTAAAATCTACTTACCCAACAAAAACAACCCTTTTTCCAACCCAATTGCCTCTCATGTCCTCCAAACTACTGTAGCAGACACATTGCCACCTTTTAACTTGTTTGAAAAAGCTATATAAAAATTATTTTTTTAAAAAGAAAACCATATTACTTATAATATGATAGTCAGAAATCTATGGTTTCTTGAAACCAGTAAGCTCTTACATTTTAAAATTACCTGGAAAAAATAATAAAGTCCTTTTTTTTCTTTTCTCTCTCTCTCCTTTTTTTAAGGAGAGGAGACCTTATCTTTTAAAACTGGAAAGTGTATATAGAAAGAGAATAGCCACCTTTTATATTTCATATAAATTTGCCTTAAATTAGCTGCACTTTATAGAGACTCAGAAACTGTCTTTTCTTTAAAAGATAGACCTTTTCTGCTTGTAAATATTTAAAATGAAAGAAAGATTGTGCATATTGTGTGGAAAGTAGGAAGAAAACTTTTGAGCAGGATGTGAACAAATGATTTATTCAAGATTGTTAATCTGATCTGCATAGCAGTTAAAACTATGTCTGCAACTCCTTAAGGTATCCCTCAGCCCAGGTGCTGCCTGGGGTTTGGCCTGGGAGCTGGGGGTGTTGATTCAGGGAATGGACACTGGAGACAGCTTAGCTCCAGGCTCAGGAAAGTCAGATTCTGGGTCTTTGTTCCTGTTTTCTCAGTTAACCCCAATCCAGGAACCAGAGAAGTCTGTGGAGGATCTTTCTCATTTTTAATCCTCTGTTAGGGTTTTTGAGATAAAAAATTATCCAGTGAGGATCTTTATTTTCCTCCCAAGTAAGCTAGATTATCTCCCCCTACCCACCATACCCACCATTCAAGTCTATCTTAAAGCTATAGCTCTCTCCTACTTTCAGGATGCCCTCCATTCTATTATGGCAGAGCCCAAGTCCCTGGTCACCACTGTAAACTGGCCACGAGGATATTTGAAGAAAGCTATGCTTCTGCTTTTGACCCCAGAAGCTTCTGCTTTTGACCCTACATAGGGGCTAAGTGAGAATATGATAGATTTCTTGGTAGGATGACTAATGTAAAAAGAGAGTATGAAGTGAAAATCAGCTCAAACTTGTCAGAGGTTCTCTGCCCAGAAGGTGCTAAGCTACAGCAAGCAGGCCTGGAGCAGGAGCCTTCACAAGATGGTAGAAGCCCTTTACTTACGTGGACCTGCCACCAAAGGTCCCGGGCTAGAAGGACCTTCTGATCACCTGTACACTGAGTTAGACTGGTGAGTTAGTGTTGCTCCTGGAAGCCGTCTTTGGGCAACGCTAAAGGAAAACTTAACCAAATTTACTCTTGCTGTAGCCAAGTCAGGGAGAAACAAGAGAAGCTTCTTTAGTAGAGAACATTTCCATTTCACTTGTCCAAGTTGCTCTCAGCTGTGGATACAGTCCAGTACCCTTAAATATTTAAAGCCTAGTTTTTTTCTTTACATGATGGTCAGCTTTGTGTTGGCTAACTTTAATGTTTTTCAAGAAGTTTTGAAGTTTACTTAAAGTGAGACAAAGTCTTTCCATGAATAAATATATCTACTTACATCATTATGATTTAAGTTTTTACCTTTTGTAAGTTTTTTTTCTTTAACATTTCCCTTACCCATTTGTGCTATTTCCTTTTTTTTGGAAAGGTTAATATAGTTTAAAAGTAGCCAGGCACTTTAGGTAACTTGAAGATAACTCTTGGTCTTCTAGCTGCCTTCCCTGCCCTTCCCATATACACCTCTTTTTTTTTTTAATATATACACTCTTACGAATTTTGTAACAACCAAATAAAGTTCTAGCAATAAATTGAATTATACTGCTATATTTGTATACTTCGTACCATAGATAGTGTGTCTGTACCTGGAAGGTATTTTTTTGAGAACTGATTTATATGAAATATATTGAGGGTAATGTAGCTTGTCCTTTTTAGTTTCGAGTTCTTATTCATAGGCAAATACTTTCAGGACACCTTAACTCTTTGTGGTATGTACTTTTGTTTTGCATCTCCTAGCTATCCATATGGGAAAGTCAGTTTTTTAGTTTTCCTTCTTCCCATCTGGAACTTGTCTTCCAGCATCGCCCCTGAGCCATGTATAGTGCCATCCCCTCCTCCATCAAGACAGTAGAGTGTCTGTACTACACTTAGCCCCATGATACCCTTTGTCATTTGTCCTGGACAGAGGTTGGTATCTTGCACTTCCTTTGTTCAAAGTTGAACAGACTCACTGGCTTAAGAGCCACAAAAGCCTATCACACAATGTTGATTTGGGATTTTCATTTGTATGTTGTCCTAAGTTACCAACCTGTGCCTGCATTGAGCTGTAGTGAAGCCTCACCTGCCACCTCTCAGCTTTGAGAAAAAGATTGGGTAGTAATGTTTGCCTTTGGTTTCAAATCATTGTATCTCTAAAGTCTGGTGATTCCTAGTGCTTTGCTCCTAAATTTCAAAACACTAATTTCTGGAGTTATACTAACCTAAAGTCCAATAATCTGTAATCCTTGTTCTGGGGAGGCTGTGGCAGAAGGATCAAGAGTTCAAGACCAGCCCGAACTCATCATAAATCAAGTCAGACAAGTAATGTGGAAAGAGAAGCAATGGAAGAAAACACCTGGCTTCCAGATGAATGCAGTGTTGTCTGAAGGAAGAGGTTCCTGGTCCTCAGGAATAGGTCCTATGCAACAAAGCTGAGAAGTGGGCCTTCTACTTCTGCATTTTCCCTTGTAGTTTCTTTTCTTTGCCTTTGCTAGACATAACTCCTCAGCACCCAGCCTGCTAGTCACAGTGGAAGGTTTTGATTGTGATGGGCTCATTCACAATGGCCTGTTTTTAGTGACAGCTTTTGTTTGCTACACACCTCATTGGCTTGCTTGCCAACACCAGCTAGATGTGGGTCCTTTCATATCCAAACCAGAACACATTTGGGTATTCCTGTGACTTGATAGCGCATGTATTGTAAATGAACCTAACCTACCTTGTTTTCTCATGTTAAGAAATGTAAATCTTTGTGTTAGGGCAATCCATTTTGGAAATGTGTAAATGACTTTGGTTCTGTTTCATATCAGTTATCAACCATTTTGTCTAAATAAAATATTTGCTTTCTCAACTGTCTTGCAAAAAAAAGCCCATGCCCTTACTGATTTTTAAAAATCTGGTTTGATCCTAGTTTTATGAACTCCTTCCTCTTGAAATCAAAGACTAATAAGTGGTAGACACAAAGCAATGTTCAGAAATCTACCTTAAGAATTGCAGCATTTTGCCTAAAGCAGTGAACAGAGCTCAGGCTTTAGTCACGTGCAGAATGGCAGGAGGCAAAGTGATGCTCTTGTCAATGAGAGGCTCAAACATTTAAGTCTGTTTCATATTTTGAGATTGAATATAAAAGGCATGTTTCCCAGGTAGATTCCACCACCTTAAGAACAAAAATAAATAAAGCCTTAAAACCCATTGCTAGAGAGAAGCCATACAGATAGGTTTGGGGCTTTTCCACAAACACACACACACACACAGTCAGTGGCCCTTCCCCTCAGGGATGTCCATGCATAAACCTTAAATAATTTGCAAATATGGGGTATAACTGGGAGGAATATTGAGTTGTCCACAAGTACTAGCTCAGTGTACCTCCCCATAGCCAACCTCCAGTTCCAATATTGGTGAGACTGGGACCAAGTTGGTTGGCAAAGTGCTCCCACCAAACAGGAAAGGATTTGCCCTCAAATGAGCAAAGGAGACACAGGAGAGTCTTAGACCTTTTAATTTTTCTTACAGTGACAGCCAGATGGGCTCTGACCTCTATCGATACCACCTTGAGGTTAGCTCATTTTCTACTCTCCCCTGGTCCCTGCTGTCCCACCCTCAATGAGAGGAAACTACAGTTCTGAAGCAAAAGGCTTGGTGTTGAAGCAGTTCCCCCTGTGGGCCAGTGTGGGTAAGGAATGGAAGTGGACATTCCTTTCAGGACAGTTGGCCAAAGGGTAGGACACTGAGTGGTTCAGCATAGGAGGTAGGTTGCAGAGCGACAGGGCAAAAGGTACCTCCTGAAAGATGGGAATTGGGAGTGGGGAGCCAGTGTGAGGCTGCACTGGGGAAGAAAGGGGCTGCTGTGGGGCCACCAGAGCAGGTTGCGGGGGACCAGGACCCTCACCCCGAGGGCTGCTGTCCGGGACAGCATAGGCTCTGCTTTCAGGGATGTCTATTTCCCACAGAGGATCTGGATTCTGGACTTCAGTCTCCATCTTGGTGGCAGCAGGAGGAGGGCCCGTATTAATGGCTGTATTCATGCCATAGTGCCGTCGCTTGTTTATCCAGTACAACAGTGGGCTGTAGGTGAATGTGGCAGCTCTCATCACCTCCACCCACTGCTGGGCACGCTCTTCCCGCCGCAGGTTCTTCTTCCAGTGAAGAAAGAGAATGCAGCTGCCCGTGACCACAGAGCACAGCCCCAGGAAACCAAAGTACAGCAAGACCCACACTAAGGAAGAGGGGGAGAAAAAAAGGAGAGAGGCAGGCTGGCTGATGATGCTCTCGCTCAAGAGGGGAGCTGTTCCTGATTTGTCTCCTTGAACCATTCATTAATCAACTCCAATTAATTCTTCTCATAACTCCTTCCCTCCCTCCTCCTAGGTTTATGCTATCATTCTCTTATTCCGAGACAGGGAATTCTGAGGAGCTTAAAGATGGCAAGGATTACTAGATCTAGAGGTGGCATGGTCTGGCCAGGTTGTCAGGCTCTGGGTCCTAGCCCAGGAACCCATCCAACCCACTGGACTAAGAAGTCTCATTAAGGGCAAGACCATTAAGGAAATAAGAGTTCTGCATTGACTGGGGCACCCATGTAACCCCTTTGGCTGGGCAGAGAACGGTCTCTGCCTTCAAGGAATCCTTAGTTTTCTAGAAAAGACTGCTTCCTGTAAGCGCTCCATTCATTCAAAGTCTTGTTCCTCCTCACACCTAAGGATACAAAGTGAAGGGCAGGATTCGAGGTAGACTTACTGCCAGGGAGGCTCAGGTCCTGTTGGGAATCCATAAGGAGGTGCATTGGTAGCCAACCTATGCTCTGGGGCAAGGGGATTCATCCACTGATGTGCCCCTCAGTGGGAACCCTCAGAAGGCTCAGGACTTTATTGTTGCCTAAGGGAGAGGTCACCAAGTTCTGAGCACTGAGCATTCCAGGGGCAGTGCTTATGAAGTAGTCCTGAGAT
The DNA here is from genome assembly GCF_023159225.1 of Perognathus longimembris pacificus. Classification (NCBI taxonomy): domain Eukaryota; kingdom Metazoa; phylum Chordata; class Mammalia; order Rodentia; family Heteromyidae; genus Perognathus; species Perognathus longimembris. The sequence goes on along the minus strand of NC_063167.1, from coordinate 30,956,532 downwards.
AATGCAACAAAGGGATTCTGTCCACTGATATCTCATGAACCTAGTATGTCTCTTATGGCTTTTATCCAGTCCACCCCTCTAGTGAAACCATAGAGCAGCCCCCAGACCTCACACTCAGTCTTACCCATGTTGGTCACTAGGAAACCATGGCCATATACCTTCTGCAGTGGGGGGCAGGGCAGAGGGCAGAGAAGCACAGTGTTCTCAGGAGAAAACCTTCTCAAGAGAATACCTGCTCAGGTGGCCAATGATCCCCTCTTTGGCTCCCACAATCTCTCTTCTGTTTCATTTTTTTCCTTCCTTCCAATAAATACTGGCAAGGGTTTCCTGGACATCAAGCCCTGTAGGATTTCCCCTTTATTGGTCCTGTATCTCTATACTTCCCTTTCCAGTCTTCATACTCCTTTCCCTTCTTGTCATGTTAGACTCCCCAACAGACTTATTCACCTCTCTGGGGTCTTGCTCCAGCTGTTTTTTCACCCAAGAGTGGCTCTCACCTGCTTATCCTTGCAGGTTGGGCTCAATGCCTGTTCAGTGGCCAATAATGTTTCCTTTGTCTTCCCAGAAGCACATTATCTCTGATTGAAAAGATTGGGATAGTTGTGGAATCCAACTGACAGGGAGGGGTCAGGGGAGGCAGATCTTCCTATTCAACCAATCCCTTAGGACTCAAGTCAGAGACTTGCTTAACATCTCCCATGAAGCTTGATCCATTTATGGAGCAGCTCAGAAAGTCCTTTATTTAAAAGCCTGTCAGCTTCCAGTAGCAAGCACCACTGGACCTAGCTTGGTGTTTCAACACCATTTAATTCCTTCCCTGCTAATTCCCCAATGAGGGACTTGAGGCGCTATTTACACTGTTCTCCCCAGGTTCTACTTACCCTTGGCTCTCCTCCATCATTGGCCCCTGCTTACTAGTTTGCTGGTTTAACCTTATTTCCCCTCGTAAGTGTTGGCAGGCTCCAAGGCTCAGTCTTGGGCTCTATCTACATTCAGTCCTCAATGATTTGTAATGCACTCATGGGATAACTATCATAGATAGACAGCTTGCAACTTTATGTCTCCAGCCTAGGACAAAACTTTAGACTCATACTGAACAGCCTAGGTGGCATCTCTCCTTCCCAGTCAAATATGTCTCAAACCGAACTCCTGATCTTTCATCCTCCTACCAGTACCCTTCTTCCTTTCTGCAAACAGAAACTCTTGTTTCTAGTTATTCAGACCCACCCTGTAAGTCATCCTTGACTCCTTTCATTCTATCACATCTGTCTGTGCAAAATCTTTAGCCTTTCTTTCAAAATATACCCCAAATCTGACCATTTTTCCCTCCCATCATTTTAGTCCAAGTACTTCTCTCAGTTAAATCACTGGTTTTCCTGGAGGGTAAACAATCATCCTGTTTGGTCAGGAATAAAAGGGTGTCCAGAACATGACAATTTGAACACTAAAACCAAAAGTATCCTGAGTCAAACAGTAAGACATCCTTGTGAGCATTTCAATCACCACATATCCTAACTTCCACCAGCAGCCAGAATTTTTTTTTGGGGGGGGGCAATACTGGAGTTTGAACCCAAAGCCTCACACTTGCTCAGCTTACTTGCTTAGCTGACACTCTACCACTTGAGCTACTCCTCTAGCCTAGTTCTTTAAAAGTTATTTGGGAGATGGGGTCTCACAGGCTTTTCTGCCTAGATTGGCTTCAAATCAGAATATTTCAGATCTCAGCTTCTTGAGTGGTTAGTATTATATAGGCATCAGCCACCAGCACCTGGCTCCGAATTATCCTTTTTAAAGAATAGAACATGGGGCTGGGGATGTGGCCTAGTGGCAAGAGTGCTTGCCTCATATACATGAGGCCCTGGGTTCGATTCCCCAGCACCACATATACAGAAAATGGCCAGAAGTGGCGCTGTGGCTCAAGTGGCAGAGTGCTAGCCTTGAGCAAAAAGAAGCTAGGGACAGTGCTCAGGCCCTGAGTCCAAGGCCCAGGACTGGCCAAAAAAAAAAAAAGAATAGAACATGTCAGTCCTCTTCTCAAAATCTACAGTGACTTCATATTAAAAATCACAGTCCTTAAGGCAGGTAAAGCCTTTAACACTCTAACACCCCTGATGCCTTCTTAGTCTCATTTTGGCTGCTGTTTCTCTCACTTCCTAAGATACAATAGCCTCCTTGCTGTTCCCAAAGTAGTCCACTGTATTGGACCTTTGTACTTGGTATTCTTCCTACCTGGAAAAAAAAATGAATAATTCCCTTCCTTCCTTTCCTTCAGGTCACTGCTTGAGTGTCTCCTGATCTCTATTTCTATGTTTTTCTGCATAGCAATATATGTTCATTTGTTACCTCTCTCCACTAGAATGGAAGCTACATGAATTGACGTAAACAAGGATCTGAGAATTTCAGATAGTGACAACTCCTATGATGAGTAAAATAAAAGGACAAAATAAGATTTTTAAAAACAGACCATAAAAGGAAGGAGAGATTCATTGTAAAAGAGTAAGAGAGATTCGTTTATGTTTGAGGTATTGACACATGAGCTGAACCCTAGGTGAAAGAGGCCGCCATGTGCTGACTGAGCAAGAAAAAGAGCAACTGTGAAAGTCCTAACCAGCACACTAGCCATTGGTAATCTCCCACCACATGGCCCCTGTGTGAGAGCAGGTGGCATTGAGTAGAGCTGAAGGCCCTGTCCCTGCCACAGGCCAGGTTCCTATGGAGTAAGACACAAGCAGACCAAGAACTCCATGCAAAAGACAATCTAGTATTCACTGGACACTATGTTGAAAGTGAACTTTATCACTTGCGGGTGACAGTGGGAGGGGAAAACTGGGAGAGAACAAGGGAAGTGGTGACACTGTCCCAAAAGAAATGTACTCTTGGGGCTGTGAATCTGGCCTAGTGGTAAAATGCTTGCCTTGCATAGATGAAGGCCTGGGTTCTATTCCTCAGCACCACACATATAGAAAAAAAGCTGGAAGTGGCACTGTGGCTCAAGTGGTAGAGTGCTAGCCTTGAGCAAAATGAAGCCAGGGACAGTGCTCAGGCCCTGAGTTCAAGCCCCAGGACTGGCAAATATGTGTGTGTATATAAATATATATATTTATATATAAGTAAATAAATAAATGTATATATATTTATGCTCTTTTCCTGACTCATGTAGCTGTAACCCCTGTGAACATCACCTTTGTAGTAACTGTTTAGAAACAAAACAAAACAAAATGTAAAGGCAATCTATCGCCTGCCCTCACCGAGGGGTCCTTCATGCTGGGAGCAGGGGCACCCCAGAGCTTGCCACCCCTGGGTCAGGTGAGGGAGCTGGTGACACAGGGTTGGGAAAGGGAGAGACTGAGGCTCACAGGCTCGTTCCTCCTGAAGTGTTACCCCTTGGGCTCTGCAGGCAGTAGGGTGGGTAGTTTGTTCCGGCCGGAACCCCGGTGGGATGCCGCGGAGGGCCCACGAGGCTTGGGGGGCGGCTGGCATCTTGGTGCCCGGTGGCCTCGACTCCCCCCGCCCCCACCCGCCCCGGCCTGGTGAACCGAGGGCGATGCCTGCCTCGTTTGACCGGAAGCCCGTGTGGGGGTCGGCGGGGAGCGACCTCGGTGGGAAGGCGGCAGCTGCGAGGAGGGGACCGGGTGTGGCCGCGGAAGGACGGCCGGCTGACGGCAAGGGCTACGGTAATGCGGATGGGAAGGAGCTCGGTGACGACCGCCCAGTCTCAGCGGGCTTTCTAGGGGCGCCCGGGCGCGCAAAGACTGCCGGTCCCGAGAGGGAGGGCGGGGGATAAAACCCGGCAGGCTCGCGGGAGGAGGCGGGCGGCGGGACGCCGGGGACGGCGGGAGCGCTCGGGCCGGGCCGCGGCAGCCGGGCCCCCTCCCCTCCCCTCCCCTCCCCTCCCCTCCCCACTCGGGCTCCCGCCCGCCCACAGCCCGGAACTTTGGGCGTGCGGAACTTCGGTGGCGGAGCGCGGGCGCTGAGGACCCGGAGGGACATGGAGAGAGCGCGCGGGACGGGGGCCGAGGCCCTGGCGCCGGTGGAGGACGAGGAGGAGGAGGAGGCGGCGGAGCCCATGGCCGCTGTGCTGTCCGCGGCGGGTACCGCAGGCCCCGCGGTCCTGCAGGTGGCCGGCCTCTACCGGGGTCTGTGCGCGGTGCGCAGCCGCCCGCTGGGACTCGGGTTTGTGTCGCCCGCGCAGCTGCGCGTGTTCCCCGTGCGCCGCGAGGCCCGCGGGCCCTCCGGGAGCGCGGACGGCAGAGGGGAGGGGTCCGAGCTGGAGGCCAACCCCTTCTACGACCGCTACCGGGACAAGATCCAGCAGCTGCGCAGGTGCGGCCCGCCCGGCTGGCGCGGTGGGGGCGGGGGGGAGAGGGGAAGGGGGCCTAGCCCGCACCTTCGTGGGGGGGAGGCCTGGCCCAGACCCTCCTAAGGGGAGGGGGTCACCGGTGGGGACCGCCCCCTGGCCCGGAACCTTCTAAGGAGGACACCCGTGTGGACTGGGCTAAGGTCCCAGGTGCTGCCTGCCCCACTGTACTGACAGTGTAGAGAGACCCCGGGAGTCCAGTCACTTGCCTGAGAGCCCACAGCTAGTCCCCTTCCACAGTTGCCTTTGTGCTGTAGTTCTAAGAAGACAGAGGTGGGCCCTTGGGAGGCAGCCCCACACCACCTGATCCAGGATAGAAATGGGGAAATGGAGGCTTCCAGAGAAGGGAGTTGACTTGCTTCAGGGTCACATTCAAGAGCATCTGAGTAAGAGTGAATGAAGACTTGTCAAGGACAGTTGCCTCTGAAAGGTTTGGATCTACCAGAGAAGTCAGTTGGAGACCTGGTCCAGAGCTCGGGGTCCCCACACTCCTAGCTTAGGACCCTGACTGCAAGGAAAGAAGATCAGAAGATCATAGACCCAACCCTTTTATTAAGCTAAGGAAAGGGAGGACCTGAGAGAGGAGGACACTTGCCAGAGGTCTCACACACAAACTGGTTGGAATTTGTTAGATTGAAACAGGGGGTCCTAATTTTAACTGTGTGCATTCTGTTTCATCTCTAGTTTGCTTTTGTTTTTTGCCAGTCCTGGGGCTTGGACTCAGGGTCTGAGCACTGTCCCTAGCTTCTTTTTGCCCAAGGCTAGCACTCTACCACTTGAGCCACAGCGCCACTTCCAACTTTTTGTGTATGTATGGTGCTGAGAATTGAACCCAGGGCTTCATGTATACGAGGCAAGCACTCTACCACTAGGCCATATTCCCAGCCCTCTCATCTCTAGTTTTACTGCTGTAACTTATTCTCTCATTTTCACCTGGATTACTGCTGAAGTGCTGACAGATATAAAGGTTGAGAAGGGGCCTGGGGTGAATATGGGAAAATAAGGCTTGTCTTATGAAAGGAAACCGAAACGTGAGGGCTGTAAATTCTTTGCAAGCTGTCCATGTCTGATTTCCATTGCTATAATTTACTTCTTCATCTTCACCAGGACCACTACCTCTTTGTCTAGCTAGTGTCCCCCCTCCACGTTCATTCTTGGACCTTTTCACCCCAGCTCATCTCACTGAAGCTGTCGTGATCTTTCCCATCATGCAGAGCTGTGATGCAATAAATTAATGAGTACCTTAAAAATATTTCCAGTTCCTTTTCCTGCAAATATTTTCAATTTTATGGCTGAGTAATAAATAGTCCACTGTGTATGTATGCCACATTTTCTTTATCCATTCATCTGTTGATAAATGCCTCATCTGGTTCATAGTTTGGCTGTTGTGAATAATGCTATTAGAAACATGGCAATGTAGGCATCTATTGTTTGTAGAGGTAGAATGAATGACTACTTCTGACTTTCCAACATAGGTATTCTTAAGTATTTTTCATTTTTCAAACCTTCACTTGACTTAAATTTCTCTCCACCCTTTTCTCTTTGATCCTTTTCACACACAAGCGTCTCCAAGGTATTTCCTTCACTACTCTGAATGCCTACCAACTCCTGTTCTTTCTTACTCAAGTACAAATAATGGTTTTGCACTCCTTCCCTACAAGATAATTATCACCAACTTTGATTTGTGCTACTGTCTTCTGGAGAGCATTTCAAAGTACTCCATTGACTTCTAGATACATCCAAACTTCTCTGGTGTTCCACATAAGACTCTCACACTTCATTCTCTGCCAGTCATGTAGCCTTATCTGTTATCAAAGCTTATTTACATTTTGAGTAGCACACACACAGAGAGAAAACCAGAAGAGAGGGGTTAAATGTTCAAGTAAAGGAAGTAGCCACAACAAGGTACAAAGATATGAAGTCACCTCAGCCTTTTGAAGATGTTGGGGCAAGTGTTTATCATAGTACTTGTAGCATTCTCATGTACATGTCTGTCTTTCCCACTAGATAGTGTCTTTAAGTAGATCCTCTGTCTTCTTTCTTTTTCTTTTCTTTTTTTTTTTTTTTTTTTGCCAGTCCTGGGCTTGGACTCAGGGCCTGAGCATTGCCCCTGGATTGTTTTTGCTCAAGGCCAGCACTCTGCCAGTTGAGCCACAGCACCACTTCTGGCATTTTCTATATATGTGGTGCTGGGGAATCAAACCCAGGGCTTCATGTATACAAGGCAAGCACTCTTGCCACTAGGCCATATTCCCAGCCTTATTTATTTCTTTATCTCCGGAGCTGAACAGAGCTCTCCTGGTCTCTCAGTATACTCATCAAATGTATCTGTGACCATCAGCTGGGCTGATCCAGTCTTTCCAGAGGAAAGAAAGATAATCGGCCCATCTACATAGCAGTGAGAGGATTGGCATTTGCTGTCACCTCCAAAAGTGTTTTATGAAACAGGGCCCCCTCCGTAGTGCCTTGATTAAGAAACAAAGGGGGCTGGGGATATGGCCTAGTGGCAAGAGTGCCTGCCTCGGATACACGAGGCCCTAGGTTCGATTCCCCAGCACCACATATACAGAAAACGGCCAGAAGCGGCGCTGTGGCTCAAGTGGCAGAGTGCTAGCCTTGAGCAGGAAGAAGCCAGGGACAGTGCTCAGGCCCTGAGTCCAAGGCCCAGGACTGGCCAAAAAAAAAAAAAAAAAAAAAAAAGAAACAAAGGGTTGGGCTGGGGATATGGCCTAGTGGCAAGAGCGCTTGCCTCATATACATGAAGCCCTCGGTTCGATTCCCCAGCACCACATATACAGAAAATGGCCAGAAGTGGCGCTGCGGCTCAAGTGGCAGAGTGGTAGCCTTGAGCAAAAAGAAGCCAGGGACAGTGCTCAGGCCCTGAGTCCAAGGCCCAGGACTGGCAAAAAAAAAAGAAACAAAGGGTAAACAAGATGTCCCTGGATTGTACAGACTTCACCATGACGCTGAGGTGTCATAGCCAAGGAGTTAGAATTCTTACATGATAAATTTTCCAAAACATACAAAACCAAATACCAGTGGTCACCTACAGGTCTGAAAAAAGAAATCTTTAACAAGGACAGCAGGTCTTCAAGGACCTTGTCTTCAAGCCTGAAGCCCTGCCCCATTAAAACATGAAAGAGGAATTCTAATGTTCCCTCTACTGTTTTTTGCTTTTTTTTTTTTGGAGGATGGATCAAGCAAAACTGGCTGTTTGAAGCCTATAAATTACCAGGAATCCAAATAAAACTGAACTGGATATAGCTTGACAGCTACCTAAGGAGATGACCCAACAGGATGACTTAAAGCACCAGCACCCTTCCAATATTGAGGCTTCTAGGGACGTTGGGCCAAGTCCTTTGTCGCCCTAAGGGATAGCCTACAATGGGAAAACATCATAGTCATACTGACAACAGTTTACTAATAGTCTTTGTTTCCGGCCCTCGATTTTCCAGCCTACTCCCAATCCTTATTAACTGAAGGCAGGTCCTTCAGCCTCTCTGAATGCCTATGTCTTTCTCTTTGGAGGTATTACACGATGATTTATTATCTCAGAATCCAAAAATGGCCCAGGTGGTTTACTCTTTGATTTTCCTTTGGTTAGGTCTGATCCAGCTGCTTTTGAGTCCCGCCTGGAGAAGCGCATCGAGTTTCAGAAGCAGCCTGTGGGCCACTCCAGGCAAGGTGATTTTATCAAGTCTGTGGAGCAGAAGGTAAGGGCTGTCCCATTTTATGTTATTTGTTCATGAGAACTCCCAACTTCCCCCATCTCTTAATCCCTGAAGATTTCTTGATGGGCCAACTGGATGAACAAAGCATCTGCACTCAGTCTCCATCCATAAAGGTGACCTGCCCTTTAAGGGCAAACTTCTAGGCTCATGGTGGAGACACAGAGAGATAAAAGAGTCACCTGATCGTGAAGGGTGCAGTCTACTCAAGGCACCATGACATTGGGCTATTGGGATCAGAGAAGATTTCTCAAGGGAACTAGAACTTGACTAAGGCTGAAAAAAGTCTGGTGGGGGTTAAAGTAGACAAGAGAAAGTACGAATTTGGTATAGAGCAGGGCTCATGAAACTTCCTGTAAATGATCAGACAGTAACCGTGCAATCACGCAGCGTCATTATAGTGTGAAAGCAGGCACAGACAGACATTAAGTACCTGAATGAGTATGGTTGTGTGCCAATAAAACTGTATTTACAAAAAGTTGGCAGAATGGATTTAATTTTCTGACTACCAACCCTAACAACTAGAGCACAACAAGACCTCTGCTACCTAGAATGTTCCTAGCTTGTAAGACAGGGGGTGAAGAAAGAAGTATTAAGGCTAAAGAAGTACATCAGACATTAACCTCCAAGCTGAGGCAATTGGACATAAGGAGTGGAAGTAGGATCACTTCATTGCTAAGAGAGTTGGGCTCTGGAGCCAAATGCCAGGGACTGAATCTTAGCTGAGTGACTCTGAGGGAATTACATGACTTTTCCATCCCTCCGATTGCCTGTCTGAAACAGGAATAACAACACTATATACTTCCTGGAGTTGTGCTGAGGAATGACAGTGAAAATGTCATGCAAAACTCTAGCACAATCCTGAACATATAATCAATAGTATTTGTTATTATTATCTTTTAACAAGAATCAAAGCTGGAGAAATGTATGCAGGAAGATGTGTATAGGAAGATTAATGTGGTATTTTTCAAACATTTCTTTGTCAGTCATGAAGCGTGGACTTGGGGCCTAGGCGCTGTCCCTAAGCTTTTTTTGCTTAAGGCTAGCACTCTACCACTTTGACCCACAGCTCCACTTCCAGTTTTCTGTTGATTAGTTGGAGATAAGAGTTTTGTGGACTTTCCTGCCTGGGCTGGCTTTGAACTGCAGTCTTCAGATCTCAGCCTCCTGACTAGTTAGGATTACAGGTCTTAGCCACCATTGCCTGGCTTTTTTCAAACTTTTTGACCATTACCCACAATAAGAAATGTATTTTACATGCTCACTTCAGCAGCACATATACTAAAATTGGAACGATACAGAGAAGATTAGCATGGCCCCTGCGTAAGGATAACACGCGAATTCGTGAAGCGTTCTATATTAAAAAAAAAATGTATTTTACATTGCAACTTAATACTGTATACATTTATCCTGTTCCCTAACTCTGTGTTATATATTGGTTATATAACAAACAAATTTTACTTACAAAACCATGTTTTACTTCAGTTTTACTTACAAAACCACATTGTATGCCATTCTTGTTTTTTATCTTTTCAAAAACTCTGAAACTCTACTAAATTGGTTATACCACCTACGATTTGAAAAATATTCTGGAGTGATACACAGAACAAATTGGAGAGGTTGGCAATAGGGAGAACATACAGTAATTTAGATGTGCAGTGGTTTCTACTGCCACCACTCTAAAAGAAGGTGGGAAATTGGGATTCTACATTTTGTTCTAAAGTCAAATTGGTAATATTTATTTGCTGGGGTTTTCTTTTATTTTTTTGCATTAGAAGATAGCCTAAAAAGAGAATCTATGCAAGGGAGTCATATATTTCAGGGTGTCCATTCCAGGCCAGCCAGACATAAGAAAATTCATGAGACCCCATCTGATTCAATGGCTGAACACAGTGGTGCGTGCCCTCTTACACCCAGAAACACCAAGGAGCGTGAGTAGGCTTGCAGCCCAGACATAAAGGAGACCACCCCCCCCACAACAAAAATAATCATTGTATCTGGGTGCTGGTGGCTCACATCTATAATCCTAGCTACACAGAAGGCTGAGATTTGAGGATTGCAGTCCAAAGCCAGCCCAGGTAGAAAGGCTTATGAGACTCTTATCTCTAATTAACCACCAGAAAACTGGAAGTGGCCGTGTGGCTCAACGTGGTAGAATGCTAGCCTTGAGCAAAAAAGCTCAGGGACAGTGTCTAGGCTTTGGGTTCAAGCCCCCTCACACACACACAAAAAATCATTGTAAAAAGAGACTGGAGGTCTGACTCAAGTGGTAGAGTACCTACTTTACTAGGCTTGCTAATGCAAAACCCTCAATTCAATCCCCAGTACTGGGGAGAGAGGAAGATAGAAGGAAGGGATGGAGGGATGAAGGAGGAAAGGAGGGAACCTAATCAGTCTTAGTAGTTAGTGGAGTTAATTAAACAAGATTAATAGATAGTGGACTAAGCCTGATGTGATGGCACACACTTGGAATTCCAGCACTCAGGACACCAAAGCAAGAGAATTGCTACTTCCAGCTCCTCCTGGGCTACGTAGCCTTCTGTGTAAAGAAAGAAAAATAGTCAATGGCCTAATCATTACAAAGTTGAAGAGCAAATTTATGACAAATGTAGTTTATAGCTTCAAACATTTTCTAGACAAATGTTCAACCATTTGAGACAACCTTTAGCCCTTTGCTTTAGTTATTATTTGAAGAGGGTCTCACTGTCAACCTAGGAAGAAGACCTTGGACTATAATCTTCCTACTTACGGCTTACTGCATAGCTGGGATTACAGATGTGAACAGCTATGCAGGCTTGTTTGATGAGATGGGATCTCAGTAACTTTTCCCCCCCCTAAACTAGCCCCAAACTATAATCTTTCCAAGATTTTACATAGAAAATTTCTTTCAGGTTTAGAATCATACATGGAAACAATTTCTTCTCAAAGGCATAGTCTTGAACTTAGAAAATAAGTGGCAGACTTTATTTATTTATTTTTTATTTTTTTATTTTTTTGGCCAGTCCTGGGCCTTGGACTCAGGGCCTGAGCACTGTCCCTGGCTTCTTCCCGCTCAAGGCTAGCACTCTGCCACTTGAGCCACAGCGCCGCTTCTGGCCGTTTTCTGTATATGTGGTGCTGGGGAATCGAACCTAGGGCCTCGTGTATACAAGGCAGGCACTCTTGCCACTAGGCTATATCCCCAGCCCCAGTGGCAGACTTTATTAACTATCAAAAACAACTCAAAATAGGACTTCTAGGCCATGGCTTCTATTAGAGAACATAAGCTAGGAAAGAAAATAATCACTTTGGGCTGGGAATGTGACTTTGTGGTAGAGTGCTTGCCTAGCATGCAGGAAGCTCTGTGTTCTATTCCTTAGCACCATATAAATGGAAAAAGCTGGAAGTGGCGCTGTGGCTCTAATGGTAGACTGCTAGCCTTGAGCAAAAGAAGCTCAAGAATAGTGCCCAGGCCCTGGATACAAGCTCCAGGATTGAAAAAAAAAAAAAATCACTTTCTTCGCTGTTTTTTTTTGACCAGTCCTGGGGCTTGGACTCAGGGCCTGAGCACTGTCTCTGGCTGTTAGCTCTCTACCTCTTGAGCCACAGCACCACTTCCGGCTTTTTCTGTTTATGTGGTGCTGAGGAATCAAACTCAGGGCTTCCTGCATGCTAGGCAAGCACTCAACCGTTAAGCCACATTCCCAGCTCCTCACCTTTTTTTTTTTTTTTTTTGAGAAGCAGTCTAGGAGTCAGAAGGGACTGAGTACTCAAAAAGACTCTAATATAATAAAAACTGAAGTCAGAAGTGCTGTGAGATAAAGCAGTCGTAGAACACGTATCTTTCCCTTTCCCACTTCTTCCATAGCTCAGTGAGGAATAAGTCAAAGAGCCACTCACAAGAAACCCAAGCAAATTAAATTTTTGGAAGGAATACTTCCTGTTGCTTATCCTAGCAGATGGTGGTTACTAACAAATCTCCCTCATCTCTGCATCTCATAATTTTTATTTTATTTTTTTGTCAGTTGTGGAGTTTGAACTTGTGGCCTGGGAGCTGTCCCTGAGCTCTTTTGCCCAAGGCTAGTGCTCTACCACAGTGCCACTTCTGGTTTTCTGGTGGTTAGTTGAAGGTAAGAATCTATTTTCTGCCCGGACTAGCTTTGAACCACAATCCTTGGATTTCAGCCTCCTGAGTAGCTAGGATTACAGGCGTGAGCCACCAGTGCCCACTACATCTCATAATCTTAGAGAACAGTTTTATTCAGTAAACAGTAAGTTTTAGAACAGTGTGCACACTTGTTATAAAGAAGTGAGTTCTACAGAATTACCTAATGAAACAGGAGCACTTCAGCTGGCTTGATTGTCTTTTTCCTATGAGTAAAGTGTGGATTAATTCCCTGTCTCACCATGTATTTCAGACACATGCCTTGGGGAAACAGTCTTTGAGCAAAGGATTCACTAAGGACAAGGTAAGTCTTAATTAAATCTAGAAATCCAAATCTGAGGTTATATGGAATATCTATAAGACAAGGCTGCAAATTTTGAATGCATTTACTTTGATTCAATTATTTTATGATTTATTTGTTTATTTTATTTTATTTTTTGCCAGTCATGGGCCTTGGACTCAGGGCCTGAGCACTGTCCCTGGCTTCTTTTTGCTCAAGGCTAGCACTCTGCCACTTTCTATATATATGGTGCTAAGGAATCGAACCCAGGGCTTCATGTATATGAGGCAAGCACTCTTGCCACTAGGCCATATTCCCAGCCCGGATTCGATGATTTTTTTAAGAGGTGATTTTCCAACTGTAGAGATGAGAAATATTTCTGAGTATCTTTACTTAGCATGAACTCTAGCTTAAGTGTAAATCGTGCAGGTCCTGGAAGAAGTCTGTAAGAAATGTGTGGCGCTTGTCCTTTCTCTAGGCATTAGTTATTTTGTTGTTGAGTTTGGCGTGGGGGAGAGATTTTTTTTTTCAATAATAGGGATTGAATATAGGCCTGACTTTTGCTAGACAGGTGCTCTGCCACCTAATCCAGGCTTCTAGCCATGTTCCTGTTTGTGATTTCCAGGGTCCCTGGGGATGACAGGTATATACCACCAAGCCCAGCCTTAGTTGAGATAGTCTTGTAAATTTTTTATACCTGGGCTGATCTCAAACTGGAGTCCCTCATCTCCACTTCCCAAGTAGTTAGGATATAGGCTTGAGCCACTGCACCTGGCTAGGAAGTAGTTTTAAAAATAAAAAAATGCTGAATGACTACTGGTGGTTCACACCTGGTTGAGATCTAAGGATCCACGCCAACTCAAGCAGACAAACCTATGAGGCTTTTATCTTCAGTTAACTAGCAAAAAAAAAAAAAAAAGTGGAGCTATGGTTCAGGTGGTAGAGCATCAGTCTTGAACAAAAGAGCTAAGCCAGAATGTGAGGCCCTGAGTTCAAGCCCCCTCCCCCCCGGTAGCGGCACACACACACACACGTATTTAGTTTGTCACTTAATTGGCAAATAGCCTCCTCTGTAGAATTCCAGTGAAATTAAAAATAACATCCAGGATTTCTCCTTTTACATTGAAAAGTGCCACATGACTCGATGGTGATGGAGAAGCTTTTGGGGAGTACACACTGTTCAGGAATAGAAATGAAAAAGCCATTGTAGACTCGGGGACCCACTTTGTGCATGCAAGGGTTTCTTATGCTATTCTGTACTTACTGCAGATCTACTTCACTGTGAAAAACTAGGGTTATTGTTGTTTTAAATTGTAGGTTTTAATTGCTTTTTATTTTCTCTTTCAAGACTCTCAATTCAATCTTTAACATTGAGATGGTGAAAGACAAAACTGGAGAAGAAATCAAACAGGTAATGAATGAGAATGAGGTGGCATACTCCATGAAAAATTGTGCTCTGTGAACCAAATCTGAGAGCAGTAAGGGGCATACATTAGTCACCTTTTTCTAACCAAAACAAAAAGTAATTGTAAGCAACAAAAGTGATGAATTACATGAACAACAGTGGATGAGAAAACTTGTCTTTCTTGCCTTACTCTTATATGCCTAGTCAGTTTGTATTCCTCCTTTATTTTTCATTTCTGTTGCCCATGTCTTATTTAAAATTTCAGACATGGTGATACATGTCTGTAATCTCATCATTGAGAAGGCAAGATAGAAAGATGGGGAGTTCAAGGTCAACTGCCACAATCAGTATGAAGGATTCCCTCCCAGAATTTGGTTTTCTTGGGTCTCCTTTGCTTATCCCTCTGACCCGAGGAGGTAAGAAATGGAAAGATACGTTAGAGACCCTATCTTTTTTTTTTTTTTTTTTAAGGATAAACATGATGGATAGATTGGGGGGTGGGGGGGAGAGGAAGAAAGGGAAAGTGAAGGAAGGAAATACTTTTCCAAATAGATTTTCCTGCTTCCATTTATCTCACTCTACTTCATGTCCTTACCAACTGAGTCCTCTTAAGTTTCTACCTATTATGGAGACACATACTGTATTGGTTAAAATACCTATGATACAATCAAGCTGCCAGTTTGAATCCCTCGCTCTGCCATTTTTCCAAGCTATTTGATTTGAACAAGTTAGCTAACTTCTCAAAGCATTCATTTACTACTGTAAAATGGAGATACTTACGCTACTTACTTCATTCATAGAGTTATTTGAGAATTAAATGAGTTTAACATTTGTAGAACACTCAGAAAAAAATGCCTAGCACAGAGTAAATGCTATCATTGTTTTTAAATAAATCAATGAATAAAAACAAATACTGTTGGCCAGACTGTACTTGGTGGCTTTTGCCTATAATCCTAGCTACTCAGGAGGCTGAGATAAGAGGATCAAAGTTCAAAGCCAGCCCAGACAGGAAAGTCCATGAGACTCTTATCTCCAATTGACCACCAGAAAACTGGAAGTATGGCTCAAAGTGGTATACGACTAGCCTTGAGCACAAAAGGTCAAGGACAGCACACAGGCCCTGAGTTCAAGCCCTAGGACCACAAGAAAGGAAGGGAGGAATGGAGGGAAGGAGAGAGGGAGAGGGAGAGGGAGAGAAAGTGCTCAGGCAGGAAAGTCCATGAGACTTTATCTCCAACTAACCACCAAAACATAGAAGTGGAGCTGTGGCTTAAGTCATAGAGCACTCCTTGAGCATAAAAAGCTAAGGGATATCATCTAGGTCCTGAGTTCAAGCCCCAGGACCAACACACACACACACACACACACACACACACACACACACACACATTATAATAGCAGTATAAAATGTGAGTACAATATGCAGTTGATATGTTAAGGAATTAAAAGAAGGTAAGACATAAAATTTCACACATGATATCCATATATATTATAAAAGGAAAATTATATTCCTAAGATATATTAGAAACTTAAAACAAGAAAACAGCAATGACTATAGTAGTATAAACACTTGTTTCCTTTTTCTGATTTTCTAATTTTGTAATTGTATAAATCTTTTTTTTTTTTTTTTTTTTTTTTGGCCAGTCCTGGGCCTTGGACTCAGGGCCTGAGCACCTTCCCTGGCTTCTTCACGCTCAAGGCTAGCTAGCACTCTGCCACCTGAGCCACAGCGCCCCTTCTGGCCGTTTTCCATATATGTGGTGCTGGGGAATTGAACCGAGAGCTTCATGTGTAGGAGGCAAGCACTCTTGCCACTAGGCCATATTCCCAGCCTGTAATTGTATAAATCTTTATTTCCTACTTTTTGGTATTTCAAAGTCAACTATGCCCTTCTTGTTCTTTGATATCTGGCAGAGCTAGAACTCCTGACTATATATACCACAATCAGACCTAGCAGCATTTATCTCTTCTTCATAGGGTGGAATTATTACGTGACAACAATAGCTAATAAAAGCTTACATTGTTTTGAGTGCTTCCTCTGTGCCAAACACAGAGCTATGTTAGCTCAGTCTTCACAACAATCCTGTTAGATTGATGTTATTGCTAATTTATTGCTGTTATTTAGGACTTTATAGTGATTTGCCAAAAATAGCTTAGCTGGTAAATGCAGAGCTAGAGTTTACATCCAGGTCCACCTAACTATACCATCTATTTTGAATAACTAAGAAGGCCACACTTGACTGGAGAGATGTAAGTTTGGGAGGGAGAAAGAAGATAGGTAAAAAAAGAGGCTGTCTGTCACATACAAATTCGTCTCTAAAGGAAAAATTTCAAAGATCACAGAATCAATTTTTATGACAGAACGTGTTATTGAATGAGTTGCAATTTAATCGTTTTAAGAGTAGATGATATTAAGTCTCTTGTAATCATATACTGATTATAAAAGCATTACATTTCGGCTGGGAATGTAGCTTAGTGGTAGAGTGCTTGCCTAGCATGCATGAAGCCCTGGGTTGGATTCCTCAGTACCACATAAGCAGGAAAAGCTGGAAGTGGTACTGTGGCTCAAGTGGCAGAGTGCTAGCCTTGAGCAAAAGAAAAAAAAAGCATTACATTAGTTGGTTTTTTTTCCCTCCCTGTTGGCAAACAGCATAATACTCTGAGCAATGGAAGCTGTCACAATTTCTTGCACAGGTTGAAAAGATTACCTAGATGTCACTTATACTCTTCTGTTTTTTGTCTTTTAAACAGATTTGGCAGCAGTATTTTGCAGCAAAAGATACGGTTTATGCAGTTATTCCTGTAAGTAGTTGGAGGGAAATGAAAGTGGTACAGCATGAAGGTCAGTGTTCTAACCTTCAAAGGCAGTTGCCTTTACTTTTTTTATGTTTATGGCCTCTTGAGAACTTAACATTTTACAGCCCTGAGGTTTTTTATTACACCCTAAGCACCAAAGATTGGAAGCTGTGTATGGTATATTTATGGTTTCTGTTTTCCCTGTTTCTGGTTTAGAAGTGTCTCTGATTCAAGTCTCTGACTAGGGAGCATGGTATAAGTTCATACTGCTGAGTAATTTCCAGATGTCTTTTATTTCTTTTTGGTTTTTCCAACCAAGCTATTGGAATTTAAGACAGGGCCTCTAGCATGACTTTTTTCTCTTTTCAGTAAACAACATAGACCCATGCTGACTTGGATCTACTTCCTAGTCTTTCTCTGGCATTCCTTCTCTGGCATTTTTCTTGGTTTTTTTCCTTCTTGAAATTGCTATCTTAGAGAAACTCCCTGGCTGCATTAAGCCCTGTGCCTGGGAAGATAGTGCCACTGTCTTCTCTGGTTTTAAAGTCCTTCTGCCGTCTTAGGAAAACATTTGAAACACTGGGGCATCAACTAGTTCCTCAGTTCTTTTTCTTTCCCTAGAAGAGGCTAGATTACATCAAGCATGCTAAGCTATTCTGAGTTTACATGACTAAGCTTAAGACTAAGGAAGAAAGCATTTAGGCAGAAGTATCATGCTGGGTCTTTTATGTTAGGAGAGTAGCCTTGTCCTTTAAAAAAAAAAACACAAAACAAACAAACAAAAAAACCCTCTTAATACATGTAAGCCCTTACCCTTCATGAGTTCATCAGCCGATTCAACACTTTTCCTTACATTTTAGATCTATTACACTAACTCATTGTTTGAAAAGGGCTTCTCTGTTATTCCTTGGATTGACTTAGTAGAGTTTGGAGCATTAGTATTCCTAATCTTTACAAGTAATTGTGACAATAAACAGCAAAATATACATCTAACTTCTTTGCCTTTTCTAATCCAAGAGTGATTTGCAAATGATGGAACTTAAATCATTTTTGTTGTAGTGTAGTTCTAGAATTCAGTCTTGATGAATGTACATGTGATTGTGTGGTCTTTTGCATTTTCTTATTGTGAATTAATTTTATTCATTTCTAATTTGCAGAAAGAGAAGTTTGATTTGATTTGGACCCGCGCTCAGTCTTGTCCAACAGTAAGTTTCTGGTGACCATGTCAATATTGCTTTCATTGCTCTCAGACAAGGATGTTTTCCACCTGATCTCATTCTAGTCCATACTCTCAGATGTAAATTATTCTAGTGAGTGATATTTTCAACCTTATGAGAGCATGTGGGTTTGACTAATAAACTTTAGGCTTTTTAGCTCTCTGTCATATCTCAGGCCTTTCTGGTATGGATACGAATTTAACAGTAAAAGTGCATCTTGGAAGAGACTTGAGTCCTTAATCTTTGCAACCTCCTTCACAATTCAGTTTATTGATAGTCGTCTTTGCAGTTTTGGCCACGCTATAATGGAAGTTAGAGGTACAGGTAATTGTTTTCTGGACATTACTCCAATTGCACAGAAAATAAGAATAAAAATTAACAAATGGGGTTAAATCAAATAAAAGGTTTCTGCATGCAAAAAAATTTTTATCAGAACCAAGAGGCAACCTACAGAATGGGAGAAAAATCTTTGCTAGCCATTTAACAGATAAAGGATTAATACCCAAAATATGCAGTGAACTAAAAACAAACAAACAAACAAAAAAAAAAACAGTAAAAGAACTGATAATCCAGTTAATAACTGGGCAAGTAAGTTGAACAGAGAGTTCTCCAAAGAAGAAATACAGAGGACTAATAGACTCATGAAGAAATATTCAACATCCTTAGCAATACAGAAAATGCAAATCAAAACGACACTTAGAATCTATCTCATCCCAGTCAAATAACAACAAAATGCTGGCAAGGATGCAGGGGAAAAAGAATTTTCATACACTGTTGATGGGAAAGGTAAACTAGTACAACCACTATGGAAATCAATATGGAAGTTCCACAAGAAAATAAAAATAGAACTACCTTATGACCCCACCATATCACTACTAGGCATATATCCAAAAGAGTGCAAATGGTATTACAGCACAATACCCAAACTGTACAGTCTACCAAGGTACTCCTCAACAGATGAATAGATAAAAATGATATATACTACAGAATCTGAAACAGCCATAAAGAAAAGCGAAGTTATATCATTTATAAGTGTTGTGCCAAGTCGCAAGACCACCACCAAGAAGACCACCAAGACTCAGACATTCCGAAATGCAATAGCAAGGCAAGACTTTATTTAAGCGAGCTGCAACTTGGGCCTCGTCCTACCCACCGACACAGCAGAGGTTAGGAGGAAGCCTCGAGCTGCAATTACACAGGGCTTATAAAGGCAAAAACAAAGTTACAACAATCAGGTGTTCAATCAAGATTAGGATACAGGTACAAATCTGATTGGCTCAGGGCTCGAGGCACTCTGGGGGCTGTCAGAGTTAAGCATTCCCAGCGGTTAGAGTTCTTGACCGGCTGGGTCCTAATGGGCTTGTCCTGGGTTTGCTCACAGGGCCTGCTTATCTCAGGTTCGCGTGGTAAAGTGGGGTTCACGTGGTAAAGTGGGGCCTGACTTCAAAGTCTGGCACTTCATAAAGAAATGGATAGAATTAGAATGAGATAAGTCAGGCTCAAAAGGCACAGAGGTTATCTCATCTAATAGTAATAAATCAGAGCCTGGAAGGTTGGCAATAGGAAGAAACTCCAAGGTGTGCATTAGGCTTTGTTTTGTTCTGGTACCATTTTCTTCTCTCCCAGCCACCCCCAATTCTAAACATAAAACTTGCCACTTAATAATGTTTAGTCTGTAGCCATTTGCCGATGCTGATCTTGGTTGATAAAACAGATAATTTAATAGTTAGATAAAATTAATTAATTCAGTAGCACTACATAGTTTAGAAATCAAAAAAGTCCTAGATGTTTAACCAGATAAAAAATAGATAAGTTGTGATAAATTTCTTTTTTTTTTTTGGCCAGTCCTGGGACTTGGACTCAGGGCCTGAGCACTGTCCCTGGCTTCTTTTTGCTCAAGGCTAGCACTCTGCCACCTGAGCCATGGCACCACTTCTGGCCATTTTCTATATATGTGGTGCTGGGGAATTGAACCCAGGGCCTCATGTATACGGGGCAAGCACTCTTGCCATTAGGCCATATCCCCAGCCAAAGTTGTGATAAATTTCTATGCTCAAACTCCATACAACATTGGTAATTTAATGAATTAGAATTATATTTACCAACATAGATTGGTCTAATATTCAGTAAAGAAAGCAAAATTACATTCATGTAGTTTAATACACCTATACATATACCTGTACATATAGTTGAATACAGCGGTACATTAAAAGTATATAACCAGGGCTGGGAAGGTGGCTTAGTGGTAGAGTGCTCGCCTTGCATGCATGAAGCCCTGGGTTCGATTCCTATGTACTACATACACAGAAAAAGCCGGAAGTGGCATTGTGGCTCAAGAGGTAGAATGCTAGCCTTGAGCAAAAAGAAGCCAGGAACAGTGCCCAGGCTCTGAGTTTAAGCCCCAAGACTGGCAAAAATAAAAATAATAAAAATTTTTAAAGTTAAAAAAAATCCAAATTTTTTTTAAGTATATAAACATAGAAGACACCATATGCCAGATAGATTTTTAAATCTATAATGGGATTAAAAGGATGTACAGGTATCCTCAAATTGTATCTCTGGTGCTTGTTTTTTTATGTGAGTTGAGAAATACATGAATGTTGGTTATATTATCACATGCATTTTATGGTTTAAAAAGAAATGTTTTAAGAACCAAGCACCAAAGACAGAGGGTCTGGAACAGGTGGTTGGTCTTGTAGCAAATGCTTTTATTTATTCCTCTGTCTCCTTATGTATCTTTCCCACAGTTTCTGTGTGCACTACCAAGAAGGGAAGGTTATGAGTTCTTTGTAGGACAATGGACAGGTACCGAACTCCACTTCACTGCACTTATAAATATTCAGGTAAGTGGCTTGTGCCCTAACAAACTCAAAGGTAGAAGAAAGACGCCTGTTGTTTGATAGTACTGAGAGCCTTTGCTGAGCCCCAGCATTGCTTCCAATGACACTGATGAATTGTCATACTTTGAAAGGTGGGCTACTTTTTAGATCCCACTTAATACCCAGAAATTAGAAGATCCCAGAACCTTCTCTAACTACAGCTGGCTCTTCTATTATCTCTTTACTAGGTATCTACAGCACTTACTGCTGTAAGTAACAAACCTGGCAAAGTTGGAATGTTATCTTTTTTTTTTTTTTTTTTTTTTTTTTTTTGCCAGTCATAGGGCTTGAACTCGGCCTGGGCACTGTCCCTGAGCACCTTTTACTCAAGGCTAGTGCTCTACCATTTGAACCACCCCTCCACTTCTAGCATTTTCTGTGATTAATTGGAGATAAGAGTCTCATAGACTTCCAGCCTGGACTGGCTTCAAACTGCAGCCCTCAGATCTTAGGCTCCTGGGCTCGCTAGGATTACAGGCATGAGCCACCAGCATCCAGCCAGGATATTACCTTTTTAAGCCAAACTATAAGCCCATTGAGGAAGGCTCCATGTCTTTTCTGTCTTTTTTTTAACCAAGTCACTCCCTTCATGTTGCTAGGTGTGTCATTTCCATTTAACAAATGGTACTACTCTATTTGCTTGCTTTTTTTCTTTTTCTTTTATTCCCAAATATTAGACTTTAAAAAGTTAGATTTGAAGCTTTTAAAATAAAAGTCAGCATTTTAAATCACAAGCACTAGGATTAACATTTTATATTTGAAGACTATAACAGTAAAAATAAGCATGTTGTTATATTACCTTTAAAGTTGAGGCAAAGAGGGTGCGAACTAGAATACAAGACCAGCTTTTTACATTAATTTATAATTCACCCAACATTCACTGAACACAAACTAACAGCCAATATTTGATGTACTTATTATTAATCATATATTTTATATTCATGTGATTTATTCATCACAAATACATCACAAAATTGTTTACTGTTATCTTTTCTGTTTATAGAGAAGAAAATGGACTTGAACTAGTTAGTTCATACTGCTAAGTGACAGAGATGAGTCTAAGTCTGGGTTATCTGAATCCAGAGTCTATGAATTTGACCATTATGGCATTGTGTTGGGAATTGCGCTAGTACTTGGAGATCTATGAGATAGGGATTCTGCTCTTATATCCAAGAAAAAAGATCCAGATATCATATAATTTCATATCATATAATTATGACCAAAATTGTTAGCATAATATTAGAAATCAAATTAGAAGTGTTTACTAGAACTGAGAACCACTAAGAGTAAACAACAATAGTTAGATATCCTATTGCTGAAATTTTAGAGATGAAGTTCAGGATCTCTTTTTGAGTGTAGTTGTTTTATTCTATATAAGGGCTTTAGTTTTAAATTCAAACCTTTCTTCCCAGTCTAGACTTGAGGTCAAGCAACCTCTGTGCTGATCATTCTTTATGAAGTTAGTCTATTTCTATTCTCTCTTCTACCCCAACCAGATAATATTTTAAAACTACACACTAGAAATCTGGTCCATGTGTAAACTCTCCAGCTCTTGCTATAGCTTAAAAGAACTCAGTTTTCAGAGCCAGCCAAGCAAGGGGAGTCGATTTCTGCTATGAAATGTGCTATTTCATAAAAGTGGCAATTACACAGGCACGCTATTTTCTTTAGAACTTGATTTGGTAGCGGTTCATGCCATTGTGTTTTTAAATGTATGGCTATAATGAAGGATTCACTGCCTTCTACAAACATTTTCTGGGAAAAAAGCCAAACCTTTTCCAATTGAAGACACAAATAACAACGTGCAAATTGTCAGTTTCACCAGGCCTTTGTAGGCCTGACCTTGCCCCCACATACCAGTCTTCCAACTCACTAGCCACCCAAAGGGCTGTTAAGAGCCAGAATTTCCTCCAGACTCTATTGCTTTGAAATTGTAGCTTGTGGTGGTGGTGGGTCTGATAAGTGTTCCTTCTTGCAGACCCGAGGGGAAGCTGCAGCTAGCCAGCTGATTTTATATCACTACCCTGAACTTAAGGAAGAAAAGGGCATAGTGCTGATGACAGCTGAAATGGATTCCACATTTCTGGTAAGGATCAACATTTACCACTTTGGATTTACTTATAGGCCCAAAAGCATTACTTGTCTATAAAAGCTCATGAGAGGTCAAATTGCAGAAACCTATATGACCTTTGCTTCTTACAAAGTTGAAAGTAATTTGTCTTGTGCATGTTTTTTCCACGTTGAAGTTAGTGCAGGTCCTCAATCACTTATTCACAATTCTGAAATCCACAAGTTCTAAAAAATTTTTTATACCTTTCTTGGTCTCAAAACCTTATATGACTTAAGCTCACTTTGGAGCTAAATTCTTATTAAACCATGAGGCTATGTATAGTCCTAAATAATCTCATGTGGTATACAATGTTATGTATTTTATTAGGAAAATATTACTAAGTTTGATTATAAGGAGTTGCTTAGTACACAATTATGCATTACCTTCATCTATACTTTTCTAAAATCCAATAATTCTGATTTAATAACATCTGGCCTAGGGATTTCAATTAAGAGGTTGAAAAGAAAACAGCTACTTCCATGTAGGGATGAGCTTAGTCTAGAATCTTTTTTAGACTTTGATCCTCTGTCAGTTAAATGAAACGTAAACAAGCTGTATAGTAGTCATAAATCTGCTTGTGGCACCTGGATGTCAGGGAGAACTCAATGGGCATCATTAGCTATGGGCATGAGGTTGATGCTCTAGCCTAGTGACTCAACTGGGAATGTAAAAGGAAATCACTAGGGATGATGAAAGTTGTACATACGAACAGCGTGGCAGAGCATAAAAGTCTGAGATACCTGCTTAATAGCCAAGTAATAAGAGGTTAGACATATAAGACTCGTATTCAGGGGAGAGGGTCAGCTTATAGGCATCAGTATAGGAGTTGTCACAGAGATTGTATTTAAAGCCACAGAACTGAATGGAATAACAAGGAAATAAATTAAGGTTCAAAAGAGAAGAGGTATAAGCACTGAGTCCTAGAGAGATGAAGGAGCAATGGCAAAGAAGTTAACAAGTGGGAAATTAAGATGTAGAAGGCCTGGGAAGATAAGATAGAATGTTTTAAGCAGTAGGAAGTGAGTGCTCAGCTGGCACTCGCTTATTGAACAAATGAGATAAAGACTGAGAGTTTACTAGGTTTAAAATCTCAGGAGTCATTGTGAGCCTATAAAGAGTAGTTTCACAGAGTAGTGACATTATAGCATGAGTGGAATAAATTCAAGAGAGGAGGGAAAGAGAAAGCCATCTCTAAAAACAAGCCTTTTGTTTTAAATAAGATAAATAATACATTTGTGTGCTAATAGGAAACATGTAGAAGAAAGAAAACAATACAGGAGAAAGAAAAAAGAAGTAATGTTTTTGAGAGGGTAAAATCTGGGAAAGAGGGTTTGATCTTCGTCCGAAGTATATTAGTAGAGAGAGGCCAAGATAGGAGGACACAAATAGAATTAAATGAGTAGAGGTAGTAGTAACCTGTAGAAATTCTTACTAGATTGCTTGGTGAAAGACCATCACTAGAGAGTAAGTATGGAAAAGTAGGTGTTAGAAATTTGAGTCATGCCGGATGCTAGTGACTCATGCCTGTAATCCTAGATACTCAGGAGCCTGTGATCTGAGGATCTCGGTTCAAGCCAGGAAAGTCTGTAAGACTCTTATCTCCAGTTAACCCCCAGAAAACCAGAAGTGGTGCTGTAGCTCAAGTGATGGAGCACTAGCCTTGAGCTAAAGAGCTCAGGGACAGCACCCAGGCCCTGAGCTGAAGCCCTATGCCCAACAACAACAAAATATTTGAGTCCTAAAGAGAAATTATAAAATTGTTGTCTAGGATTGATTGGCCTGTAAGTGATAGCCTGTAAGCCAAACTCAATACACTGCTTGTTTTTTAGTTGTTTTGTTTTGTTTTTAATGAGACTGGGGTTAAGAATGTTTTTCTCTATCTTTAAATGGTTATGGGGAAGGGGGAACTGGAAAAAAAAATAAAGGATATTTCATGACTTGCAAAAAAAATATGAATTTCTAATTTTCATTGTCTACAAATGAATTTTTATTGTACCTTAGTCATGCTCATTCATTTATTTATGGGTATTTTTGCTTTACAACATAGTGCTAGCCATTAGTGAAAGCATCCAGTTCTGAGTTCAAGTCCTAGTCTTGGACAAAAAAAGAAAGAAAAAAAGTTGAATAGTTTACAACAGAGACAAATAGGCTGCAGAACTGAAAGTATTTGCAGTTTACAGTTTAACCATCCTTATTCTGAAAATGGAAGAATTTCACTGCAAGTGTGGGTGTCAAAAGAGTCAGATTTAACTAGCCAAGTGATTTAAGGAAGTAAGCAAGGAACTAAACATTAAAGGTGAATGCAGAGAAATAAAATTGTCACTCAATAAAGTATATTAGCAAAAGGGATTTCTTCTGTCTTTTAATCTTATTTACAATCTATAAAGCTCTGTTCCTTCCACATTTCATGGGTCATTCAGACATTCTGGTCAATAATACAATAATAATTGGTCATTCTGGACAATAGTTATATTATTGAAAGCTGGGCAAAGAAGGAAGTGAAAAGATTAAGGGAAGTTAGGCACAGGAAGAATTGTGGGGTTGACAGTGGTTGGAGGCGAGGTGAACAAGGTAGGAAACAGTAGACAAAGTACAGATGTTTACATTGAGATTCAGAAAGGATATAGGAACTGACAATGGCACCATTTGTTTGGCCATATTCTGTTCTTCAGCCAAACACAGCATCTGGTCATATTTTAAATGGGTCCTAGGGTCAGAAGAAGCTCTTTCTGCCTTGCGCTGTTTTTTCCCACTTCACTTAGATAATCTCAAGTTATTTTGCTGTTCTTACCATCATTAAAGTTTGTTTCCTGGCCTTTTAACATTTGACAGCATACCAGACCACATTCAGTTTGTTAATGCGGCAATTTGATCTGGATACAGAGAAGCCACATTTTGAGAGGTCGAATCAGGAATCTTTATTAGAAAGCCAGTGACTGCAAGCAGACAGATGTCCCCAAAAAACTTGTAGCCTCAAATACACTTAATACTATTAGGAAACTGAGCCACAAGGGTAGCAGAATAAAGAAAGAGCAGAAAAACAATCTCAACAAACCAGATCAAATGTAGTAGAAAGCTAATTGGGATGCCATGGTGACCAGAGGAGAGTCAGGAGACACTAGGCATGACGCAAAATGGTGGCTGAGGTGGTGGGGCCTAAACAGGGACATGTCAGGGGAAGGGTCACAGGGATATCATGGCACAGAACTGGCAGGTCTAATAGCCTATTGTCCCAGTCCCTGCCTCTAGGAATTCAGGCATATATACTCCTCACCTGGGGGTGGGATTTTACCTTCATCCACCAAGATGCCAAGATGATGCCAGTTAGACCCAGTTAGATCCATATTTCAAGTCTGCCTGTATAAAACAATTTGGCCGTGAGGTTCCAATGTTGTACACCATTAGACACGTTAGAATTTGTTGAAAAGATATATGTTATAAAGAAGGGAAACCTAAAGATGTAATGTGATCTCCTGCCTGCTCATATATAAAATATGCACTTTGGGCATAGTATTTTCAGCTGTAATAAAGCAAATGAATAGGGGCTGGGAATATGGCCTAGTGGCAAGAGTGCTTGCCTTGTGTACATGAAGCCCTAGGTTCATTACCTCAGCACCACATATATAGGAAAGGCCAGAAGTGGCACTGTGGCTCAAGTTGGCAGAGTGCTAGCCTTGAGCAAAAAGAAGCCAGGGACAGTGCTCAGGCCCTGAGTTCAAGGCCGAGAACTGGCTAAATAAATAAATAAAGCAAATGAATAGAAATTTATGGCCCATCCCTCTCTACCTTCTCTGCCCTGGAAGCAGCTCTCCTGCCACATCCCCTCCCTCCTGAATATATAAGCCTTCTCCAAGTTTGTCTCCACCCCATTCTTGGTCAGGAACCCCTCTCAGCCACTGAGTCAACCACTATCTGCAGTGATACTGAACCAACCAGCAACGCTGACAGATGAGAGCTGTAGCAACTTGGCAGGCCCACATTTCCTGACCTCACTTGTCATCAGCTGCCATCTCCAAACCAGGGCCAATTCAAGGGACACCGACATAGTGGCCAAGTTCATTGGGGTTGGAGCCGCCACACTTGGGGTGGCTGGCTCTGGGTCTGGGATTGGTACTGTGTTTGGGAGCCTCATCATTGGTTATGTCAGGAACCCTTCTCTGAAGCAGCAGCTCTTCTCCTAAGCCAGACTGGGCTTTGCCCTCTCAGAGGTCATGGGACTCCTTTGCCTGATGGTGGCCTTACTCAGTCCTCTTTTCCATGTGAAGGAGCCATCTCCACCTCCCATAGTTTTTTTTCCCATGTCTTGTCTTCCCTCCATGTTTCTTTTTCTGTACTTCCCCAGGAAGTCTGGGGAAAGTGCTTGGCTCAGGGTTTGACAGAGGGAAGACTATAAACACTAGATTCATAAGAAAAAAGAAGAAAAAGAAATTTGTGGAAACCAGAGATTTTTTCTGAACTCACTAATCTTCAGGCTAAAAAGTTAGTGGCATACTAAAAACTAAACAAAACAACTCTCCTTGTTTGACTCCACATCTTCATCAGTAGATGATTTCAGCAAAATGTGGTTGATGCAAGGACATTCCAAGACAAGCAGGAGTCTGACCAGTTCACTTACTTTGACAGAGGAAGCACGGGACAGGAAGTCTGTTTTCAGGTGAGAGAATAGCATCTGTGAATGTTGAGACACAAAATGACTGAGTATTACACATGGTTTTGTGTCACTGGTATATAGAACAAAGGAAGTTTGCTGAGTGTGTTTAGAGTTGGGCATTATCCTGAAGACGTGAAAGAATCATTAAAAGGTTTTGAACAGAGTAGCCCATAAAGAACTGGATTTTTTTTAGACCATAAATCTTAATTACTTTCCCCCTTACCACTCCATACTACTAGTCTGGTCAGTGTAGTCATGTAGAAGACAGTTGCTTCACCCACATCTGAGCAAGAAGTGGTAAAGACTTGAACCTAGAACACTAATGGTAGAGAACAGAGCATGATCCAAGAAAAATGGAGGGAATAAAACAGACAGGGCTTGATATATTGATTGTAGATAAGATTAAAAGACAGAAGGAATCAGTTCCATTGATACACTTTAAAAAATGTTTTATTATTATAATGGTGATGTACAAAGGGCTTGCAGTCAGGTAAAGAGTACATTTCTTTGTGGACAATGTCACCTCTTCCCTCACTCTCTCCCAATTTTCCCTCCCTTCCCCCACTCTGTAATTTATTTTATTGAGCAACACAAGCATTAGTGTATTTATCTTCTTAGGTCCTAGAAAGGGAGGAGGCTACTGCTTTATACTGAGAGTCAAGAGAACAAAAAGTGCAGTCAGTAAGGAGGGAAGAAGCCCTTCCCATGATGCTCCACGAGGGACACACAGAAGTACAGTCTTTCCGTGTCTCACCTCTCAAACCCACCATTCTGGTTGCCTTCAGACTTTCAATAGTAGGAGGAGCCCTTTATCCAAACAAAATCTTACATAAACTCCATAATATAACAACTTAAAACTCAGATGAGAGGGTCCTGAGGTACCTACACAGAATCTCCAAACTCAGAAGTTAAGACAGCACTGTTCTAGAGTGAGCACATCTGAGCTTCCTCATCCCTCACCATGTCTCAGATACAGATTGATGTCAGAGACCCTACCACTACACAGCCCAGAAATGGGTGGTGTCTATCTCTGATTATTATGATGCACTCGCTGTAGAGAAGATTTGCTCTTGAAGTGTGCTTGAGTTTAAGAAAGGTAAAATTGATTAAAGTAGAGTTATTGACCTCAGTCAGCCTTTTGTTTATTTGTTTTGTTTTTGTTGCCAGTCCTGGGGCGTGGACTTAGGGCCTGAGCACTGTCCCTGGCTTCTTTTTGCTCAAGGCTAGCACTCTACCTCTTGAGCCACAGCGCCACTTCTAGCTTTTTTCTATATATGTGGTGCTGAGGAATTGAACCCAGGGCTTCATGTATACAAGGCGAGCACTTTACCACTAGGCCATATTCCCAGCCCCTCAATCAGCCTTAATGATCAGAAGCCATAGCAAGGGAAGTGGAAAGAGTGCCAGTCCCACAATCTTGAGGTCTGACGCTGGCAGCCTCATGACTTTGGGCCCATCCCTGAACTTTATCTGCTGTGGTTTCCTGGCCTATTAAATGAGAACTAGAAGGCTCCTACTCTGAAATTCTTTTAATTTAAAGTAGCCAGGTTACGGGGAAAAGGCATTTGATTGAAGATCCAGTCTGAGATTAGTGCCTGATTGTGAGAAATGACTTGAAAGTCCCATGGATAAATAGAGGTGAAGCACAGCCTATGTTATTTATAAACCCATCTTCATCATTCTGTAGCTAGACAGTGCACACTTTGGGTAGTTTTTAATGGGAATTTTCCAGTATCTTCTGAGGCTTAATTTTGGCTATCCATACACGGTGATGATGGATAAGTGCTTCTGGCACTTTCTATACTGTAGACAGTATAGAAAAAAAGCCATTTCTTTGTAATAATTCATTCATGAAGTTCTGCGGGTCTAGCCTATGCATTTCGCCCCTCCCTCCCCCCACATTCACCCACTCTAAAATTTAGTGGTTTGAAACAAGTATTTCTTACCTCACTGCTTTTGAGGAGCAGGAATTCAGAGTCACTTACTAGGTAATTCTGGCTCTGTTTCACAGGGTTGCTGTCAAGATGTTGGCTAAGACTACAGTCATCTGAAGATTGCTTGGGCTTAAGGATTCACTTCCAGCCCCACTCCCAGGGCTTATTTCTCACCACATTGGCTTCTCCATGGAGCAGCAGGAATGTCCTCTTGTAATGACAACTGCTTTTTTTCTCAAAAGCAGAGGTCCTTTCCTACCATTTCCTCATAGTCCTTCTGTTACTAGAGAGTCACTAAATACAAGTCTTACTCAAGGAAAGGGAGACAGGGCTTCACAAAAGGGAGGGGGACTGTCATAGAATTTGCAGAGCAATTATTAAGCCATTCCAGCTGGCTTCAGCCGAGATGCTATCAGTAGCAGGTTTTATTCAAGGGTATGTCTACTTAGTCAAGAGCTTAGTACTCACAAACTCTTTCTTGGAACTAGCTAACTCTTACATCCTAGCACACAACCCCACTCCATCCCCAGAGATATATTTGATGGTTATTTATGACTGAATGAAGAGGAAGGTTGTGAATATATTCACTGTTTCACACATTCACCAGATGTCACTATGGGTAGGGACATAAAATAAGCCATGGTTTATATCTTTGAGGAATTTTTATTAGGGGAAACAGGGAGCAAAAGGACAAGTACAAAACAGTGTAATACATGCTATGACAGTGGTTTCATAGAGAGGGACACCTAACCAACACTTGGAAGATCATGAAGCCAGGAAAACTTTCTAGAATCAGTGACTCCAGGCTGAGTCCCACCACTACAGAACTCAGACACAGCTTTGACCTTGTGTAAGGAGGAATCTCACTTCTCTTTTTGTCTTACAGAATGTTGCTGAGGCACAGTGCATCGCCAACCAAGTTCAGCTCTTCTATGCCACCGATAGGAAAGAGACCTATGGTTTGGTGGAGACCTTTAACTTCAAGCCAAATGAATTCAAATATATGTCTGTCATTGCTGAATTGGAACAAAGTGGACTTGGAGCAGGGCTGAAATGTGCCCAGAACCAGGATAAGACTTAGAGGTGGAAGTGTTAGCCTTTCACAGAGTCGGCTCAGCTCTGGATAGTCTAGAGCCTACCTCCCCCTCCAGCTGCAGAGTTGAGCATCTATAACAAACAGTCTGTAATGAATGGTCCTATGTGCTTATTACAAGACATGATGATGGAGATGAGCCCTAAGACTCAGGAACAAAGGTACCCGAATAGTCTGATAATTTCCTTTCAGTATACTTGAGGTTTCCTTTTAAGTGTTTCTGGTCATTAAAGTAAAAAATAGCCAGGAATCTGCACCATAGTTGGCTTGATTTACAGTGTGGCTGTGTACTTGCATTCTGATAACTATTTTGACCTCAGAACTTCTACTTCTGCATTTTTATGAATTTATGACAGAATAGTAAGCTTGAAGACAGTGGTACGATTGAGCAATATGTACTGTTCCCGTGCACCAGTGAGCTTGCCAAAAGCCTAATCCAGATACCCTGTTTAGACTCTGAAACCAACCAGAGATTCCCATGAGGATAGAAGCTTTATCTTGATACCTCCCCTTCCCACCCCCAGTAGTTAACCCTTAGTGTAGCTGGTTTGAGGCGTCAATAAATTTCAGGTAAAATTAGATAAACAGTGCCTGAATATTGTTAAACCATAGATTGCACCTGCTTCTCTACCTCTGCCTGTTAGAAGCAGATGAATCAGTGTAGTGCAAATAAAAGATTTTTGCAAGAAGTTCATTCCAGATTTGCATGATTTTTTATTTTTTAATGTTTTTATGTTAAATTTTATTGTAAAAGTGTTGTATAGAGGGATTACAGTTATATCATTCAGGTAATGAGTACATTTTCTTTTGAGCAGTGTCACACCTCCCTCATTCTCCCTAGTTTTTCCCTCCCAACTTCCCTCACCCCTGCATGATTTTTTTTTAAAAGAACAACTCTTAAGCATTATAGGAAAAAGTAGGTGGAAGCAAATATTCCCAGATTGAGGGGTGAGAAAAATGTAGCAACAAAATAAAGTCTGGCTTTGTCTTTGTTGTACAAAATAGTAAACTCTTAAGCTGTGTGCTGTCCATAGCATTGGTGCTGTGGGCTGATTTCTTTTCAAAACTCATATTGGAACTCAGCAGTTTCTTAGAATGCCAGAAATAAGAGTGTTATTATCTTACATTGGAAACCCACGAGTGATTGGTAGCTCACCCCAACCTTACACCCCAGCCTTCTGAGCTCCAGGCCTCAGATGCCCTTAGCATTGTTGGCTCCCTGTGCTATGCACTTTGTTTTATCTAAAATGCTGCATTGGGGCTGGAATGTGGCTTAGTGGTATAGTGCTTGCCTAGCATGCATGTAGCCCTAGGTTCTATTCCTTGGCACCACATAAATAGAAAAGGCCAGAAGAAGTGGCACTGTGACTCAAGAGGTAGAGTGCTAGCCTAGAGCAAAAAGAAGCCAGGGACAGTGCTCAGGCCCTGAGTTCAAGCCCCATGACTGGCACAAAAAATAAAATGCTGCATTATCTGTTGCTCCTGCTTAATAATCTGATTGGAAGCCACCAAAGTGATGAATAGAAATTGAAGCAATATTGCTGTGTGTGTGTGTCTATGTTTTGTGTCTGTCTGTGTGTTTTCTTTATCATGGAAGATTTTTATAGGTTGGGCTTGTCTTCCAAGCCTTTTACCTATAATTGGCCCTTCCATTATTTTCTGAGCTGTCGGTTTGGTTGTTCTTCTGAGTCAGTATGTAGAGTGATAATGTTTATTTAATTCCCAATTTCTCTAAAGATCGAGAACTGTTTGCTAATGTAGAATCTGGACCTCTCTCTGGTCCTGATTGTTCATCTTCTGAGAAACTTGACTCTTACTACCTTGCCATTTTCCTTAAATGCCCTCCAACCCTCTGTATGTCTCACATGCCCAGAACCTTGGACATCAGATGGGTTTGCTTTTGTGTGTCTTCAGCTATATTTGCTTTTTCCTCTAGATAGACCCAGGTCTTGGCCATTATATATATTCATAACACCTCTACCACAGGGCAAGATGACAGAAAAAGAAATTAAAAATGTCCACTCATTTTATGGGTTCTTCCTGCTTTATCCTTCATCACAGCTTGCCAAGGAAGTATGTGTCCATGGGCATTACGTTGAATTTGACTGCTCTTTATATTTATTTATCTAGGATAATGTAAAGAAATCTGTAACTTCTAGTCTATAAATTTTCCTCCTGATACAAGGGGAAGATTGTGGTGTAGGAAGTTGACAGGCTATAGAAGTAAATTTGAGCTCAAATGTCAGTATGTCAGTATTGCTATTCCGTAGCTGCTAGTGTTAAATTGCTTAGACTGTCTAACTTTTGCTTTTTCATATGTAAATAGGGATTATAATATCTACCTCATAAGATTATTATGAAAATTAAGTTAATATACATAGACTACAGTAGAATTTAATAAATGTCAATCTGCTTCCTCATCTCTACTTCCCCTTCCCTTCACTAAATACCAACGTAGATTAGCATTTCAAATGTAAAGATCATTCTTCCAGTGTAAAGAATACATCGTATCTCATTGGTTCTCAAACTTTAAGATGCATTGGAATCAACCAGAGCACTTTAAAATTCAGATTCCTAGGCCCCAGACATGCTGGATCAGAATTTTGCAAAGGCACCAGAACTACATTTTAGTTTACATTTAGCTACATTTAGTTACATTTAGCTCCACATAATCCTGATGGAGATAATGAGCTGACCTTTGAGAACCATATCTTATTTATTCCTGCAGAAATACCCATTAGCTAGGTCTTCTCTTTCCTGTACACATTGGCTATAGGTTGTAGATTCTTCTGCTCTTTGTCTTCCACAGTGATTCCCTTTGTATACTGTAGTTGTACTATGTTAATTTTTGTCTTTTTCCCTCCATTCGATTGTGAGCTCCTTGAGGGCCAGGATTTATCTCTAGTCCCAGCTTCAAGGACATGGCCTGAAGATACTCAAGTGTTTGTTGAATAATAAATTATATGGATTTTTGTGAAAACATAATTTTACTGGTTTTGTGTGTGCTTCTATTTAAATATTTGGGTTTAAGTGAATCAGCTAGGTGTTGATGGCTCACACCTGTAATCCCAACCACTCATGAAGCTGAAATCTGACAATCACAGTTCAAAGCCAGCTTGTGCAGGAAAAAAAAAAAAGTAGGTGAATGGATGAATGGATGGATGGATGAAATTTGTTTGTTTATTTTTTGCAGTGCTATCAATTATAAATTATACCCAGATCCTCATGCACATTAGGCAAGCACTTCACTACATAGCTATAACCCCAGCCCAAAAGAATCTTTTAAGACATATAGATTGAGAATTTGCTTAGTAAAAATATTTGCAAATCAAAGTACCAAATTAGACACAAAGCCTGTATCTCACCTCATCCTCTAGTATTACCTTGTGGATTGTCAGTGTTTACACAGAGCCCTTATTCATTAACACTGTGTTTAGTGCTGCACATGGGAGGATGAGTAGGGTAGGATCGTTGCTCTCAGGCTCTGTGCCAGCCACCTGCTCTCTTCCCGTTGAATCTATGCCATATATATATACAGCATCTGGTTAGAGTTTGCCTTGTTTTGTTCTCAGGATGTTCATAGCCACATGCTCTGATTTTTGCATTCTCCATAAACAATTCTTTATGACAGGGTTCAGTCTTAGAGAAGATGTATTACTGTACTCATTTAATTTAGCGTTGTTCAACAGTTATTCTTATTTTTAAATATCTATTATATCCCAAGCAGTTACAGAGAATTGGCAAATACAACTATAAGCAAGACAAACAAGACTTGTGTTCTCATGGAAAAGACAAGTCAGTAAAATGATTTCAAATACTGTCAGTGCTACAAAAATAAAACAGTATGGTAGGGGCTGGGAATATGGCCTAGTGGCAAGAGTGCTTGCCTGGTATACATGAAGCCCTGGATTCAATTCCCCAGCACCACATATATAGAAAATGGCCAGAAGTGGCGCTGTGGCTCAAGTGGCAGAGTGCTAGCCTTGAGCAAAAAGAAGCCAGGGACAGTGCTCAGGCTCTGAGTCCAAGCCCCAGGACTGGCCAAAAAAAACCCCACAAAAAAACAGTATGATAGACTGAGGGGTAGAGGCAATAAATTTAAGAAAATAACCTCTGCAGAGGTAACAACTAATACATGAACTGGGGTGAGTGTGCCAGGTACAGGGAATAGCCAGTGCTAAAGCGAAGCATACTTGTTTCTGAGCACCGATTTAAAGGCTGAATCATTGCCCTGCAGGATCTAGCAGTTTAGGCAAGACACTGACACAAATTATAGTAATGCAAGGCAAACTGACCACTGCCATCTCAAAAGAGAGGCAGGGAAAGCTGGAGCATCCTGGGCACTGTGAAGCATGCAAAGCTTACCAAAGTTGGCCCCTTCCCTGGAAGTGGTTTATGGACTAATAGAAAATACCATGGAGGGTTGTTGTTGTTGTTGTTGTTTAGGAGAGGGAAAGTGGGAGTTGTGGGGTTTTTGTTGTTTTTTGTTTTGTTGTCAGTCATAGGGCTTGAAATTGGGGCCAGGCACTGTCCCTGAACTCATTCAGCTCCATTTCCGGTTTTCTGGTGATTAATTGGATTAATTGCAGACTTTCCTTGCTGAGCTGGCTTTGAACTACTTCCTCATAGCTCAGCCTTCTGAGTAGCTAGGATTACAGGCATGAGCCACCAGTCCT
This sequence comes from Perognathus longimembris pacificus, assembly GCF_023159225.1. Classification (NCBI taxonomy): domain Eukaryota; kingdom Metazoa; phylum Chordata; class Mammalia; order Rodentia; family Heteromyidae; genus Perognathus; species Perognathus longimembris. The sequence continues at coordinate 30,921,262 of NC_063167.1, read as the reverse complement.
CCACATAGCATGTTGATTATTAAAGTTTCAAAAGGTATATGTGGACCCCACATTACATACATATTAGTGCTAACCATTAACATTTTTTCTGGGGGCTTACCAGGAGTTATTGTACTAAGCTCTTTTCATGGGCCAACCCTATGAGGGTATCAGGAACCCACTGATAGGTGGCATGTTCTGTCTCTATCCTTATCCTCCTGCCATCCTTCTCAAGCTCAAAAGAGCAACTTCGCAGTCATCTCTAACGTCAACTCCCATAGCAAACTGCAGTCTCAAGAAGATATGGGTGGCAATGGAACCAGCCCCAAGAAACATGCCTGCCAGTTTGCCTGCTGTTAGTGAAAGAACAAAATGCAAGCATTATATGTTTCTTACTCCTTCGGACTATTGTATTCTAATTAGGGAAAACCTTTCTGGTGCTCTGCTTTGGGGCTCATGGAGCCCTTTGGTCATCCAGTGCTGCTTTTATCCCTGTCTGCTACATAACAAACTTGGGGCCCAGAAGGGAGAGAGATGGCTTGAAGGTTGTTGCCTGCATCAGGAGCCAAGCCCAGAATAGAAGCAACACCAGGCTTAATGGTATCATTTGTAATGTCCACTGAGCGGGTCATTTCTCATGTGCATTCAAACAGCTACTTCTGAGCTCTTTGGGCCTCAGGAACTAGAAATCTACAAGAAAAATTATTTCATAGAACAAGAATCCTCCCAGTCTCCTAAAACATTCAGGATAAAGTCCCTTTGGATCAGCTCACAGTGACTTCAGGACCTGATGCCTGATGACTTCTCCATACTCATCTCTTCCTGGGTCCCTTCTCATGGAGCTACAGCCACTCAACTGACTGGCAGCTCTCTGATCACAGTTTCCTACTTTTGTTCTGAAAAAATAATTTTTTCTACTGCTTTTGCTTGCTTCAAATGCCCATAGTCCTTTAAAGGGCTATGCTTTTATTTATTTATTTTCTTTTTTATTAAGTGGTTGCACAAAGGGATTTCAATTCCAGAAGTCAGACTATGAGTACAATGCATCTTGAGCAATGTTACCCCTCGCTTGCTTTTCACGGCACCACAGGAGCCTCTCCCCCAGAAGCCCTCCCCACACCTGCACCCTTGCACTGTCCCCGCCCAGGTCACATGCTGTTCTCTCTTTTCTGTCCTCCCAGCAGTCTGTGCTCAGGCTTTGCAAGTCTATCTCTCCCACTAAACTGGATAGCCCTTGGAAATGGGCATCATATCTTACCAGATATTATAGTCCTAGTGTTCAGCATGACATCTTGAACACAGACCCTTTGAATCCTAAATTCTTAAACTCAAGCCAACAGAGTCTTCAAGCATCTCTTGCACAATAAGAGCCAGTCCTGGAAAACACATTATGACTATGTCTTCATCCCAAGCAACGATCATTGTTCTTGCTCTTACTGCAGAAATTACATATGAAAAATAGGCAAGGAGTTGTCATAAGAGGCAGCCAAATCCAGAGTTGGTAAACAGAAAGACCTAGGGTTACAGGCATGAGCCATCATACCTCAGCCCATCACGTCTTGACTTGAATCTTCCCTGTTGCTCTGAGCCTACATCCCTGCCAACAGGTGTACTACTCCCCTTTCCTTGGTCCTATTCTACATTATCATGGCAGTCACCATTGGCAAATGGTGTCCCTCAAGCTCTCATCTCTTCAACCCATTTTGACCGTGTTTCCAGTCAGGTGGAAAGTACCAGGCACATCTTAAATTTTCACACTGATGTTCCAGGGAAAGAGAAAGAACAAGTGGTACATGCTGAGATTCATTTGGGGTATGAGGCCCAGAAGACTCTGATATGTTTGCTTCTACTACCTAAATTTCATTGCAACAATACCATAAAGGCCATATGATTCCCATTGTAAGGATGAGGACACTGGGAAAACTGCTTTATAAATGTTGAGTAAGGTCTAAATTAAAATCCCAGCTGTACCTCTGATTAGTGGCCTCACTTTGGACCAGTTTATCACTGTCAGCCTTTGTGTTCTTATCTACAAGCAAAATAATAATCCTGTATCCAAAGTTAAGAAAGGATAAAACAGTACAGTGTGCATAAAAGTGCAAGATAGTAGCTGTTAGGGGATGTACCAGAGTTCAGGGAAATGGTTCAGAGGAGGTGGTATGATACCTTCTGCTTCTGGAATATAAAGCTTCTAGAATATAGACCTTCCACTTCTGGAATATGTGTTCTTATTATCCTGTTTCTTCCTCCACCATATTACTGTTTTTATAAATCATTTTCCAGGAATTTGGAGAGACTGAAAGAGTGGGCATCATGACAAACTAGGGGCAGGTATTGGGAATTCGGAAAGCTGGAGGCTGGATTTAGAAGCTGGAGGATAGGAACAAAGAAGAAAAGGCATAGTTAGCCTCAGATCATATCACACCAATTAGGTAGATGCACCATTTACTGATCATTAATCACTAGCTGGTAGTCCCAGTGCCCACCCTTCATTGAAAATAACACGGAACTAAGGAAGTAAGAAGTGGGTAAGTAGGCAGCCCAAGATTCTGTGTGTTGAACCTGAGTCAAGAGCCAGGTTACATCTGGAGTTTTAGCCCAAGGTATGACTTTTAGCCCAAGCCTGTATGACTTATGGGTGCCTTACCAGAGACAGTTACTTCTGTATACAAACCTGTGTCGAATTCTTGTTGATTCATTAGACTGACTTTATCATTTAAAGAAATCAAATCTATCTAATTTTGTCCTTTTCCTACTGGTTGGACATCAGAAATACGTGAAAAACTGATTAAAGCTATAGAAAATGTTCTCTCTTCCTCCCTCCCTCTTTTCCTCTCTTCCAGTTCTCCAGCTAACCCTGAAGCTCATTTTTTTTTTTTTTTGGCCAGTCCTGGGCCTTGGACTCAGGGCCTGAGCACTGTCCCTGGCTTCTTCCCGCTCAAGGCTAGCATACTCTGCCACTTGAGCCACAACGCCGCTTCTGGCCGTTTTCTGTATATGTGGTGCTGGGGAATCGAACCTAGGGCCTCGTGTATCCGAGGCAGGCACTCTTGCCACTAGGCTATATCCCCAGCCCCTGAAGCTCATTTTTAAGGAGAAACTCTTGCAATAAAATAGTGACTCTATTTCTATTTTATAGCTGAAAAAAGAAAGGCTCCAAACTATGTGAAGTAACATACCCCAAGGTCATCCAGGGCATATAACCATCTATGTCTTTATTCCAAATTTTCTTTGTATGTTGGTCCCAAGCAATCCAACTGAGACCAGTCTGAAAGAAGCAAGAATTTGACAATTATCTGCTTCCAGCAAAAGTTTCAGAGATGACACTGACTGTTCTTAGCATGTCTTAGGTGAGGACCCCGACAGGGCATAAGAGGAAAGCAGAGGCCTTCCAACCTTGTTGTGGTATAGATACTCTTTTGGTTTGATTTTGAGAGCCAAGACTTTCCCAGGTACATAAGACCTGGAGCCAAATGCTAGATTAGCTGCTGCCCTGGATTATCTGGGACTGACCTCTGCAGCTAGATGGAGAATTGTGGGTTTCCTGTGCAGGCTGCATTTCTCCATCCATCCTGTGTGTGTGTATTCTTGCCTGTGGTGAGCAAGCAGAACCCGGTGATATATGGAGAGCCAGACAGGCAACAGAGAGAGTAGTGGAGGGATTGATGGGAACTCAGCTAAGAACTCACTGGGAGACTCACACCTCATTGGAGCTGGGATTGATTGGCTGGAACTTCTCACAGCTCCACTTCTAGCTTTTTGGTGGTTAAATGGAGAAAAGGGTCCCGTGGGCCTTCCTGCCCAGACTGACTTCAAACCAGGATCCTCAGATCTCAGCCTTCTGAGTACCTAGGATTATAGGAGTAAGCCACCAGCACCTGGCTGGTTCTTCTTTCAAGGACCAAGCACTCCTTCACTATAGCAAGCAAGTGGCCTTCACATAACTCTGTTTTCCTAAATCTTGGTCTCTTGTCTGTACTTGGCCTCCTTCCTATCTCGATCTCCCTTCTCCTGGAGGCTCACTCTAACCCTCCCCCGAGTGCTATCTCTGGAATGTGTGAAATATGACCTGCCCTGGCAGATTTTATCAAATGAGTAAGGAATCTGTGTGGTGTCATGGTTACAAAGAACAGTGTGCTTGATGCTGTTAATTACTTAGAACATTTTTAGAAAACTGTCTAGCTCCCTTTCCAATGGATTCGTTCTCTAATTCACTGCAGTATCATATAAGATAATCTCAAACCATATTTGCTAAGTACTCAAGTGGGTGTAGGGTAGAAGGGCAGGCCCTATGACTAGAGTTAGGAGACCTGGGTTTAGGTACCCATTTTTCCATTTCAGGATGTGCTTTTGTAGTTAAGACATCACACCTTTCGGAGTCAAAATTTACCTCCCCAGGTTTCTGGTCAAATGTGACCAGAAAAGTAACTGCACTCCATAAGCCAGAAAGATCCTTACAACTGTCAGTTGTTGCTACAGGGCTTCGTGGGAGGAGGAAAAAATGTTTAAGTCCCATTTTTAAGGACTCCCAGTCCAGAGGGAAAGACAAAGTCTCCATGAACTTTACCAAAGAACACATCTGCAAAGCACTGAGAACTTCTTGTGCCATGGGCTTCCCTTAGGAGACTGGTTCCAGGCAGCTGGGATTGGTCAGGGAGACTGGAAGAGAAGAACACACCCTTGGGCCACTCCGCTTTGGGGAAAGTGGAGCTTCCCCAGCTGCTTCTTGGAAAAGCCTCTGATGCAGCCTGCAGACAAAGCCAGATAACAATTGTGGGAAGTCACGGGCTGTGCTTGTGTGGGATCCAGACTCCTTTGGTCACAGACAGTCTCCTCTAAGAACTGAACCCCACCCACCGCCTGAACTGCTTGCTTGCTGCCCTGCCTGTCAGCCACCACCAGCACAATTTTCCCATGCCTCAGAAGTGAAGGCTGGATGGGACCCAGAGCAAACAGGAGTTTGATCCTAAAATGTCTAGTCCTTGCTCCCCAATTTTTTTTTTTTTTGGTCAGTCATGGGTCTTGAACTCTGGGCCTGGGCGCTGTCCCTGAGCTCTTCAGCTCAAAGCTAGCACTCTGCCACTTGAGCCACAGCACCACTTCTGGTTTTCTGGTGGTCAACTGGAGATAAGAGTCTCACAGACTTTCCTGCCTGGGTTGGCTTTGAACTGCGATGCTCAGATCTCAGGCTCCTGAGTAGCTAGGATTACAGGCATGAGCCACCAGTGCCTGATTTGAGGAACCCTTTTTCTACCAAGGGTCCTTTGGAAACATATAATATCATTACAAGCCATACAAAATTACCAATACAGGCTGACATGAGAAACATGAGAAGTGAACAAATTTGTCCTATCCTGTATCAAATGAATTTGCTTCTATGGCGCTCAGAACATTACCCTAAAGGGAAGACAACTTTAAAGTTGTGGAATACAGACCTCTCAAGGGTTGCTGATAAGAAGAAATTTGAATGTACATCTTGGTTGCAGGTATACAGAAGTTTCACTGAATGGTTTTTGTTATGATTTAGCATTGGGCTAATCCCTGTCTCCCTGTGCCTGTTTTCCCAGGACTTAGATAGACTAAGTGATATCTAAGCCTTCCCTCTCCCTGACCTGTTACTCTCTAATGCTTTTCCACTGCCTCAGTCTTCTGAGCTAGGAAATGGGACACGTGGACCAATGGAAGACTGAAGCCTTTGTCATTCCCCACAAAGCTAGGGCAAAGTGTGCTCCTGGCCTAAATATAGCATCCAACACCTACTAATATTTATCAAGTGAGTGAGTGAATGAATGAATGAATGAATGAGCAAATGAAACATAGATACATAGTTTGTACTTCTCCATGCTGTCCAAGATGTTACAACTGTACTAATTTCCTAGTCTTAATACTGGAAGATATTACCCAGCTCTGTGCGGTTTGAGGATGGCCAATGTCCCTAGTCTAGTGGTGTTAATTGATTTAACATGGATCCAGGCACAAATGCCTGCATTATTGACTTTTTAATCCTAGCTACTTGGAAGGCTGAGATCTGAGGATTGTGGTTGTGAGCCAGCCCAGGCAGGAAAGTCCATAAGACTCTTATCTCCAGTTAACTACGAAAAGAAGCTGGACATGGACCTGTGGATTTGTTCTCTATCCACTATCCCCATGGTCAACTCTGAGGCAATTGATACACTTGGAAGAAAGAAGCCACAGAAGAGAAAAAAAAAAATGCCACAGGGATGAGGTCTGGTGCAGTCAGAGAAAGCCTCCTGAAAGAGAAGGGCTTTGAACCAGGCAGGTGGTTCCAAACGTTGAAATTGTGTCAGAGTAGAGAGTAGGATTGAATAGAACATTCTGTGCCAGTCTTCATGGTAGGTCCCTTAGAAAGCTGCTCACAAGACTGTGTTGAGACTCACTTCCCAACTACCATCTCCACTCCTTGGGTGCTTCTGAGCTGGGAACTAACGCAAGTTATTTGACAGGACATATTGAGAATCAGGATTTCAGTCTCTTCCCCAAGATGGAAGACCCTGAACCTAGAACACTGAGGGCAATGTCTCCAAATCAAAGGGAAGCAGGAAGATTTAGGAGCCAAGAACATGAGAGTCAAGATTCTCAGAGGCAATGGGTCCCTTCTACACTTAGCGAGACTAAACCTGAGCCCCTTGCTACAGCTTCCGTTCTCTCCCCATACTGACTTGGGTCCCTGCCACTGCCCACCACGACCCCAGAATAATCTCAATCCCTCTTCTACATAAATGCCTGCTTGGGTACTTGAAGACAGCACTCCTGAAGCAGACCAGCCATCGGCTTCTGTAGCCAGCGGATTGTCCCTGCTCCTCCAAAGGAGAAAAAAGGGGAAATTGGCTCAGAGAGAATGACTATTTTGTTCCAAGGTCATACTAAATCTTAATGTACATCCTTGTCAACCTTGTTGTCTTCTCCTGTCATATTCCCTTGAACTTGGGTTTTTTCAGGCTAAAGGAAGTCTCACCTCATTTCCTCTTGTTGCCACACTTTGTCTTCAACCGGCCAGGCTGAAAGATCCTGGCTCCTGAGTAGGGAAAGGCAGAAACTGACACAGGAACATTCTTGGGTGAATCAGGAGGCCCTAAAAGGCTGTAATAGCTGCCAGAAGCCTGGTAAAATATACTGGGGATGCAGCAGATCATTCCAGGTGCGGTATGGGGGCAGTGGGGACCTCTCAACAAGGGAGGAGATGGAGAGTCCCAAGAGAGAAGCCACTGTGTATTATGGAGTCTCTCGATAACAGCTCAGAGGGGAAAGGCGTCGGAAGCTAGTTCTGATAAGGCACTTAGAGTGGCCCTTGGCATGACTATCAAATGCTTCCGTGATGCAAGTGAGGAAATAGCAGTTCAGAGAGAGGCTGGGACTTTCCCAGACACTACCATCACCACCACCTCCAGCAATGGCAGAGCCAGGGCAGTGGGTCTCCTGGTCCTGGACACACCAGTATTGTCACTGGAAGCTCCCATGGAAGAAGCCTGAACCCAGCAGTGCCGTGGAAGAAGGCACATATTCACCTAGGTCCTCATGAGCTCCCATCAAACTGCAGACGGGAACCTTCTTTGAGCCCTCTAAAGCCACTTAGCACAGGGAGTGGCAGAATGGACACAGTAGACACAGTGGCAGAGAACAGTGCCTGTCCTGTGCCCTGCTGTAGAGTAATAGTATGCCACCACACAAGACAGGACTAGCCTAAGTTCATACAGAAAAGATACAATAAAGCAGGGGCCTGGGACCTTGTTCTCAGCTCCAATAGGGCCTCCTAGCCCAGATAGAGAGAAGCAGATTCAGGTGCTTAAGGGAACAGGGCTATTTCTGGCTTTCCCCTAACCTTTCCTACCCCATGAGTATCTAAGATTCTGCAGATAAGCTGGGAACTGCTGTAATTCCTTCAGAATGGATCACCTACATTGATTTCCCCATTGTAAGATTCTGAGCTTTTCACTGTTTACCAAACTAGTCTAGGAAACCCATCTCAGAGGCACAGAAAATGACCATGTACAAAGCCACAGAGGAAGTCACATCAAATTCCAAAGCATTTCACTGACCATGATCTCCAACCACAATGCAATGTAAGAAGTCAACAGTGCACAGAAAACCTCCCATAGGTTGAGAAACTAAAAACAGACTTCGAAGTCATCCAAGAGTGACAGAGGAAATCACAATGACATTTGTCAACTAGTTAGAACTGAATGATAAGGAAAGCACAAGCCGTTTTCTAAGTCATTTCCTCTGTTGTTCCTTTAGATGACGCTCCAACCCTCCACCCAGCTCTGCCACAGGGGGCTGACCTCTTTGGACTCTCAGCTTCTGGTAGGATTCAGCTAGTGTAGAAATCTAGCCAGAGATGAGAGGAAGGGTGTGGGGAAGCAAGGCCTTTATTTACCCTTCTCAGCCTTCCCAGATGATTGCTGTATGCTGTATGTGCCATTGTGCTTCCCCTCAAGCTGGGCACACTAGGCCTAGTGCCAGTCATAGTCCCCTCCTCGTAACTCTCACCCCTAGCACTCCCTCCTAGCCTAGGGTTGACAGCAACCCACTGCCCATATCAGTCCTTTGGTAATACACTCTCTGCATGATTTCTCTCCACCTTGATTATATCTACAGTGTGCCTTGTTGTGGGAGGCACAGCTCAGTTGGTAGAGCACCATCCAATGAGCAAAAGTGCCACTTCCTGAGTTCAAGTCCCAGTCTTGGACATTAAAAGGAAAAGAAATACCAACCCTTTAAAAAAAAAAAAAGGAGTGTCTTTATTAAACTTCTCAAATACTCAGGGCTTTCCATGTGTCCTGAAGACTACCTCCCCCCTTCCAGTGTATAACAGTGTTCTCCCTTCTGCCTGGCCCCGTGGGATGGGGGAAAGCATTGCTGGCCTGAGGTCTGTCACTGGTTCATCTCCTAAACCCTTCAGTAAAAGGTACTGATTAGGATAGCAAATTAAATGTGGATGTGCATTCCCTCCATATGTAAATGGTATGTCTACAGGGGATTCTAGTGAGGTTAAGATTCAGACATAAAAGCACAAAGAAATTTAAGCTGAAGCAAAAAAGAACAGGTGCCCAGTTCTGAGCTGGGCTTTTGGGTTTTTTTTCCTCCTTTCTGTCAGTATTGAAGTGTGAGCTCAGGGTATGGTTTTTATGTCCAGGCTGACCTGGACCTGGGTCCTCCTATTTGTGCTTCCCCAAGTTGCTAGGATGACACATGTGCATCATCAAGCCTAGCCACTGTGCTTCCCCGCCGCCCTCCCCCCCCCAGCTGGCTCCCGGTCCCACCATTGGTCAAGATGGAGTCTCACAAATAATTTTGTTTTTCCTAATTGAGTTCTAGCCTAGATCTCCTGATTTCTGCCTCCCAAGTAGCTAGGATTATAAGCTTGAGCTACCCCCACACAGCTCTATGAGCTGCAATTTTTTTTTAGAAAAACATTTTTATTGTTGTTTTAGAGGTGATATACAGTGGACTTACCTTTACATATATGGGGGGGGGGATATGGACTTTTCTTTTGCTTATTATCAGCTGTTCCCTTTCTCTCTTATTCCCTCCCTCCCATCATCGCCCTTGAGTTGCTTAGTTCACTTTCATCCATGTCCAGTGAGCTGCAATTCTTAAGGAACTAGTGTTCACATGCCATTGAGCAAGCAGGACAAGATCCAGAGATAGCTGTCCAGGGTTATCTGTGCCTTGGAGTCACCTGTGGTCACAGCTCTCTCCTAGGCCTACCTGTTCCTTTCCAGTCTCTAGGCCCCTAATTTTCCCTCCTGTTGAGACAAAGCCCTTCTTCGGCTGATTCCAGGGCTGGAGCACAGGGAATATGTTGGGGGGGGGGGCTGGGGGGAAACCAGGTGGAAAGCTAGGCAGAGCAGACCAGGTGGGGAAGGGCTTGGATTGGGCTGGAAGGATGGATTGGGGGGTAGGGGAGGAAGATATTCTAAAGAGGAATAGCTCAGACCTTTGGGGGTGGGGGGTGGGGGAAAGGGTGAATTTGATTGGAGCTAGAAGAATCAACACAGCGGCCCCAGTGGGAGGTCTGTGATTGGAGCATTCGTGGGGTGATCAGAGTGAGGAGATTCACTTCAAGACCCGCCCCCCGGCATTCATTTCTTCATTCACTCATTCATCTTAGAGGGTGTTGAGTGCCTGGTGTGTACACGCCTAAGCTGAGGATACAGGTGAGGATAGGCGGGCCGGGACAGGTGAGGCGCAGGTGATTCCAGGAGGGCAGCGGACCGCGGTTTACCGAGCAGCTCTTTCGTTCCTGCTCCTAACAGAAGCTGGCTTGGCCCCATTTTATAGCCTAGGAACCTGAGGCGACCCCCCGCCCCCACTCCTGGGCCCGGGAAAGAAAGGTCCACGGAGACACCCGAGAGCGGGGACTCGGTCCTCTGCAGAACCAGAGGAAGGGAGCCCGACCCGGACTTCCCGGAACGTGGGGGGCCCCGCCCCTCGCCCCCGCCCCCGCCCCGGTCCCCGCCCTCTCCCCGCCCCTCCCGGCCCCCGTGGCCGCGGGGTGGCGGGGCCCGGGGCGGAGCCGGCGTCGCCCGGCGGCGGCGGGTAGGAGGGTTGGAGGGCGGCGGTGGCCCGGCGGAGGACGGGACAGCCGGCCCCGGGACGGGCCGGAGGGCGACGGGCGCGCGCTGGGCTGTGACCGCGGCCCGCGGAGGACTCGAACTCTCCGCCCCAGAGCACCGGGTGAGTGAGCGACCGCGGTCCCCCGCGCGGGGCACAGCCAGGCCTCGCGTCCACTTCCATTTCCTCCGCGGTCCGACCCGCAGGCCGGCCGGCCGGCCGCCCGCAACCTAAGCTCACTTAGCCGAGGGTCCCCGGCTCCGGGGCGGGGACAGCCATCCGGGACCCGGGTGGCGGCCGCGGGGTGGGGGAGTGGGGGGGGGTGGAGGGCATGTCCTCGGGAGCGGAAACGTCAGGCCCTGACAGCTGGCGGGCGGGAGGAGGAGGGTCCCGGGGGGGGGGGCGGGTGGAGATGCGCGGCGTGGAACGCGGGGTCTCCCCCGCGCGCTGGGATCTTGTCTCCGGCTGGATCCCGGGTTGAAGCCGGGGCCCGCTGTAGCCGAGGGTCCGTGGTGCCGATGATGGCCCCGGGGGGTGGGGGGAGGTTACAGGCAGACAGCGGGCCTGTGGGCTTCGTTTGGGAAGCTCTGCTATCCAGCCAGACAGCGAGCAAGCCACTGGCCGCTCACCCGGCCTTGGACAGAAGAAGGGCAGTGGCCCCGAGCTGCGAGAGACCCTCACAGGAGGGGCAGGAGGGTCGGCAGTGAGGAGAGACGGGAGACCCGGTTCCCACCTTCAAGCTGGGAACTGCCCCAGACCTGGAAGTTTTATGACTAGAAAGCCAACTCCAGCTCCATGCTCGGGACACCCAGATCACTGAGGGGAGGGGTCAGTGGTGTGGCAGCAGGGAGCAGCTTGGTCTGATTGGTGGAGAAGATGCTGTGCCTCCCTCTCCCCTTCCTCTCCTCCTATCTCCGCCAGGCCCGGGACCAGCCCGTGCAGGAAAACAATCCTTTGCTCCTGGTCATGCGTTAAGCTCCTCCTTATCCCAGTCCCTGCTTCTGTCTGTAACTTGCTCTGTGAATGCCCACCTCTTCAAGTCTTCTCTCTGGGCCTCAATTTCACCATCAGTACAAGTGGGCTGGGTCCGTTGGTTTCTCAGGGCTATTCCAAACATGAGACTCTTGAGTCTTAAGTTTCTCATAAAGCTCAGCCACTAGCATTGTGTCAGGTCTTGACCTGTGCTGGCAGCGCGGTGGGGACAGCAGTGGCCAAGGAGCAGCCTCTGTGAATCAAGGGGAGAGCTGGACTCAATAGGAGAGACCATGGGAGGATCCGGATGGAGTGTGGAAAGCAGCTGGTAGGGGCCCACTGAAGAAAACACACAGGCAGGAGAGTTTGGGTGTTTTCAGGGATCAAGAAGAAGCCCAGGACAGCTTGGTTGGTGATGGGAAGGTGAGAAGAGGGCTAGAAAGGTAGGGCATAGAGTTGAAAGGTAGAATGAGGGACTGGACAAATGTCAGTAAAGGGCCATGCAAAGGTGTCCGTGGAACCCCACAGGATTGAAGTGGAAATGATTTGGGAAGCACCTGGCCCACGCAGGTTCAAAATGGAGAGAGCAAGTGATGTACAGAGATCTCTTCTTGAAGAAAGTTCAGGTTGTACTGTGGCACTTCCTTGGGAAGAGGATGAGGGGCAGGGATAGATGACAGGACCTTTCATGTCCTCAAGTTCCTTTAAGAGGACAAGGTCCTGCTGGGAGACCTCTTTCTTCTCTCCCAATTCCCTGGCTCTTCCTTGTTGTCCTCATCTGGCCTGCCTGTTGTGCATACAAGAAAGGATCTTTGTCCAAACATCTCCTCTAATAGTTTCATTTGTTACCAGAGTAACATCACTCCCCACATATGCTATTCTTTTACTTACAACCAATTGCCACCTTGTTCCCATCCTCACCAATCTTGTCCCAGTGTTATCAGAGCGATGAGAAAGGAAATTACCTTACTGGCCACCTCTGTGAATGTCTTCAAGCCTCAGTGTGTAGGGCTAGAGTCAGGGCTCAGAATGACCAGGATCAAGGCCAAGTCAGAGTTTAGCCTTAAACCTACTTTCAGTGCTTAGATTATACTCAGCCTCAGTGCTCATTCTGGGGTCAAGGTCACTGCTCAGTGTGTGGCTCAATTCCAGTCTCAGTAGATGAGTCTGCATTTCCCAGTATCTCACAGGCTCACTGGAAAGGTGAGATGCTTACAAACCTGGCTGTGTCAGAGTGACCCAGTGTTTGCATGAGCCAAATCCATGGTGCTACAAGGATAAGCCAGCAAGCCAGTGATAGAGCAGAGACAAGAACCCAAGACAACTGCTTCTTTGTCTGGGATTTTGACTATTGCCCTCCCTCACCCCCCACCAACAAGTCTGTCTGAGCTGGGATCTTTCAGGTTTTTTTTTATTTTTTTGAACCAATCCTGGGGTTTGAATTCGGGGCCTGGGTGCTGTCTCTGAGCTTTTTTTTTGCTGAAGGCTAGCACTCTACCACTTGAGCCACAATTCCACTTCTGGGTTTTTATTTTATGTTATTTTGTAGTTAATGGGAGGTAAGAGTCTCTTGGGCTTTCCTTCCGCTGATGACTTCAAACTGCAATCCTCAGAAGTCATCCTCCTGAGTAGTAGCTAGGATTCTTTCAGTTCTAAGAGGCAAAGTAGACATCTCTTAACTCTAGATGGACCTATCTGGGGGGTCTGGCTACACTCACATCCCAATGCCGGGCCCATAGTAGGTGTGCTAGGAATCTATGTAGTGTCAGGTGCAGGAAGAGAGCCAGTGGCTGGAGGAGGCCAGCACTGAAAAGGGATCTCCAGCCTTTGTCAGAGGAAGTAGCACTCTTGAGGGCTTGCACCCTCCCCCAGCGCCTACAGCCACACTCGGTGGCCACCCAGCTGGCCAAGTAAGGGCCTTTTCCTCTTTCAGGGCAAAGTAAAAGGAAAGGACATGTTTAGTAGAAAACTCCCTCTTGCTCCCTGGGAATCCCCGGTGGCCGGATGGACGTTGGGATATCCCAGAGGAAGCTAAAGGCCAAGGCCCTCCCCCTTCCCTGGCACAATGAAGCCAAGCTCTCCCACGTTGCACAGCTGGCCTGTGGGGCTCCCTGAGGTCCTCTTATGCAGGCCCCTGTCTCCCGGTGGGTCTGTAGAAGCCTCTGCCATCTCCGCCATCATCAACAGCTAGTCCAACAAGCACCTGTGTGAAGCCCACCCCCCACCTCTCTGTAAGATGCTCTGTAATGAAAATGGGGCTTGTGGGGATGCAGCACAAGAGAAACAATAGCCTGGAAAGAGGGTGAGGCACTGGACCTAAGGGGTGAAGATTTGGATTCCAGTAAAAGATGCAGAAGTTGCCTCAAGGCTCACAGATGGGAGGGAAATGAGGTATTGGGAAATCAAAGTTATACTTGATAAGGTTCTGACCACCTGCTGTACCCTGCTCTTATCCTTAGTAGGGTGTCTTCAGGTCCCTGCTCCTGGATACTCATCTCAGCCAGGCACTGGCCATGGCACTGTGCCTAAAGCAGGTGTTTGCTAAGGACAAGACATTCCGGCCAAGGAAGCGCTTTGAGCCAGGCACACAACGCTTTGAACTGTATAAGAAGGCCCAAGCATCACTCAAGTCTGGACTGGACCTGCGCAGTGTGGTGAGGCTGCCCCCTGGGGAGAACATTGATGACTGGATTGCTGTACATGTGGTGGACTTCTTCAACCGCATCAACCTCATCTATGGGACCATGGCTGAGCACTGCAATGAGATCAGCTGCCCAGTCATGGCTGGCGGGCCCCGCTACGAGTACCGCTGGCAGGATGAGCGCCAGTACCGGAGGCCTGCCAAGCTCTCTGCACCACACTATATGGCATTGCTCATGGACTGGATTGAGGGCCTCATCAATGATGAGGATGTCTTTCCCACACGTGTTGGTAAGCACTACCTGGCTAGCCAGGTCAGCCTGGCCAGAGACGGTGGGAGCCACCAGGAACCCAATCCACAGAAAGGGCATTTAGTCTAATCGAAGGCCCTCTGGGCAATAGAGGATTTTCATCCTCATTTAGGAGAAGTAGAAATGGGTTCAAGCTGGTTAAAGTATCTTTTTTCAGGTTAAACACTTAACTCTAACTGCCTGACTCCTACTTGGAGCTCTTCTTGTCTGAAGCATGAATGTCCCCCTCCAATAGGACCAAAAACTGCTGTGATTCTTGGAACCTTCCAGAACAGGTGCCTCAAGGCTGCTCTTACTCCTCTTGGGAGTTGTCTCTGGGTCCTGGCCCCAGGAAAGAAAGGAGCTAAGGGTTGGGTGGGCCCAAAAGATATCTTTTCTTCAGTCTAGGGCTCAGAGAACAGGCCCAGGCCATAGGGCCTTTTCTTATCTCAGCTGGGTAGTGGAGGTTGGGGAGGAGAGATGAATGATGTCACTCTGACCCTGCTTTCCCACCCAGGAACAGAGCAGGCAGGACACTGTGCTCATCAGAGCAGCCCCACCTGTACCTTAGTCCCACCTCCCCACCCAGGTTATAGAACTCAGAGTGGGTGGAGCAGATGGCAAAGCCCAGGGGGAGAAGTCTGAAAGCAGAGGGAAACAGGGCACTGAGTCACAATTCAATGCCCATGGCTCCTCCCCAGTGGTAGCTGTCTGAACTTTCATTCCCAACAAACATTTTATATAAGAGGAAACAGGCCACAGAGACAGCTTATGTCTTAGGGTACCTAGCACTCAACATCTAGATGGGCAGGATGAGAGTGTAGGACTGAGGCTAGGCCTGGAAGAATACCCACGGAGGCAGCGCTCCCACCTGAGAGCAGGGAGGAGAGAGGGAGGCTATGGAGCTTGGTGGACCAGGCAGGGATCTCATCCTGGGCTCTTACTCTCTTTGAGTCTTTATCCCTGAGTTTGTGAGCCCAGCTATCCATAGCTTTAATTAGCTGACTGGGTGGTTCCTCAGAAAATCTGGGCTTCTTGGAGCAGAGTCTTTACCATTTACCTCTCAGGGTGCTGCAGTGCAGATCAAAGAGTGTTTGAAGCCTGCTTTCAGTCTATACTAATTAATAATAATGTGGCTTTGGGCAAGTGGCTTACATTTACATATCTAGCATGACTATCAGATGTAGCTGCAGAACTGTAAGGGTTAAAGAGGCCAGAGGTACAAAGGGCTCAGCTCAGGGCTGGGCTCCCAAATGGAAGGTAATTTGTGTTATTATTTGAAAGAATGACAACTGAAGGAGCTCTTGAAGAAAAAAATTATTTCAGCATGGCAGGAGGTGGGGGTGGGGGTGTAAAGAGGAGGACCTTAGGGTGAGGCCAGAGAGGAAGGTCAAGATCACAACATGAAAGACCTAACCTAGAGTTATGCTGGGATGTTAGGGCCAGTTCGCATTTGTGTGGTTTTTTTTGTTGTTGTTGTTATCATTAAGTAGTTGTACAAAGAGGTTACAGTTGCGTAAGTTGGGTTATGAGTACAAAGTGTGCTGAGTGGGCACCCGAGGGAAGAAGCCTACCTGTGCAGGAAAGGACAGAATTGGGCGGGCGAGATTTTTGTCTTCAGGATGTTGTGTCTTCAGGATGTTGATCCCCGCCCTGTCCCTCTCCACCACCTAGGAGTTCCCTTCCCTAAGAACTTCCAGCAGGTCTGCACCAAGATCCTGACCCGCCTCTTCCGAGTCTTTGTCCATGTCTACATCCACCACTTTGACAGCATCCTCAGCATGGGGGCAGAGGCGCACGTCAACACCTGCTACAAGCACTTCTACTACTTCATCCAAGAGTTTAGCCTGGTGGACCAGCGGGAGCTAGAGCCATTGGTGAGGCCAGTCCCTCACGCCCCTCCCCTGCAAGTTTATCCTCTTGAGAGGTTTCACATCTAAAGGTCACCTGCTGCTAGAAACTCTTCATACCCAAGTGGATAAATTGGGGGAGGCAATTAATTCGTTGGACAATGGATTCTGTACTTTGAGAGTGCATTCAAGTGTCAGTTTACCAACGCAGATCTGCAGCCTAGAGTTGGGGCTGAGGGAGGGAAACAATGACCAGGCTGTCCACCCTGTGGTTTGGGAAGGGGCTGCCTGGCAGACTCAGCTCTAATGGATCCCTCCCTACCTTATCTCTCTACAGAAGGAGATGACAGAGCGTATCTGTCACTGAGCGCTGGCCTGGATGTTGCTGCCCATCACATGGATATCTGAACAGAGCATGGCTGAAGGAGGGAAACCTCTGGAGTCCAGCGGTAGAGAAATCTGAAGGCTCACAGGACCCTCCACATACCAAATGTCTCTGAACTTCTGGTTTTCAGAAGTTTGCCCATGTGTCTTCCTGAGTACATGGAAAAGAGAGGGCTTCAAAGGGGCAACCAAAAGAAAGGGGGAGGGGGCATGTTAAATCCCTGGCGTGAAGTCTGGGAGTAGGGTAGTTACCAGGTTGCTTCTCTGATACTTGACCCTTCCATGGTGATTCCCAGTCTATTTGGGAAATATGGATAGTAGCTGAGGTAATGGCAAGAAAGATGTAGGAAAGTGAGTGCAATGTGTGCTAGTGTGAGTGTGTATATGCATGTATGGAGAGATCCCAGTGTGAGAGATCCCAGTGTGAGAAAGTGTGTGTATAAGCAATTTTGACTGTGTGTTGTGTTTAGAAAGCACATCCCTGACACATAGTAGACTCTACAGTTGATGTATGTATGTATGGATGTATGTATGCATGTATGTATGTATGTATGTATGGATGGGTGGGTGGATGGATAAATAGGGACCATCAGGCCATGACCACTGTAGGAGTACTGACACCTGTGTGTCACCACTCAGGATGTCTGACCATGTGTATAAGTGCACAAAATGTGGTCATAGATGTAAGACCATATTTGAACCTTCCATTCTATCATCTTTCATTAGCATGAGTCCTAGGGAGCTGGGTAGAGGTTGGAAGGGGGACTCTTACCCAGAATTTCTTGAACTCTTGACCTACCACACTTGTGGTTCTTATTTGCTAAGCTGGACATGCCACCGAGTTGTCATTTCACTCATCTCTGTTCTTCCAGGGGGGCCTGGTAATAGACTCCTGGGATCTGGTGGTGATCCCATATGTCCACAAAGGTCCCCTGGTTTTTCAACTGTGACTTGTGTATTCCAATCTAGAATCTATAGACCTTTACGTCCAGGATCTGAAGCCCTGCATAAAACAATCGTCCAGCCTCAGGACATAGTGGGACTTGGATTAGAAATTTTGGAGTTTTGTTTCTCATTTGTTTCTCAGGATATGGATGGGATCATGTTGCTGGTTGGAAAGCCCCCATCCTAAAAGAACCTACCTTGTTCCCAGCCAACCCTGAGACATTCCAGCTAGCTGAATTTCCAGGCATAGCTATATAAAGAGTCTGAGATGTTCATTTAGCATCCCAGGACTTAGTACCTCCAGGCCCAGCCCTGTGCCTAGACCCACAGATAGGGAAACTGAGGCAAGAAAGTGCTTCTGCTCCCCCAGATTCTATCTTAGGAAGCCAGAGTAGAGAACCAGGAGGATCTAAGACTCTTCCAGTCTTGTTCTCTTAGTGTGCAAAGGAGGAAATTGAAGCCAGAAGAAGAAAAAAACTGGCCAATGCTCAAGTGAGAGTTTCCTGGAGCTGGATTAAAAAAATAAGAGGTCTTGACTCCCAAGTCAAGACCCATTTCTTGCTATACAGAGATGCATATGGAGAGTCTGACAGACCTTTTCCAGGACACAACTGTTCCTGCTATGAATATTTTCTAGCCTGATGCCAGAAAGCCCCACCACCCTTGGGTTGGCTGGGGTTGGCTTCTGAGCCAAGCTTCCAAAATCATGCCCCGCTTAATGGCCTAAAACCGCCTGCCCTCTGGGAAAACAGATGGGCCTCTTAGGCCTGCCATCTGGGCCTGGGCCTTCTGCTTCTGCTGCTTCCAGAGAAGTTCACAAGGGAAACTTGCTGCACTGGGGGGAGTGGAAGCTGTCCCCAGAGTAGGCTGCAGCTTACACAGATGAATTCTAGGCTGTGGCAAGGACTGATTGTGGGGAGGGATGGGGAGGGGAAGTCTATTTTTGTGAAACATAAGGAAAACTTTATTGTTGTTATTTTTGGTAAAATAAAAGAGGCAAACTGAAGCAACCATGGGAGGGAAGTTGTGGTCTGGGTGCCATACGGTTCTTGGTGGACTGTGGGAGGAGCTGGGCCACATGCGGCCCAGAGGGCTTTTTACCCTGTGATCCTGGCCCATGTGTCTGACCTAGCTCACAAGGGTGGGGATACTAAGGTTCTCCCATGGGCATGAGGAGTCTACATGGGGCTAAGCTAGGATACTTGGGGGGAAGAGGCCTTTCCCTTGTGTTTTGGGAACTCAATCTGGTAGAGAGTTTCCTTATTTTAGATCAGGCTACCTGGCATTGGCTTCAATTGGGTGGTTTGGGGGGACTAATGGGTAGAGGGACAGTAACAATACATTCCAAGCTGAGCGTTGGTGGCTCAGGCCTGTAATCCTAGCTACTCAGGAGGTTGAGATCTGAGGTTTGCGGTTTGAAGCCAGTCTGGGCAAGAAAGTCCCCATGAGACTCTTATCACCAATTAACCACTCAAAAACTGGAAGTGGAGCTATGGCTTAGCTCCAAGTGTTAGAGCACAAGCCTTGAGCAAAAGAGCTGAGGGATAGTGGTCCACAGTTTAAGTCCCAAAACAAAAACAAAACAAAATAGCCCAACCCTAATTACAGAAGAGGAAGCCATTCTTAGATTTTGTTGCTAGCTGAAACCTGAAAAGGGGAAAGATGTTAGGACATAGGGCTCACTTCAGAGCTTAGTCTTCATGAGACACCTGAAACTCTTGACTCAGATCTTCTTGTCATTCCACTGCCTCTAGCCCACAAACGACACAAATAGAAAGTAAAAGCAATCTGGTACTTGGGGGCTGGGGATATGGCCTAGTGGCAAGAGAGCTTGCCTCGTATACATGAAGCCTTGGGTTCGATTCCCCAGCACCACATATACAGAAAATGGCCAGAAAGTGGCGCTGTGGCTCAAGTGGCAGAGTGCTAGCCTTGAGCAAAAGGAAGCCAGGGACAGTGCTCAGGCCCTGAGTCCAAGGCAAAGGACTGGCAAAAACAAACAAACAAACAAAAAAAAAGAATCAGCAAAGGCACATTTGGAGATCTCTTCTATCTGCAAAGGAGCTAGCCTGGCTTTGTGCAGGGGCTCCCTTGGGAGATGGAAGCTTGAGCTCCAGTCTCAGCCCCTGCCCCCAAAGTTCCATGGCAAGTCCATTCCCTATCTAGACCTTGAATGACCATCTATTTCATAAGCAGAAGTAGGAATGAAGGACTAATTGATCTCTGAGCTTCTTTATTATTCAGTATCAATAATAATAACAGTTAATGCTCACTGTGTCTCCGGTACAGTTGTTAAGTGGTTGCCATGTAATAGCTTGTGAAATCAAGTTTGTTTTTAGCCAGGATCCTTTTTCTACCCGATTCCATTCCTTTCTTTCAGCACTTGAATGTCTGGAATGACTCTCATTCTGCTGCTCCTTTTTCTTGCTCACTATGAAGCTCAGCATTGTAAAAGGCCACTCACTGCTGTCATTACACAACTCATATTGTTGGAAAGTTAAAGCTTTGGGATCATGGTCATTTTGAAATACACCATGGAAGTGAGATTTCGTGTGTGTGTGTGTGTGTGTGTGTGTGTGTGTGTGTGTGTGTGTGTGTGGCCAACATTTGCCCCATACACAAGAATGTCTTAAACACATTAGAAAGCTGACATACATGCACAAAAATTGCTTTGAGAGAAAGAGAAGAGAGAATCGGGGCCTCAACAATGAGTGCAAAGAGCCCCTTCCCCACCCAGGGCAAAACCTATCAAGAGAGACAAGGCCCTGGAAGTACAGCCGCCCCTCACTATTGAACCTCGATATAGCCAGGGACAACTATGTAATGCTGTAACTTTGCAGATTTCCACCTATCCTGGGGCTCTCTGGAATGTATTTCCCACAATAGGTGAGGGATCAATTATTGTACAGTGGCAGCTGGGAAGCCAGATTGTGCTTTGTTTTCCTATTGGCTCAAGATCCTTAGTGATCTTTGGAGCAAGAGACACGGGGGAAAAGCCATCCTTCCTACCCAGGGGCAGTGCATTTCTCTGCTGAATAAAGGATGTCTGACTACCTTGGGCTTCCATGACTGATGCACCCTCTTGGAGGTTCCCTGCTACCACTCAGTACAAGGAGCTATGTATGGACTGTGTAGTGAGATAAGCCATAAGCATGTCTGGAATTTTACCTGCTTTGTAGCAGTTCTTCTCCCCCTGAGCACCCCAAAGTCTTCCTCCAGTGTTAACTAACCTTGCTTTCCATGTGTGAGTGAATAAGCAGCTTTGGAGAATCTGGATTAGAACACAAGCCTGAATGGCTCAGGACCTGCTGGCTGTTGAGATATTTGGAGATGAGACCTGCAAGACCTGTGTGCAATTGAAGCTTTGTGGGCCTAGGAGGTAGCAGGTGGTCATAGGTAGGGACATACAGACTTCAGGTTGGACTCAAGAATTCTAGAAAGGGTGGAACAAAGAAGCTTGTTGGAGAAACTCCTGCCTGGCTTTTATCAAGGTTGGGAAATCTAGCAAAGTCCTAAACTATCCCTAATGTTCCCACACCTCCTACCATCTCATATAGGTGAGAAGACAGCCCAGAAGGGGAATGGAAATAAACCTCTGTTAGGGGGGTTATGGGAACTGTACACAGCTCTCTAGTTAGCCATGTTCACAGGCCTTGACAACAATCATGAGTCAGGCATGAGAGGGATGTTTGCTTCCATGTCAAAAAGAAGGAAACACACCCAGCCATCAGAATCTGAATTAAAGCCAAGTCAGTATTTGTCCTTCCCTCTAGTGACACCTGCAGCCTAAGGAAGTAGGACCTGCAGGCTATTTAATCATTGTTTTTCCTCCAAGAAATGAGCTTCTTAAAGTTTGATTTTTCCCCCCTTGTTTTTTTATTGAACCAACTCAGTGCCTCCAAAAATTTAAAGAAAACTTACAGAACTGGGTATGGTGGTGAATGCCTGTAATCCGAGCACCTGGGAGGCCAAGTCAGGATGATTCTGAGTTTGAAGCCAGTTTGAGTTACCATAGTGAGATACTTGTCAGGAAGGAAGGAGGGGGAAAGAGAGGGATTGAGGGATGGGAGGGAATTTAAAACAGAATTATCCTCCATTTTATTTTATTACTTTTATTTTATTTTGTCCTGTTCTGGGGCTTGAACTCAGGGCCTGGGTGCTGTCCCTGAGCCTCTTTGGGCTCAAGGCTAGCGCCCTACCATTCTGAGTCACAGCGCCACTTCCAGCTTTTTCGGAGTAGTTTATTGGAGGTAAGAGTCTCACAGACTTTCCTGCCCAGACTGGCTTCGAACCGCGATCCTAATATCTCAGCCCTCCTGAGTAGCTACGATGACAGGCGTGAGCCACCGGCTCTTAGCTATTCTCCATTTTAGAAGAACAGAGTAGCACTTAACACGTCCTTACTAGCCTGCAGAAGCGCTTAGTAAATAATACACCTGCGAGTCTCCAGCTCTACTTAGGAAAAGTGGGTGGGCGGTAGGCCCCGCCCCCTAGCCAGCAATCCCCGCCCCCTCCTGCTACGCCTGCGCAGCTCGCTCAGCCGGTCCTCCACGTGTGGTTCCAGGGCGCAGGCGCGGCCCCGCCCCCGCCCGCCTCTATCCTCTCGGGCCCGCCCCCTGCCTTGGCACTGCCTCTTCCGCGTTCACGGCGTCGAGACCTGCCGGTGGGGGTGCGCGCGGCCGCTCCCGGTGGTCAGCCCAGGTAAAGCCAGACAGCAAGGTGTCTTCCCCCGCCCCTCCGCCGCCCCCGGCCCGAGAAACAGGGGGCGGGGGTGGGTCGTGAGCCCGGGAGGAGGTAGTTAGGGGCCTTCAGAGCGACTGCAGGTCACGACCCGATTCTACGGCGGAGGGACAGCCGAAGGGGACGGGTTCCTAGGACTGTCCTCAGGGTTTTGCCTGTGACCTGTTGGGCCTCCGTCTGTGCCAAGACCCAGGGCGCAAGGAGAGGCCTTTCTGGGTCTCCCCCTGTGCCTAGGGTCGGGGCATGGGCTCTGACGGGCCAACACCGGGTTGGTGCCCGTGGTCGGTGCTCAGCCTGTGCCAGGTTTGAGCCTCAGACCTGCCCATGGAATAGTGCAAGGCTATGGCAGAGCTCAAGGCTCAGACAGCCCAGTGTCGTGGACAGTGTTTTGTATAAGTGGTTTATGAAATGTGTTGTGAAAAAGTAGGCGTAATGAAAGTTCCTGCCAGATTGCCGCTACCGTCCAGTGGGGGAGAGTTAGGAGTGTCTGTGCTGTTTCACTCCTTAGAGAGCCTCAGGCTGTCTGTGGAAGATCCCTGACGCCAGAGCAGACCATGTAGTTGGAAATGTTTGACTCTGGGGTCAGACAGCCCCGGGCTCGCATTTCACCTCTGCTGTGTGCCCTCTTGCAAGTGATTTCCCCTCTGTCTGTAGAACCAGATATGATAGGGACATTGTGAAGGCAGAATAGGGTTATAGTAAGTCACTGGGATTAGCACCTATGGTGTAATGGTACGCGATTGCTGTGGCTTCTATGAACTAGGACAGTCCAGTTTGGGGCACTTTTGAGATATCATGGGGAAAAGAGTATGAGACCTGGCCTTGACATTTCTGTGAGACTTACAGATGCAACTGATCTTGCAGGATGGTGGAGAAAACTAAAGCTATTGACTGTTGCCCATCTGTCAAGCACCAGCTGAGTGGTTGGTACATAGAATATCACTGGATCCTCAGTCATTGGCCAGCTGCTTGTAGCCTACCATCCTTAGCATGGGCCATTCTACAGGGGGCCAGGCTAGGAGTGCTATGAAGATGAGATCCAGGGTTGGGTTTTTATATGGAATTGAGCCAAGGAGGGAGTTGGATGCCCTTCCCCCTACTGCTTCCACCTCAGCCTTTTCTCTTTCTGTAATCCAGAGAGTTGACGAGGGTCTTGACTTTGTCTGGTGATCCTCTTTCTCTAGAGCTTTAGCAGATTTTGACAGTTGGAGGGTCTGGCAACTCAGATTTCATGAGTGCAAACCATGGAGGAGCAAAGCTGTGTGGACAGAAGCTGGTAGACTGCAGTATGTGCTTAGCTAGGATTGCACGGTCTCCTGTTATGTGGTCCCATAGTAATTCAATAATATTGTTCCTTTGGCATCCTCTTCATGGGTGCCCAAATGATCTTCTTGAGACTCTTCTGATAGTGTTAGATCTCTGCTTAGAAGCCTATGCAGACTTCACTGCCTGCTGTATATTTTGGTCTTCAGCCTCATCAGCAAATCCTTTCCTAATCTATCCCCCACCTTTTTTCTTCCCTCATTTCCTTTTGTTTCCCCAAGCCTCAACCCTTGTCCCAGTCAAAATAAACTAGTCTCTGTTCCTCAGACACTCCCAGCATGTTTCTGTTCCAGCTTTTGCTTATATTTAGTATTTATCTGTGTCTGTGTGTATGTGTGTCTGTGTGTGTGTGTGTGTGTGTGTGTGTGTGTCTGCATGTCTGCATGTCTGTCTGTCAGTCTACTGGGGCTTGAATTCAGAGCCATATGCTCTTACTCTATCACTTAAACTATCCCTGCACTTCCAACTCTTTGCTCATTAATTGGAGATTAAAGTATCTCAGATTTGTCTGCCTGGGCTGGCTCTGAACCTCGATCCTCAGATCTCAGCGTTCTAAGTAGCAAGGATTATAGGCTTAAGCCACTAGTGCCTAGCTTCCTCATCTTTTATGAGGCCTCTTTGGCTTCTCATCCTCCTGGTAAGATGCTTACTGGATCAGTTACTCCTCTTCCTCTCTGTAGCAGAGACCAAACCCCTAATAGAGCGCTCATCATGGTCTGCCTTAGGTATGTCACCCCATGTGGACTGACTACATTAGTAGCAAGGGACTGAGTCTTTTTTATTCCTCTTGCTTATGTCACATAGCTACACAGTAGTCCTCTGCAATGTTTGTGGTTAAATGAGTCAATGACTTTTTTTATTTACTTGTTTTGTTTTATGAGCTGTCAGGTCTTAAAAGGGGACTTGGTGTTTCTTCTCTTTGTAGCTGAGGAAGGCTCTCATTTAGACTGCTAATAACCTAATGACATACATCCAAGTATAGGAATTTTACCCAAGCCAATATTTGTCATTGCTGCTGTCATTTTCAGGCCCTGTCTTCCCTTGGTTGTGAGTTTTGTTGGGAGGGAAGTTGCACTCTGTCCAGGTATCTACACAGATTATGTTATACTTCATGCAAGAGAAAGCTCACAGGTGGCTGACTAATCAGTTACACCGTCCTTGGCCTTGGCCAACAGTAGTCCCTCCCATTTGGATCAGCAGCTAAAAATTCAAATTTTTTCCTTGCCAATAGCTCCAACACATGGAAGAGGAAGTTCTTTATCAATAGAAAAATATACTCTGTTGAAGGCAGAAGGAGCTCGTTTCCCATCTAGTTCTCCTACCTTCATTTGACAGATGGGGAACAACCCAGAGGAGGGAAAGGACTTGATAGAGATTATATGAGGAATCAGAGTAGAGATAGCTCTGGGAGTCCTAATTCTGATTGTTGTTGTTGTTATTTTATTTTACTTTGGTTTCCCCAGTTTACTACCTTTGGGTTTTTAAGATATAATTTTATTTAAATGTTTTGAAGTGGAGTCTTTCTATGTTGTTCAGTCTGGCCTCCAAATGCTGAGCTTAAGCAGTCTTCTTATCTAAGCCTCCCAAGCAGCTGAGACTACAGATGCACACCTCTATGTCCAGTTGTATATTGCTAATATAATATCTAACATTTAGTGAATGCTTGTGTGTGCCACACACTGTTTTAAGTACTTAAAACTATTTTACAGACTCAGAAACTAGGTCAAATAGAGATCATTAAAATCTCTTTTCAGATCTCACAGATCCAATTTTTTTAGTATGGCTTTAATGCCATCATCTCCTACTCAGTGGAGTGGAACCATTCTCCAAAGAGCTTGCTCCCAGACCCTCTGTCATTGAGAGCCATCCTGCATGCTGGAGAGACATCCCAAGAGGAGTCTAGAGCATGTGGGAATAATGGACAAAAGGAATGAAGCAGGTCTGCATGGAGTATTGGTAGATCTTAGTTTAGGAATATGAGTATACGTCCTAACGTGCCTTCTGGGCTAGAGCTAGAGTTTAGTGGCAGAGTACTTACCTAGCATGCACCACCACAAAAATTGCCTATTTATTGTCAGGCAGCAAATACATAGTTTTAGAAAAAACTCAGTCCTGGATCTCTCCATCAAAATTCCCAGTCTAAGGTAGAAAGATTCAATTCAATAAGCACATTATTGAGCTTGTGCTGTGTACAGGCCTCTGTTACTGAGAAATACACACAGAGGACAGCAACACATTTCCTGCCCTCCTGTAAGTAATTGTCTTCTTCCAAGCCTTCTCCCTCCAGTGTCGTTGGGAAGACAGATAAGTACATAAATAACGGAAATCAGACGGACTCTGGTAAATGTAGGAAGGAATGTAAACAAAGTGGGAGTTTGGGAGAAGGAGAAATCAATCCCAGCCTGACCAGAGAACTCCTGATGGTGGGGAATTTATGCTGGGCCTTTGGAGGGAGCTCATTCCTGGGAGAAGTAGCAGTTTGAGCCCTGGTCTAGAGGCAGAAATGCAGGGTGCATGCGTGCACGTGCGCGTGCGTGCGTGCGTGTGTGTGTGTGTGTGTGTGTGTGTGTGCGCGCTGCTGGAGGGAAGAAGAGTTTGTAGGAAGGAAAATAAGCTGAAATGCCAGATTGTGGAAAAGAACACTAGCATTTATCAGATGTATACTTTGTGATTTGCAATAGACACACTATGATTTGCTTAATCCTAACAGTCTCTGTAATATACAAATTATATAACCTCTATTTGTGTGTGTGTGTGTGTGTGTGTGTGTGTGTGTGTGTGTGTGTGTGTGTGTGTATGTTGGGGCTTGAACTCAGGGCTGGGCATTGTCCTTTAGCTTTTTCACTCAAAGCAGATGCTCTGCCACTTGAACCACACTCAACTTCCAGTTTTGTTTTGGGGCTTGAACTTGGGGACTAGGCACTGCCCCTGAGTTGTTGTTTTTGTTTGTTTGTTTTGTTTTGCTCAAGGGCAGCATTCTACCACTTGAGCCACAACTCTGATTTTTTGGTGTTTAATTGGACATAAGAGTCTCACAGACTTTCCTACTGGGCTGGCTTCGAACTTTGATTCTTAAATCCCAACCTCTTAAGTAGCTAGGAGGCCCTCAGACTCAACTTCCTTCCCTGGAACAGGGTTTTGGTTCACTTCTGAGGTTGCCTGTCATGTGTTGCTTTACTTTTTCTGGTTTGTATAGTCTAAAGGAGTGACAGAGAACATGCAGTTGGAGTCAGACAGCAGCTTCTCCCTCTCTAGAGAGACAGTAGGTAGGGTATAAGCTCTTAGACTCTCTAGGTTAGAGTCCTGCCACTGTCCTTCTTTTAGCTAACTGGTTGCCTCATCTCAGTTCCATCATTTCTAAAATGGGTATATGAATATTACCTACTTCATGAAGTTGTTAGGAAACTGAGTTAACATATTAAACAGCACAGCGCCTGGCATGTAGTAGGTGTTGGATGGTAGCTTTAATAGCAGCAGTATTAGCAATGACATGAATGCCCCATTTGGCACAATTTTCATAGAAAGTATATTCATTAGAGCCATTTTTCCACTGTCTTACTCTGACCTTGTTGTCTTTTCTCATACCATGCCCCAGCAGGAAACTTGAAAATGCTAGATTACTTCATCACAAGATTGCAAAGCATGACACCGCAGAAAAAAGGTCTACAAAAAGTCAGTGGCTTGATAGATAAATCTGACTTGTGTCTTCCCTGACCTCCCTCCACAGTGAACAGGCCTGTGCAGTGTATCTGTTTCCTTCCGTGCAGCCTTTAGCAGAAGTGCTAAACAAGACCCCTCCAGTTCATTTGCCCAAAAAACAACAGTGCAGTATCTCTGGAGAAGTGCCTGGTTTGGCTCTTCTTTCTCTTCAGCTTAAATCCTGCCAGCCTTCACTTAAGCCAGTTCTTATTGTTCCATTTTCCATGAATATGGAGAAGTTCCCTCTGATTATAAAGGGAGGATGAGATCAAGATTTTCTCATGAGAACCTTTTCTGTACTTAAAGCCGGAATCCATTTAGGCCTCATCTTCTCTTCTCGAGGCAAAACAGCCTGGGCTGCTTTCACTTCACCCAAAACCTATTTTCCATTTCTTGGATCACATTGGCTATGCTTCTTTTCTTTCTCTTCGGTTTTTCTCCTTCCTGGCAGGGACCCAGACTTCTCAGTCTGCTAATAAGAGTCCACTAAAACATTTTAAGGGGCGAATAACTTCAGAGGTTTCATTCGTTTATTAGCATTTATTAAGCATCTGCCCTGGGTCATACCTGCTGGGTATGGGGGAGACAGAGCTGACTCAGACGTGAGTCTCCACCCTACCCCTAGTTCAGTGGAAGGAGAAGTAACATAAAACATAAGGAGAAATGGAACTCAATCATGTATTAATGTGGGAGGCTGGTAATTGTTTAGGGCAATCAGCTAGAAGCAACCACTGGCTTCTAGCTTCTGGAAGGAAAGGATAAGCATAGTGTAGGAGGGGAGGCCCACCCTGGTGACTACACAGGAGCTCCGCTATTCTATTCACCAGTGGCACTTGGCCCTGGTGACTACATAGGACCTCTGCTATTCTACTCAGTGGCGCTTGTTGAAAGTTTTAGCACAAAGCAGTGACAGGTTCAGGACTGACTTTTTGGACCAAGGCTGGAAACACCATAAGCTTTTTTCTTTTTCTCTGCTCCACTGATGTTTTCTGTCTTGAAACTAATATGATGGATCCCTTGTTCATATGCTTGGGTTATTTTGTTTGTTTGCTTGTTTGTTTCCTCTAAATATTCTAGAGCAAGTCTTGTATTTGAGCACTAGAAAAAAAATTCCATCTCCTTGCCACAGGAAATTCATGAAGACTTGAGAGAAAAGCAAATGCCTAGCCAAGCCTAGCTTATATATAAGATGTTGAAATATCTAGACTGAAAAGATATGTCCTGCCTCTGAGGAAATCATAGCCTGATGAGAGAGCCACATAGGCAAGTGTGAATGCATTATGCATTACATATGCAATGCTGTTATAATGAAGTGCTGAATGAAGTAGAAAAATCAAGAGTGCTTTTGAAATTTACAGGACTATGTTAGGTAATTTGCCATGGGTCTTGAAGGATGAGCTGGAGTTATTTTTCAAGAAGCTGTATACCAACTAAGGGAAAGCCTGACAGTGTGAAGATTTGAAGCTTATGTAGATAGAGGAGAAAGACACACTGGAAATAGGTGACTTGTCAGATGAGGTAATCAGAGAAGAAATTAAGAGGAAGAAAGCAGGGGTAGGAGTTAGGGACAAGTCCAGTTGCAGACATGTGGTTTGAGCTAATGTTGAAACACATCCAGCTTTCAGTTAGAATTCTTTCTTAGAAACTCTGGCACAAAGGCCCAGAATTCAGATTCAAGCATTTTCAGGGCTTTTCCCCTGGGAAGAAGGGCAAGTGCCTATTTATTCCATAGAGAAGTTGCCAAAGCAACGTGCCACTTTGACACATGATAGCTAAGAGCCACAGGATTAAAAATAGCAGTGGGCTAACAGAAAATGAAATCATCACCTTGGAAGCTAGCAGTATTTATGCATTTGGCACAAAACTGTGCATCTGTGCCACTTACTGCTCTTAGGATCGACTTTATCCTTGTGGCACTGTTTGTTCTTTCTTGTAAGACTTGTACCTGGCCACTAGGAGACAGAGCCAAAGCTCATTGTCTCTAGAGTGGTCAGCAGAGAGATGTCAGTGGACAGAGGGGCTCATACCTGTCATCTTAGCCTAGTTAAGATCCCACAGTGAAAACAGAATGTGAACATTTTTATGCTGACTCTTGTTAAATCTTTCAATGCTTAATATTTTCAGTTACTCCCCCGTGTAATTTTAAAAGGTGGGGCATCTGTGGCTCTTGCATGCATATCTACTTCCTGGTGTAACTTGGAGTTGGAGACACTTGGGTTGATTGCTGTTTTCTCTGGCCCTCTTAGACAAGTCAGCATTTTGATAGCTTTCCTCCTTCTGCTTGAGGATAGCCATGCCAGATAAGATGAAGCAGAGGCAGATGGAGAACTGAAAGACATCAGCTCCACAGAGGCCAGTGAAACACTCCAGGTGGTTGGAGGACACCAATGTTTGGATTCCTTGTTGATTTGAAATTCACAGAGAATCACTACCCAGAAGCTGGAAATAACCTACCGGTAAGACTGAGTCTGTTGTTTGGTTCTCTTACCTTACTTCAAATTCAAATGATGTGATATTTCCAAAGGAAAAGGTGGGTCTGAGGTCATCTAGTCAGTTGGTGGTTTTCAGCATTTGGTTGGGCAGCTGGGCTTAGCTGCACAGCCTGGCTCAGCTGTCTCAGTAACTGCCTGAAACAGGTACTAGTAAGCAGGAACACATTTCCTCCAGAATAAAAGGGCAGTGTTGTAAGGAAAACCATGTAGCAAGGCATAGTTATTTACTCTTAACTACACAAGTTAAAACAACTACATTATGGGGCTGGGGATATAGCCTAGTGGCAAGAGTGCCTGCCTCGGATACACGAGGCCCTAGGTTCGATTCCCCAGCACCACATATACAGAAAACGGCCAGAAGCGGCGCTGTGGCTCAAGTGGCAGAGTGCTAGCCTTGAGCGGGAAGAAGCCAGGGACAGTGCTCAGGCCCTGAGTCCAAGGCCCAGGACTGGCCAAAAAAAAAAAAAAACAACTACATTATAACAAAACAAAATCAAATACGACAAGTATAAAAAATAAAATTCTGCCAGGTGCTGGTGGCTCACATCTGTAATCCTAGGTACTTGGGAGGCTGAGATCTGAGGATCCCAGGCCAGGCAGGAAAGTCCGTGAGACTCATCTCCAATCCAGAGGTGGAGCTGTGGCTTAAAGTGTTAGAGTAGTAGCCATGAGCACAAAAGGTCAGGAACAGTGTCTAAGCCCCGAGTTCAAACCTACAACTGAAAAAAAAAAAAAAAGAGTAAAATTCTTGTGTCTATACAATCTCATTTTCCCCAAGGAACCATCATAAGTAATTTGGGATGTATTCTGTTTGGGGTGTTTTTGTTTTTGCTTGTGTGTGACACACGTAATGTTCTACTCTAACCTAGGTTTCATCCTGTCTGGCACATTATAAATCATGCCTCATTTGTACATTTGGGCCACCTGAGGGTTGTGTGAGATGATTTTAACCTGACCCTGGAGTTTTTAGTCCTTGGCTGTTGTGTGTCATCCTTCTTCACCTGAAATGTCCCAGTGGCATTGTTGCCTTCTCTTCTACTCTCCATCCCCAGAGCAGCTCTTCTTCCCAAATTCTTCCCTTTTCTGATGGCACTACTCTTCTCATAGTATCTTACTTTGGTTAAAAGCATACAATCATATACCTGTGTTGAGACCCCACTGTGCCTGGCTCCATACTAGGCCACAGAATGCAGCGGAATTAGATACTGTCCCCTCCTTCATGGAGTGTCATAGCCTTTGATTCCTCCACCATCTCCACATCTGCCTCTGTGGTTTCCTCTTTCAGCCATGATGGGACCTGGTAGGTGTGTGGTCTGCGACTGAACAATTCCCAGTTCCTTGGTTGTTGTTTTGGTTTGGTTTTTTGTCAGTAGGGGCTTGAACTCTGGGCCTGAGCACTGTCCTTGAGCAATTCAGCTCAAGGGTAGTGCTCTACCACTTTGAGCCACTTTAAATTTTCTGTGGTTACTTGAAGGTAAGAGTCTCATGGACTTTACTGCCCAGCTTGGCTTTGAACCGAGATCCTCAGATCTCAGCCTTCTGAGTAGCTAGAATTACAGGCATGAGCCACCGGAGTCCTGCCAGTTCCTTGATTTTCTCTCACTTGTCAGTCCACCGTTTTCTTGGGACCTTCAGAGCTGGTGTATGCCTGAGGAGGCAACTGAGTCCAGTGGATTTGCCTTTTGGACTGCTCTCTCTACTCTTCCTTCTCTAGAAAGCCCTAGTGAATGAAGAAAAATTTTAATGCAGACCAGTTGTGGCCTTCAAAGAGATCCAAAGTCAGTGATGGAGAGTGGGAGCTGTTTTCACATATGAGTTAGTCACACATCACATGCAACAGCCTATGAGTTCTATACAGACTCTGTCAAAGTATGGAATGCTAGTGGCTTGGAAGACAGCATATCTGTCTCATCTTCTTTTATAGAGAAATGAAGTTACCTGCCAGGGAGAGAAGTGGTCAGTACCTGTGGTCTGCACCCTCATTCCTCCAGAACTCCGTAGCTCCTCCCATGGCCCTGTGAGTTCTCTGTGAGTTCACCTGTTCAGGTGGCAGGCTAAGGCTTGGATCTGTATCCTGAACACCTGGTACTCTTCCACTGCTGGTTAATAGATTTCACAAGGAAGTGAAAACATGTGTTCCTATTTTTAATGGAAAGTAAGATAACCATATGCCTAGGAATGGAAACATTGATTATTATTGATGATTATGAGATAGCTTTCCATCTGTCGTTGCTCCCTCCACATATTTCCTGCTCCAGCCAACTTGAGTGGCAGGCAGTGGCTCTAAGCAGTCAGGCCCCCTCTTCTGCAGGCCTCCATCCTGGCAGTGCCACTCAGCCTTCAGGCGCCAGCTTAGCTGGAAGATTCTCACTGGAGTAGGTACCCAGTAGATTGGGGGAACTTGTTAAATGAGTGAGTTAGTGCTGCTTTCATAGCTACTTTTTTTTTTTTTGACAGTACTGGGAAGTTGATCTTGGATGCTTATACTTGCTAGGTAGGGTTCTTACCACAGATCCACATCTCCACCCCTGATTTTATTTTTTTAATTGTTATTATAAAGGTGATGTACAGAGGGGTTACAGTTACATAAGTCAGGTAAAGTACATTTCTTTGTGTACAGTGTCACCCCTTCGCTTGTTCTCTCCCAGTTTTTCCCTCCCATCCCCATTCACAAGTTGAATAGTTCATTTTCTTTTTTTATTATTTATTTTTATTTATTTTTTTAAATTTTTATTGTCAAACTATGTACAGAGAGGTTACAGTTTCATACGTTAGTCGTTGGATACATTTCTTGTATTGTTTGTTACCTACTCCCTTATTCCCCCCTCCCCCTTCCCCCTTTCCTTTTCCCCCCATGTGTTGTTCAGTTGATTTACACTAAACAGTTTTGCAAGTATTGCTTTTGTAGTTGTTTGTCTTTTTATCCTGTGTCTCTCGATTTTGGTATTCCCTTTCAGTTTCCTAGTTCTAATACCAGTATACATAGTTTCCAATGTACTCAGATAAGATACAGAGATAGTGCAGGTACAACCACAGGAAGGGGATACAAGAGGATCATCAATAATAGAAGCCATGGTTTCACATCGCATGTTGAAAGTAATTACAACAGTGATATAACATGGAGTTCATTTCACTTAGCATCATCTTATGTGTTCATAAGGGTATAGCGATTGGGCTCTTGTGATCCTCTGCTGTGACTAGCCTAAACCTGTGCTAATTATTCCCTATGAGGGAGAGTTCACATAGTGTCTAGTGAGTACCACTGCTGCATTTGTCCATCCATTCCTGTGCCTCCCCTTACACTCCCTAAGACATATAAACGAACAAACAAGACAAAAAGGAAATGAAAAGAGCAACAAAGAAAAAAAAAACACCTCTTGTTTCCATTTCCTAGGATTCATTTCAATAAACAGTACTTTGTGAGATCAGATTCACAGAAGTATTACACCTTTGTATTCCTCTCCTGAGAGTATCCTCTTTTGGTCTCACTGTGTGTGAATGCCTGAAGTCCTGTATAATTTATCATGTCCCCGTGTATTTTAGCTCTAGCTGCTGCATAAGAGAGAAAACTTGCACCATTTGTCTCTCTGAGCTTGGCTTACCTCACTTAACATGATTTGTTCTTAGGTCAATCCATTTTCCTGAAAATGACATAATATTATTCTTTCTAATCCAGCTCTGATTTTTGACTGTCATTTTGGAAATAGGATCTCACTTTATGCCTGGGCAAGTCCCTTGGAAAGCTCCATCTATGTGTAGCTAGGATAATAGGCATGTGTCATCACACCCAGCTCTTCCATGAGTGGGGCATTGTCCCAACAAGGCTTGCCAGGAACCATACTCCTTCCAGTCTCACTTACCAAGCAGCTAAGACCATAGGCATTAGCCATTGGTACCCAATTTAGTTTTTTATTTGATCCTCACAACACACCTTGAGTCTCATGGGCTTTTCTACCCAGGCTAGCTTTGAACTACAATTCTCAGATCTCGGCCTAGTTACCTGAGTAACTAGGACTACAGACATGAGCCACCAGTGCCCAGCAAAGAAACTCACTTAGGAAAAAAATACAAATAGCTTGTTTTCATTGGGCACCTGTGACTCATGCCTGCAATCCTAGCTACTCAGGAGGCTGAGATCTGAGGATCAAGGTTCAAAGCCAGTTCAGGCAGAAAAGTCCATGATTATCTCCAATTGACCATCAAAAAGCCAAAAGCAGAGCTGTAGCTTGAATGGTAGAGCATTAGCCTTAAGCAAGAAAGCTCAGTGACAACACCTAGGCCCTGAGTTCAAGCCCCAGGACTAGTACAAAATAAATGAATGAATGAATGAATGGAGTGAGTCCTAGAATTTAAGCCCTCATACCTACACAAACAAAACAAAACCTTGTAGTTATACTGATAATTTTGTGTATTTGTCAGATCTTCCACTCTATTATGTGTTCATATGTGTGCTTGCAGGCTAATGTGTACACATGTTTTCGAAGCACATTTGTGTTAACTGTATCATTGGGTCTGACATTAACCCTGTGAAGTGGACAGGCAGGTGTACTTTTAAACCTATCTTATAGATGAAGAAGCTAAGACTCTTAAGAAGCATATTTACTTGGCCTGGATGCTCTCTGGAAATATCTGAACTAGAATTTCTACCTTGGCCTCCTGTTACCAAACCTTTGTGCTTTCCCTGTCAATTGCATACTTCCTCTCCAAACCCACCTTTGCCTGTACCAGTATATCCACAAATACGGGTCCTGGAGCCTATCCAAGAGGAGGGGGAAGGGCTGGAGGCAGCGGGAGGGTTGGAGCCTCCAAACCAGCTGGGGGTCTGTCTGTATGAAAGAGAAATGCTTACTCCTCCTGTACAGTAACATACATTGTCCAGTCCAATAACGAGGACAGGCTTCTGGATAGCAAGTTAAAGACCCTTTGTGCTCTAGGGCCATGTGGGCATTTGTGGGCCACAACAACCTTCCACTGTGTGGTCTAGAGAGCCCAGGTGAGCTCACATTCCTTTCAGAGCATGCACTAGTGATCTGTGCACTGTCACCCATTACTAGGCTTTCTGGTGTGCCCGTGTGACACCTCTTTCCATATCACTTAGTATAGGGGTGGTCCCATGGCATTTCCATTTCAGCACAGTTTCCATTGGAGGATATGCCATGACCGATAGGCAAAACAGCATGCACAGGGGACAGTCTTGGCCTTTAGGAACACAGGGGATGCACAAGGCAAAGTAAAAGCAGTGCTTAGCAGAGCTCCTCCCACAAGGTGAGAGGGCAGAGGATGGAGCACCAGGTAGCTCTGCGCAGCACCAGTACCTGGGATTTGCCCCCAAGTTGTTGTTGGTACAAATTCTAACTTATCTAGAGTTGTTAGGGGGCTGCAGAGTTTTTAAGCTGGGTTGCATGGCCAGGAAGAATTCCAAGGCTGGGGAAATCAAGTGGGTCAAGAATAGCTTGATTACGGTTCCACCTGAGGAAGCATTCGTCCAGTGACTGGTGCATGCTGAATTAGGGCACCGCTTGTGACTGATGAGATTGAAGAGCGTGTAGTCCACCCCCAGACAGAGAATGGGCAACCTCTTGGTGGGAGTCTGAATCCCCTCCCCTCTCCCCCTGTGAAAACAGAGAATTTAACACATTTCTTTCACATCACCATCATCCTCGTTGTTGTTTGTTTGTTTGTTTTCCTTCCTAGTTTCAAAAACAACTCTCCCTCAGCAAGTTCTCTGTACAAGGAAAGTCTTAACCATTTGTCCCTTCTGGCGTACCCTCTCCCATTGAGCTCCATGCAGAATAGACCAGGTACTCTATCTTTGTGTGTGAAGCCATAAAATCTAATATTGAGTGTGTGGCACTGCCCAGAGGTATGCTGCTTCCACAAGAGGCCCTGCGGGCCCTGCTGTGGTAAAGAGCAAGCATAAATTGCTGCTAACAGGGTTTTCCATCTAGAGCCATAAGTGTGGCTGAGCCTCCCCTGTGAGTTACAATGCCGCCAGCTCTCCTGCTGCTCCATGCTACCTGCCTGTTGGCTGTTGCATTTGTCGGCAGGCTCACCATTGGAGTGTGGACAGGGAGGGTGAAGGGATGGGGGAGTAAGTACCCCATCTATCCACTTCATACTTGGCTTACAGTGTTGATGGGACAGGAATTGACACTGGGCTTCACTGTCCCTTTGGGCTGTTTAGAGTAACGATGGCCTGGTGACCCCTCTTTAAGCTCTCAAAGGTGAGTGACTCTGTGTCTTATTTCCCAACCATTTCTGCTTTTTTTCCCCCTTCTCATTTACTTGGTTACTGTGAGTATGCCAGTGTTTACATTTAATTCTTTGAATTCATAGGGCATTGCTGTCCTGGCTTACAGCTTGTGTGTGAAGCTGGAGTGTAGTTGGTGATCCTCTGTGGATTCCTTTTGCCTGGTTGGTTATCTGTTCTCATTGAAAATCTTCTGTCATCCGAGCCCCAAAGTGAAAGGAAGAATGCACCTAAATAGAGCGGTTAGACACCTGGCTTTCTGGATCACAGTGTTGAAAGGGCCATTCCGTGTGCTTCCTCATAATGGCTGCTGTGTACTCACCTCTGGGAATAGCAGATAGACTGCGTTGGCTCTAATCAACCTACCCTCACATTCAGCTAGACCCTCAGAGAAGGGACTGGGTCTTTCCCCTCAGTAGGCAGAAAGCCAGCTTCCATTTTAAAATCTCTCAGAGAAGAAAGAAAAAAGAAAAGAAAAAAAATACCAAAAAACCCAACAACCCAGAGCCTGTGTTTATTGAAGGTTGGCGTAAAAGTCCTTCACATGGTCTGCCCCATCAGCACTCAAGTGCCTCTATTTTAGAAGGATGTAGAGGTTTAATCACCCTGGTGGGGATTTAGACCCAGAGACTTCGGAGAAATCTTATTATTTCTAACTGCAGGCAAAGAGTATTAAGGCTCCACTCTGGATCAGGGGCATGACATGTTCTATAAGTAATTTATCTTTAACAGGGGAAGGCCCCTCCTAGAGTGTCCTAGAAACAGAACTGCGATTGGGCACTGGCTCATTGTTTCCCCTTTTCTCTTTCCCAGTCTCCTGCTGTTTCTTTCTGTCCTGACCCTTTCCTGCCCAGTCTGTCCCAGGTCTGTGTCTGCTACCCGAATCCTCCCTTTAAAGACATGGGAGCCAGGTGCCTGCCAGGAAAAGATAATGAGGTTTCTGTAATAAGTGACCTTATCCAGCCACCTGGCATAGACTTGTCATCTGCAGGCTCCGGAGTGGCCCTCCTTGCACCCCCTCCCAGGAAGGCACTGGGGAGGAGAGAGGATGCTGTTGGGCTGCATGGGCACTCTGGTTTGTGCTCCTAGATGTGAAGGAATTTGGAGCTGTTCTTAACACCAGTCCTTCCCTCTTGTTACTTTCCTAGAGGCAGTTGCAGCCCTGTGCTCATCTTCTGCTTTTATCCACAGTCCCTACTCCCACCCCTCTCTGGCCCATCTCCCTGGGTCCTGCCCTTCTGGCACTGAGACCGAAGGATGTCACTGGGCCCTGCTGTGGATTCCTTGTTCCATTTGGGGAATATGGTTTGACTGGTGGCAGATCTAAATCCATGTGCTAATGAGCTTGGTGAAGGCAGGCTTCTAATCTAGCCTGTTTGTCTGAGTTTCTTTCTACAGTTAATGATCTCCTGTAATGGTTTTGCCTTTAGTTTTGCCTTCTGGGTCTCAAAACAGATCAATAGTCCTCACAGATATTTTAAAAACATCAGTGTAAAGCTCCTGGGTCTCCACCTTTCTCCCTCTGGGCAAACTTGCTGTTCGATCAGTACACTGCTACTCCCCTTATGTCTCCTGTTGTCTCCAGAGATGGGCAGCAGCGAGCCCCTTCCCATCGTGGACAGTGACAAGAGAAGAAAGAAGAAGCGGAAGGCCCGGGCCACAGACTCCTTGCCGGGAAAGTTTGAAGGTTGGTCTTAGATTTGAGCCTCTTAGATTTGGACCTGTTGTTCCCCCATGAGGAGGAATCATCCTGTGTTTATGGTCCATGTCACAAGGTGCCCCATGTAAGAACCAGCTGTGGTCAGCTAGATGATAGAAGAAGACAGAAGCCAGTGAGTTTACACAAAGGAGTGACACAGTGAGCAGGGATGCTGAGAACTCAGGCAGTATACTCGCCTCCTCTGAATGTTTCAAGCACCCCCGTGGCAGGCAGAAAAGCCAGTCGAGATCCCCGTGTCTCCCAGCTCCTCTTCCTTCCCCAATGGTTCCTGGAAGGGATGTAGAGAAGCAGAACTACCACACAAGAGGAAGCGAGAATACCAAGGATGGCTGCTGATGACACTGCTATCTTCTCTTGGTGGAGAATTGAACTCCCAGAGATTGCAGCTACATGTGCAGTGTTTGACTTCCCTTTAGTGCGTGTATGGTGTTCAGGGAACGTGATGTGTGTCGTCATTTTGGACACTCTATGTGAGAGGCTAGACTCCATGCTGGTTCAGTCCTCGCTGGCCTTGTGACGGGAGGATGGAATCACTGGGCGCCTCTGCTAAGGACCAGAAGGACCAATAGCTGCTCCTGGAAGTCACCTGTTCCCAGCAGCCATTTCCTTTCTTTCCCTCCTGGGCCCTCTTCCCAGCCTTGTAGATACATCAGTTAGTTGATTGTTTTGAACAAGCACTGTTCTGATAACAAGCACTCTATGAGTCAGAAATATTACCCCCTATTATCCTGACATGTGTAAAGGGCTAATGCCAAAGTGTGTGCTGTGGGCGAATACTTACAAACAGCAGTAGGCCGTCTGTTTATATGGACAGCTGCATCTCCAGGCTGTGATGGGACCGAGAAAGTACTTTGTTTTTGTTGTATTTGTCCTCCCTTGACTCAAATGGTACGCATGTGTATGTGTTTGTGAGTATGTATATGTGTGCATGGGGGGAGGGCAACAATGGGTGGAGATAGAAGTCTCCGGCATTTTAGAACAGTTTGCAAACCATTCTAACAGGCATTTCACTCCTTCAGAGAACAGATGAGTTTCCTGTTATTTAAGGATAACTTGTGCAGACAAGGACTTCTCATGACTAAGAACGATGAGGTCTGTGTCATGATTTAAAGTCTTCTGCTCAATCAGTGGGTTTAAAGGTCAGGCTGCCTCAAGAGGAAAAAAACTGAGGAGTGGAACAAGGGAGGATGAGGTCAGCTCAGCTGAGCAAGGGCTTCCTTTAGAAAGGGCTCAGAGAGATCAGGCTGTGTGTGAACTTGAGCAGGTCACTGAATATTCTTTTAGCCCAGGGTTATTCTGAGTCTCTGAGTCAACCTAAAACCTCAAGGCATTGCTTGCATCCTACTTGTATCTCTTATTTCCTGTGGGCAAACTTGAAGAAACTTCTCAGAAACCTCTGCCTCTGTTGTGTGAATAAAATAGAATGGTATTCATCTTCATATCACCAGTGCTTAGCAGAGAGCTTGGCACATTAAAAAAGCTCTCAACAAATAAGTAAATGAACAAATGATGTCATTTTAAATTGTGCCTCTTCTGTTTTATTATTTTGTTTTTGTTTCTTTTCTTTACTATGCTATCATTCTAAGATGGAACTCCCTAGTGCCTGGTTTATTCCAAGGCCCTTTGTGGATGTGTCTGTCTTCCTACTAGAGTGTGAGCCTGCGAGGAAAGGGACACCATCTTATTTCTCACTCTGTCCCTGTTATGCTATCCAGCACATAATAATAGGTGCTTAGGAAATAGGTACTGAAGTGAAACCCTATCTCTGACCTCATCTCATATGATGAACAGGATGCATTCTGTGTGATCTCTTTGAAAAATTACGTGGCACATCTCCTTATTTCCTTCCTTCCTTCCTTCCTTCTTTCTCTCTCTTTCTCTTTCTCTTTCTCTTTCTCTCTCTCTTTCTCTCTTTCTTTCTCTCTCTTTCTTTCTCTCTTTCTCTCTCTCTCTCTCCTTCCTTCCTTTCTTCCTTCCTTCTTTCTTTTACT
The DNA here is from genome assembly GCF_023159225.1 of Perognathus longimembris pacificus. Classification (NCBI taxonomy): domain Eukaryota; kingdom Metazoa; phylum Chordata; class Mammalia; order Rodentia; family Heteromyidae; genus Perognathus; species Perognathus longimembris. The sequence continues at coordinate 30,881,412 of NC_063167.1, read as the reverse complement.
GCTAGTCCTAGGGCTTGAACTCTGGGCCTGGGTGCTATCCCTGAGCTTCTTTTTGCTCAAGGCCAGTGCTCTACCACTTGAGCCATAGCACTACTTCTGGCTTTTTAAGTAGTTTTTTGGAGATAAGAGTCTCACAGAGTTTCCTGCCCAGGCTGACTTTGAACCATGATCCCTTAGATCATAGCCTTCTGAGTAGCTAGGATTACAGGCCTGAGTCACTGGTACCCAGGAACTCACCTTGTTTTCTTCTCACCTGTTCTCCCTCTAGATATGTACAAGTTGACCTCTGAATTGCTGGGAGAGGGAGCCTATGCCAAAGTTCAAGGTGCTGTGAGCCTGCAGAGTGGTAAAGAGTATGCTGTCAAAGTGAGTGTCTCATCCAGAATCCAGGTTTACTTTGCAACTAGTCATTCTTAGCTTGTCCAAAGCAAAGAAATGGTACATTCTGCAATATGGTGGCTCAGTAAGAAGACAGGAAAGGCTCCAAAGCCATGTATATTCACTGGATTCAGATCTTACCTTTTTTACTTAATTGCTTTGTAAGCTTAAACAAGTTGCTTAACTAGTCTATCCTTAAGTTTTCCTCATCTGTAAAATGAGTGAAATAATAGAACCTGTATAGAATTGTGAGGATTAAATAATACATATAATGTGCTTAAGACAATGCCTGGAGCATAGCAGGCTATTTCTCATTACTCTGATAAACTGATGAGAAATATTCTGATAAGAAACAAACAGGAAGTAGAAAGCCAGGTTTGGAACTAGAAGCCCTTCTGCAATCTCCATGTTGACAAATCATTACTATTTGACTTTGGCCAAGTCATTGAACCTCCTTAAGCCTTGTTTTCCACATCTCTGAGTGCAGAGGATGATTCCTGCCCTTCCTATCTCATGAAGTGGTTATGTACTTGGAAATAAAAATCAACTGGTAGTGGTAGTAACACTTTACAAGCCACAAAGTATTATACAAATGATGTTCAGTAGCAGAATCGTGAGAACTGAAAACTCAAGTGACTACACACTCAGTTTCAGGGGCAGGAGGTGTGACTTGTATCCTCAGTGCTGCCTCTAATTAGCTGCCTGGCCTTGGAATGGCTCACTTCACCACTTGGCTCTCATTTGGCTGCCCCATGTGGAAGGAGGGATGGAGGAAGAGTTGTGGGTCTCAGAGTGAAATCCTTCATGACCTCAGTACCACCTCGGAACCTGTGAGAAAGATACATGATCTGGCCCCACCCCAAACCCTCTGACTCAGAAGGTGACCTGGAGGTGGCCTTGCAGTATGAATGTCTGAGAACCACTCAGGTGATTCTGATCCTTACTCCAGTGGAGAAAGATTGGCTGCAGGGTTAGGGACATGGGGGTGATCACCCAACCAGTTGACAAGGTGTACAGAGAGCCAACTTTCTTGTATAGGAGAGAGCCTGGGCCTGTGCTTTCACCAGGTAAGTCTGAGACCTACCAGGGTTTGAGAACCATTAAGCTAGAGAAAGCCTTACCAAATCTGAGGGGGGCACTTCAAACTTAATTGCAGATCAGCCACCTGAGCCAGCAGGTCTAAGGTGCTACTGCCTTCTGGAAAGTTTAGCTGTTTTCAAAAGAATTGATTCCTCTTGGAAACAGATCAGCAAGAATTATAAGTAATTTAGGTGGTGGTTGTTATTTGGCACTGGTACCAGGGCCTATGTTCTTACTCAGTTTTCTTGCTCACAACTGGTGCTGTACCATTTAAACTATGCCTTTCATTCTAGCATTTTTCTAGTTAGAGATAAAGTCTCACATGCTTTTCTCTAAAAGCTGACTTTGAACCCTGATCCTTCAGGATTAAATCTCAGCTTCCTGAGTAGCTAGAATTACAGACATGAGTCACTGACACTGGGCTACAAGTAACTTTTTTTTAAGTATGCATAAGTGTGTGTGTGGTAAAAGCCACAAATATAAGTTGATTTTCAAAGGTTTGATATGGTATGGATAACAGATCTATTTCTTTCAAATTGAGTCACAAGTGGAAAATGTGGCCTTTTGCTGCATGTTCCACTGGCAGCTTTGGGCAAACACCAGCCGTGGTGTCAGCAATTCTGCCCATGTCTCGTGTCACCTCTACTTTCTGAAAGCTCCCCAAGATGGACTACTGCTCCCAGAATGGCTTCTCAAGACTTGGTTTATCACTGCTTCCCTATAGCCATCCAAATGGCGAACCTCAGGACCAGGAAGGAATGGCTAGATAATCTGATCTGAATTTCTTTTGAGCCTCCCCAATAGTTGTCCATGTTCTGTTCCCCATCTCTGGTGGCTAGAGCCTGCTAGATATCACCACTACTTCCAGATACTTGTTATTGGGAAGTGTATTTACTGGGAAGTTCTCCCTGACTTTGACCTGAGCTGCTTGGTGAGTGAGACTGAATAGCATAGCATCAAATGGCTTCTGTTCGGGGTTGGGAATATGGCCTAGTGGCAAGAGTGCTTGCCTCCTACACATGAAGCTCTTGGTTTGATTCCCCAGCACCACATATATGGAAAACGGCCAGAAGGGGCGCTGTGGCTCAGGTGGCAGAGTGCTAGCCTTGAGTGGGAAGAAGCCAGGGAAGGTACTCAAGGCCCTGAGTCCAAGGCCCAGGACTGGCAAAAAAACAAAAAAAATTGCTTCTGTTCCCCCAGAACTGTACCTGACAGACAGCTCAGAAAAGGAACCCATGGTATTTTACTACCAAATGTGGGTCTAGTTAGGAAGTTATAGTTGGTTATGGATGTTTGTGCGATAGCATATTGGTGATATTTGAAGTGCCCTGAGCAGTATTAGAGGGAAGGAACTGCATGATCCCATCAGAGCTGTGAGACAGGGCCAGCCCTGAAGAAGACTTGCCCATAGGCTCTGTTTGTAAAAGTCTGGAACTCTGGATGGCTCCAAAGAGCTTTTCCAAATCAGCAAATCCCTGCAGAAACCTCTGTGAACTCATGCATCCTACAGCCAACATGTGTAAAGTATCTGCCAGGCAAAAGTGTGGAGGGAGAAGCCCACAGTATCTGAGGAGAGATGAAGCCACTAGGTGAGGGCAGGCATTCTTTGGTATAGAGTAGCTAGGGCCCATGGAGTCAGCTCTGGGCTGTGAATAGAATGCTTTATACCATCCTATCTTCTTGACACTGTTGTAAAGATCCACTGATATTGTCTAAATTACGTAGCCTGGAGCCTGTGTACAGAAAAGTTAGGTTCTCAGAAGAAGTACTTCTGCCTGGGGAGTTGTAGAGTGGCCTAGAGGCTTTTGTTCCCTATCACTTCCTCCCTTACTTTAACTTTCTCCAGCTCTAGAAGGTCCTTCCATTGAGCCTCTCAGTTGTTACTCCTAAGGCAGGGAGAGCTGTCCTTTTGGTCTAGGAGCTGAGTAGAATTGTTCTCTGCCATATACAGCCAGAGGCAGCAGCCACATAGGCGTCCTTGGTGTCATGTATGCCTGCAGCTGGCTGAATTTCCTCATGGGAGTCTCCTGCTTCCCTGACGAAGCTACATGCCTGTGTCACCAAGATCCGACTCCTGTTGAAAACTGGGGTTTGGACTACATTCACCTTTGCCTTCTCCTAGGGGCTCCTGTCAAGGGGCTGGTGTGAGGTCCCATGGTGTATGGATCTTATTCTTCCCACAGATCATCGAGAAACAAGCAGGCCACAGTCGGAGTCGAGTATTCCGAGAGGTGGAGACACTCTACCAGTGTCAAGGAAACAAGTGAGTACCTGTGTGCTTGCTGCTTCTCTGGGGGAGACTTGGCCAAAGCAAAGGCTACTAGCCCTTGACCACAGTGCTTCACCATCACCACTTCCTCCCAATTCGATCTTCCACTGGGAGAGAAAGGAAGAAGGGAGGGAGGGAGGATAAACAGCAGTAGTCCTAAGAAGCCATTTTCTCTTTAGGCTGAAACACTGTTGTTAGCTGTCCAGTGAGGTAGAAGGGTGAGCACTGCAGTCGGTGGCTGAGTTAAAAAGAGATGTTTCATTTCCTTCTGGTACTTGTGGAAGCTGGGCTGGCTGAGTGTAGCCTGATAGAAGTCTTTGGGGCTTCTTTTTTTTTTTTTTTTTTTGTCAGTTGTGGACCTTGAACTCGGGGCCTGGGCGCTGTCCCTGAGCCTCTTTGTGCTTGAGCCACAGGGCCACTTGCATTTTTTTTTTTTTGAGTGGTTTATTGGAGTAAGGATCTCACAGGGACATTTCCACCCAGTCTGGCTTTGAACCGCGATTCTTAGATCTCAGCCTCCTGAGGACCTAGGATTACAGGCATGAGCCACCAGTGCCCAGCTGGAGCTTCATTAATACCAAGATGAGTTTGAAAAGAATTCCTACATATGCACGGATGTTACCCTGAAGCCAGGGCCAGTACTCCTTGCTTGATATCTGGCCACAGTCACCTCTAGCCCTGCATTAGGCTGTTCCAAATGAGGGGCCTCCCCATGTGGCTTTAAATCAGGGTCACCTCCAAGACTTGCTTCTCCCACCCTTCCTCCATGGCAGGGTCAGCAGGGAGCCAGTGGCCTGGTATTGATGGCTTTGTCATTAAGCCTGGAGGATGGGGGCTGCTGTTGATTTAACTCCAGGCACTGCCTCTACAATCTCCTTTCAAATTAGGCTGTTTTGACCATCTTATTTGGACGCCTTCACACTAGTAAAAAGCCTGGTGCCTCCCCAAGTGGTCAGCATTTTTTTTTATGAGGTACAGATTTTTATTTTCAGCCCTGCAGCTTCTTAGTTCAGCATTAGAGACTCTACTTGGTTTATTTCATTCTTTCAAAGAAAAAAAAAGCCCCCAACACCTCCGATATCCAGGCCAGTAGCTTCCCTACTGAGCTACAAGACGACCTTGTTGGCCGAGCACTGCAATACTTGGGCAGACAGCGAGTGCTCACCGGGGAAGGCCACAAGTGCTATGGTGGCCAGGAGCACGGCCGTTTCATTAAACAGCGCTTAGCAGTTAGGTCTAGCGGTGCCCACGTTAGGCCCCAAGTCTATTTGACAGATGTTTCCATTTTCTCCAGGCAATGTAAATACTGCCCCGTGATTTATGGGCAAGAGGGAGGGCAAGTAATTATTTGCTGCTTGCCTCCAGGACACACACCTACTATTCAGTGTTATTAGGCGCAATTGCTTCCAGTCGGCTGCAGATTTTATTCAGTTTAATGTGACCGGGACTTTTTTTTTATAACTCTACCTAGTGGGTTTTAGGGTTGGGATTTGACAGCGCAGACTTGGTGAAAACACCAGAGACTAAACATTATGGAAAGATAAGGTGACCTGGATCTTGCTAACACCATTGGCTGCTTCTCAAACATGGGTCTCTAATAAGCATTCTGATTTCAAGTTGATTTCTGCTCTGCTACAGGGTGTTGTATTTTTTTTTATTTTGTATTTGTAAGTGGACTTTAACATATAATACCATCCCCCTTCCTCTTCCCTCTCCTCCTATTTTTCCCTATTTAAGGAACATTTTGGAGCTGATTGAGTTCTTTGAAGATGATACCAGGTTTTACTTGGTCTTTGAGAAATTACAAGGAGGTACTTCTTGTTGAGTATGTGTTTGGACTTTGGATTAAGACCCAGGGTGGTGATCATCCATCATGAATCCCAGAGATTTGTAGCTAATACAAAGGATGAAGGACTTAAAAACTGCCCTTGATTTGGGAGAAGCCGGAGGGAAGAATGATAATTACCATTTTACAGAGCTTAGAATGTCACCTGTGTGGGCTTTCTGTAAGTGCCTTTTCATTATAATAGGAGTCATATATATAGATACATCTAGTGATCAATTTATCCTTCCCGTGTTTTGACACATTCACTATTTAACTAAATTAATTATGGGGTGGAAGCTCAGCTTACATTGTGAAGTCTATATAGGCTGAACAGAGGAGAGGAGAGTCCCATTGTTTGAGACACAGACCCAGGATAGAGGGGAGGCCAGGAACATGCCACCCGTCAGACAAACGGAGGCCACTTTTGCCCACCACCACACTGCTGTCACCTCCCACACGTGTGAATTGAAGTTGCCTTTCTGAAGGATTTAGAGAAATGCTTTCCCCTCCCATTCCTCACCTAACCATAGGACACATTTGCAAGTTGGAGGCTAGGGGATGTGTGGAGCTCAGTGGAGGGCTATACAGAGGGATTGGTGGTCAGGGAGACACTGTAGAAACCAACAAAGCTAAGCATACCTAGCTCTGTCACTTACCAACTGTGTGACCTTGCCCTGTGAGCAAGTCCCTTAACCTTTCCCAAACAGCATTGTTGTCTGTTGGTAACACTTGCCTCCTGGGGTTGCTGTGAAACCTATAGGAGACAGTCCATGTGAATACTGTACCTGGTGGGCAAATAAGGGTTCCAGAAATGTTAGTTGTTTGTATCATTAAAACAACTAGGTAGGCTGGGGACTGCCTTAGAAACATGTAGAATAGTACTCTCTGCCTTCACTTTTAACAAATTTAAAAAGAGGCTCACTACAACAAAACAAGGCAGAGCCTAGCCAGGATCTGGTTTTCTGATCATGTTTCCTCGCATGGTGGGCTTTTTTGACTGTTTAACCTGACAAGTTAGATGACCTTTGACAGCTTCCCCCTTCTTCTTTCATCCCCTTCCTGTACAAAACCAAACCAAAACACCCTCTAGAGCAGAAATGACACCTTCAGTCCAGCACCACGGGGTTTCAGTAATAAGTATGGCCCACATGAAGCCAAGCTATATGATCATGCCTGTGGTCTGCCCCACCCCGCCCATGCCACTCGATGCCCCATCCAGTTGTGAATTACATGTTTGGAATGCTGGGTGCAGCACCAGTCCTCTAGCCATATCACTTAGGAGTATAGCTCTAAGTGAGCTACCCTCCAGACCCAGTGGGTAAACAGTGTACAGGCTCAGGCAGTCCATTCAGAGGTCTGCCACATTCCTACTGATGCAAGTCCGCTTACCGGCCCCAAGTCCAGCCTCTGCCACTGCCAGGTATGTGATCTTGGATTAGTTACTTAACCATTCTGAAATGGGGATAGATGTCCTGCCCATTTTTTTTTACAATTATAATTGAGAGTTTATTTAAAGAGAATTGTGTAGTGCCTGGCACATAGTAACTGCTCAATAAATGTTATCCCTTCCTAACAAAATAATGATAGTAACATAGGATAAAGTTCAAGAGAAAAAAACAGTTTGTCCCCAGTTTCCAGACCTTTACATATCTCCCATTGGAAAGTATGAACCCTTACCTAGGTTTGACCTCAGAGGCTGTGGAAGAAATACTCTTAAGGTCCCTCAACTCTATGTGCATTCCCTTCTAGGTTTTTTACTTTTTTATTGTTATAAAGGTGATGTACAGAGGGATTGCAGTTACATAAGCCAGGTAAAGAGTACATTTTTCTAATTCTTTTGCTATCAGAAGCTGCATCATTCCCAGTTGGCATTATTGTTATTATTAATATTATTTTTCCATATATACTTGTTCTCTGCAGCTTCTGAGTTCATAGACAGGCACAGAATGTTGAAGTCTAGTTTTGTTCAGCAGATACATGCTAGTCCCTCCTCTGTAAAAGGAACCATACTTAATGCTAGACATTTGGCATTCAGTAGGCTTATATCCCTACCCCAAACTTGTAAAAAAAACAAATAAACAAAAAGCAATACCTCTCCTGTGCTCACTAGACCTTTCAGATTCATTCTTCCATATTCCCTCTGCTCCTCAGGCTCCATCCTAGCCCACATCCAGAAGCGGAAGCACTTCAATGAGTTAGAAGCAAGCCGAGTGGTTCGGGATGTTGCTGCTGCCCTTGACTTCCTACATACCAAAGGTGATCCAAGCCTCCACCTTGGGCAGACAGGCTGGGCTGGACAGCTTCTGGGTGCAAAGGGAGAGAGAACAGGCTTGGCAGGGGGGCTTGCGTTGGAGCTGGTGCAACTATCAAGCAGCTGCCCACACAGAAAGAGAAGGTGGGGGCAGTCTAGCTTGACTCCTTGGCTTCTGCTGTGAGTGATGGAAAGATAGTAGAGCTGTGGTATCGGTAGTAGATAAGGAAACAGGAGAAGAGAGGAGGAAGTAAATGAATTTCAAATTGAACAGATCATGTGCACATATATATACTGCACTTCTGAGTAGAGGATGCTCCTTTTCCTGACGGAGAACATGAAACGCATGCATGACATGATCATTCTAGTGTAAATATTTTAGTGTCATTCATTTTAACCTTTTGAAGTACATTACCTATATCTCTTCAAAATTGACAAGATTGGATATGTATAGTTATCTTATGAATCTTGCTTATAGTGAAAGAAAAAGTGCTGTTATTGTTATCATTGTCATTATTATTATTTTTAATCAGGTGTACAGAACTGCACCCAGATTTTGTTTTTGTCTCTTGTGGGACTTGAACTCAGGACCTGTGTGTTGTCCCTGAGCCACTTTGTGCTCAAGGTTAGCACTCTACCACTTTAGCCACAGCGCCACTTCCAGTTTTTGAGTGGTTTATTGGAGATGAGAGTCTCACAGCGACTTTTCTGCCCAGGCTGGCATCAAACCGCAATCCTCAGTTCTCAACCTCTTGAATAGCTAGGATTACAGGTGTGAGCCACCAGCACACCCAGCTTTCTATTGATTGAGATGGAGCCTTACATATTCCTTTGGCCCAGGCTGGCCCCCTTGATCTTCCTTATGTCTGTCTCCTGAGTAGCTAGAGTTACAGGCATGAGCCCCTGGATCCAATTGGCCTCCCATGGACTTTGGATCTTCCTGCCTCACTCTCTCAACCTCCACGGTACTGGGATTATAGAGACGGGCAACCTCACCCAGCTTTAAAATGTATTTTTATTTGTATGTAAGTCAGAGTATCTGTTGAACACCACCATGGTACCAAGCAGGATGCTTCTGTTTGAATTACATCTTCAGTTTATAGGCCCTTTCCCAGAATTACATCTTCTGAAAATTAATTTGAAAAAATCACCATTTTTACATTTCCATCAGTCTGTTGTATTACACATACATTTTTTAAAAGTTGTCAAACAGCAGTGTCATGGGGGTGAAAAATGAATTCTGGCTTCACATTGCTTTCTGCTATGTGTGCTTTCTGCTATTCGGCAGTAACCCCAGTCCCAGAGCATTATGGTGAGGATTAGGAAAGATGATAGCGTCATCCACAAAGTTAACACCTACATAGCACTTGCTGTGTGCTAAGTACTCTTCTAAGACATTTATCTAGATGTGTGCATCTTCTGTTATCTATGGCAATAGGTGGATCTGTGGGGGGGGAGGGGGGTTGGTTGAAACATAGTTCCTGGCACATAGTAGTTCTTCATTAAACATTATTTCTTCTACCCTCATCCACTGCCAAGCAGAAAATTCTTCTATTTTTTCATTTCATTCCCTGTAAGCTAAAGCTTTCTGCCTGGGGACAGGGATGGAGTGAGTAACTTGGGAGTACTCCTTTCACGATGGACTGTGGCCAGCCACACTGGTTTGAAGCGCTTAGGACCAGCTGTGGATATACTATGCATGCATCTCACTTTGTGCCCAGAGTAGAGTGCCGCCTGCTGCGGCAGGGCAGGTGTGCTGGAGGTTCGGGTTGCAGGAATCTGTCTGGTTTCCTCCGAAACTGACAGTGGCCATGTTAGGGTTGGAAATTCCTGGAAGGGGATATCTGTACCCTCTGCGGCGTGATGAATAGCAGCAGTTGTGTTTCTGAAAGCTGGGATGCATGTAGGTAACACCTGCCTGACAAAGATTTACAACTGTTCCCCAAGCTGCCTCTGTAGATTGCAAAACTGGGTCACGCTTTTTACAAGAGCCATACCTTGGAGGAGGGGTAAGGGGGGGGGGAGTATTTATTTATTTATTTACAAGAATGCACCAAAGAATGCACCAAAGGGAACAGAGGCTGGTGGTGTCTTAGGAGCTCTGAAGTGCTTGTTAATGTCTAGCTGGCCAGTTGCCCATGTGAGAAGTTGGAGGGCATGAAAAACGATTTCCAGCTGAACTTGGCTGTTTTCTAAATAACTTCACGCTGGGAAGATGAATTGGCGAGAATGGGTCAGCCCTGAAACAAGTTCCTTACTTTTAAATACTGGACACACTGCAGCTTAACCTCTGGGAAATGAACCGGAGCTGCCGGATGGCTGGCGCGCTCACGCAGGCAGGCCCATTATTACCTGCTGGCTCCCGGAGTCCTCTGGCTGAGGGGACGAGTGGGCCACGGGCACCTATTTGGAGGGTAAGGCTCCATGTGCGGCTCATGATCCTTCTGTGGGAGCACTTGCTGTAATGGAAAATATCCTTCACTTTTAGTGCGGTGAGCAGTAGCCCGACTCAATTTGTGCAGGCCGGGTTGAGTTGCTCTGGGTTCTCATTCAATTAGGTGACTGATGGCATTACTTAGCATGCTGGAGCTTGGCTTTTTCCTCTCTAGTTAAGTGCCTCAGGTGGGATGGGCCTTTGCCTGCTAGTAGAGAAGTGGAGGTGACCCAAGGAGTTGATGGTCCAGGGACTTGGAGGAAAGCAGAGTCTGCTGTCCTTGTCACCCAAGAATCCTCTGCTGCCTTCCAGGCCTTTGACTTTCGCTCAGCCTTCCCAGCCTCCTGTAACCATCCTGTGGAAGGGAGGAGGAAAGAGAGGTTTCTTGTTCTTTGTCAGAACACCATGATCCTGTTTCTTAGCCCTTTGTTTCTGTGATGAGACCATGACTTCCCCCTTAGGTACCTTCTTGGCCTGGTTAGCAGCTTTTAACCCCTCCTTGGGTCAGCCACTGTTTGCAGTCCTTCCTGGAAGGTCCAGCCAAAATGCTTTGAAGGTTAGACAGTATCCTTGGGCCAAAACTGTCCTTGCCCTGCTGTGGGCAGGGCCGACTTCACCAGGCAGGGGAGAGGAATCGGACAAGCCTTGTGAGATTTGCTAACTAATACTTGAGCCTCTGAATGTTTGGTCACACTGGAGAAATCTTTTTTTTTGGTTTGTTTTTCTGGATCAGCTATACAAGAAGAAATGAAGTAGAGAGTCTAAGCCCCTTGAGATGCTCTTAAACGAGGCACTAATTATTTCTGCATTGCTGTTCCAGGCCTTGGTGTTTGCAGAGCTCTGTGCTCTGCTCTGTGTCACGCAGCACAATAAGAATTCTTGGTTGTATCTGCAGTGCTGAAAGCAGGCTGGCTGGGATTCATTTAGCCCTTCTTATCCCTGCCAGACTTCTAAAGCCTGTGCTTCAAAAGAACTTGCAGAATCAACTGTGCTTTTCGGTTTGTGTCTCTGGTTACTTCTGCCTCCTGCAGCTCGTTGATTTTTTAATGTACCATAATTGGGAATTAATCTGCGAACAACAGCATTTGGAAAAAATTAATTGTGTGTGGAATGTTTGATAATTGTGTGCATATGTTAACCATTTCTTTGCTGTTTGTCATTTCAGGCATTGCTCACCGCGACCTAAAGCCAGAAAATATATTATGTGAATCTCCAGAAAAGGTACTTGGGTGCCAATTGGGATTTTACAGTTCATAGTGATCAGGAGTGCCAACCTGCTTCCGGTAGAGATTAGTAGTAGTTTTTTCCACCTCAGGTATCAACTGAAGCTGACTACTGTGGACACATGAGATGATTGTGCCTAAAATGAGATGATTCAACATTTCAAGTAGTTTGTCCTTGTCTCTTCTTTGCTCTATAAAGCCAATCTATATAATTTGCTTAAGCATACAGGCTGTTAACTATTAAAAACCTGCACAATTAGTAATTTTCTTGTCCCATGTACCTTTCAGACAACTGGTGGGAGGCAGAACAACTCAATTTCTCAGGAATGATGCTTATGGTGTGGATGCCAGATGATGTCCACCATTGAAGCAATAACCAGGCAGCAAGTTCTCAAAAAGAGTTTCTGTTTCCATTTCTATTTTTTGAAGGAGCTCATTAAGAAGAAAACATTTATGCTTGGTAGTAAATAAATGCAGTCTGTTGTAAACATTGCCTTAATTCAACCTGCTGGTAAATGGAAGTGTTTGCATTTCCATAAGAGTACATGAATTTAAGAACTTCTGTGTCGGTTAGAAGAGATTTAGACCCTGGTAGAATCCCACATATATTTGTATAGACAAGAGCAGCTTGTCCTGGGGTATAAACAAAGCCCTGGATCACTGGTCAAGACAGCTATGAGTGAATGCGTGAGTCGGCCTGCTAGGTACAGCTCTTCACAGCGGTTGATGATGGCTTAGCTTGAATAAGATCTTGTGAGTTGTTGTCAGTGTTTCCGGCATCATACTTTACAATTCATTGTTAGCAGGATGAATAATTATAGCTAGCATTCCTTGAGTGTTCATACTGTGCCAGGCACTTATGCTTCTTTAGTATTTACAAAACACCTTGAGGTAGATACTATTATTATCTTCCTCTTAGAGATGAGGAAAATAAAGCTCAGAGAGGTTAAGAAACTTACATAAAGTCACTCAGCTGAAAGGCAGAAGAACCAGCGCTAAAACTCTGGAGGCTGACCTCCAAACTCTGTAGGTGCTCTAAACTTACTGCTTTCACCACTGGCTTACAGGTACTTTCAGGTCCTTTGTGGCATCTATTCTTCACGATAGCCATTATTGCTTCCTTTTCTGTGGCTAGAAAAACTTAAAATTTAGAAAGGCTACTCATCAAAGAACCTTACCAATAAACTGCAAAGATAACTTAAAGAATAGGAGAGAATATTTGCAAAGCATATATGTGATGAGGGTTTAATGCTCAAAAAAAAAGACTTCTTAATATTCAATAACAAAAAGATGACCTAGGCCTGGATGTGTGGCTCAAGTGGTAAAGCACCTGCCTTGCAAGTGCAAAACCCTAATCTTAAACTCTAGTAGCACCTAATAGATGTTTCCTAAAGATGGCTACAAGTACAGGAAAAAATACTCAATGCCTGTAGTCGTCAGGAAATTTGCAAATCACAGTAAGACAGGGCTAGTGGCTCAAGCCTATAATCCTAGCTAGTCAGGAGGCTGAGATGTAAAGATTACAGCTAAAAGTGAGCCCAGGGGTTGGGAATATGGCTTAGCGGTAGAGTGCTTGCCTTGCATGCATGAAGCCCTGGGTTCGATTCCTCAGCACCACATAAACAGAAAAGGCCAGAAATGGAGCTGTGGCTCAAGTGGTAGAGTGCTAGCCTTGAGCAAAAGGAAGCCAGGGACAGTGCTCAGGCCCTGAGTCCGAGCCCCAGGACTGGGCCGGGGGGGGGGGGGGGGCAGTGATCCCAGACAGGAAAATCAATGAGACTCCTATCTCCAGTTAACAGGCAAAAAAAAAAAAAAAAAAAGCCAGAAGTAAAGTGGTAGAGTAGCCTTGAACAAAAAAAAACTCAAGCCCTGAGTTCAAAGCCTCAGGACTAGAAAAACTGGTGAACTAGATGCTAGTGTTAGATTCTGTGAACTTAGTATATATCTATATCTATATCTACATGTATATGTGTATATATATATATATGTATACATACACACATACCACCATAGTGAGCCATACTACATAACTACTAGAATGGCAATATTTTTTTTTTTTTTTTGTCGGTCATGGGGCCTGAACTCTGGGCCTAGGCACTATATCCCTGAGCACTTCAGCTCAAGGCTAGTACTCTACCATTATGAGCCACAGCACCACTTCCAGTTTTCTGGTGGTTAATTAGAGATAAGAGTCTCATGGACATTCCTACCTGGGCTGTCTTTGAACTGCGATTCTCAGATCTCAGCCTCCTGAGTAGCTAGGATTACAGGTGTGAGCCAGCAGTGCCCAGCAATAGTTTGTTGTTGTTTTTTAATAATGTGCATTAGTGATGGTTGGTGAGATTGTAGAGGAATTGGAATGCAAATCAAACAGTTTGACAGTTCCTCAAAAGGCTAAACATGGAAATATTGCCTAACCCAGAAATTCTCAAACATTCACATCGAGTTCATTGATTTTTCTCCAAGAAGAGTACATGAGGAAGAACAAGCATCTGCTGGTTCCTAGTTAGTGAAAGAAGAGAAAAGAAGGCCTAGTGGATGGAACATTCTGGCATGATGACCTTATGACCACGCAACCCCCATTAGGTGTACCAGTCTCCTCATGCCCTCAGCTTTTATTGTTGGTGGTGGTGGTCATGGGGCTTGAACTCAGGGCTTTGGCACCATCCCTGAACTTTTTTGCTCAAGGCTGATACTTTACCACTTCATGCCACAGCTCAACTTCCAGTTTTTAGGTGGTTGATTGAAGATAAGTATCTCACAGCCTTTCCTGCTTGGGCTGGGTTTGAACTGTGATCCTCAGATCTCAGCCTCCTGAGTAGCTAGGATTACAGGTGTGAGCCACCAGTGCCCACTTAATCTGTGGCCTCTCGTTTCTGTTTCTCTGTGCAGGTATCTCTGGTAAAAATCTGTGACTTTGACTTGGGTAGTGGAGTAAAGCTGAACAACTCCTGCACGCCTATAACCACACCAGAGCTGACCACTCCGGTATGTGTTTGCCACTCACTTCCTCCAGGCTCTTCCTGCTAGGCTGCTGGACATGTGGCATGCCCAGCCAAAGCTGTGGCATCCATAACAAAAGGCTGAAGAAGGAAAACCAAGAGTATCCCAGGCCCCTGAGTTGTCCTGTACAGGGCTCTGTACCAGTAGCTCCCAAACCCACCCCAAGTGACACTGGAGCTTAGACTTGAAGTTGATTTTCTCCTGTCCCAGGTGAAAACAGACTTCCTCCAGCCTGGTTGCACAGCATATGACACATGGATAAGGGAGTTCCGTTCCTTCTGATATAGTGGCATCTCCCCTGGTGGCAGAGGATGAGAGCTGTCTGTCCTCCCCCTAGAGACAAGCCAATAGTCTCTCTGTATGAGAGCTGTCTGTCCTCCCCCTAGAGACAAGCCAATAGTCTCTCTGTATGAGAGCTGTCTGTCCTCCCCCTAGAGACAAGCCAATAGTCTCTCTGTGGTAGTTACATCCATATAGGATTGCTGAATTCATAGGATTCATATTTCACACCCAGATGGTACTGCTGGAAGCTACTTCTTCCTAACACCTGTCCTGTACGTACTTGATACACTATAATTAGGATGATTCTTTTGAGATTGGCATGCTTCATAGGTGATTTTTCTTCCTAATGGCCTTTGTTAAAGATATGCCTTTAAATATGCTCTTTTGCATCGTACTCTAAGCAACATTGTTAGGAATGCTTCTGTATTAGCTTCTAATACACTGGGGTACCTTGTTCTCAGTCATTAGCTCTAATTGCCAATAACAAAGAAAATATTCTTTCTGGAGAGCATTCACCACCTTCCAGTAATTCCTTTTGTGGGGTGGGAGTGCGGAGCTACTTCTCCATGAGCCTGAAATAATGAAGAGGGTAACAAAAAGGAATGTGATTCATTCCTCTCGAGGGTTTTCTGGGCAAGGACAGGAGGGGAGTTTTGCATCCTGACCTGGGTCTGCTGCTACTGTGCCTCACGCCCCAGCCTGGGCCTTGCCTTTCTCCCTGTGGATGGGAGGGATGGCCGCCCTGGCATAGTCATCAGAGCTCTTCTAGCTTTGATGGTCTCTTAATTCTAAATCCCATGCTTCCTTGCTCCCAAGCTAGCAGGAAGCCTGGGCCGAAGCCACTTCAACAAGTCTTTGCTGGAAAGAGTTGGATTTCTTTGGGCATCTCCCCCAGAACACATGCAGGATTCATTATGGAGAGCCGAGGCAAGAAAGGGCTCCTGGGCTTCTAGGCCTGGGAGTCTTCCATCGGAGAAGTATCTTAAAAGTCTAGAAGGTGACTTGGAACCAGCCAGGTGCACCATGGGGCCCCATGGGCTCAGTTTAAGCCTCTTGATGAGGCGAGTCCATTGGTTGTCCTGATGATCCCTCCCCTTTCTTGGACTCATCCTTTCTTCTCTGCCATCTGTCTTTCCCTGAACCCTGGCCCACAGTGTGGCTCTGCAGAGTACATGGCCCCTGAGGTGGTAGAGGTCTTCAGAGATGAGGCCACTTTCTATGACAAGCGCTGTGACCTGTGGAGCCTGGGTGTGGTGCTCTACATCATGCTGAGTGGCTACCCTCCCTTTGTGGGACACTGCGGGGCTGACTGTGGCTGGGACCGAGGAGAGGTGTGCACAGTGTGCCAGGTGAGTGTAGCCTAGGACCCACTGTGGAAGGCCTAAGGGGTCAGGGTGGCTGTGGGGTACCCAGTAGGACTGCACTAGGAGATGGTTCCTGATCTGGAAGAGGTTTCCAGAGCTCCTGCCTCTTCTGTCAGGGCAGCCACAGGCAAAACAGATCGACACTCAGCCCCACTAGTAGTTTAGGGAGGAATACTGGAGAAGAGCATGGCTGAGCAGACTTTGAAAGAGATGTCTTGCCCAGGGGAAGAGGAATAAGAAAGGGAAGTAGAAATGACACAGAAATGGAGGGACAAAGCATTAACAAATGCAACAACAGTGCTCACTGGACACTGTTGAAAGTACACTATACAACTTAAGGGTGGGGATGGGAGGAAAAAACTGGGAGATAGCAAGGGAAGGGGTGACATTGTCCAAAAACAAGTTTACTCTTGGCCAGTGCTGGTGGCTCACACCTGTAATCCTAGCTACTCAAGAGATCTGTTGGAAGCCAGCCTGGGCAGGAAAGTCTGTGAGACTCTTACTTCCAATTAACTGCCAGTAAACTGGAAGTGGCACTGTGACTTAAAGTGGTTGAGCAAAAGAACTAAAAGACAGCAACCAGACCCCTGAGTTCAAACTCCATGACTGACAAAAAATAAAAATAAATCTACTCTTCACCTGACTTATTTAACTGTAACCCCTCTCTCTGTACATCACCTTTATAATAACAAAAAAATTTTAAGAAGAGAAGTAGGAATGGCATGGGCAAACATGGAGGTGTGAAATGGCTGCATGTATACAGGGAAGAAGAAACAGTTTGACAGTGGTTAGGGTGAAAGCCTAGGAAGTTGCCCGGAGCCTATTTGAAGCAAGACCTCTCTTTAGGGCTGAAGAAAGGTTTTGTTCTTGACATTATTCTCTTAACAGCCTTCCAAATAGCATAGCCACCCTGGCCTGCCAAAGACATTCTATATTGTTTGATGACTTAGGGGAGAATGGGGTCCCCATGTAGTATTCCAGCCATGAGCAACAGCTACAAATGAGGTTAGTTGGAACTGGAATGCTCAACTCAATGGCAGGTACATCCAGCCCCCAGCCAGTGTGACTCATGAGGAATCTTCTTTCCCCAGAACAAGCTGTTTGAGAGCATCCAGGAAGGCAAGTATGAGTTTCCTGACAAGGACTGGGCTCACATCTCCAGTGAAGCCAAGGACCTCATCTCCAAGCTCCTGGTTCGAGATGCAAAGCAAAGACTCAGTGCTGCTCAAGTTCTGCAGCACCCATGGGTGCAAGGGGTGAGTGAGTCCCAGAAGGAGTGCATGCCACCTGTACAGGCTTGTGGTGTGGCCATGAGGAAATGCTCATCCCAACAAGAGCCAATCACCAGCCTGGATGGCTGCCCCCAGCTTGAGGGAGGTGAGACAGCAGTGAGGGAGCTGCGCACACAGGGAACCAACTCTTCCCCAAGCAGAGCCCTTGCTTCCAAATACTTGGCTTGAACCTTGGCCATAAACCAAACTCCAATGGAGCCCTCCAAGGGATTTGACGCGTCTCAGCACTGGCAGACATGTCCACCCTAGGAAGCAGCGTCATAGTGTCACCAGGGCCTTGTGATTCCATCCTCTAATACAAAATTGTCACAAGTGAGGCACCAGAATGGCTCGGTGGCTAATCCCCAGACACCAAGAGCGAGCATTCACTGTATGTCAAAGATGAGCTGCAGAGACAATCAAGATCCGGTCCATAGTCACACTCCAGTGGGCAGATAGACAATTGTGAATCAATGTGGCAGATAGGTGAAGAAAGCTCTAGGAGCTCAAAGGGCCAAGCTCCGACCTCTGCTTGGGCTTTGACAGGGAAGGGAACTTCTTCCCAAGAGGAAGTGAGCCTTGAGCTGGACCTTGGAGAGTAGTTGGGACTTTGCCAGGCAAGAGGAGAAGTTTGCCCACTCAGAAGTGGCTGTGACTGCAGAGTGTGCCTTTCTTTTTCTCTCCTCGGAAGCTCTAACCCTGCAGACACGTATGGCCAAGTTCCTGCACTGGGCCGATGCCTGAAGTGTAGTCATTTGTCCACTCTGTGCTGGCCTGAGTGGGGGTAGCCCTTGGAAGGAAAGAGCACCACTTACCCACAATCTGTCCTTCCCATTCTAGCAAGCTCCAGAAAGGGGACTCCCCACGCCGCAAGTCCTCCAGAGGTAAATGCTCCCATCGCACCAGCACCCTTGCTCCTTGGCCTTCACTTTCCCTCAAGCCCTTAGCCATGTCACATTGGAGGTGGGGGACAGGGAGCCCCCCTTTGGGCTCAAGTGCCCTTTTCCGGAGAGTTCCCCTGACCCCTTCTTCTCTACCCCCTGTTCTCTCTCTCTTCCCTCCAGGTAGATCTCTCCCTCGGTTTTCTCCACCTAAATTTGTTTTGTTTTGTTTTGTTTTTTGCTGGCACTTTTAAGGACTTGCAGTATTTTCAGGACAAAGACTTATTTTGTGTGCCCCCTGGAATCTTAACTTCTAGGTGCTATTCGTAGTACAACAGACCTTCCCTGTGGTTATTCGCCAGGGGTGTCTAGGCGGTGGAGGTGGAGGGACAATTTTATCATGTACAAACATCATAGAGTACTTAACACAAACCAAGACAACTATGCCAGCCCTGGAAGATGTAACCCCTGAGACCATGCTTTGTGGTGGGGGCTAAGCCTTATGGGAAACCTCTTGGGGATCCAGCCTCTTGACCGGCTCTTAGGAGTTATATAGGGAAGTTTTAGGTTGCAGTCTTCGTTTATTTGCTCCTGCTGCCCAGCCAGGGCTCCCACCAGACTCCCAGCTGCTCCTATGCCTTCAAATGCCAAGTCTCAGATCCCCCTCAGGTGACTGATTAGGCAGACCCAAGTGCTTGTCATATGCTTGTCATGCCCTGGGTTCCGAGGACACTGACATCGATACACAGCCCCTGCTCCATAGCACTCTGCCCTGCTGGGGGAGAGGGAAACAGTGAGTTTAGTGCCATGGCTGTCTCAGGAAGAGTTGTGTGCAGAGCGGTGGGACCTAGAGGAGGGTGTTCTGGGCAGAAGGGGCTGTTAGCCCTGCCTGTCCAGCCCAGCCAGTGTGGTTTTTGAAGCTCACAGACCATGCTAGTTTCAGTCAAATGAGATTCCAACCCCTGGAAAGAGTAGCTGGTGGGTCAGGAAAATCTTCCTGGGCGAATAGAACCCAGCAGTGAGTGGGCACACCCCAGAGCTGGCCTGGCAGACCCCAGGTTCCACCTCCCTCTTCTCTGTGCCTTTTCTGGTCCCTGCAGAAACAGCAGCACCGTGGACCTGACACTCTTTGCAGCTGAAGCCATCGCCCTTAACCGCCAGCTGTCTCAGCATGAGGAGAACGAACTGGCTGAGGAGCGGGAGGCCCTGATTCAGGGGTTCTGCTCCATGAAGCTCTCCCCTCCCTCCAAGTCTCGCCTGGCCCGCCGGCGGGCCCTAACCCAAGCAGGCCACAGTGGAGACACTGAACCCCGCCCAACACCTACAGGCCTCAACCACACCAGTCACACCGCCTAGACCCAGACCTGTGCCGGCCTTGCACTCTGGGAACCTGTGAGGCCAGCGTCTGTGAGCCAGCCAAGGGGCTGCTCTGAGTCTCCAGCCAGGCTTTTCCTATCCACAAAGGCCCTGGGGTTCCCACCCAACCCCCATCTCCCCTGGGTGCTTGGAGGAAAAAGCTTTTTCCAAAGGGGTTGTCTTTGAAAAGGAAAGCAATCACTTGTCACTTTGCATAATCGCCTACAGCGGGGACATCTCTGCTGGGCTCCACCTGCTCACTGGCTCACAGATCCCATCCAGCCTGCGCAGGGGCTGTGTCTGTCTGGGCTGCTGGGGCTGCAGCAGCCTCCAGGGAGCCAGCTTCAGGAAGCTGACAGGGGCTGCCGGACGCCAGGGCTCCTCTAGGCCTTCACTCTCCCCGTGGCCCTTCCCCTTCCTCTGTCCACCTGGTGTCCTCTCTGCCTGTCCTTTCCCATGGCCAAGCGGAGCCATCCCCTCAATTCAGGAAGGGCAGGGAGCCCCCCCTTGCTCCTCAGAGGGCAGATCAGTCTTCCAGTCTGTAGCACGGAGAAACACATAATCTTTCTTTGCCGTGACCGAAATGTGTTCCTCATTTATCATTCTCTTCCTTGTTTGGGACTGCTGCTAAAGTCATATTCTTTTTTGGTTTTTTTTTAAGTATTTGTTCTTTTAACCATGTTCTTCCAGCAAACAGGGGCATTTTAACTCTGACTGCAAGCCCATGGATTTAACAGAGCACGCTTGCATTTTAAGCAGCTCCTCCCCCACCCCCCCCGCCCCCAAATAATCTGAACTGGTTTTAAGCTGTTACTATGATGAACCCCTTGGAGACAGTGTTGGGGGCAGCATTGCTTGCTGCCCCGGATAAAGAAAGTGTGGCCTCTATCAGACAAGCTGTTGAGTTACATAAAGAAAAAAACAACACATCCACAGCCACTACATTGTGCTTATTTTAATAAAGCTATTTTAAATTCTTAAATTATAGCCATGGCTACTTGGTGGTCTTTTCTTTACCTACAAACCTGAAGACTAAGCCTCAACCTGGCAGGGTAGGGCGAAAGATCTCTTGTAAGGACCTCTCCCCCACATATAAGTGCTGTGTGTAACTACTACATCCGATCCACAAAATAATATTAAGGCTGGGTGCCAGTGGTTCATGCCTGTAATCCTAGCTACTGTGGAGGCCGAGAACTGGAGGATTTTTGTTTCAAAACTAGCTTGGGCTGGAACTTGACAGTAAAGCATTAAGAGGCCATGGGATTATGGGCTCAGGGATCACTTAACCACCTGGACTTCATCTTCCCTCCACATGTGGGATTAAACACACCTAGCAAGTTCTGAGTTCTTTTTTGAGCAGGAAACTTACCCATGCCTGGTACCGAGAGAACACTGATTTCCCTTTGTCGAGAAGTGACAACCATCTGAAATCATTCTGAAGTTGGCATCACTGTAGGTCAAGGTTGGGTCTACAATCCTCTGAGCACTGAATCATCATCTGAGGAGGCATCAGAGAAGAAGGGACAAGGACCTGGTATGAAAAATGAAAACCAATGTGGGTGGGACTGAAGCACCCAGACTGGGCTGGGAACGTGGCTTAGCAGTACAGTGCTTACCTCCCATGTATGAAGCCCCGGGTTCAAGTCCACAGTACCAAGTAAACAGAAAAAGCCAGGAATGGCACTGTGACTTGAGTGGTAGAGTACTGGCCTTGAGCAAAAGAAGCTTAGGGACAGTGCCCAGACCCTGAGGTCAAGTCCTGGGACTAGGGAGGGCAAAAAAAAGTGAAGCACCCAGACTCTGGCTGGCCATGCTCTCCAGGTAGCACTGGGCTGTGGAGGAACTTGAAAGCTAGGCTGAAGTAGCACGATGGTGTTATAGGGAGCT
This sequence comes from Perognathus longimembris pacificus, assembly GCF_023159225.1. Lineage (NCBI taxonomy): Eukaryota > Metazoa > Chordata > Mammalia > Rodentia > Heteromyidae > Perognathus > Perognathus longimembris. The sequence goes on along the minus strand of NC_063167.1, from coordinate 30,859,908 downwards.
GATTCCTCAATCCCTGGGAATCAACCCTATGCTAGCCAGTGATCTGTTTCAGACAAGATCCTCACCTAGGCAGCCACACAGACACCCGGGGCCTCAGTTGCTGCTATGAGGCAGAATGAGACTTGGCAACATACATTTTAGCCATAAAGGATGCCATGTGGACTGGCTGTTTACTCCTTTCCAGAAAGAAAATTATGAATCCCACTCATTAGTTAAAATTTCTCTTTTTCCCTTAGTCTTAAAAGGACCCCATCTCTTAGGAGAGAAACAGGTCTCTGAGCTATTCCCCCTCTTCAGGTTTTCCTTATTTTCTGGCTGAAGAATCAACTGTCCATCAATGGGGGCTGGGAGGGGAGTTGTCTGAACAGACAACTCCACAAGACTTTCTATCCAGCAAAAAGCTGGGTTGGAAGCATGACCTAAGTCCCAGTCATGAAGCAAGCAAACTGAGCAAACGAAGAGGCTCTGAATTCAAACCCCAGTGCCAGCAAAAAAAAAAAAAAAAAAAAGGAAACAACATGGTAAAGGAAATATTTACTTTTCTGGTTGTACATGAGGAAAGAACATTTATCAGGCATGTATCAGACCTAGAAATGAGAAAGAAGCAGCCTTTGCTTTTTAAGATTCTTCATCAAGAGGGGGATGAGCTGTCAGCAACCATCACACAGCAGACTTCAATGTCCCCTCTACCCACCCCATGCAGGAACAAATGTCTCCTCTGTCTAAAGTATGACTAAGCTTTGATTGAGGAGCTGTTGTGTCCAGGACTACCATTTTCCTGTTAAAAGAGTTGGCAACAAAGATAACCGTACCTCCTTCCCACAGCCTTCATGTACATCAGGCGAATGGACTTGTATCCACACGGTTCCATGCAATAACCTCAGAGCCAGATGAGAAAGCTAGGGTGGGGAGGACCTTTATAAGTCCCCAGGGAGGTGTGGCAAGGAAGTTCTGAGGCACTGCACTATGGGCTCAGGTCTGAGGTCCCTCCAGATGCCTGCACATGTGTGAAGATATTGTTGATTGTCTTCTCTTCACCACAGCCTGGCATGCCTAAGTCTTCATCCTTCTGAAGTGAGGTCAGGTAGAAAAGTAGACCTGCAGAAGCCGAGTCTTTTAACCCAAAGACTTGCAGCCCTTGGGGACCTAGAACAAGCCTGGTCAGTTCCCCAGGTTAGCACAAAAGGAATGTGACTTAAAGTGGTCACCTGGGTCGGTCAAGTACTCTACCATAGCCAAACCCACACCCTCACAGCCCCCCGCCCCCCCCACACAGGGCTCTCCTGTGCTGTGCCCACCCACTTACCTTCCCTCCCTGGTCCACGCAGCAAGGCCACCTCCTTGCTTAAATGCTGTTGTGACTCCTATGGTTTGGCTAGCCCTGTGCACTTACTAAATAACAGTGCATTCTAAGAAGTTTCTGTGTGGTGTTTAATTTTCCCAACAGTTCTGTAAGGTAGATACTATTATTTGACACACACAGTCCCCTCCAACACACACACGCGCACACACACACACACACACACACATACACTTAACATGAAAAGAAAAGAAACACAGTTTGCTTGGGGATATACAGCTAGAAATGAATGTTAGAAGTCAAATTCTTTTCAGATATTCTTAAGACCCTGGGCCTTGATTCCCCAGTTTCAAATCCAGCTCAGTTTCTTCCTAGCTCTTGACCTTAGACAAGTTAGTTCATCTCTGAGTCTCAGTTTGTTCAGCTATCAAAAAGGGTGGATAGTGGTGCTTAGCTCATGGTGTTGCTGTGAACGTTGCAAAGCAGTAAGTATGAAGTGCTAACTGTGGGTCCGGTACACACAGTAGGTGTTCTACAGTGTTAGTCATGATGGTTTCAGTTCCACCTATTATCTTCTGGAACTGAACGATTCAAGCCCCAGTCCCAGAGATGGAAATGAGCTTCCCCTTCCTTCTGCTCCGGGAGTCCTCTGCCCCAGAGGAAGCGCTTGTTATTGGGGACCAGAAGCCCTGGGTTCTAGTCTTCAGGGCTCTGCTAGGAAGAGGCAGACATGGCAGATTTGCTGAGGGAAGCCCTGGATTCGAGCACAGGACTTGAAATGGTGGAAGCCAGTCCAGCAGCTCCAGGGTTCCCACCTGGCTGGACCTTCAAAGAAGAGAGAGGCTTCCAGCCAGCTGGAATAGCTCAGAGACCTCAGACTTGGTAACTCCAATCCAGCTAGCAGGCCTTGGCCACAGCTCCAGTCCTGGTTCAATTAGACCTTGAGAACTCCTGTCCATGTACTTCTGGTCACAGAGATGACCAAGACTTTGTGCCTTTTCATGTCTACCTGCCTGAGTGTTGGGATCTGGACGATCCCTTTCTTCCCCCCCCCACGGAGAGAATGGTAACCACAAACTCTTGAAAGAGCACTCAGCCTGGCCCTCTGCCAGCGGAAGGCCAAAGGCGTGCTCACATGGGCAAGCGCTAAGTTGAGGAAGGGTTGCTGATGCTTCCCATCCCCCCAGTCCCCCCACATGTTACCAAGGGCGGAGGCGAAAAGGAAGGCATCAGGGACACGCTGCGGTGGTGGGAAGCGTCTCAAAGACTTTAATATGGAAGGGCACTTATATAGAAGTAATGGCGGGAAAGAAAGGGGGCTGGCCAAAGGGCCAGTCATAGGCTAGGGAGCATGTCCATCAAGTGACATCACGAAACTTCCTTTGTGGGCGGGACAACCCCATCATGGTGGCACGCACTTGTTCACCTCCCAAGGGGTGGAGGCCAGAAGGTGGGAGGGACTTCCATTGTCCCAAGGCTGGTGGAAGGGCAGCCTTTCCCAGGCCATAATAATCCCCAACACCTGAGCATGAGGGGAGGGCAAAGAGGAGGACCTCTTTCTCTTGTGGCCCACTGCCTCTCACTAGAGCCATCTTCACAAACAGCAAGGCCTTGATCCCATGCCAACTGCTCCAGCTGCTTCAAGTCTGGAGGGGGCCTAGTAAGCAAGGTCCTCCCCCCAAGGCTAACACTCTGGTTGCTATGGTAACAGTTGCCTTGGAAGCCATTTCTCTGACTTCAGCGTCTGAACCATCTAGGAAGGCTGCCTATCCCCCCCCCCCACCCCTGGGGGGAAATGTTAAATTAATCATACTCTGTTCCAGGGTTCTCACCCCTGAAGGAAAATAAACAGAACCAAACCTAGCTGAGATCTGGTTGCCTACTCCTCCCACCCTCACAGCGCATTTGGACACAAGGTACACAGGTAGACATCCTTCAGCCCATGCCGTAGAGAAGACAGGATATGCTGTGGTGGAATCTTACAGATGCCTAGGGCCTAGCTTCACCCTCTGTCCTGTGGCTCCAGGAGGACCCAGGCTCCTGAGAGGAGGGCTCTGTGCTTGGGAACCCATGGGGCCCCCAGGGCTTTGGGACCACTACCTCAGAACTGCCCACAGACAGAGCTTCCTTGAACTCCCTCACCTTTACTGTGAGAACCAGAGACCAACATATGTTTTCTTCTTCAGGGGGAACATGGAAACATCTCTCCCAACATCAGTTAATCAGTGGAGCAGCAGTCATTACCACCAGCTCAGGCACTTTCAATGGTGTTCACCTGTCAATGCTACCAGTAGATGCTATGATTTCAGTACAGTTTGAGTGTGTCTCCCAAGGGCTCATGTGTTGGAACACTAGCCATGTTGGGAGGGACCTATAAGAGGTATGGCCCAGTGCATAATAATTGGGGCACTGGGAAGGAGCATTGTCTTTAGAAGGGATTGATGCTGTTTAGTTGATATGAGTTCTTACGAGGCTTGGTTGTTTAAAAAAAAAAAAAAAGCAAGATAGATCTCTTTGTCCCCACTGTCTAGCATTCTGTCTTGTCATGTGACCTCTTGTTCTCATGTGTGCTCTTGCCCTTGGCATGCTGTCCACCATGATCCATCCCCTATGAGGCCTTCACCAGAGGCCAGTAGGTAAGGTCACCTAACCTTGGACTTGAACCTCCCAACTGTGAGCTATATAAGCCTCTCTTGTAAAGTATTCCAGCCTCACATATTCTGTCATAGCAATAGAAAAATGGATTAAGACAGGCACTGATTATGCCTGTAATCCCTACTCAAGAGGCTGAGATCTGAGGATCATGGTTCAAAGCCAGCCAGGGCAAGAAAGTCAGTGAGACTCTTATCTCCAGTTGACCACCAGAAAACCAGAGGTAGAGCTGTGGCTCAAAGTGGTAGAGTGCTAGCTAGCTTTGAGCAAAAAAAAAGTTCAGAGAAAGTGCCCAGGAACCTGAGTTTAAGCCTTATAATGGGGAAAAAAATGTTAAATACAGTACAATTGCCAGTTCCTTCAACTTCAAATAAGATAATGAAGAAATGCATAGGAAAGCTATGCTAGAGAACTTCCCAACTGAGTAGGAACCTAGGCACATAGGAATTCTACTGAGGATTCAGGGTTAACACCTCTGGCTTTATGGTTCAATAATCACGTAACTGAGAATGGCTTTTTGTGTCTCTCTTCTCCTAGATTGTTTCTGTGCCTTGAGGGATTTACAGTGACAAAGAAAACCCACAAGTTTAAATTTGGACCCCAAATTTTGGAGGTCAGAGTCTCGCAGAATCTGGAATTCACAGATCTCAGAGATGCATGCCTCCACCCTCTGCCCCTAGAACACAGCAAGTGGCGCAGGCACAGTGCATGATGGCAGCATGGCCCAGGAAGTTCTGTCTGGATGACAGTGTGGGAGAGCCACCCTCAGTCTTGTGTGGCTGACAAACTGACACAGATCCTGCCTGACCTGGAATGATGCCAACACTTCAGGAAGAGTAGGAGGCAGAGCATCAAAGAGGGTGTCCAGATTCCCAAACTGCCACCTCTCAGGAGAACATTTTCGTGGACACTTACTTCAGCAACCCCTTCTAAAACTAGTCAGTGCTTGATTGGTTACTGTGACAGAGATGTAGGCTATAACCTGATGCCTAGAGGAAAACTCAGACCTCACCGTGGCAGGAGTTGCAAGGGATGGTGGTGGGTCAGCTGTGCCTATGGGATGCTAATTCCAAGGGCTTCCTCTTTAGGAGGCCCTGAGTGCTCATCCAAGCTCTCTCTGATTTCCTGGCTAAAGCTCCCTTCAGGTGACCCCGAGCTTTCTTAGCACCCTTCTCCACATCAACAGAAGATTGTTTGTTTTTTGTTGGTCATGGGGCTTGAACTCAGAGCCTGGGCACTGTCCCTGAGCTCTTTTGGCTCAAGGCTAGCACTCTGAGCCACAGCTCCACTTCTGGTTTTCTGGTGGTTAATTGGAGGTAAGAATCTCACAGACTTTCCTGCTCTGGCTGGCTTTGAACCATGATCCTCTGATCTTAGCCTCCTGAGTAACTAAGATTACAGGCATGAGCCACCAGTGCCTGGTGGGAGACTGTTGATAGAGACAGAGGATTTTTTTCATGCCCACAACCCCTCCTCTTTATCAATCCCAGGTGGTCATGCAGGTCCAAGCCCTCTCTAAATCCCATCCTCTGTCCAGATGATCTGCCCAGGTCCCTCCAGCCAGAGTATTCTGTGGAGTCCACTCTCCCAGCCTGCCCCTGTCTACTGAACAAGAATTGAGAATAAACCCTGCATGTGAAACCACAGAGCCGCAATGGGGAGCTCAGGCATGATCGGGAAGGCTGCTCAGAGACAGCTGGCCGTGTGTCCCCTGCTGGACAAAGAAGGGGCTTTGAAATAGGAGGGACCTGGTGGACATCCTGCAGGGAGGATGAGGGAGGAAGTGACAGCTGTGCCAGCAGGATATCTGGAGCTTGGATGAGACTGCAGTTGCAATGGTGAGAGAAGGACCAACCAAAAAGAGGTTTGTGAGATCAGTGACAGGATTCTGAGCAGGGTGATGGGACACTGGAAATTGTGTCAGTTGAGGACTGAGGCCAGGCCATGTTCTAAGACTGAGAAGGCCCTGATCCAGTGCCAGAGAATGCAATTAATGATGAAGGCTGGAACTAGGATCTGGAGACAGGGTTCAGGGATCAAGGCTGGGCTGGGTTAGGTTACCACTGCCCAGAGTAGGTCAGCCAGGCAGAGTGGAGGTGTGCAGTCTAGAAGGTCAAAAAGTATGAGCCAAGAACTCCCCTATGACCCAGCAGCCCCACTGTTGGGTATCTATCCAAAAGCCCACAAACAAAATCACAGTAATGCCACCAGCACAACAATGTTCATCGCAGCACAATTTGTCATAGCGAGAATCTGGAACCAACCCAGATGCCCCTCAGTAGACGAATGGATCAGGAAAATGTGGTACATATACACAATGGAATTTTATGCCTCTATCAGAAAGAATGACATTGTTCCATTTGTAAGGAAATGGAAGGACTTGGAAAAAGTTATACTAAGTGAAGTGAGCCAGACCCAAAGAAACATGGACTCTATGGCCTCCCTTATTGGGAATAATTAGTACAGGTTTAGGCAAGCCATAGCAGAGCATCACAAGGCCCAATAGCTATACCCTTAGGAACACATAAGATGATGCTAAGTGAAATGAACTCCATGTTATGGAAACAATTGATATATCACAGTTGTAACTACTTTCAACGTCCTATGTGTATGTGTAGTTTCTATTATTGATGATGTTCTTGTATCACCTTCCTATGGTTGTACCTACACTATCTCTGTAATCTTATCTGAGTATATTGGAAACCGTGTTTACTGGTATTGGAAGTAGGAAATTCAAAGGGAATACCAAATTTGAGAGACACAGGGTAAAAAAAGAGAAATAACTACAAAAGCTATACTTGCAAAACTGTTTGGTGTAAGTGAACTGAACACCTGGGGGGGGAGGGAAAGGGGGGAGGGAGGGGGGCATGAGGGACAAGGCAACAAACAGTACAAGAAATGTATCCAATGCCCAACGTATGATACTGTAACCTCTCTGTACATCAGTTTGGTAATAAAAATTTGAGGAAAAAAAAAGTATGAGCCATATGCCAGCTACCTGTTCGAAGCCTTCTGACTCCAGCCTCCCAGATCCTCTTCCCAATCCTACCTGCCATTACTGCCAGCCGCTGTCAGGGGTTCCCAGGACAATGGGAAGGGCTCGTCCTCTTATCCCACTGGCAACTGGAAGAGTAAAGATTGCCAAGCCTACCTTAGGAAAAGAAGAGTCCTCTAAGATCAAGCTTCAAACTAAGACACCCCCTCCTAGTTAGGCCTAGGACAGGGGAGGAGGGATAGCCTTAAGAGTGAACTTGAAGCCAGATAGCAGTGACTCAGGAATGAGATCTGAGAATTGTGGTTCAAAGCCACCCCAGGCTGAAAGTCTATGAGACTTTTTTTTCCCTTGGGACCTGAGCCCTGTCCCTGGCTTCTTTTTGCTCAAGGCTAGCACTTTACTTCTTGAGCCACAGCGCCACTTCCAGCTTTTTCTATATATGTGGTACCGAGGAATCGAACCCAGGGCTTCATGTATGCAAGTCAAACGCTCTACCACTAAGCCATATTCCCAGCCCCTCTTTGAGACCTTTATCTCCAATTAATCATCAAAAAGCTGGAAATGGAGCTGTGGCTCAAGTTGTAGAGCACCAGGTTTCGGGGGGGCGGGGGGAGAGAGCGAAAGCTAAGGGACAGCATGCAGGCCCTGAGTTCAAGCCCCAGTACTGGCCAAAAAAAAAAAAAGAGTGGACTCTTCTTGTCCCTCTCACAGTTCCTGTCCCTTGAGCTTTGTTCAGATTTCCTTCCATGTCTCTGTCTCTAGGTCTCCAAGTGCAGGCCACAAGAATGTCTCTAAGCCAAAGAACAAGACTGAGCTTTGAACATGTGGCCAGGAAGTCCCCTCAACATCCCTGGCTTCTGAACTTCATGTACAGCCACAAGCTCTTTCTTCCCGCCTGAAAACCAAAAGTAGAACTTGGGCTGACTGCCCAATGGGCTCTCAGGACCCAGGCATGGCTCACATTGCAACTTCATGAATAACTCAGCACCTCCCTGGTACCTGTATCTCGGAGGAACCTGCATATCCCAGACCAATGCCCCACCCCTGCCTCTCATTGCTTTAAACTTTAATAGATCCAGGCTGGGTAGCAGGCCACAGGGAGCTAGGGCAGGATGTCCTAGGTGGGAGAGATTGGACCAAGCTCTTCCAGGGGCTGGGTGGAGACTGGCAGAAGAAGATCCGAGAACCCAAGCAGCCAATGCAGAAATGCAGCTGGACAGGACTCCCACGCGTGGCCCCCAGCACCCAGGGTCTTTAGGGGAAGAAGAGTAAGCTGGAGTGCCCAGGGCAAGGTGGGGCCTGGGGACCCTTACAAGAACTGTCAGATAGGATTGCCCATAAACCCAAGAGTTACCAGCTTAGATGCTTAATGCCCAGAAGTAATCGGCTGTAAGAAAGGGATATTCAAGAGGACAGAGGAGCTCCTGGAAGCTGGAGCAGGTACCTGGATAGGCCTGCATGGACATCCCTATCAGCAGCAAAGACTTCCGCTGCCTGCAGCTGGCCTGCGTGGCCCTCGGCCTCGTGGCGGGCAGCATCATCATCGGTGTCTCTGTATCCAAGGCTGCAGCTGCGGTGGGCGGTATCTTCCTTGGTGCTGCTGGGCTGGGTGAGTAGGCGCTGGGCCGGGGGGGAAAGGGGAGACTTTCCTGTGGGGAGCAGGAACCTGGCAAGGTGAGGGAGAAATGGAGGGGAAGACTGGATCCATAGATACTGGTTGGGGAATGGACATTAGAGGTGGGAGTGAGGCAGCCTTAGGGTTTGGGGTGGGCTGCCCCTGGCAGGGAAGAGGCAGTGTGAAGCAGAGGGGAGCTATTTTCCTCCTTCAACGCTGTTTTTCAGGCCCAGAGGGCTCTTTTATTTGGGGCAGGATTCAGCGGAGTGTTTAGAACAGGTTGATGGGGCCAGCAAAACAGTACCGCTCCAAAGGAGTTCCTTTTCTTCCGCTCTCCGACTCCTATCTGTCCATCAGGCCAGGTGTACTGATATCCCCACAATTATGCTGAGGGCCACCTCATACCCCATTCCCACCATCTTAAGTAAAATTAGAACCTTAAGCTCCAAGCCAGTGCCTCTGAGCATGAGTATCCGAAGTCTGCTAGGCACTTGGTTTAAGGAGGTAATGGGAGGGGGTAGGGACCTGCTGTGTTGCTCTTTCTCTTCAAGAATGCCCAGGAGGCCCTTACACCTCATCCAGCACTGAGAGCCCTAGGGAAGGGGAGAGTGGTGTCAATGGAGCCCAATTCTAGCCAAGTAAGAAGGAAGGTAGCCAACCTGCTCTTTGCCTGGGCACAGTAGAGCCAAGAGCTAATGGCCTTGGCAGTTTCTAACCCTTTCCCCAGATAGTCACAGTCCTCCCAACCTCGATGGGCTGCCTCCATTTACATGCCAACAGCCCCAGTCCGGCACATGCCTAGCACCCTTATAAGCCAGCCCTCGGCTTCACAGCCCACCCACAGCCCTGCATCTCACCCTGATCCCGTTCTCCCATCACAGAACTCCTCTCTGTCTCTCTTCTCAGGGCTCCTCATCTTTGCCTACCCCTTCCTGAAGGCTCGGTTCAACCTGGACCACATCCTGCCTGCACTAGGTGAGCCCCCTTCCTCCTTTCCCCCCAGGGGACCCTCTGCCCCCGACTGCTCAAGGCCCTTGATGTAGAAGCCTGTGACCAATGGTGCAGTCTGTGTGAGTCTATGTGTGAGACGACTCCTGGCTGTGGGTTGGAGTTGCTATCTCTGTGTGTTGTGCAGCAGTCGCCATGGCTACAGCGTAGCAGAATCCAGCCTGTTGCCTGAGCAAAGGCGGCTGAACCTAGGGAGTCCTCCCATGAGAGACTTTCCATCACCTCAAAGCCAAGGTCAGATAATCAAGCCAGATAATCTTCTCTCTCCCCTAAATCCCATAATGACTCTCCATCACCCCTCAGGCCCCAGGACCTCTGAACAGCTCCCTACTCATCTCAGCAACCCACAGAGCACCTCCCTCCTCCCTCTATCCTATAGGGCTTTACATACACACCCCTAATTCTCACTTGGACCCCTACCTCCTCTAAAAACCTGCCCTCTCCTCCAAAGACTCATTTTTTTATGCCTCCTTCCCAATTTAGCCCGGGTTATATGGGATACCTTAAGGAATTCAGTGGCGCAAGGATGGGGGTCTGATAGCAGGAAGAACTTTCCCATCCCAAGCTGGACCTGGCTTGGGAGGGCCTCAGTGACCAATGGTTTGGATGCTCTCACCCCACAGGAAACCTGAGAGTCCACCCCAACCCAGGGCCAGATCATGAGGAGGGACAATCCAGCACCAATGGCAATAAGGAAGGTAAATTCTTGAAATCCTAGAATGCATCTTTCATCTCCCTCTGGCTGGGCACCCTGTGGGCCCAAGAGAAATGCAGGAGGTGTTCCTAACCCAGAAGAGCGGGATAGTTTGAGTACTTCTTCCCCTTGTCTAAACCCTTCTTGCTTGGAGCTGACCTCCTCTCTTGTTCGTCCTCAGGGGTGCCCTGTCTTGCCCAGCATGGACACAGCTGGGGGTAGCACGTTACCCCTGCCCTAGTTTATTTCCCTGGTCTGTTCTCCATGGTGAAATCCAACTCTCAGAACTGACACCTGACACTACTGGAAAATCCCAGGGCAGGAGTGTCTCCAAGGGAGCCCAGCTCATAGCCTCTGCCACCAAGGGCAGGAGGCTTAGGACCCACTCAGCAGAGGCCCTGTTCCAGATGCTATCTCCAGCACTTCCTCTCTATTAACTCACTTCATTCTCATAACAGCCATGTGAAGGAGGGGCCAAGAATCACTTCATTATATATGGAGCAACTGAAGCACAGGGAGATTAAGTAACACACCCAAGATCACACTATTAGGAAGTGGGGGAGCCAGTCATGGGGGCCATCAGCAGCCCCATCATGCTACCCCTCTTCCACACTGTCCTGCTTCTTCTTTTTTTTTTTTTTTGGCCAGTCCTGGGCCTTGGACTCAGGGCCTGAGCACTGTCCCTGGCTTCTTCCCACTCAAGGCTAGCACTCTGCCACTTGAGCCACAGCGCCGCTTCTGGCCGTTTTCTGTATATGTGGTGCTGGGGAATCGAACCTCGTGTATCCGAGGCAGGCACTCTTGCCACTAGGCTATATCCCCAGCCCCTGTCCTGCTTCTTCTTGATGGGCTATCCTGTCCTCACTGGGATGGAGCTATCCCTCTGGAAGGCCCCTCTCTCTATCCACGCTCTGCCCTAGGGTTCCCGGGCACTCCTATCCTGGGTCCTTTTGAGACTCCCCTGACCTGCAACTCCATGGCAATCTGTACTTAGGCAGCTCCATCCGGATCTCTCCTCCAGGGGCCCGCAGCAGCCTGTCCACTGTAAGCAGGACCCTGGAGAAGCTGAAGCCTGGAGGCCGTGGGGCTGAGGAGGGATGAAGCGCTTCCCCGGCCTGCCCCCGCCCTTCCTGCTTGACACCCCTATCTCATAGCCCTCCGGAGTCCAAGCTAGAAGACCCAAACCAGAAGACTGACTAAGCCCTGAAGACAGCAGGCCTGTATTTGCCTCTGGCGGAGGCTCCTCCTGGGGTGGCTGCCAGCCTCATGGCTCACATGCCTTGTCTCTTCATCTGGCTTTTCTTTCTGGAATACAGCTAAGCTTTGATCTACTGAGTGATGTCTCTGGAATCTGAGGTCCAAGAGCTTACAACAACAATCACCACCACTACCCCAACCTGTCCCATCCTGGCCATGGGAGCCACTGATTCAACCTCAGCCCCAGCTGGTCCTTAGATCCTGCAGCCTGGCCCTGGGATTCTAGAGGTCACCAGGAGGAAGGGAAAGCTAGAACCAGATCCTTTCAGAATGTTAAACTCTTAGGCAGACCCTGAATCCTAGTTGAGCTCTAGTCTCCTCACCCCATCATTTCTCTCCTCCAAGGGCAAGCTAACATGTGTCTGCCTCTAAGCCTGGCTTTGTATTCTGAAGGCCTCCCTGCTCCCTCTGCCCATGATAACTTCCCTCTTTAAAAGCTCATCTCAGAGAACACCCTAACCTCATGCTGTCCTCATTCTCTGCCAGCAGCCTGTGTTTCCCTCCTCTTTCCTGAAATAGTTTTTGTCACAAGAACAATTATTAAGCCTCCTTTAATCAACTGAATGTTGCTCCTCTTCTAGCCCCTAGTACCAAGCAGTGCACAGTACCTATTCAATGAAAATTAAAGGCTTAGATTTAGTGTGCAAACAACTCCATAGGCATTCCTAGGGAACCACACCAAGTGTCTCATCTACAGTGGGGTTAGAGGTGGGGAAATGCAGGTGCCCAGGCAGAAGTTCCTCTCAGCACACCTGTACCTCCAGGCACTGCAGAATTGTCTGACATCTAAGACACCTGCTCCACATCCTGGTTTGAGAAGAAGAGAAGCTGGGAATCATCTCATTCTTCCATGATCTTTGTCTTCTCGGAACCTTTCCCTGACTAGGCTTTCATCCCACAGCCCCAAGGCATCATCCAGCCCACTGCTTTGAGTAACTCTGGTCTGTTTCTCCCTCTTGAGAATAGAGGGATGGAGTATACAAAAAAAGCACTCCATGGATGTGGGAGCCAGTAATCATAGTAGAAAAAAATCCATCTCATTGTATAGATAGGAAAGCTGAAGTCTTATGGGACATCTCAGAGAAGGTTATGGAACCAGGCTTTACATCAAGGTCTCTCCCCATGTCTCTGTACCCAAGGCTTGGTCCTCTGCACAGGCACAGGCAGGCCATAGTGGGATGATCTCCATGGAGGGAATGAACTCCACAAATACTGGCCAGTAGAGGAGACCATTCCTCCAGCCCAAAGGAAGTCAACTTTGCTCCTTGAATTTCCCTCCTCTCTACCTCCCTCTGCCTGTCCCCTGGCCCTCTCCTCCCCTTCTTCCTTTCTCTCAACATCACCATGATCAACAACCATTCAGGCTCCTCTTTAATCAATGACAAAACCCTTCCTCCTATGTTCAATCCTCATCCCTGTTCCCCCAAAAGATGTCCAATGTTGGAAGGTAGAGACTGGGAATGTGGGGCCTGAGCTAGGAGGGGCAGGCACTCCCAGGCGTGACCTCCCCAAAGCAGGCCTATGGCACCCCCTAATGCCTAGCAGGGCCAGACACAGAGAGGTGCTAGGGATCCGAATGCACTAAATGAAGGAGTGAACACAGATGGCAAACAGCCATGCCTTTTGGAGAAGATCTGAGTGAAGGTTCAGAGGATCCTTGGAGCTCTTGAGGCCTGGGTCTCTGGTTCCCCTTTTTCCCCAATCTGGACTTCCGGAAGCCTTCTATGGGGGTCGGGGTCATTTGCAACCTCCTCAGGTGTACCACCACCCTCCCAGGTCCCAGCCAAGCTGGCAGGGCAGAACAATAAGTAAGTAGTGTTTGGAAGAGTGACCCCTTGCCTCTGAGCAACAACAGAACCCTCAAACGTTTGGGCATGTGCTGGGCTAGGTTTACCTCCCCTGGCGCGGGGATGCTAAGCTTACTCTCTTATCTGCGCTCCCTTTCTCACCCTCTCCCCTGGCTGCCCGACCTGCAGGCAGGCCAAGGTGGAGTGGGGGAGCTAGGGTAGGCCTCAGGTGCACGTGGCCAAACGAGATCCCCTTTCCTCCCTCCTTACCAACCAAGGAAGCCAGGTGCACACGGAGTCTCAGAGAAAGCTTCAAGAGCAATCTGGTTTAATAGGGGAGTGGCTAACAGTTAATATAGTAATGCTGAGGAGAAAAGGGGTGATAAACCAGAAGCTGGCGATAGGCTGGTGAGCTTGTCCTAGAACCCCTTCATGGGCTAACGTCACTCCCATAGTACCACCCCCTGGGCAAAGCCCGCGAAAAGAGGAGCACATGTGCTAGCTGGTGAGAAGTTGGGGGGAGGGGGGCTGGTCACAAAGCTACCCCTTCTGGTTCCGGACCCAGAGAGGTGTGGCTTGCTTCCACACTGCCCCAGCGCTGGGGGAAGGGCAGTGTCTCGGGATAGCTCTCCTTGCCCTTCCCCCCTCAAGGCCAAAGCTGAATCCCCAACAGGCATGGAGGTGGGGGTGGACAGGGCCCCAGCTCTTTCAGCTGTCTTTCCAATAAAGGCATCCCTGCTTTTCAATATCCCACATATGACCTGTGGGCTTTGGCTGGGCTGGGCTGGGTGCTGAGAACACAGCAGTGGGCCAGAGGTGAAGAGTGCTGAGTGCAGGCCGCCCCTTGAAGGCACACCCTGCAGACCCGAAGGACCAGTGCTCTGGCTGGGAAGTGGAAATGACACATCCTGATGCTGGCCAGGAGGGGCTAAGGCAAGAAGCTGGAGTGGGGGGAATGGGAGGGATGAAGGGCCTGGGCTTCCAAATCTGCAGATGGGGGATGGCTTTAGAAACTCTTCATCGTGGCCATGTCAGGTGGGATTTGTGAATGGCCACATATTAATGAATGAAGGGAGAGATGGGCAGAGATGCCTTCCCAGCTGGACTATTGCAGATCTGGAAAGTCAACACAATGGCTTCCCACCCTGGCCTTGCTGCCACACAGCGCAACCTGGAACCCCCTCCCCTAGCCCCTCTACCCAGTAGGATCTGCCCTACCGCCACCTGCCCTACCGCTTGCTGGTGCTGGAACGAACCCCATCACCCTACCAGGAGATAAAGTCCTGGGCTAGCTGCCCTTGCTAGGGTGCACGTGGAGGTTGGTCAGGGAAGGGGTGCTGAGCCCAAGCTCTGGAAAGCTCTCTCTGTACTGCCCCCTCCCCACCCAGCGCCAGAACCCCCACCCCACCCCCTGGAGTGGAGGGGGGGGGCGGGCGAGGAATCATCTCGGGCTGCAGCCAGGGCCGCCCAGCAGGCAGCTGTGCCCCGTGCACGCCCGGCCCACTCGGGGCAGGTGCGGGCGGACGAGACGGCGGGCGTGGGCCGGGCGGCCGGGCGTTCTTTGCTGGGGTGCCTGAGAAGCATGAAGCTGGAGGCGCGGAGGGGAGGAGGACGCGAGGCGGTAGGCGGGACGTAGCTCGCCGGGGGCTCCCGGGGCCGCGGTCAGCCGCCTACGCCGGGAGAGGGGCTGGAGACCTGGGGAGGAGGCCCGGCTCCGCCCCGGGAGCCGCTCCGAGGGAGGCGAACGGAGCGCGGCCGTGCGCGTTGGTCCTGCGCCGCCGGGCGCGGGGCGCGGGGCGCCCACCCTCCCGGAGCCCCTTCCCAGCGTCGGCTGCGCCGGACCCTCGCGGCGCCGCTGCCCCGGGGCCACCCCGTCGTCGCGCGTCCAGCCTCGAAGTCGGCCCGCGGCGGGCTCTCCGGGCCCCTGGCACTCAGCGATCGCCAGCCCACCCGGACAGACGGCAGGAGAGGGACGAGTCCACGAACCCGCGCGCAGGCGAGTTGGGGGAGGCTGGAGGGTGGGCGAGGGCCGAGGAGAATCTAGAATCTGCCCAGCTCTAAAGTCTAAGGAGGGGGGACGTGTCCCCAGACAAGGAGACGGGGACGTGGGGACTTGCAGTCATGAGAAAAGATGTGAGACAAAGAGGCACGCGGGAGAAGGCGGCTGCAGAGGCTACTTCTGGCCTCCTCAACTTAGTAGGATCTTCCCCCCACACACACCCTCTCCCCTCCCTCCTCCTCGAGCCTGAAGTGAGGAGGAAGCAGACCACAAGCGGACGTCCAGCAACTACCAATCCAAAGGACAAGTGAAGCCAGCCAGGCAGAAGACAAACCTAGGTAGTCTCTGACCAATGCCTCCCTTGGCCATGTATATTCCCTGGGCAATAGAAGCACTGCAGCAAGCAAGGTGGGCTAATCCTGGGGTTCAAGCCACTTGGGGGCATGCAGAACTGGTGCTGGAAAGGGGTCTGAAGTTGGGGAGCCCATGACAGGGAGGGAAGGAGGGACAGAGAGGGGGGCAGGGGTCATCGTAGCTGCACTAGAAGATATAGATGGGGCAGATGGCCGAAGGAAAACCAGACTCAGCACATCCGCTGGTTCCAGATCTCCAGACCTGGGCAGTTCAGCTCACCATACCCAGCCTGGAGGTTTGGCCATTGGTAGAGCACCTACCTAGCATTTCTTTTCTCTCAAATGGAAGATCCTGAGTTCAAACCCCAGTACCACCTAGGGCTGGGAGGTGGGGGGGGGCGGGGGGAATCAGGGCCACCTTGGGGAATTTGGGCTGTGACAGCTACAGTGGGGCCCCAGGCGGGCATGAACAGTGGAGGGGAAAAGGGGGACAAGCAGGAGCAGCAGTGAGAACAGAGAGGAAGCCATGGATGGCAGGGCCCTAAGATGGGTTGGAAGTGTGTGGAGGAGGCCCGCAGCAGGAGGAGGGGCTAGGGCAAAGTCTGGTGTTGTAGCTGAGGCTGTGGACTATGTAAGAGTTGGGGGAAAAACATGTAGCCTAGAGGCAGGGCTCAGCAGACCAAAGCTGGTAGAGGGAAGAGCTAAGCAGAATCTATTGAACTCTGTGACAAGAAGTCAGCTGGCAGCCTTGATGAGCAGAAGCCAGAGTAGGGTGGATGACACTTAGGAAGGAGGTAAAGTACAGACTGTAGGCAGCACTCTCACCAGAGGGAGGGAGTATTTATTAGCTGAAGACTGATGTGGGGTGGGAGGTAGTTTTTGTTTTCAGCACAGTCTGGTGGGGGATGGGGAGTTGTTGAGCTTAGATTAGGAAGGGGGTGGTTCCCTAGTAGTTCAAGGGCCCCAGTAAAGACAGAAGTATGGATGTGCAGGTGGCCCACACTCCCCAACATGGTTTCTTCTCTATCCTAGGCTTAGCTGTGTAGGCAAACACTTGGGGAGGTAGCAAGCTGGACTGAGGCAAAGTTGAGGCTTTGCTGGGAGGAATTGGTAAAAGGACAAAGGGACATGTTCAGATATACCAGAGGAAGCTAGGTGCTGGTGGCTCACACCTGTAATCCTTACTACTCAGGAGGCTGAGATCTGAGAATTGTGGTTCAAAGCCAGCCTAGGCAGGAAAGGCCACGAGACTCCAATTAACCAAACACACACACACACACACACACACACACACACACACACACACACACACACACGGAAGTGGAGCTGTGTCTCAAAGTAGTAGAACGCTAGCTTTTAACAAAAAAAAAAAAAAAAAAAAAAAAACTCAGGGACAGCACCCAGGCCCTGAGTTCAAGCTCCACAACTGACAAAGAAAATAAAAAGATATGAGAGGAGCTGAAATCAGCCAGTGTGGGATCTAGGTCGAATGCATAGAGTGGCAGGTACAGGAGGACCATGGTGGAAAATGTTGGTTTGGGGGGATGGTATGTGATTAAAGAACCGTGACAGCAATGGGCAGTGTGCAGCCCAGAACCTTGACAGGGTTCTGATACACACAGGTTTCAAAGACAGCATAGACTTGGGAGATGATCCTGGCTCTGGCATGCATTAGTACCACATTTGTGACCTTGGGCATGTGATTCATTAAACAGGGATGGAAAGCCTAGGAGCAGGACACTCTAGCTGTAGTTTGGGGTCTATTTCAACTTGTGGCAAAAAGCAGAAGAGCAGAACAGACAAAAACATTTTCTAACCTGCTTTTGCAGTGACTAACCCACTCCCCAAAGAGATAGAACTAACCCAGTCCAGTGGGAAAGGCATTAATCCCTCTTCATGACCCAGACACCTCTTATAGGCTTTCCCTCCCAACACCATCGCAATGGAAACCTATGCTGTAGAGGGGACAAACTGTACTCAATCCCATAGCAGCTTAGAACAGTGTTGGGCACATAGTAGGTGCATAGAAATATGAGTAAGAGCAGGCTTTCTCAGAGGTATACTGGGTCAAAGTGATGCCACAAGTAAGAAGATCTTGAAAGTCACAAGAGGGGTAGGTAGCTAAGGGAGGAGGAAGGAACTAGGCAATGGAGATAAGGAGTCAAAGAACTAAGTGGGGAGGGCTACACAAAATGCTGCAGTACCTTGAGGAGGTAGGGCAGACTGGAAGGGAAGGCATAGCCAGTCTCAAAGCCTCAGAAAGAAGAGTGTTCCCACCCTAGCAGTCTGAGATCTCCTCCAGCTGCTCTAGGAAGCTGAGTGGCAAGAAGGAGGCAAAGGCCCAAGCTAAGGCCAAAGATTCCAATCTGCTCTGGCTGGGAACAGGGCTGAGAGCATGAGGAAGGACTAGGAGGAATCAGAAGACCCAAGGCAGAAGAGACGACAACTTTCCCAGATGGGTGCATGGGTTGATCTAACATATACAGGTCTGTGATTCCTGAAAAAAAAAAGAAAAAAAGGCTGCAGAATACTAGGGCCCTTTGCTTTGCTAGAGGACAGAGCCTGCAAGGATGTAAGGGGTTTGCTGGGTAGAGGCATGAAGACCCACTGTAAATGTGAGGGTTCCATCAGAGTGACTGAATCAGAGCTGCTCCCATCACCTCTCCCAAGGGACCACTTCTCTCAGGCGCCTGCCTCTGCCTCCACTCTCCAGGAAGGGCGTCTTCAAAGGTAGATCTGCTGGGCTGCAGTCTACTCCATCACAGAGGCAACTGGGAATGTGTCTACCTGGTTGTGTATCACCCTGTCTACAGCTCTGTGTGGCAGACAGCTGCAAACACGCTGGCCATTGTGTCTAGCCTTTGAGTGTGCACATGGGTGTGGGTGTGTGCATGCATACACACCCCCTCATCCTCCAGCCTTGTTTGTAGGTTGGAGTATGTGGGGGAGGGGATTACTCATCCGAGTGCCTAGAGTGGACAAAGGCCGGTAGATTGGGTGGAGTGGGGGTGATGGGGACTCTCTGGGCTCTGGGGAGACAAAATTCAGTTAGCAGAAGCTGAGAGCTTGCAGGGTAGTGAATAACCCCCCAGCCAGCAATGACTAATGGCAATATGGGAGGTTCCCTGAGGAAGGGGACAGAGCTGGGGGTAGAGCAGGGGGCTGAAGCACCAGACAAAGAGGCTGCCCAGACGTCAGGAGATTTCCTAGTGAAGAGCAAAGGGTTCCAGTTGAGCAAATGAGGGGCAGGGTCTCATATGGTGGACAGGGGGGCTGGAGCCAGTGGAGGCTCTCCAACAAAGCTCAGGTGTTTCATCCAGAGGTTCTTGGGGCCTTTGAGTAGAAATCTGAGACTGCAAGCCTGGGCAATTGCCCCTGGAAAAGCAGCTGTTCTCGTGCAACACAAACTCTTAGAACTATGGACTGGCCTACAGGTGCTTCAGCCAGAAACCCTCTCTCTAAGAACTCTTGCCTCTCTCAAGAACCACTCCTAGCTTGTTGATGATTACCTGGTTAGTTATAATCAATAACTATACTCTTTAAACATCTCTAAGCTGAGCACCAGTGGATCAAGCCTGTAACCCTAGCTACTCAGGAGGCAGAGATCTAAAAATCATGGTTCAAAGCCAGCCCAGGCAGAAAAGTCCCCATGAGACTCTTATCTCCAATGAACCACTCAAAAAATGGAAGTGGTGCTGTAGCTCAAGTGGTAGAGCACTAGTCTTGAGCACAAAGAGGCTCAGGGATAGCACCTAAACCCTGAGTTCAAGCCCCACAACTGACTCCAAAAGAAATCTCCATACCTTCCAGCAAGCAATAATTCTGGTGCGGGAAAAACATGGACTTCTCAGTCTCATAGTAGTTCAACTCCCAGCCAAGTAAAACTAGGTCCCCATTTCCACCTTTATAAACCTCTGCTAACTGGCTACACACTTCATTTAACTTTTTCTTTCTTTCCTTTTTTCCTTTTTTTTTCTTTTTACAATTACCTGAAAAGGAGTGCCAGTTCTTCCAAGGTGTCCAAACCAATTCAAAATCCCCAGTGCCTGCCCCTGCCCCACGCTGCTTCTAGACTGGACTCTCGAATAGAGCACCAAAGTCTTCTTAGCCAAAGATGGGGTGGCTGAAGAACTCCTTAAGCAGAATGCTTGGCAACTGATATCAGTGTTCTAATTGGATTGGAAAAAGGCTGGTTCTGTTCTGGTTTGGCATAGACTCTCTCCACGATCTTGCTCATGCCAAGCCTCAATTTCTCCCATCTGTAGATGGAAGGCTTGGTTTTGAGTTGTGGTTGGTGATGTATGCCTGTAATCCCAGCTACTCTGGGGGCTGAGGTAGGAGAATCTCAAATTTGAGGCCAACCCTAGGGGACTTAGCAAGACCCTGTCTCAAAATAAATACATTTGTTATAAGACAAAGGATACAGTTCCATGGTAAAGCACTTATCTAGCATAAGTGGGGTCTGGATTCAGTCCTTAACACTGCAAATAATAATAGCCATCTTGATCACAGTAATAATTTTTATAATAAAATTTTAAGCAGGAGCATTTGGTCCAGGTGATCTCTCCATATTCAGTAGCTTGGAGGACTCGCTAAAGCAAAGGTTCTCCAATCCTAGCAACTCATGATTCAAAGCAGTGACCTTCTTTGTGCTCAGGCGCTGGGCTTGTAATCAAATAGGGCTGGGAAGATTTGAGATAGCACTAGCATCAGCTCAGGGGGCTCTGCTTCCTTAATAGCCTAGAATTCATTTGCCAGAGCTCAAATCAGGCAAGAGATGCTGCCTTAATGTGCTTAGAAGAGGGAAAGACCAGAAAGATGTCACGAATAGCACCAAGGATAGTCCTATAGCAATGCTAGCCAAAGCTCCCACAGCAAAATGAGACCAGCACTGCCCCAAGGGTATCCAGGGCCACAGTGCAAGTGGAATGACCTCAACACCGCACCCCTGCACATGTCCAAATCCCAGTTCACCACAATAGAGGAAACTTCAGGAATAAACCCAACACCCAAAATTCATTACAACTTTTGGTGCCTTGGGTAGAGATTCTTCTGGGAGTTGTTTTGGTTCCTAAGTCAGCTTTCCTTGCCAGCTCTCCCTCCCAGATAAGAACCACTCATTGGCAATTAGCCCTTGGAAGCTGGGTCCCTGTGCAGGAATTTGCAATCTGTTGAAGCAAGTGTACTAAATCCCAGGATGAGCTGAGTTTACCTTTCCTTGCAGTAGAGAAAGCATTTCCTGTGCTGCTCCACTGTTGACATGTGAATAGTGTAAGTGCTAATTACAGCAGCTCACCTACAGGACCTGGAGAAGAGCTGGGCCTGGTGCTTCTGTCGTGCTGCCTTTGCTAACTGTTAATCTAGTACTCCGCTATCTTGAGAGCTCAGGTTTGGGGGCACCAAAACACCAAATTCTCATCTTTTGTATCATCACTGCCATTGAATGGTCTTGAGTGACTTTACTGAATCTGTTTCAATGCCTTCATCTGTCAAATGAGGATAGAATAGTGACACTCAATCTTAGATTATAAAAGTAAAGTAAATATTATTATGAAGCATTCTATACAGCACAAATATTAATTATTAGTCTGAAAATGCAAATGCAAGATTCCTATCTAGACTTCTGTTTCTAGCTAATGTATACTCACTTGTATCAAATCAACTTACTGTTGAGAAGAACTGTAAAAGTTGGATTGAATATTTGAGAGATATCTTTTTTTATATTTGTTTGTTTTGTCAATCTTGGGGTTTGAACTCAGTGGTTGGGCACTGTCCTTGATCTTTTTGGCTTAAGGCTAGCATTCTGCCACTTTTGAGCCACAACTCCACTTCCAGTTTTCTGGTGGTTAAATGGAGTTAAGAGTCTCTTAACTTTTAACAGACTTTCTTATCCAGGCTGGCTTTGAACCTCAATCCTCAGATCTTAGCCTCCTGGGTACTTAGGCTTATGGGTATGAGCCACCAGCACCCGGCTTTAAGAGATTTCTTTGTAAACCAGTCTTGCTGACTCAAGTCTATAATCCCAGCTACTCAGGAGGTAGAGGTTAGAGGATCATGACTCAAGGCTATAAAAGTTCTTGAGACTCCATCTCATTCAATGGTTGAGAGTAGTGTTACCCTAGCTACAGAGGAAGCACAATAGTTGGGCAGAGTGGCACATGACTGTCATCCCCAGTGATACTGGGCAGAACAAGTAGGATTGCAATGCATGCTGGCCCAGGCATAAAGCAAGACTCCCCCTGAAAAATAACCAAGGCAAAAAGGGACTAGAAGCATCACACAGCCTCTCCTATGCCTGCTTTACAAGAACTATGGCTTGATTTCAATCTCTAGTACTAAAAAAATTAAAATAAACAAAAGCTGTTTATAGACAATAAAGAATTTAAGGGGCCAATATGGTGGGGAGAAAAGAAGTAATATTTGGTTTCAGTCATTCCTTTAAGGTATTTTGCACTTTGCAGGAGGCAGTGGGGTAGGGGAATCAGAACTAAAACTCATGGCTTACAAAAGGGAGAGGTCCAGTTAAACGCCACCGGCTTTTATCTTATTTTCCTTCCCACCCTCCCCCCACTACTGGGAATCAAACCCACATGCTCTATCACTGAGTTAAACCCCAACCTTCCTCCAGCTTGTAGTTGACTAGCCCAAAGGACTACAATGATTAGACAGGTACAGACAAAGATTCAAGAAGCCTGGAACAGAGTTTCTCATCAGATCTATCCCAGACTGGGTTAAAGTACCCTCATCCCCTTCTTTAAATACCTGAGTGAACAATAAGTAAATTATCTCTGGAGGATACATGCTGTCTCTACTATTATCTAAGGGCTAATGTGGCTAACTGCTCAACGATAGAACATTTGCTGGCATACACAAGGCCCTAGATTCAATCCCCAGCACCACCATCGCCCTTAAAAATATCTGCCATTCAAGGAGATACGACCACATGACCAACAGCCAGGAGCAATAAAATAGTCTCTAGAAACAAACTCACTGGAGAGCTAAATAATGGAAATTGTAGGCATAGCGCTTAAAGGATGAAATGTTTTAGAATAAACAGTTAACAGTAGGGAATCCTTCAATAGAAAACTGGAATCTATGAAGAAGAATTGTAGCTGGGTGCTGGTAGCTCATGCCTACAATCCTAGCTACCTAGGCGGCTGAGATCTGAGGATTACAGTTCTAAGCCAGCCCAGACAGGAAAGTCCACGAAACTCTTATCTCCAATTAACCACTAGAAAACCAGAAGTGGCACCATGGCTCAAAGTGGCAGAGCACTAGCCTGGACCAAAAGAGCTCAGGGACATCACCCAGACCCTGAGTTCGAGCCCCACAACTGACAAAAGAAAATAAAAGAAAAAGAATTATAGTGAAATTCTAGAACTAAAAAGAAGTGCGATTCTTGGACCCTCAGCTGCCCAGGACTTCTCTGGTCAGCTTTTAAGTATGGTATGAGGTGAGATGAAGAGCCAGGTTCTATCCCTTCCACCAGCCTCGCCCTCTCAGCGCCCCCCCCCAGGCTGAGGCTGCAGGAAGAAGAACCCCATCTTTGCCAAATGTCAGATAGGATGAGGGACAGGGAGACAATTTGAAAGAAGACCTGGGAATCTTATCCCTCCTAAGGACTAAACCCTTCTCTTTAAAACGAAGCAAAACTTTTACACAGTGTGAACCAAATCATCTATTCTCTGACTTCAGTCTCAGGCCTTTTCTTCTTTCAGTCCAGCCACCACTTCCCCAATACAGTCCTCTCTGAGCCTCAGTTTCCTCAGCTATAAAATGTGGCTATTGATAAACACTTGTAGGTATTCAGTGAGACCATGGGGGTAAATGTGCTTTGCAGACTGTGGGATGCTGCGCCCCTTTAGTAGTTGCTGGGTAGAACCGGCAAATGCAGTATGGAGTTTGTTGATGGCCTCTTAAGGATCAACATGCACTTGAAGAAAGCACATGGTTGTCTTCCTACCAGCTTGGTGTGGTAGCAGGTGATTCTGGCTATTCCCAGCAGAACTGCCACCTCTTAATATGGAGGAGTCCTGCACCATCAGATCTGGATAGGAGACCCTCTGACCTGCTTGGGACAAGTTCAACCCAACCTATGTCCAGAGTAAAGGATGTGAGCTGCCCTTCCCTGACACTAGCCTTTGTTCTCACTCACCTAAGTCAGCAAGTTTTCTTTAGTCCTTCTGTGTTCAGGAATGTACTTCTACATGGGCAGCAGACTAACGATCCCATTTCCAAATCAGACATAGCCTGCTTCTCAGATCTAAGACTTCAAAAGCCTCCGTATTTGGGGCTGGGGATATGGCCTAGCAGGCTAGAATGCCTGCCTCGTATTCATGAGGCCCTGGGTTCAATTCCCCAGCACCACATATACAGAAAATGGCCAGAAGTGGCGCTGTGGCTCAAGTGGCAGAGTGCTAGCCTTGAGCAAAAAGAAGCCAGGGACAGTGCTCAGGCCCTGAGTCCAAGCCCCAGGACTGGCCAAAAAAAAAGCCTCCGTATTTGTCAACCACAACAAAAGATGTGGTTTAATGTTTGTTAAATACGTACTGATCTCAACACTTCATTTATTTAGCTTAAGACATTCATTATCACTACATCATATGAGGCTGGTCTTATCATTAGCCCCACTTGGCAGGTAATGACACTGAGCACAGGGTGTGTCAGGACACAAGTCCAGGTCACCCTCCTTGTTCCCCACTGCTCCCACCTAGCTGCACTACCATCTGCTATCTATCTCTTCTATCCATGCAGGACTGTTTCCTGCCATTGTTTCATAATTCTAACACAGCTCACAAGCTGTGGTCTCATCCTTTGAGGACCTACTACCAATGCTTTCATGTGATAAGGCAGAATCTGCAAATAGAAGTCATAAATCTCTTGACTCTAATTACATTACTCTTGATTTTGCATGCATTTCCAGAATTCTGATATCCAGTGGTAGTTCTCAGAACCTCTGTACACTTAGAAAGGAATTCTTTCCTCCATTATCAGGCTTTTGGACCCAGGTCCAACAGTAGAATCCTGGGTTGATGGGATAGCGGCAGGCTGGGAAATAAGAGAATATACCATTTGGAAAGAGCCTCAAGGCCCAGTTCACGTGAGTATGGGCCCCTCTCTCTGGATATCAGAAATATCCAGATCCCCCACATTTGATAGTTCCTGGTCCTGGATCTTGGATAAAAAGCTAGGCCTCTCTGGAGCTTCAGTATCTCCATTTCAGCAAGGGGGAGCTAGTCCAGATAATCCTCAGGCTTCTTCCACTTGGGGAGTTGTCTAAAACCCAAGAGCTTCTTAGATCACCTACCTGCCTTGGAGGACTACTGAGAATGCTCCCAGATGAGCACTTTACAGCTATTTGCTCTCATAAGTAGCCCAGGAAGGTTCTCCCCTCCTGAAGGGAAGGAAGGCGGTGGAAGGCAAAGGACAAGATTAGTGGATGGTGAGATTCAGGGTTAGGGACACTGAGGGACCAAGCGAGGAAATAACAGGCAGACTCACAGAACACGGGGTGGGTTATAACCCAGAGGTAGAGGCAGTGGGCCACCAAGATGACCCTATGCTACGAAGTCCTGAGTGTACCCACAGAACTGAGCCCAGATGGGAGGCTGAGCTGCACCTCTTGCTGTGTGCCCACAGGACCACGGTGATCTCATCCCTGACATGTGGGCTGTTCCGGACCAGCAACGGGTGGGAGCTTGAGGTGTACCCTGCCTGTGCAGGACGATGCCGCCCTCAAAGAAGAAGATCCAGGGGGCCCAGGCGCCCAAGGGCCGTGCCCAGGGCCGGCTACCCGGCCTACCGTCGCCTGCACTGTGCTGTGCCTGCGGTCTATGCGTGCTGCTGGCGGGTGTGAACGTGACACTGGTGGGCGCTTTTGCCTCCTTCCTGCCAGGGCACAACGCGCCCCTGATCGTGGGGCCGGCGCTGCTAGTGCTAGCGCTGGGCTTCTTCACGGCCTGCTGTGTGTGCAGCAGCCGGGGCCCTGCACCCCACGCGCGCTCCTTGGCGACTGCTGGCCGGGATCCAGGCGCCGGGCGCGCGGGGCCGGTAGCACTGGAGATGGAGAGCAGCGAGCGCACAGCGCAGGACACCACGGCCGTGCAGCTCAGCCCCGCTGCCTCGGCCGCGTCCTCCGGACGCTCCAGCCCAGGCCCCAGCCTCTTCGCCCTGGACGCACCGGCCCCAGCAACCGTCTATGTGCCACGCCCAGAAGGGAACCAGCTCAACATACCCCGGGAGCAGGCTGCCTCCTAGCAGGCCAGGTTCTTGCCTGACTCACCTTTCTGGGTTCTCTCTGTCCAATGGCATCTAAGCAAAAATTAGAGCAAGGGAGGGAGAGAGAAATGGGAGAGAGAGAGAGGGCCGGGAGAGAGAGAATGAGGGTGGGGAGAGAGAATTTGAGAAGACCCAGTGGTGGGTGGGCACGGGAGGCCTCATCTGCCCCCATCTCCAGAACTCTGGAGGCTGAATGTGGTGATAGTGTGGGCACCTCACACCTCAAAGTAGGGATCAGCCTTGGGCTTCTGAAGCAGGGTCTCTGGATTCAACACCTCACCCTCAGCCCTGCCTCAATGAAACTTGGAACCTTGGTGCCCAGCCCCTCCTCCCTCACATCCGGGAACTGTGGAGTTAGGAGCTGACACTCAGGGAGGCCCCTGGAGTCAGGAGGAAGAGGAGAGGGGGAGAAGGTCAGGCCCTATGTTGTTCCTTATGCCATGTAAAAGGCCTCTAACCCTCCTTCTGTCCCTACCCTCTCTCCCTTGTCTCTACCCCAAAATGACCTTTAGGATTCATTTGGGAGGAAGAATTCTGACCAGCCAGGATGGCTCCTAGGATAGAGCTGAATGAACACCCCCCCCCCCTTCCTACCTGACTAGAGGCAGGGGAGTTAAAACTAGGACCTGAGTAGTTGAGGGATTTCTTCAGCCATGGAGACTGCTATGTGATCTTCACCGCCAACAACGCCCACAGCCCACGCCATGCCATTCCTGCTGTGCCTCACTCCTGAATAAAGCATCTTTAGACTCCGTCCTCTGTGGTGAGCAGGCCAAAAGGAGAAGCTGACTGTGGAGCCTCTGGCTGATCAGCTGGGCTCAGCCTGTGGCCAAGGGCTTTCAGCATCCTAGCACAAGCCCTCCTTGAAAAGAAAGGGACTCCCCGGGGAGTGGAGTGCATGGCTGGAGAAAAGACTGAGATGGTACAGGCCTGGTAATGTCAGCGGGAACAGGTGTGTCAGATGAGGGAGGCTGGATGCACGTAGGAGTGCCACTGTGGGTGCAATTGCTTGGCTTCTGTGAGAGATGAAGGATGACAGTGTTTGGGTAACTGTCAACATCACACTTGTGTGGGGGAGTGGGAGGGGGTGGAAGTCTAGAGGCATGGCCGCCCCATAGGGATGGCAAGGGGAGAAGGGCTCTGGGGCCAGGGTAAAACTCAGACCTTTCTGGACTCTGAGAATGTGGGCCCAGCCTGTGATCTCAGTCTGTGATCTGCCCAGGTGGATGAGGGATGCTGATTGAGGAATGGGGGCTGGAGGAAGATCCAGCTGCTCTGAGTCAGCCCCTCCTCTCCCTGCAGGGATCCAAGCAAGCAGTGATGGTGGCACACATTGGCCCACCACCCTTGGGGGCCATGACACCCTATTCACCCAACATGACTTCATCAGCCTCACTTCCTCTTTCTAAGAAGGCATCTGCTGCTCTTCTGCCATGGTCCAGGTGTGTGTGTGAGAGGTGAAAATATGTGTGTGTGTGTGTGTGTGTGTGAAAATGTGTGTGTAGAGCCACTTCCCAGGCTCATCCTCTCTCTTTTGGGTCATTGGTAGCCCCCAGATGCCACCTGTTGCCTTGATCAAAGGTGAGAGAAGCCATTGCTGATGCTGCTTGCTTGCAATGTGGTCTGGACTGCCCTCTCCCACCATCTCCGGAAGAGACACCTCAGATTCCATACTGAGTCCAGGCCCAAACCCACTCCCACCTACTGTTGGATTCTCAGAATTATACTCTTGGGGCTCCTTCCTCATTCTTCCTCCCAAGATCTCCAGGTCTTCCTCTGGACCTAGCTGCTGGGGAAGAGTAAATGTCACATAAGGATTCTAGGAAGTCCATAAACCACTGAATCAATAGATCGGAGATCATCATTGTGAGGAGGACAGAGGCAAGAATAGGGTGGAAGCCAGAGGCAGTGGCTCTCTGGAGCCCCTTCCTGACTGCTCCAGCTGATGATCATCATTTATTTCCTCTGCATCCCCTCCTCCTCAGGCACATCAGGAAGGATTCTCACCATGCACTCAACCCCAGCAGAGAGCTCCCCCCCACTCCAAGCTCTCTAGGTCTGACACACCAAGGACTGGTCCCCTTGAGATGCTTCCCTAGATGAGAGCTAAGGGACAAGTTCTTTAAGGGAAGTCTGACCCCACTGTGGGGGAGAATGGAGTTGAAGGATGTCCTCTACCCACACAACCCTGCTAGCCCATGCATGGCAGCCCCCCCCCCCCCGAGGGGAACCACTGCAAAGGCTGTTTCATTGGAAGGTGAGGACATTGTTCTGACAGCACAGGGGCAGCAAGCTCCCTAGCCTTGGGAATTCAGGCAGAGCCTGATGAGTCTTGCAAGGATGCTACAGGAGCCCTTGGGTGAAGGCTAAATCTTACACTCCTGCCCCCCATCATTGGAGTCTGAGAACAGGGGTATCCAGACCTGTCTTCAGAGTTCCAGGGCTTCAGCTGAGAACTCAGAGCTTATGAAAGGACAGGTATCCTTCAGGGCCTAGAGAGCACTGGTGTGGTACAGGGAGCCCTGCCTCCTACAGGGAGCTGCTGTTGGCGTGGATAAGGGAGTCGGTTAAGTGGTTCAGGACCTGGGGTCCTTTCTTTCTCTTCTCACTGGAGGAAATGAGGACAGCTGCTTCAAACCAGCTGTTACTATGTGCCTGACACTGGGAATATAGTATGAACAAGCTGTGGTGAACATCAAATTCTACTTGAGGGAGACAGTAAAGTAAGCGAACAAGACCAAAAGACATTAGTTAATGTGCAAAAAGAACCTCAAAAAGGTGTGGGGGGAGTTACATAGTTGGAGACATCTTTGCTAAGAGGTGACACTTAAGCTAAGCTCCAAGTGACAAGAGTCAGCCTTGCAAAAGTCTAGAAAAACGACATTACAAACTCAGGAAATGACCACTACAAATGCCCCCAAGGAAACACGAACTTGGTCTCTGTGAGTCAAAACAAGAAAAATAAATGGCTACAGAGATGAGGGTGGGGATGAAATTGGAGAGGTGGGGAGAAGGATACAGCTCCACTCACCGCAAGCTTCGTAAGCAGGGCAAAGAGTTGGGATTTTATTTTCAGTAAAAATGGGAGCCACTGGAGGGTTTTAAGCAAGGAAATGGCATGATCTGATTTATGATTGTAAAGATGGCTCTGCCTGCTGTGTGGAAAATAGAGTGTTGCAGGGCAAGGGGTGGGTTAGGAGGGAGCTGCAAAGAGCTGCGCTGGGGGGGGGGGGGGGCGGCGTGGAACCGCAACGGTCACCATGGGCCAGACAGAACCATCATCCGTGTCGGAGACAAATGGAACAAGGTCACCCTGTTGGATTTCCTGGAGGCAGGAAAGAAAAGGATCTGGGAGAAGGTGAGAATTTTGACTTGAGCACCTGGGTGTATGGTAGCAGATTTGGTTTGGGGGGAAACAGAGAGAAGAGGGCTCTAGGATGCAGACTTAGGAGCCTCAGTCATATTTTGTGGTGGCTAAACCATGAGTCCAGAAGAGCTGAGTGAAGACATGAAAAAAGAGAATCCTTAACCTAAGACAGTGTAATTTCTGTGGGGGCCCCAGGACACTAGTTGTCCAGTTCCAAGTCTTGCTTAATCTTCTACTGATGTCAGTGTCTTTCTAAGGAAAAGTGTGGATTGGGAGTTGGAGACTGGGGAGAGGTAAGTGGAATGTGAGCTCCAAGAGGTTGGGGCTATGCCTTCAATACTTATCTGGCAGATGGGTAGTGCTCAGTAAAACCTGTAGAATGGATGAGTGAATATAAGGTATCTATCTCAGCCCATGATTGAAGGCCTAGGTAATAGTGACTTACAGAGAGTCACCCTGGGTCAGGGTGGCTCATGCCTATATTCTTAGCTACTCAGGAGGCTGAGATCTGAAGGACTGCAGTTCAAAGCAAGCCTGGGGAGAAAAATTTCCAGGAGACTCCATCTCTCATCAACCACCAAAAAGCCAGACTAGAGGCATAGCTCAGATGATAGAGCACCGACATGAACAAGCAAGCTGAATAGCATGAGTTCCCAAGTTCAAGCCCCTGTACCAGAAAATAAATAAATAAATAAAAATACATATGAAATCACATTCGAAACAACAAAGATGTCTGACTAGGCAGGAAGTATGCTAATCCCTATGTGGGAGGCAGGGTGATGAAAGATAGGTATCAGTGAGTGAGTCCACCTTGAGGGCTAGGCGCCCCAAAGTTGGAGGAGATGGCTAGGCAAGTGAACCAATCCTGAGGAACTTGACACTACTGTGGATTTCCACCAGAGGGCACCCTGAGCACATGACAAGGGATAGTGGTGGCTCAGCCCAGCACTAACCAACCACACAACTTTGCATTTTTCTCTTCTGAGACCCAAGGCTCTGAGGAATGGGAGGGGATGGACAACTAGAATGGTGAATGAAGAGGAGGTAGTGGTGCTAAGCCATTCTGATTTACTAAGTAAATCAACCACTCCTGGAACCTGCCATCACAGAGAAAACCTTTGCTGACTGAACTTTGACACTGATCTTAGATTAATCCCTCCTTAATCTGCCCATATAGAGTCCTGACCTCAGTAATAGATTGAATTTGATCCCGGTCACACTCTTGAATCCTGATCCTACCTAGTGCATATACTGAACCTGTTGTGGTGTTTATTTGTTTTGTTCTGTTCTGTTTTTTTGTTGGTTGTGTGGGGCTTGAACTCAGGGCCTGGGCCCTGTTTCTGAGCTTTTTCACTTAAGGCTAGTGCTCTACTACTTTGAGCTACATCTCTACTTCTGGTTTTCTGGTAGTTAACTGGAGATAAGTCTCTCAGACTTTCCCGCACAAGCTGGCTTTGAACCACCATCCTCAGATCTCAGCCTTGTGAGTAACTAGAATTACAGGCATGAGCCACTGGCACCTAACTTTGAACCTATTCTTTATTAGACTATTCTGTCTCTGTCCATTGGATAACCCTGGCTTTTGACTAAGTATGGAACTCTGACCTGGACTTAGACTGAGTCTTGATCATGGACACATGATAGCTCCTAGTCTCATCATAATGTGACCTCTGGCCCTGGGAACAAACATCCTTGACCCTTTTCCATACACTGAGTCTTGATTTTGTAATAACACAAACCTGACCCTGCTATGGTACCCTGAATGTAGTCTGAGCCTGAATTCTGACACCTGACAAAAACTGAACTTTTAACATAGTCACTTGGAACACTCTCATCAACTTCATGGCCTAGATAAGTCTCCTGTTACGTCAAACTTCAGCCACAAAAGAAAATGACTCCTCAAAAACACTTTTGCAAGAAACAGAAGGATTTCTAGGTCTTAGAATGATCTAGAAACTCCTGGACTTTGTAAGCCAGAGAGGCAGCAAAGGCCAGACCTAGGGCAGCCTCGCTTCTCCGGGTATTCCGGGAGCTCCAGCAGTGAAGCCTTTCTCTCTGCCAGCTAGGGAACTCTGCCTGGGAACTGATTCCATCTGAACCCCAACTCCCCCGGAACAGAACATTTGGGCAAGGAAGTCCCTTCTGCCGGCTGGGCTGTGTTCCACCCCTGGTCCCCTTTTAGGAGAAATGTAAAGAGCAATGACACTCCAGGTAAAGAGTGAGACCAGCCTATGACAGAAGCTCCATGCCCCACCCTGTGTCCTGACAGGAAGGGAAGCCCCTTTACAGGGACAGCTCATTTTGGCTGGTCAAGAAAAAGTGAATCTTGCCCAAAAGTAGCCTGAGGTTGTCAGGGGCTGTGACACCTGAGCACAAGGCAGCATGGGAAAACAGCCACGGTCTCTGTATGTTGGTGAGATCCGCTGTGTGAGGCATGGCGGTCCGTCCACAGTGCCTCATGACACTAGCTGATTCAATTTCTGACCTCCTGAGGGGTCAGTCTGGGTGCTCTGCCCCGTGGAGTCAC
The DNA here is from genome assembly GCF_023159225.1 of Perognathus longimembris pacificus. NCBI lineage: Eukaryota > Metazoa > Chordata > Mammalia > Rodentia > Heteromyidae > Perognathus > Perognathus longimembris. Next base: position 30,828,076 of record NC_063167.1, on the reverse strand, counting down.
GCTGGCCTCTGCCGGGTCCACCGGGCTCCTGGGCTCACCTAGGGAAGTGCTGGGGCGGGGGGAGGGGGGGCGGGAGCCAGGCTGGAGCTGGGGCAGGGGGAGGGGACAAGGCAAGAGTCAAAAAACGCTGACGCTGAAGACAATGAGCTCTCGGAGGCTGAGGCAACTCATTTGGTCCCGGCCACGCTTTATTAAATTCTCATAAACCTGTCAGGGGGGACAGGGCTCGCTTCAGTTTACCTCATTAGCCTGACACAATGACAGTGGGGGGGGGGGCAGAAGGAGGGGCTGGCAAGGGGAGGCCAGTGCTCAGAGCTGAGAACCAAGCCAGCCGGGAAGATAATTGAATTAAGTGGCTTTTGTTAATGGTTTTTAAGACTCCGAAGTGTAAATAACATTTAGGGGCTTTCTTTTAATGGGGCTGGGGTTTTACAGACCCAGGGAGCTTAGAGGAAGACCAGCCTGGTCTTGGCCCTTCTCAAGGACCCTTGGGGAGCTCTGGGAAACTTTCTGGAGCAGCCCCTAGAAGCAGTGAAGTTAACCTGGGGACAACCCAACCGTCTTCCCAAGGGCAGGCTAGAACACGTGGAGACAAAGGTGAGCTGACTTCCTGGTGGGTCTTTGAACAGTGACAATGCACAGAAAGGAGGATAGGAGCAAAAGAGGGACATCCATGTGGGAAGCTAACTGTGCAGTCCTGGAATGCCTCTGTGATGTTGTAAGCTATGGCTTGTGAGTGTTCTTGGACTGGGCTCTGGAGGGTCGGTCTTCAGTCCCCATGAGTGCAGTAGGAGGAGAGGATTCTGGCTTTACTACATGGGGAGATCATGAGCCCTCCATGGCAAGATATGTGGGAAGAATGTGATGTGAAGTCAGCAGACTTTAAGGAAGGCCATGGGTGAGACCAGACTGCAAGCTTCCTGAAAGAGACTGAACTTGAGGAGTCTGCAGATGAAGGTGGCCAGCTCACTTTTCTGGGGACAGAGAGGCCAGGGGAACTGAGTCCCACGAAGTAGACACATGGACAGAAGCTGTTTTAGAATCCCACCCCTGGATTTTCACAATCACCATTTTTCCCTCCTTGCATACAAGTCCAGGTCCCACAGTCAGTGGCTAAACTGAACAGCCCTAGGCTAGGTCCCCTGGAGTTGGGGGTGGCAGGGAGAAGGAGGGGGAGAAAGGGCGGGGCTGGCTCTGAGCCAGCCCACAAAGGGTTAAGACACTAATCGCCCTGCTTGTGACAAAGGGAAGTGGGTTTTCTGATCCAGAAAGGATCAGTCCCTGGGATGCCCCATCAGGCCCTTCAGCGTGAAATTACACCCCAGCAGGGGGTGCTCCCCTCCCCCTACATACACTACCAGCCTGGGCCTGGCATGGGATTAGGGCCTGGAGTCATCAGCTTAATAGATCCTGACCCCCCACCCCCACCCCATCCTTCTCCCCCTTGAGCCTCCGGGCTGGGACCGCCTCTTTCCTCATCCACTGTCTACCTGGATGGGTATGTCTGGTCATTTCAGGCTTTACTCAGTCTTGTCATTCCGTCTGTCTGAGACCTGACCTCATGCTCTGTTTCAGTTTCTTTGTAGCCTTTTTATTTTTTTCTTTTGAGATGGAGATCTCTCTATGTAGCTCAAGCTATCTTTAAACTTGCCATCCTCCTGCCTCAGCCTCTCAAATGTTAATCAACATCCCAAAAGTATACATATATATATATATACATATACATATGTATATATATGTGTGTGTATGTATGTATATGCTTATCCATTTATTGTCTGTCTCCTTGTTGACATATAACATTAGAAGCAGGGACTTTATCCTACCCAGCACTGGTTCTTAGTGCCTGGGCTGCATCTTTACTGAGCTACCTCACATCCATCTTACAAAGACTGCGGTGTGGTGCCTAAACTCTGGGCCTCCTGCTCAGGATTGAAAGATGAAAGCTGAAGCCTGTGCCAGGACAGTGCCATGCCCTCAGAAAGAGACCAAGGCCTGTGGTATGGTCCCTCTGCCTGAGGCCCAGCCTCATCTTTTTAAGACTGCCATGAGGGAGACAGGCCAGAAAAAGGGAGAGGTCTGCATGGACAGAAAGGCTCAATCACCTTGAGTATCACCCTGTTATCCCTCACTTTTTCATGTGAGTTCCTCTAAGTCCAATTTGTACCCACTTCATGGAGAACCCAGCAGGGAACAGGTCCTGCGTGGAACAGTTGAGGAAAACTCCCTCCCTACTCACCCAGGTAGCTAGATCAAGTGTCCTAGAGGAGATGGCATGTGGGGGGGGGGGGGGCGGGGTCTGAAGAATGAATAAGCTTTCTGCATCAGAAAGGCAAAGCAAGAGCCAAGTCAGGTGGGAAAGAGCACAGTTAACTCCTAGGTCACTCCTAGGTTAGTCTGGTTAACATGGCCTAGAGCCCTGTGCACAGACATGATTTGAGTAGTCCCCAGGCAAAGCCAGGTCAGGTCTGCTAAGGAGGCTCCAGAGTGGCAGGTTTCAGCTCTTGAGGAAGAATTCCCTCAACATTGAGGCATGGAGCAGGTCACCCTGGCAGGTAGTCAGCTCCTTGCTCCTTCAGATTTGGTGGGCCAGTGACTTGTGCCATGGATGGGGACTGAGGCTAAATTGCCCTGGATAGATATCCTCTGGGATGTCTATTCTGAGAACCTGACACAGGAATCCCCAGCCTGTCAACAGACCTAGCCCATAGCAATCCTAGCCCCACCTTGTCCATTCCCCTGGGCATTTGGGAGGGCGGGGAAGAGAAGTGAAGTGGCAGGCAGAAAAGCTACTGTAAAGTTCTAGCCACCTGAGGCCCTACCTGGATATCTCCACCTAACCCTTCCAGGACTGAAGTCAGTCTGAAGCTGACTCATGATAAGCATGAGGCCCAGAAAGGGACTTTCCTAGAAGCCCACAGTCCAAGAGCCAGGCTGGGCTTCCTAGCTCTCTAGGCTCTCCCTAGATGGCTTTATCAAGGGCAGACTAAAGGCCCTTCCTGTGCACTTAGGGCTGAGGCCTGGCCTGCCCCTTCTAAAAGAATGAAATCCCTTACTCTTCTCCACATTGTCATCTATTCACCTTAGCAGACCTAGATTCTTCCTGAAGGACTGTGGCTCCTGTGTTCGAGAGGTTTGTCCTCCAGGAGAACCTTATGGAAATAGTACATGCTTTTCCTCTCTCCTGTCTGCTTAGCACATTCTGTGTGGAGGTCCCGGGATGGATGAGGTGATCTGTGAAGGACCCAAGTATACAGGTCTATCAGCCTGCTTAGGTAGGACAACAAAACAATGAGCAGCTTTGTACACACACACACACACACACACACACACACACACACACACACGCCCCACAGGAGCTCTTTCCAAGAACAGCTCTTCCAGCTACTTGCCAAGATAAAGGAGGCACTGGGCGGTCAACCTCCAGGAGGAAATACTGCTCCTGTAACCTTTGTTCTTCAAAGGGCTTTGCAAAATCTCCAGACTCTTCCTGGAAAGTATCCACAACTGAGGTGGCAATCCTCCCCTTCTTCTCCCCCACCCCCACCCCCGCACCCCAAACTGGAGCTCAGGACCAGAGCTGCATAGCTCCTGGGCTTGGAAGGGGAGGAAACCCTGGGGGCCTGGCTTAGAGTCATTAGAGGCAGCAGCTGCCACTTAATCCTTCCTTTCCATTATTAGCACTCTCAGATTCCCACAAGCCAGGGGGTCAGTTCAGATCTCCCCATTTTACAGATGATGGAATGGAAGGTCACAGAAACCTGGCAGCTTAGTTAATGATCCACTGTGAACCAAGTGGCTCAAGCCTATGAGCTTAGTTACCTGGGAGATAGAAATCCAGAGATCTCAACAGGCCAGTCCAGGAAAAATAAATAAATAAATATTCCATCTCAACTAATGGCTGAGCACAGTGGTTCATGCTTGTCATCCCTGCTACAGAGTGGAACAGAGGGAGACAATTGCTAGATGCACATGATGGCGTGCCTGTCATCTCAGCTACAGGAGAGGCACAGTGGCTGGGCATGGTGGCTGTCATCGCAGCCATGCAGGGAAACACCAGCAGAAGGATGGCAATCCAGGGCATAAAGCAGACTCAATCTTGGAAAATAGCCAACACAAAAAGTGGTAGAATGCCTGCCTAGCAAGTGCAAGCAAGCTCAACTCTTGTACTGTCAAAAAGAAAGAAGGAAAGGAAGGAAGAAAGGGAGAGAGAGGGGGGGAGGGAGGGAGGGAAGGAGGGAGGAAGGAAGGAAAGAAGGAAGGAAGGAAGGAAGGAAGGAAGGAAGGAAGGAAGGAAGGAAGGAAGGAAGGAAAAAGAAGGCCCAGAGGAAGTCAGTGCTAGATACAAAAATGGCATGGCATGACAGATGTCAGACCTGTTTCAAACTGAGTATTCTCCTGGCCTTATTATTCTCAACCCCAACTCTCTCTGACTTCTAATGTAGCTGTGACTTGCCCTAGACGGATCTCAGATTCTAGCCTTAGGTTGCCTCCTGTGCCAGCAGAGGCATCTGTGTTTTGCATTCACCTGCTACTTTGTATCTGTGTCCAGGTGGTTGATGATTCTATTTTACTCCCTAGACTAAATGCAGGGCTGAGTCTATTTGTGTTTGTTTGTGCTTATGAGTACAATAATAGGAATAAGAAACATTCACTGAGAGTTTGCTGAATGCCAAACTTGTGCTAAGCATTTGTGTAAGTTATTCACTTAATGAACCCTTACTAAGCAGTAACATGAGCCCCATTTCACGGATGAGGACACTGGGCCCCAAGGTGACTCTGGCAGGTGGATGGTAGGCTCTTCCCTTCCCCATCACACTCAACTGTCTGGTGAGGGGTGGAAGTAGAGGAAATGGAGGCTCTGGGAAGCCCCAGAGGGCATGGCTCATGATTGGCTGAGGGAGATGGGGGCAGGCAGCACTGACTGGAGATGCCAGGCCCCTGGTTACAATAGAAGAATTTCCAAGATGGCCACAGCAGAACACTGGCGGGCCTGTTGAGTCCGTGGGGGGCTGTGAAAGTGGCCCTGGGAGGGAAAGTTCTGTGTGTGAGCGGTGGATTCAGGATAGCCCATTGGGATGGTTTTGTGGTAGTGGCTGTGGTGTTCAACCGGGAGCAAGGCCAATGTTAGACCCTCACAGAGGCATTGGGGCAGTGTCTTCACAAGCAACGGACAGCAGTGTCTGCGTATCTGCAGACCCAAGCTGGCCTGATTCTAGAACAGTCTAGAAAGGAGTGTAGGCGGTCTGAGGGTGCGTGAGCCATCAAAAGTTCATTTCTAGGGTGAGCAGGTTCATGTGGCGCATCCCAGGTGCCGGGTGCATGTCTGACAGTTTGGTACGAGACTGTGACGGACAGGGAGATAGACACCCTGGGATTTGTGGTCCAGTGAAGAAGTCAGTAGATACTGTGGTTGGTGTGTGTGTGTGTGTGTGTGTGTGTGTGTGTGTGTGTGTGTGATTGGAGTGTGTTTGTGTATGTTATGTTTGTGTGAACATATGTTCATTCCCACCTGCTGTCGGAGGCACCGGCCCCCAGCCACCTTCCTTTTGAAAGGGGCTCCCAGGTAAAGGGGCCCTAAGTGGGCCCCAGCCCAGCCCCCAGGCCTTTGTGGAGCCAGGTCTCTTTGGAGGCACATTCCTGCCCGACATAGGGTGGGCAGAGCCACACAGCAGCCTCCCCTAGGCTGTGGGGGTGAGGCTGGGCCACTGGTGTCAGGTTCCCGGGGCCCAGAGCCCTCCCTCAGCAGCCCTCTGAGGGCCTTTGTTGGAAGTTCAGACAAACTTGTCAGGGGGGCGGGCAGGAGGCCACCTCCTAATCGGCTTTCCCAGAAGCAAAAGGAGAATGAGAGATTAGGGGTGAGGGGCTCCAGCCCAGGGCAGCTCTGTGGGAAAGAGATGGGGAGGAGGAGGTGCCTAGCCCCAAGGGGTCCATCCCCAGACCCTCTGAGCAGGTGTCCTTCCACAAGGACCTCTATGAGCCCTGATCTCTGAGCTGAAAGCACATGGGCCAAGCCTAAGAAAAGGAAGAATGCGGGGAGAAGTTTGGGGAGCCCTTCTGCCTTTTTCAATTCACCCCAGGGGCTACCTGAGCACCTACTGCCTTAGCTTCTCTGGCTCCCCCTCCCCACCCCCATGCCTTCTCTTTCTCTCATCTGAGCTTCCCAGGAAGTAGGCTAGACATGGATAATGGTTGCCTTCAATGGAAGAGAACTAGAATGTGGCTCACAGTTAACAGCAAGTTGGACTTGGCTTGTCCTGACTTTATCAGGACGATCCTCTTGGCCTCACAGGCAGCATTTCCTAGAGGTTGGGACCTCTGGCTTCTCTGGCTTCGCATTCAGTGGCATGGCTCTGATTTTGCCATCTCCTTGTTGACATCCACCTTGGTTAAGAGCATGGATTGCAAGGTTAGTGGGGCCCATTATTAGCATGTGATCCTGGGCAAGCTTTTCAACCACACTGTGCCTCAATTTCTCCATCTGAGGATGATAATAGTATATACCTCATAGAATTTCATGGGGATCACATGACTTAGAAGGTGCCAAGCACAGAGAACTGTGCCAGGTGTCAAACAGATGTCAGTATCAGAGACAGACCAAACATCTCTTGAATAAATCAGAGCCTCCTCACACTTAGCAAACAAGCTTTGCCATGACCTCAGAAGCATTTCCCTAACAAGAAGTGTGGGAGCACAGAAGAATGTCTCTAGATCAGTCTGAGGAGACCATACCGGGGCCTTTTGGTCTCATATTCACTACGAGGGAAGGTGGGGTGGTGTCCTGGAAGAGACACACCCCATCTAAGGTGCCCCACTGAGCCCTAGAAGAGCAGAGCAAGGCTTCTATCTGGGCAGGTTCTACAACTGTGGGGATGATGCCAGTGGATGCAGATGGAAAGGGATTTATTTATCCCAGCCCAAGTAGAATAAAAATCTCATTTACCTTCTAGCCTAGCCAGAAACCTGGGAGCACCCTTGGGCCCAGTGCCCAGCGGCAGGCCCAAGCATACAGCAGGTGCTCAGTTAATGTTGAATGAATGAGTTGAATCCTAGCTTTCCCAGGGTTGCCTTTATGCCAGGGAAGGTGTGTCCCTCAATGCTTGAGGTATGTGGGAGGCACTGGGTGGCTGAGGTGGGGGAGGGGACAGCAGGAGATGTGGGGTGGACATTTGATCTCTCAGCCCTGCCCACAGAGAGAAGGGAATGCTCCCCACCCTAATCTCAGCCCCACTGGAGAGAAGAATGTGGCTCCTGGGGTCACAGCCACCTGGGAAGTGGGTAGGTCAGGGCCTGCCCCTGGGGAGCCCAGTAGACAGCCCCCTGCATTCTATTCAGAGCCACGGGGGTTCTCCTACCAGGAAGTCCTCAGACAGAGAGGGCTGTCAAGCTCTAGCCCTGGCAGCACCACCCCTCTGGCAAGAGGCCCTGAGTAGACACTGAGACTCAGGGAAGGAGGTGTGGCCAGGACGATGAGAGCCCAGTGGAAGTCTCTGGTCCTCTTTTCCTTGAAATGCAATAGAAAGATCCAATGTTTTATAACAAGAATTTCTGAGTGATACTTTTTTTTTCCTGTGATTATTGCCTGTATACACGATTTCTCAGTCTTCAACTCTTTTCGGCTCACTTAGCAAGCATACACATACACACATACTAGCAGGTATTTGGGCTCTCAGCAACACATGCACCTCACCACAGCAACAACTCCTTCTCCAACCTCTGCTTGCTCACCTCTTAAGACCAAGAGCTCACTCTCTTTAGCAGGCTGCCCTTGCACTGGGGGATGGCTCTAGCTTTGAATCCAATGTGCCTTCTTCCTATCACTCCTCTTTGGCTATGGCTTGCTTGTGGTCCCCATAGAATTCGCTGACTCTCTCCACCCTGCAGAACCATCCCGTAGACTACCCTGAATATCCTCAGGTATCTGTGCTGTTCTTTTTCAATCAGTTATAGGGCTTGAACTCTGGGCCTGGGCACTGTCCCTCAGCTGTTTTGTTTTGTTTTGTTTTTTGCTCAGGGCTAGCAATATATCACTTTGAGCCACAGATCCATTTCTAGTTTTTTGGTGGATCATTGGAGAGAAGAGTCTCATGGACTTCTCTGCCTGGGCTGGCTTTGAACCATGATCCTAAGATCTCACTCAGCCTCCTGAGTAGCAAGGATTACAGACATGAGCCACCAGTACCCCACCAGGCTATCTTGACCTCTCTGGAGTGGCACACCAGCTACAGAGTGGTGAAAGCCATTGGCAAGAACTGCAAGGTCAGCCTAGGAGTGACCGAGGGTCACAGGCAGGGTGACCTCACACTCCACGGGCCTGAGTGGTGGTGGAGGGACATAGAATAGACCTTGAGACAACTTTGTTGTTCAACAGGTATCCCTGGGAATGAACGTGGACCAAAGGCTGTGCTGCCATGTTCTCTTTTATTAGCCAAGTAGGACAAAGAACAGGTCACAACATCACAGGAAGTAAGACCAACAGACAGGTAGACATACACACTGGACAGAGTGTCATGCTGCACTATGCAGGGGGCAAGGAGAACGGGGAAGGAGGTGGTTTGAGTCTTGTTTCTTCAACTAACAGAATAAATAAATACAGTACACAGTGTTTTGCCACGGGCTGGCACGACCTCTAAGCACAAGTGATCACAAAACAGCTGGTTTGCAAAGTAGTCTATATGGCCCACCAGCCCCAGAGTGGAGGTGGACCCAGGCCCCTAGACCAGGCTCTGGGGAGGTGAGGAAGCAGGAAAAGGGAGACCTCAAATAGGAGGGTACAGAGAGGCATAAGGCTTTCCTGGAAGGGGACAGTCATAGCTTAAGCCTCTGGCTCTTGGCCCTCAGGGTTGTCCAGCAGGTGTGGGGAAATCTCCAGTGTCAATGTTAGTGTCAGTGTCAGTGCATGGGGCCACCCCAGCTCATGTCCTCTAATTCTCCAAGGTTATATTCATAGTTACCTCCCAGAAGGTCCGCTCTCCTGCTGCTTTCAGAACCTGCAGCTGGTACTCTAACCAGCTCAAAATCCCCTAAAGGGCAGGGACTACATGTTCCTTCCCTGAATTTTCTGGGCTTGTGGGTTTGGGCCAACCAAATGGGAGAAGTGTTGATAAAGATCTGAGGGAGCCTGGATGAGCCTAAGGGCCTAGCTCCTGCCGTGACAGACCTCGGAGGCTTTGGAGGCTTCCTGGAGGAGCTGGTGACTCTAGGCACATGGGATTCTAAGGCCCAGTGATGGTCATTTGCATCCAGGGACAGGCAAAAAGCTTCAGCCCCCATGCCTGGTCCAGATGAGAACAGAAGCTCCTGTAGCTGACCACAGAGGACAGTCCATATGTCATAGGCCACAGAAACTCCTCCCAACCAAACAAACATCCTGTCTGTTTTTCACAGTCTTTGCCATTTCTCTGCCAAGTCTCTCCTCTCCTGGTGCTCCCATGACCTTACACTCACCTTCCAAATGCATCCCAGCAAGACACCAACCCCTGCTCAAGAACCTTTCAGCTGCCTGCCTCAGTGTTTGCTACATGGGGGTGGGGTCCTTAGCCTGGGTTCCAGCTCCTCTGCTTTCTGTAATGATTTTCTTGGTCCTAACTGCCCTCTGCTCAGTTTTCCTTGCCAGTCTGCCCAGTCCAAGATGACTTCCCAAGGATGACGGGCATTGACCCCTATGCAGGCCAGTTTTAGCACAGCACCCAATGGGAAAGTTTAGGAACCTTGGCTCTGGCTTTCAACTTCTCTCAGCAGGGGTGGAGGGTTCAGTGGTAAGCCACAAAGAACAGGGAGTCATGAGCAAGAATATGTCTAAGCCATCCCCCTCTCTCTATCCATGGGCATGGAAATGGGGTGGCCCACCCCCAGGCTGGCACTGGAATTCAAGAAAATGAGGACTGAATCTAGCTTGACCCAGAAGGAAACTCTTACACTTACTGAGAAACTAAGGCAGTGTCCACAGAAAGACTTATGCACATGAGCCTCATTGCTCCACAACAAGGCAATAGTGATGGTCTAATTCATACACTGGGCTTCTGGGAGCTTTTAGTTGTTGTTGCTGCTGCTGTAGTTATTATTGTTAAACTTAACAAAAAATGTCTATCTTTCAAGGTTGTAGACACAGAACACAGAATGTTGGAGCTAAAAGGGATCTTATAGACCATCTAATTTAAATAGGCAAGTAGTCCTAGAGAAGTTCCAGACATGCCCAAGGTCACAAGATTATGCAAGGGCATCGTTAAGCAGGAATGCCTGGCCATAACAAGAACACACCTCTCCCTGCCAATAACTAGCTGGACAGAAGCCCCTACTCCCACAGCTGGCTCTGGAACAGGAAGCCAGCAGAAGCTTGAGACCCTGTGTGGCCATGTGGTTTGCACTCACTGTAATCTGGACTTCTGGCCAGTCCTGGGTAAATGCTAACACTAGGCCTCAGACAGGGACCCTGGCCATTCTACTGCTCACCCAGCCTGACTACTGCCTCTGCTCCCTCTCCTCAACCAGGAGAGCTGGAACTTCTAAGCTGAGGGGAAAAGAAAGAAAGAACGAACAAAAGAAAGTGACTTGTGACCCCCTCCTAGATGTTAGGCCTGGGGGGTGAGGATGGGTACTGGGACCAGAGCTGCCTCCTGCCTGCCACTCTAGGGTCCCTACCTAGGACCTAGTTGCTTTGGCAGGGGGAGGGGGGGAGAACCCAGAATGGAATAGCTGCCTAGAGAGGGTGCAAATGGAGGGAGGGAGGACACAGGCAGACAGGGAAGAAGGAAGGAAAGAAAAGTGGACAGAAGTAGGAAAAAGCAAAATGACTAAAACCACAACCCCAAACAAAACACAGCTGAGAAATCAATGACACACCAATATAGCCAGCAACAAAGGAAAAAGCTAGGAGCAGAGACATGGAGAAAGATCAGGGTAGAGAGACAAAGGATAGGGACCAGCACAAAGGCAGGGAATGGAGGATAGAGAGAGGAAACAGAGAAAGAGAAAGGGAGTATCTGAGTCTAGATAGAGTAAGCTCTGGAAGCCACAGGTGGAGATGGAGGTAATGGTGGTAGTGGAGAAGAGATGGGAGCAGGGTGAGTGGCCTGGGGCCTGGGGCAGGCAGTGCCTGAAAATATAGCTTTATATATTTATATTTATATCTCACATTCCACAACTCAACTGACTAAGGGACAGAAGGGGGAGGGGGAGGCGATGCTGAGAAGGGGGCGGGGGGAGGCGAGGCTGAGGAGAGGGACATAGGTGGCCTCTCGCCTCCTCCCCATGAGGCCTCCATGGGTTCCAAGCAGGGCCATGCAGTGGGGTAGGGGGATTTCACCCGGGGCTAGGGCTCTGAGGAAGGGTGACAAAGAGAGGACTCCAGGCTTGAGGGTCCCTGGGCTCTCAAACTTATCTCCTTGGGAGCCTTCTGGGGAACAACCATGGGGACTTGCGGGGGGGGGGGCGGGCAACCAAGACCCCTGGCTGGGTTGGAGGCCTGTCAGTCAGTTGGGCAGTGTATCAAGTCCCAAGGAAGCTGCATGCTGCTTGGCCCGGAGCCTTAGGTTCTCAATGCTTGTGGTTTTACTGTTCAGGGCCGCTGAGGATGGTGCCAGGCCCGCGGGCGGTGCAGGCAGCAGTGGGGACCCCCATACACCCTGGTGGGCAGCAGCAGCTGCTGACAGAGACTGGTAATAGGACTGGCAGTGCAGTGAGCCCAGGGGGGCCATGTTGACACCCAGGTAGGGCACAGCAGCAGCTGCAGCGGCGGCAGCAGCAGGGGCTGGTCCCCCCACTTCAAAGGAGGAATAGTGCACCAGGTTATTAGTGGCCGCCATGTGCTGGCGAAACTGCTCCTGCAGACGGAAGAGGCTCAGTGGGGATGAGGAGTACGAGTGGGAAGGGCCCAGCAGGCTGCCCCCAGGGGCTGCAGGAGTCAGGGCCAAGCTGCCTGGGGAATCTGCAAGCAGAGAACAAGAACCAAGTGCTCAAGACAGGGTACTGACCTGCCAGGAGGGATTCCCTCAGCCTCTCACTCCCATTTGATCCACTCTGACTTTCCCCGCAGACAGGCCTTGGCTGAACCTACTTTCAGCTCATATCAGTCAGGTCATAATCTCAAGTGTGGCTCAGAATCCCAGGAGGAAGGGGACATATGGAAGTTTCTAGAATCCCCAGCCATTGGGAAATCCTTAGATCATTTCCAGGATATTCTAGCACTCAGCTCAGCGTCCCTATCTTCTCCATGTCTGCATTTGGGATTTATGTCTGACATATAGCTCGTGCCTGAGCTGTGTTCTTTCATGAACACAGCCAGGGGTCTGGGGCTCCAGTGCAGGGCAGCTCTGTGGCAAAGAGATGGAGAGGTGTCCTGATCTATTTCCTAAGCCCTAGCAAGTGCCCCTTCCACAAGGGCTCCTAAGAAACCAGACCTCTGAGGGCTGGGGATATAGCCTAGTGGCAAGAGTGCCTGCCTCGGATACACGAGGCCCTAGGTTCGATTCCCCAGCACCACATATACAGAAAACGGCCAGAAGCGGCGCTGTGGCTCAAGTGGCAGAGTGCTAGCCTTGAGTGGGAAGAAGCCAGGGACAGTGCTCAGGCCCTGAGTCCAAGGCCCAGGACTGGCCAAAAAAAAAAAAAGAAACCAGACCTCTGAGTCAAAAAAAGAACTAAGAGCTGGGTGCCAGTGGCTCATACCTGCAATCCTAGCTACTCAAGAGGCTGAGATCTGAGGATCACAGTTTGAAGCCAGCCTTGGCAGGAAAGTCCGTGAGACTCTCTTCTCCAATCAACCGCCAGAAAACCAGAAATGGCACTGTGGCTCAAAGTGGTAGAGCACTAGCCTTGAACTAAAGAGTTCAGGGACAGTGCTCAGGCCCTAAATTCAATCCCCAAAACTTAAAAAAAAAAAAAAAAAAGAAAGAAAAGGAAAGAACTAAGACCTAAGGAGAGGAAGAGGAGGAATGCCTGGAAGCCTGCTACATGGTAATGGCATTCCCTCAGCACTGGTATGCCCACAAGGGGTATTAAAGTATTGGAATACTTTAAATAGTTGATAAATGGTGGAGGGGACCTAGGTGTCCTCTCACCTCCTCATTTGGCCTCCATAGGTCTAAACAAGCCATGCAGACTGTGTGGGTTTCACCTAGGCCTGGGACTCTGAGGAAGAGGGCACTCCAGGGTACCCCTCTCTGCTTCCTAGCCCTCCTCCTAGATCTCCCCATAACTCCGCAACTAAAGGGTACAGACCTGACACAGGCTCCACTTGGCCAGTCCTTTCTAACTGATCATGCCTGGGAAGAGTCAACCAGTTGTTGACTAGTTCATATTCTGCCCACATCACATACCCAGGTTCCTGTCAGGCTAGAACCACCTGCACCCCCTGAGATGGGGCCCCAGACCACCCACAGCCCCTCCCAAGGCTCACCTGCCTTGGGGCTGCCCCTCTTACAGCCCAGACCCTTGCTGTCAGCCCCAGGACTCTTCTCAGCTTTGGGGTCCTCAGCTCCAGCCCGGGGGTCCTCATCACGATCCGGCTGATCCTCAGGGGCGGATTCACTGGCTGACTGCTCTGACAGGCTCAGGTGAAGCTCAGCAGGGGGGTCACTGCTGGTAAGATTGGGGGGCTGGTCCATCTCCAGCTGGGTGTCTGGGGCTGGGGCCTCCGTTTTGCCTTCCCCATGCGAGCCCTCGGCCTCCTTCTGCTTCTGGAGCTGTTCTTTCTGCAGGCTACGCTGCTTCTTCCGGAACTTGGCCCTGCGGTTCTTGAACCACACCTGGAGCCAGAGAAAGGTGCAGTCCAAGATAGGGAGGGAAGAAAGGGGCTTGTGGTGGAGCAGGGTACTCTGGGGGTGGGGGGGAGGGGGTGTAAATAATAATGCTGCCCCACAGCCCTCTAGAAAACCTATCCTTTCCATTCTTTCCAAATGGCCCCTCCTGTCTATGGAGGCATGGAGGATGGAGGTAGGGGGCAGCTCAGCACTGGGCAAATGCTGTCTCCTCCCCAGCGGGAGGAAGAGGAGCTGCACCTCCTACAGGGTGTAGTTATGAAAGTTGGGCCTTACCTGTACCCGGGCCTCAGGCAGGTTGGTGCACATGGCCAACCTCTCACGCATCACCACATCTGGATAGTGAGTCTTCTGGAAAGTCTTTTCCAGGGCCTCGAGCTGCTGGGCTGTGAACGCTGTGCGGCTTCGGCGTTGTTTGCGATGCTGAGAGCCATAGCGGGCCTCCAAGATGATGTCTTGAAATGTACAGCCGTTGGAAGGCAAGGAGAGGGGGCCCATTTAATTATGGGAAATGAGTCTTGAACCTTAACCTGCTCTGGCCCACTCTGGACACAGAGGCAGCTCCCCAAGAACTGATCCCTGACCCGCTGGCATTGGAAATCACCCAACTTTGATAATCTCTTCACCATGTTATCCATCCTCAGAACCACAGAGAGCTAACTTGGCTTTGAGAATGAGGGGGAGGTGCGTGTTTTAGGAAAACTGGGTGTAGGCAAGTGCTCTAAATTCCTTAAGTCTCATACTACTAAACCATGCTGGGTATGATAGTCCATGCCCACAACCCCAACTACTAGGGAAGTTGAGGTAAGAAAATAATGGTTCACGGCCCACCAGTGCAAAAGCACAAGACCCTATTGGAAAAACAAACAAAAAGTAAAATGACTGGTATAGGATACAAATGGTAGAGTCCTTGCCTAGCAAGTGTATGGCTCTGAGTTCAATCCCCAATACCACCAAAGAGAAGATACTGGGCCAGACATGGTGGAACATACTTGTATGTATATATAGCAAGCGTATATAGCAAGCTATATAAGATTATGAGGCCACCCTGGGCTACATTGTTAATCCCAGGCCAGCCCATGCTATACAATGAGACTTGTCTTAAGAAAGGAAGAAAGAAAAGACACTATTATAATATTCTGAGCTTACATGATGCTAAATCCGAAAATCCACATTGCAATGGTTCTACTACCCTATGTCCTTAGATTCTAGCTACTTAAGGTTTTCTTAGCATCAGATCACTAGTTCCTCTCCATGAGAATCCAGGGTGTGGGCTGGCACTTATCTCAAGGCCTCCTCATTAGGGGAGGTCTGATTGGGCAGATGAAATTAATTTAATTTTCTGTTCTCTGCATTAAATTTCATTCCTCTGTAGCTGAGCCTGGTGGTCTATACCTGTAATCCCAGAGAACAAGAGGATCATAATTCAAGGCCAGCCTGAGCAAAAGTGAGACCCTAACTCAGCCAATAAATTGGGCATGGTAGCATGCACCTGTCATCCCAACTATAAAAGAAATGTAAACAGGAGGATTGTAGTCTAAGCCAGACCAGACAAAACACTACACTCGGGGCTGGGAATGTGGCTTAGTGGTAGAGTGCTTGCTTAGCATGCATGACATCTTGGATTCCATTCCTCAGTACTACATAAACAGAAAAAGCCATAAGTGGTGCTATGGCTCAAGTGGTAGAGTTAGCCTTGAGCAAAAAGAAGCCAGGGACAGTGCTCAGGCCCTGAGTTCAAGCCCCAGGACCGGCAAAACAAACAAACACTCTATTCTAAAA
The DNA here is from genome assembly GCF_023159225.1 of Perognathus longimembris pacificus. Taxonomy (NCBI): domain Eukaryota; kingdom Metazoa; phylum Chordata; class Mammalia; order Rodentia; family Heteromyidae; genus Perognathus; species Perognathus longimembris. The sequence continues at coordinate 30,812,540 of NC_063167.1, read as the reverse complement.
ACTAAAACAAACAGGCTAGGAGTGTGGCTCAAGTGCTAGATCACCTGTCAAGGAATGATGAATGAATAAGTAAATCTCTAATAGTAGAACCTGACGCTACCACTTTCGTGTTTCCTAAGCAAAAAGCTTGGTGCAGGCAAGGCCTTCAGCACAGGCAAAGGCTGTTGGACCCAATCTTGACCCTTCTGGCTGACTCCCCAAGGACAGAAGAACAAAGAGACCAGGTCTCAACACTGAAAGCTTAGAAAAGGGACAGGGCTGATGGACCAATTCCAGTCTTGCTGCATGCCTAGTAACATAATACCTAGAGCTAGTGTTGGGTATCCAACTCTTCTGCCTGACTGGAACAGGACTGTCACCTGCCTCTTCCTGCCTCCCACCACACACAAGAAATTGAATCAACTTGTGTCCATTCTGAAGGAACTCAAGTTGTCTCAGCCTCTGCACAATCCACAGAGTCCTCTGTTTGTACTTTAGGGGTTGGGAAGTCATCCACAACACCCTAAATGGGAAGAAAGAGGTAAGTAAGCATACAGAAAGCCCCAGACTTTGGGATGCTTCTTCTTAAGTTTGAAGGAGATGCTCTGAAACTCTTCTAACTAGTCCTAATCCTCATAGTAAAGTCATGAGTGTTACACTAGGGCAAGGGAACAAGCAGCGAATGATTTACTCAGCTTCATTCAGGTTGGGAAACAAGAGCTCAGCATCTTCCTGCTGGCTCCAGGACTACAAAAGACGGGGTGGTCACAGGAGACGAGGCTCTGTGCCATGGGCAGAACTTCCCAGGAAAGATGAAGCCTGCATGCAAATGTCCAACAGGGACTCATTCCTTCCTTAAAAGGGAATTTAGTCTACTGAAGTCCTGCTCAGAGATCTGACAGGGTCTAAAAGAGTGGGACTAGGGGCTGGGAATATGGCCTAGCGGTAGAGTGCTTGCCTAGTATGCATGAAGCCCTAGGTTCGATTCCTCAGCACCACATATACAGAAAAGGCTGGAGGTGGCACTGTGGCTCAAGTGGTAGAGTGCTAGCCTCGAGAAAACAGAAGCCAGGGACAGTGCTCAGGCCCTGAGTTCAAGCCCAAGAACTGGCAAAAAAAAAAAAAAAAAAAAAAAGAGTGGGACTAGTCAGCACATCCTCCATGACCAACAGGGTCCTCAGACATCATCCCATTTCAGTGCCTTGCCTCCTGTTAGCCCTTCTGCCTCAATGGACTTTTAAAGGCCAAGATCCTGTCCCCATGGTGAGCTGAAAGCCGTCCCTAACTGTCCAAGCCAATCCTGCTGCTCCAAGCTGCCCCACCGCTGACCCTGGCCATACTTCTTCTGACAAGCTTTCTCATAACTCTATGGGCACCTGGTCTTCCTTAGAGTCCCCTACAGTACTTTTTCTTCTTCCTTTCTCCTAGACCAGGACTTGAACTTGGTATCTGAGGCTTGCTTTCTCTCATTGGCTGGTGCTCTATGACCTGAACCACACCTCTAACCCCTCTCTGAAGTCCTTGAGGACTACCTGGAGCAAGCACAGGTCCAAACGGGACAAGATGGGTGCGACCTGGGACAGGTTTATAAAATGGAGATAATAACCTCTTCATGAAGATTAAGTGGCTTGGTTCAGAGAGGGAGAGAGAGAGAGAGAGAGAGAGAGAGAGAGAGAGAGAGAGAGAGAGTCTCATATGGGCCTGGCACACTCTAGTATTCACACCACAAGAAGCATTATTACTTCTGGGGTGCTGTGTCTTCCGTTTGCTCCCTGGGAGGCTCTTCAGCTCTCTTCAGCTACTTCCTAGCTAGCTACATCCTCTGGGCTAGTCCATCATCCTTCTGCTTCAGTCTCTTCATTTGTAAAATAGGACTAATGGATGCTTCCCCTGAAGAATTGTTGTAGAAAGTTGAAGGCATGGAGCAATGTCAGGACACAGCAAATGCCTCAAATGTGCTCCCACAGATATTGTGCACAAGTGTGGCCAGAGCAAGTGCAATGCACAGACTTTTGGATTGTGGTTCCCTCTGTTGTTCTGTGTCCCGGAGCTCTCTAAGATGCTCCTCTCTTTGCTGTCTGTCTAGCGCTTCTTTCCCCCGGCCCCAGAGTCCTGTCCCTGTGGTCTGGTCCCCAGGGCTCTTACCAGCCAGGCGTTCAGCCAGTGTAAGCGCATGCACGGAAGGCCGGTAGTCGGGGGCGTGCTGGGCCTGCTGGGCTGCCTGCTGGTGCAGGTTATACATGGCGCTGAGCGAGTTCATGGCGTGCAGTGAGTAGCCATTTACCCCGTAGTGCTGCATGGCGGCATCCGCCTGCAGACAGGGAAAAGAGAGAGGAGTATGATGTAGAGCATGAGGCAAGGTTGTTGCAGTTTATCCTTGGAGACCTTTTGCTCCCAGTGCAGAGGCTAAATGGCCACCTTGACCCTAAAAACTGCTGCCTTCCCATCAGAAAGTGGCCAGTTTTGCCTTCAGAGGGTTCCTGAACTTACTCTTTCCTTCACCTACTCACCTGGTGAATTTTTATTCTCAGTAAATCAAAAGACATGCAGGTCAAGAACAGCTCTACTTGCAGATGAGCTATTGAGGCTTAGAGAAAGAAGAGTGACAAGGCCACAGGCCATTTACGAGCATAGCTCTAGGCAAGTCACTTGACTTCTCTGACCCTCAGTCTCTCTAGGTGCAAAAGAGGAGGCTGAGATCTTAAGTGTAACATGTCAGGCCTGCCCAGGCAGAAAAATCCATGAGATTCTGTCTTCAGAATATCCAGCAAGAAGTTGGGCTGGACATATGGTTCAAGTGACAGAATGTCAAACAAGTGAGTAAATAAGCTGAGCAAGGTAAAGTCTGAGGTCAAACCCTGGTACCAAAAAAAATAAAAATAAAAATAAAGCTACCAATCTCCTGGGATTGCTGTAAGCATTGTAAAAGTTTTTTCAATAGGGCTTGGTTATATTGCATGTTCAAAAATGTTACTTAGGTTATTTAGGTGTGGTGATACACACTTGTAATCTCAGCACTGGGGAAAGTTGAAGAAGGAGGATTGCAAGTCTAATACCAGTCTGAAGTGTACCCAAGATCCTGTCTCAAAAATAAACTACTTCTGATGATGGCCTGGTCCATCCTTTCATAACCATCTCTTCATTCAGTCTGCCATGAGCTTACACGTACAAACTTTGATTTACTCAAATTTATTCAGTCAACATTCATTGAGGCCTCCTGGAGTCAAGTCCAGAGCTGGACTCCCCACTGAGGCACTCACTCTGACAAAATACTGGATTAAGTCCCAATGTGCTATATAATCATTAAGACTGGGATTGCTAGACTTGTTGGAAGCTCACTGCCATTACCTTTTACACTGTCATTACCTATCTCCAAAGAGCAAGCAAGCATGGGGCTGAGGATATGGCCTAGTGGCAAGAGTGCTTGCCTTGTATACATGAAGCCCTGGGTTTGATTCCCCAGCACCACATACATAGAAAATGGCCAGAAGTGGCGCTGTGGCTCAAGTGGCAGAGTGCTAGCCTTGAGCAAAAAGAAGCCAGGGACAGTGCTCAGGCCCTGAATCCAAGCCCCAGGACTGGCCAAAAAAAAAAAGAGCAAGCAAGCCAAGAACAACACACTCCATTTGAAAATGAATCTACTGAGGCTTTCAGAAAGAACAGTGACAGTCAAGGCCTGTCCCACCATACATTGCAGGAGCCTCATCATGACTAATAGCTCTAAGAAAATCAACCACTCATCAAAGAACAATTCCTCCTTCTGAGATGTATCAGACCATCAAGAGGCCGAGGCCCTGTGTCTTCGCTGTGCATCCCCACACCCCAGTCCCCTTGCAGTTTTCCTCTGAGCATCCACCCTACATCAGCCGTGTCACTCTTAAAATGTGATCTCACATCTGCAGTCACCCAAAGGTTCAAAAGTATTGCTACTTTCAGTGTGTGGGAAGTAGAAGGGGAAGACCCATGCATAAAAGGTGTCTCAACAATCTGCCTTCACTAAAATAGACACGGATATACATAAACAAACATTCACAGCAGGCACAAAGACCCACACTGCCACAGAGAGGCACACGCACATTTCCTGCTCAATCACACATGCTCAGACATTGTGGGCAAGGCAATCACAGAAGACCTCCTACTTACACAGTTCAATGCCATCATCCCATAGGTCAACATAGACATTACCATGCAAGAGATATAGCCACACACAGCACACACATTCCTATATCACATAGACTCATCCAAGAGATATTTATTAAGCACCCACTCACCAACAAGTCTCTAACTTCATGGAAGTTACATTCCAAGGGATAAGGAAGATGTGACAACAATAATAAAAAATATACATAATAAATGCTCTGAAGCAAAAATGGCAGGGGAGGAGAATGGCAAGAGGAAAAAGGATGTTCATTTCAGACCATGTGGCTCTGATATTTGAACAGAAACTTGAAGCCAGTCATGGTGAGGCTCTGAGGGAAAAGATTCAGCAGAAGGAAGGCCAAAACATAAACATAATTGAGTGTGGAATTACTTCTCTGCCTTTTGGCTAAAATGGAATGTAGTATCTGGGGGAGGAAGGGTTGTTGTTGTTTGTTTTGGTTCTATTGTTGTTTTCTGTGCTGGCCCTGGCTCTTGAACTCAGGGTCTGGGCACTGCCCCTGAGCTTTTCTGCTCAAGGCTCATAGTGTTCTGCCACTTGAGCCACAGCTCCACTTCTGGCTTTTAGATGGTTAATTGGAAGTAAGTGTCTCACAGACTTTCTTGCCTTAGCTTGCTTCAAACCTCAGTCCTCATATCTCAGCCTCCTCAGTAGCTAGGATTACAGGTGTGAGCCACTGGTACCTGACTAGTATCTGTTCTTATCACTTTAATATTAAACACATTTTCGCTCCATCCTCTTCACACATCAACCTGGTAAATTATAACAAGAAAACAAAAGATTCAACATGTAAGACAGCAAGAAAACTAATGCATTCTGCAGAATCAGACACTGGCATCTCATGCCTGTAATCCTAGCCTCTCAGGGGGCTTAGATATAAAGACAGTGGTTCAAAGCCAGCCCAGGCAGGAAACTCCATGAGAATCTTATCTTCTTGAGCAAAAAAAGCTAAGAGACTAAGTCCTGAGTTCAAGCCCCAGTGCTGGTGCATATGTGAGCGCATGCACACACACACACATACACACAGAGAGAGAGAGAGATGGATATAGGACAATGGAGTATGACAGATTTTCAGATTTCTGAGTCAGCACTGACACCTCCAACATTCCCTTACAGAAGCCCTCTCCACACCCTAATCATGAACCATGGACAGAAATCTAAGAGAAAAGTGTGATAGACATTTGTAGGTGTAAGGTATTCAAATGTAGGCGAATAGGATATACTACAAACAAGCATAAAAGACAAACAGCAAAGCTGAAAAAGCATTTTCTAGGGGCTGGGGATATGGCCTAGTGGCGAGAGAGCTTGCCTCGTATACATGAGGCCCTGGGTTCAATTCCCCAGCACCACATATACAGAAAACGGCCAGAAGTGGCGCTGTGGCTCAAGTGGCAGAGTGCTAGCCTTGAGCAAAAAAGGAAGCCAGGGACAGTGCTCAGGCCCTGAGTCCAAGGCCCAGGACTGGCCAAAAAAAAAAAAAAAGCATTTTCTAGTCAGGCACTGGTGGCTCACGCCTGTAATCCTAGTTACTCAAGAGGCTGAGATCTGAGGATCATGGTTCAAAGTCAGCCTGGGTAGAAAAGCCCATGAGATTCTTATCTCCGATTAAGCATCAAAAATCTGGAATTAAATGATAGAGTGCTAGCTCTACACACAAAAGCTCAGGGACAGTGTCTAGGCCTTGAGTTCAAGCCCTAGGACTGATTCTCTCTCTCTCTCTCTCTCTCTCTTTCTCTCTCTCACACACACACACACACACACACACACACACACACACACACAGATCTCTATATCTAAGACTTTAAAAAATAAGTAGCACAAAAATGTAAAGAATGTTTCTAATATGTAAAGATTTCTAACACAAAAATTAAAAGATGGCCATCTTAAGAAAATATGAGTTAAGGAAATGACAGGTCATTAAGGAAGAAGTACCAATAACCAATATGAACCTGGCTTATAACCAAAGAAAGAAAATAGAAGCAGTGAGCTCTCTCACCATATGAAGAACAATGATTACTCAGGGTTAAACAGGGGATTGGGAATTGGCCTTTCTCCTACCTTGCTGATGAAAGAGCTCTTTATGCCCTGCATCAAAAGCCTTTACGAAGTGTGTCATCTTTGACTTACAGTTCCATTTGTAGAAATGTATCCCTCCAGTATACAGAGCGCTACAAAGAGGAATATTCATCACATCACTGCTTATGATGGCAAACAATTGGAAACCTAACTGTCCATCGAAAGAGGATTAATTCAGTAAATGAGGGGACAGAGTACCCACAACACAATACAATGCCACCATTTAAAACAATGATGTGTGTCTGTATATGCTGATGTGCACAATATATCGTGGAATGGAAGAAATAGGTAACAAAACAGTATGCATGATGCAATCCCATTTTTGTAATGTATGAATAAATATGCATAGGGAAAAAAGTCTAGACAGTTTATATCCTGAAATGTTAACAGAGGTTACTCTGGGAGGTAGCTGCCAGGATTATAGGTGATTTGCACATTTCTGTTTTCTTAGGTTTTTATTTTTGGTGCTGGTCCTGGGGCTTGAACTCAGGGCCTAGACACTGTCCCTGAGCTTCTTTTGCTCATGGCTAGTGCTCTGCCACTTGAGCCACAGCTCCGCTTCTAACTTTTTGGTGGTTAATTGGACATGCACATCTCAAGGACTTTCTACATGAACTGGCTTTGAATGGTCATCCTCAGATCTCAGCCTCCTGATTATCTAGGATTACAGGTGTGAGCTCTGGGCACCCGGTTCTTTCTTTTTTCAGGGAAGAGAAATTCAAGTGGAGGTTTACTCATATGTGTCAGTGGATGGAGCCAGGCTCCTAAAGGTGTCACAAGTCCCAGGGGAGAAAGGGGAAACAGAATATGGAAGTTGTTTCCTTCATCCCTTCCCTTTTCCCTGTGGATGCAATCTCCCCACACACACCAAACTCAAGGTTGTTTTGCTCTAAAGCACAATGCTGTTCATTTAGTCCACTTAATAACTGCTGATATCATCATTATGTTGGGGGTTTTTTTGTTGTTATTTGGCTGGTTGGTTTTTAGTTTATTTGTTTTGTGCTAGTCCTGGGCTTGAACTTGGCCTCACACTCTCACTTGAATTTTTTTTTTACTCAAGGCTAGTGCTCTACCACTTGAGTTACAGCTCCACTTCTGGCTTTTTGCTGGTCAATTAGAGGTCAGAGTGGCACAGACTGTTCTGCCCAGGTTAGCTTTGAACTGTGATACTCAGATCTTAGCCTCCTGAGTAGATTAGGGTTACAGACATGAGCCTGTGGTGTTTGGCTGAGCTCACAGTTTCTTAGATGGTGTGTGTGTGTGTGTGTGTGTGTGTGTGTGTGTGTGTGTGCATGCATGCTCTCTTGTCAGCCCTGGGGTTTGAACTCATGGCCTGAGCACTGTCCCTGAGTTTTTATGCTCAAGGCTAATGCTCTATCACTTTCAGCCACAGCTCCATTTACAGCTTTTTGGTAGTTAATTGGTGAAAAGAGCCTCACAGACTTTCCTGCCCAAACTGGCTTTCAACCACAATCCTCAGATCTCAGCCTCCTGAGTAGCTAGGATTACATGTGTGAGCCACTATACCTGGATGATCTCACAGTTTTTAATGCACAAAATAAGTGAAGCCAGAGAGATACCTCACTGCGTTCCATATAGACCCTACAGGTCTCTAAGACCTTCCCAGTTAATTTCCTTGCTATTTCTCCATCTAGCCTGATGCCCTGTCCAACACAGCGCCCAGCAATACTGGGCTTCTGCCACTTCTTCTTGTCATCTCCATGCCTCACCCTGCTGGGCCATCTACTTGAAACAGTCTACCCCTTCCTACCTGAGGAACTCCCTCCTCTACAAAAGGCCAAGCTCAAGGACACCTCCTCAGAAAAGGGGCCTGCCTCCACAGCCTCTGACAAAGCATCTCTCCCCTCCTCAGGTGCCTAAAAGTACACTTGGGTCATAGAAATGATTATGGCAATGATAACAATAGCTATGATCTATTGAACATACTTTTGTTGCCAAACAATACACTAAGTAACTTGTATAGATTTATTCACGTCGCTGTGTGTTTGTGTTAGGGGATGGGTGTGATTACTCAGGAGTGAACCCAGGGCCTCTACTATCGAGCCATAGCCTCAGCCCACATGGATTTCCCAAATTCTGGGACCTGGATCAAAGAACTGTGAAGATACTTCTGGCTCGCCCACTAGAGAGCTCTTTGAGAGAGAAAGAAAATTAATAACAGCCATACCTCATGCATTTCCAGCTCAGACCTTGGAGTCTGGCAAGCCTAAGGAGATGAGGATCTGATGAACTAGTTAATAATAACAGCTATTTATTCAGCACCTCTGATATATCAGACATCCTCATCAATCCTTCCAACACATAGGAGGTAGAGATTGCTACTACCCCCATCCGATAAACATGGAAATGGGAAGTAAGAATGCTTCATTTGGGAGTCCTCAAATCAGGAAGTGGTGGCACAGTTTCCACAGGTGAAGTTCTTCACACCAGCCATTGTTCCCCAACCCCAGCATGAAGGATCTCACTCCAGTATATTCCCTCCCCCTGATTTCTACCATCTCTATCACTTAATCAGAGGGAAAGCTCATTCTGCTTGACACATACACTCCTGTGCCTGCCATGAGAGGAGCTGTGCATGGACCCAGGTCTGCCCTGCTGAGCTCCAGTCTCTGCAACCTTACATCCTCCTCCTTGCTGCAGTGGACATCGGAGTCTTGGGTCTCCTGTCAGTCCATACAGGGATTCTTTCCTAGAAGTGCTAATTCCCATCTGAATTGCACACATAGGATGCCACACAGTCACATATTTGCAACTCATCCCGGTGCCCACATGTGACCATGTGCAGACACAGCCCTACTGGGATTGACCACAGTACTGTCTGTTGTTTATGCTACTTTATATGTCTCCATTTGTGAGTATGTCTGTGAATGTGTGTATGAGAGAGGAGAGAGAGAGAGAGAGAGAGAGAGAGAGAGAGAGAGAGAAGAGATATACAATAAATAGTACCTTAGGAAATCACAGAAATTTCCTGCAGCTGGACCAATGTATTGTGGCTCTTCCACTGCTGAACAAAGTATGAGAGAGAAGATGAAATGGGAAATTTGAAGAAAAAAAATTTTAAGCCAGGATCAACTCAGAGAAAATAAATACCCTTTTTTGTTGTTGTTGTTTCTGCAACACCTAGCGGAGTGTTGGTAGACATTCGATGCTTGGTAAATAATAAATATTATATGCATGAGAAAAAAATTTCAAATCAAGAGATGGTGAGGGAGGGTATGGCCACCACAGCTTAGGAGAGTCCACAGGACTCTCCTTACCACCTCCTTTTGTCCTCGGGACTTCAAGCCTGGGTGAGGTTCCTTGCCCAATGGGTCCTTCCCTAGAAATAGGGTCAGCCTGCATTTATTCCCTGGAGTTTTCAGTAGGCCCAGCAGTGGGAACCCACCTACATCCAGAGCCTTTGGTGCTGTTAGACCCTACAGAAGGCTGCCCAGACAGGAGCCCTGCAGGGCCTGCGGGGATCTCTAAATGGGGGCCCTGCACTCCCGGCCTCAGAGCAGACCCGGCATAGGCTCAACCCACTGCACACTTCAAACAGAATCAATTATATATTTAAAAGGTGCCGCCCTGCAATTCCTGGCGAGCCAGGAGAGCCATCCATCATGGCACGGCTGCGTTTCACAAGCTGTCGAATTGTGCTTACATTGGTTAAAAGAATCTTTATATTTCATTAAGCAAGCAGATCGGCGGATCTCCCGCCACAGGCGCCATATAGATGGCTTTAATTTTCCAAATCTGCAAATGCATCCGTTATGTCCTTGCGTCGCTGCTGGCTGCGGCCTAATGCCCAGCCAATCGAAGAATCAAGCAGAATTTTATTAGGGGGCATTTTTTATAAATTAACAGCAGTACTGCAAGGAAACCACATGCAAGGCGTCTTTGATTAAAAGGAAAGTGGAACCTTCCTTTGGTCACACCCTACTCAGCCAGCCCCACAAGCCAACCCCATCATGGCTCTTTGTCCTTCATCTCAGAACTTTCAAAGTTCCTTGGTATCTTCTCATTCTCCCCCACACAATGGGGAACAAGACAGTACAACTTTGTTTAAAGAAAAGAAATGAACAAGGGAGGAATCCAACCTCCTCTGAGATCTCTCATTGGCTCATTCCAAGCCTGGTGCGACACTGTACCTCATGAACAATGAGGGTTACCCTTCACTGAACATTTGCCACGAGCCAAGTCCTGTTCTACCCATCCTAGGCATCTTGTCTACTAAGCTCCAAAACAACCCTATTAGATACATAATATTCTCTACCTAATTTACATCTGGGAGAAAACTGAGACTCAGGGAGATAGTCCTCAGCCCAAGTTCAGGGCAAAAGCAAGACAAGAGCCTGGGTCTCTGAAGATCTATCTGATATTCATATCCAGAGTGTGGCCAAGAGATAGGCCTCAATGATACCTAGTCCCAGGTGTCAGTGGCAGAGAGAGCAATGGAAAGTAGCCTGTTGTCACAGATATCTTTCCATGAGAAATGCTGCTGCCCTTGTACTGCTGGAGGTGACTTGGGGGATCCTCTTGAGAAAGCTCTGTAGCTGTCCTTTCTACCTAGTAGTTTGATTTCAAAAGAACTTTTACTCAGGTAGATAAAAGAAGATAAATATATGAACTCAGGAATGACAGAGAAGGTCTTCTGCCCCAACTCTAAGGCCACTCAATGACCTTTGCTTGGCTCCTGTCTTCCATGAGCTCTTCTGATATGACAGTGACTCATTGGGCAGCCCACGAAAGAAACTTCCATCATGAAAAATGTGTGTGTGTGGCTAAGTGGGCATAGTTGCACACACCTATAATCTCAGCACTTGGGATTTTGAGGCAGGAAGATTTTGAGCTTGGGTCCAGCCTGAACTACATATTGACATCCTGTCTCACTCAAAGAGCAAACTAGTACAGTGGCTTATACCTGTGATCCTAGCTACTCAGGAGGCTGAGAGCAGGAGGATCTCATTTCAAGTCCAACCCAAGCAAAACATTCTCAAGACCTAGCTCAAAAATTAAAAAGCTAGGTGTATGGTACATGCCAATCTACTATTCAGGAAGTATAAATAGGAGGAACAGTCCTGGCCAGTATATACAAAAAGTGGAATCCTATTTGAAAAATAACTAAAGCAAGAGGGGCAGACTACCTGTCTAGCAAGAGCAAGGTCCTGAGTTCCGATTGCTGTATCATCAGAAGAGAAAAAATGAAAAGTGTGTGTAACCCAGGACTGACTAGCCACATAGAAGGCCAAAGAGGGATTCCTGGGGGATGGGGGAGTATGCACATATGTGTGTGCTCATATATGCACGCACACACACACACACACACACACACACACACACACACACACACACACACACCCTGAAATGTAGCTTCAAAGACACTCTACCTGGAATGTGCCATTTACTTCAGGAACCACATTTCTCTCTTTCCCTGGTGCAACTAAGGTAGCACTTTCAGTCTTCCACTTTACAAATGAAGAATTGAGATCTGGTAAAGGCGAGTCCATTTAAATGCAGTGCTTGAAAACTGGAAAAGCTGAGCCTGATCTCAGTAAGTACCTCATTCCCACATCTATCCTTAGTTCTGAGTTGCAAGGAGTCAGTAATGAATATATGCTGCCAGGAGATGTGGAGCCCCTGGCCTGTCCATCCTGCCTGCCCTGCCCACAAACCCTCAGGCACATCATCTGGGTACAGAGTTCTCATGAAGACACCCTTGTTACTTGTCAGGTGCCATCTCTTGTATAGAGGTCCAATGAGTTCCAGATTCATTCTTGGGTTACTGCTGAAATTTCCAAGTGCCCTAAATTTCTAGTCTGTATCAGACATTCAATGAACGATGCAGAAAGCCCAAGGACCAGCCTCTTTTCCTCTTGCCAGTGGCCAGATTCTCCCAAGCCACAGTTGTGCCACCTCACTGGGGGTGGGCATTAACACTTTAGTATTCAATATAGCCAAGACCACACAAAATGCCGAAGGAGACATTCTAAGGAGAGACAGATGTAATAGCTAATGATCAGCAATGTGACATCATCTGCCCTGGATAAGAGCTAGAGGATTTGAGGTACCTCCACTTGTCATAGATCCCCATCCCTCTGAGTTGAGAGGTTGGGGTTGCCAACCTTTGTTACCATTCCCCTATCAGTGCAGTTTGACCGTTTTCTTACCCCCACCCCCATTTGAAACAAACTACTTTTCAGTTAGCTCTGATATCATCAATACCAAAATGTTCTGAAAAGGTATATCCAAATTCATCACTTCCTCTACTGGTCCTTTCCAACTCACTGTATCATCACCCTCTCACATACAAATGGGCATAGCTCATCCTCTGGGAATATTGTCCCCCTCCGTCAGCATCACCTGGACAGCTCCTGATTCCTCACACCAGGATCAGGCACCCCCTTCTCCATAATGCTTCTCCATACTCCTGGCTGGCACTGGTGATTTCTTTCATTTCCTGCTATAACACTACCTCATTAACTTCTAGTTGTCCATTTGCCTGGCCTCTTTCAGAGATAAAACAATAACCATTTTCCCCAGTCATTCTCAAAGAGACCTGACAGGCAGTACTATCTCATTAATCCTCACAACATCCTAAGTCCCACTGACTGATAAGGAAGCTAAGACACAAAAGAAAGTAAAGTCATTTATCCCAAACCACACAGTTAAGCAGCTTAGCTAGGATGGAATCCAAAGTCTAACTCCAAAGTGTGAACTCAGTGTCCACTACAGCTCTTAACTTCAACAATCTGGGATCCCTCTAGAGACCCCCAGCCCATACTCAGCACCCTATATCCATCCTAAGGAACCTCTGATGTTGATTCCAAAAAGATGGAGCCACTGCTTATCACACACAATGGGCTCTGGGCTTGTGTAATAAGTTCCAGCTCTAGGGGCTCAGACTACAGGGAAATTACAGATAGTCAGATCCCCTGGGTGGGTAAAGAGCAGCCCTAGGAGCAAAGCCCAGGATGGAATAAGTTAAAGGCTGGTCTCCTGCCCACCCTGCCTGCCTTGCCCTACCTGAGCAGGGAAAAACCTAGGTCTGTAACAAAAGCTAAGCCACCTTCTGGCCATCGCTGTGAGCCCGATCTCCCCACACACTGAATCCTATCCATGGGGACATGCTGGGGTCCTCATGCTGAGTCATGAACACTGCTAACTCATTGCATGAATGTCCACATCTGATGTAGGCACATTGCCACTATTACCTCCCCACTGCCTAACCCAACCAGGGAGACAATGGCCTACTGGGGTGAGAGCCTCCAAAGGGATCCTGGAGTTAAAAGCAAGGACCACTGCAGGTGTGCTTGAAGAGTCTGACTTCACCAGGGTCAGGTCAGTTGAGATGCCCGGACTGCTCAGCAGGTACCCAGCGGCCATAAATTCCTCCAAGGGGCCCTCCTGTCTTTGCTTGGGGATAGAGGGGAAAGGCACCACCGGCAGGGAGCCCTCCAGGGTCCCCGGTGGATCTCAGGACAGACCCCCCAGCCTGCCGCCCCCTTCAGGGGCCCACCCGCTTAGTTCTCTACACAAACTGTTATCCATTAACATCCAATTATCCCTCGGTCCGAGCCATTAATTATAAATCAGCCGCTAATTGGGGTAATTAGCCCCCTGCAGGCTAATGGGCCGAGACTGAGGAAGGTCCTTTCGCCTACAGTCCTCGGTTTTCCGAGGTCTGGAATTATTGGAGCTGCAGAGAAACCAGGCGGCTGGCTGGAGGAAATTTAAAAATAATAAGAATAAAGCAGCGAAGTGTGGCATGAAGAGGAAAAGAAGATGAGCGAACCCAGATTTTGTTTGTTCTTTCCCGAAGCCGTTCGATTCTGGTGTGTGGGCTCAAGGCGGGGCAGGGAGAGACCGAGGGATCTGACCACAGACCCTGAGATTTGGGGAGATGGCTTGATTCCCCGCTTCCTGTGCGGCAGAGGCGGCTAGAACGCGCTGCCGGCGGAGGGAGTGGAGACTTGGGAGTCTCTCGGATGGAGCCAGGGACAGGTTGGATCCGGCCGCCCGGCCGCTTCACCCTGGCCGGAGACCTGCCGAGAAGAGCTGGGCTGCCCTGGGGTCGTCCAGACCTGGAAGGTGTCCGCCCTGGACACAGGGACTGTGGAGTCCTCTGTGGACACGGAGGTCCGGTGCAAGTCAGGGCCTCCGGGCAGCTAGAGCATCTCCAGAGAGGGGCTGTGGCGCGGGTTCCGAGCACGCATCCCCGCATGGCACGCACAGACCTAGGATGCATGGACCGGCCCACGCGAGCCCAGAGCGGCCCCAGAGGGGCCACGGGACCAGGCGGGTCCCGGTGACCTTGGGGCGCACTGAAGCGGGGCGCAGCGTTGGTAGATGGGCCGCAAGCAGTGACGGCGTCCAGGAAAGGCGCTTAGGTCTGGTGATCCAGGATCCAGGGGACACCTCTCCCCTCGCTGGATGAAACCGAGCTAAAGTCCAAACAACAGTCGGAGCCAGAACTACTAAATGTGGGCTGGGAGGGCGAGGGGGGGTTGTCTGTGAGCCCCTCAAGCTGAATCAGACACGTTGTCCGAAGAGCCAACGGGCGGCCAAACCCCAAGGGCGGCCGCTGGACGGCGGAGGCCCCGACAGGGTATCGGAGCGCCCAGTTCCGTGCCCTTCTTACAGAAGGGGAAACTGAGACCCGCTCAAGGTCAGGGATGAGCGGTGCAGGATGAACGTACGGGACCGAACTGAGCCCCACCCGAAGCTCACCACCCCGCACCACCCCCTCCCTTCCTCGCCGGCATGCCCCGCTTTGTAATGGGCTTTGGCGGGCGGTGGCGGCGTCGCCCGAGGCCTTGATTAGATATTTATTGCTGTCATTTACATGGGCACCGCGGGGCGGCCGAGCGGGACCGTGGGGAAGGGGATGGGGGGGTAGGGAACGCGGGGGAGGTAGAGTGCTCGGGTGAGGACGGGAGATGAGGCCCAGAAAGGGAGACCCCAGAAAGAGGCGCGGATGGGGTGCTCAGAGGTTGGGCCAGAGAGTTGGCCATTGGGCTTGGCGCTTCCTGGGGCAAATGCGCCAAGCTAGACTGTCCGTCTTCACCTTCCGAGCTTTGCACGCCGTATCTGCGTGTGGTGAGCAAAGTGTCTGTGTGTGTTGAAATCGTGTGTAACGGCGTCTAGCCAAGAGGTTCTGTGTGTGTATCCAGGAGATCGGACTTCTCATCTGAGTGGGTCTGGTTGTGTTACCCAGGTGAGCCTAAGCAGACTGTGAGCGGAGCTGTCAACCTGGGTACAGAGGAAGGCAGTCCTGCCCTAGTTCGGAGAGTTGGTGCTGTGTCTCTGGGTCTGGTTCTCCTTCCTTGCACCCAAAACCCACGGGCTGGTCTAGGTCTGTTTCTTTCTCCCTTATTCACTACAACCCCTGTCCTCCAGAAAGCTGACAGCAAGAGTCCTGATGGATTCTCACTCAGAGTTCCAGCCAGCATTTCAGGCCAACCGCAAGGTGGAAACTTCGTTTCCAGCTCAAGATCTGTGTATGCCCGCGGTGAGGTTGCAGACCAGGTTGCTAAAGCAAGTTATGTATTTATTTCTACCGGATAAATGGCTCCAACTTCGGACCACAGGGGATCCTGCTATGAGGTAGAGCTAAGGAGGGGAAGGTTCCCCCAAAGACTCACCCACGGCCCTTGAAGCTGACCCTGGAGCCCGCCATCTGCAAGAGCCCATCAAGAGACCGAGATTGCTGGCTTTCGCTGTGGCCTTCGCCCGGGGCGGGTTTCCTCGCCTCGGCACCTTTGCCCTTCTGTTTGGCGTGGGATTCCGAGTCTCTGAGACCGCAACCAGGTTCCTGCGACGGTGCAAGAGCCAGCACCCCTAAGAACTGAGCCAGTGGGGTAAAGCATTCACCCCCAAGCCCGGAGTAATGACGTCTCATCCAAAGGCTATGTCTACCCCAGCCATTGAGGAGAGAAATTTGCGCCAATTATCCGGATAATTTGCACTCACTAGGCAAAAAATTCGATCCCTCCCCACACCGCTTATGCGCATCACACAGTTGGTTTGGGGAGAAAAGTATAACTAAATTCACCCATCCTCGGGTCTTTCCCCTTCTCAGAACTGAGGGTGAAGAGAGAAGCGCAAATCGTGCAAAACTGAAAACCCTCGCTCCAACGCCACCTAAAACGACCAGGCCACACACACAACTTGCAAATAGGATGTCAGGCGGGGCCAAACCCGCCTGCAGCGCACAGGCGCGAGCCATGCAAGCTTGGGGGAAGGGACAGGCCATTCCTCTCCCCTTCTCCACTCTCACCAGGGCGAACTGGAAACTTGCACAATTTCCGCGGTTGTGGCTCCCACAACCTCAGCAGTTCCAACGGCCTCTTTTCCCCCAAGGCCCATCCAGTCAGTAAGGCCCTCCGCTCTTCCGACCCCAAACCCGAACCGTAATCAGAAAACCAGTTACAATCCCAGCCTGCTCCAGGACCCCAAGGGTTTTTCCTAAAACGAAAAACAAAAACACAAAACAAAAAACCTTCCACACTCGCCCCACCGCCTCGTAAACCCCACTAAAGCTATGCGGGAGGCCCCACGGATTCCCAGCTTTGAGGGACTCCAAACTCAGGACCGGCAAAAAGGCCACGGACCTAGTTATCATCCGCTTAATCCAGGATTCCCTTCTTCGACAAATCCCAGGGGAGTTCCGTCGGAATGCAGAAAAAGACGGGGCCCCAGATTCCGTGAGAATTTGGGGTGGGGAGGGAAGGAGGTTTTCTGCAAGCCATCTAAACGCACTGTCAGGAACATTGCGGGGGGCGGGGGTGGGCTGCGTAGTCTCGGAACTTGAGACTCCAAAATTCAGTCCGCTTGCCCTGCACCCCGAATGGCCCGCCAGGGCCCTTAGCCGGTTGCCTTCCAGAACTGGGTTAGGGCCAACGCGGTGGGAGGCCCAGAGAGGGGCGACCACGGCAATGCCCCTCAACCCGTGGCTTCCTGTCCCCAACCTCCACGGGCGCAGCTCTTGGGCTGGCCCCAGACTTCGTTCCCCGCCAGAGTTCACCCGACCCACGCCAGCTGAGGTCGGGAGAGGGAAAACAAATCCCAGGCGCCTACGGCCGCGGCGCCCCCCAACACCTACCTGGAGGACCCTACTCACCCCCACCACCACCACCCCGAGGCTGCGTGTATGAGGGCAGAGGCTAAAGAACGGCTGGCCCACCACCACCCCACGACCGGAAAATTCGTGCAATCGCCATCCCCAGAGACCAGGCGCCCTCGGTGGTAGCAGAGTTTGAACGGGATCCGTGCGACCGAGACCGCAGCTGGATTTCCAGCGAAGCCCCGGGCGTCGCAGGGTCCGGGAGGACCGGGAAGCTGGGAGAGGCGTGGGCTGCCCCGGTAGCCAGGACCGGGGTCCCCGGCCGCGCCCCCTCCCCAGCCCCAGCCCCAGCCCCAGTCCCAGTCCCAGCCCCAGCCGCGGGCTCCACGACGCCTGGGGCGGCATCTGCTCTGCATTACCCGGGCCACCTCCTCCCCCCCCCCACACGCTCCGCACCCACCACCCCCTTCCAAACTGAGAAGGATTTGTCTCCGCTTAATATCCAAACCTTTTTTGTATTTATTTTTTTTTCAAGGGCGAAGTAATATCTTCCAAATGAGGCAAAACCGTGACGGATCCGAAGCGTTCTCTGCGGGTGCCTGCGTCTCCTCGGGGCCGAGGCTTCCGTCTCCGCCTCGCCGCTGCTCTGCCCACCACTCGCTCTCCGCTCTCGGCCTCAGGGTTTCCAGTTCTGCCTCTTTCCGTCTAGCCGGGTGTCTCTCGCCCCGGGGGTCGCCCCCTCCGTCCCCCCCACATCTTCCCGGCTTCCTCGGCCCCGGCGCTGTCTGTCGCGCTCTCCAAGTCTCTGCGTCCCGACACCCCCCACCCACACCCCCCACCCCACTTCCCCGGCAAACTTTCCGATCTTCGCAGTGGGTGCCCGACTACCGGCCAGCGAGAGGGGAGGCGGTCCCCGGAGCTCCGGGCCCGCACGTCCTCCCCGCCCCGGCGGTCCCCGCGCCCCTCCCGGCTCCGTTCCGCCAGCCCCGCCCCTCTCGCACCTGGTCTGCCGGGCCCGCGCCGCCGCCGCCGCTGCCATCTACGCGCGCCGCAGCCGGGGCTGGAGTTTTAAACCTCGTTTCCCGGGCGCCCGGCTCGGGCCCGCGCGCTCCCTAATGGCCCCTGTGGCTGCCAATCACGCGCCGCCGCCGCCCCCGCCTCCGCCCCCGCCCCCGCCTAGCCCCGCCAGAGCCACTGCGCAGCTCTCCTCCTAGGCCAAAGGGATCCGACGGTCAGTCAGTCCGTAGAGCTGTGGGCCCAGCCTGCGCCCAGCACCTCTGTCCCGCACTTCCGTCCATCATTACGAGTTCCCGTTCCCGGGATCTCTGGTTTCCTGAGACCCGCAGAAGACACAAGCAGACTCCTAGGATGTTGGAAGGTGCTAAGAAACACCCCATTCCCATGCCTCCCCCACAGCTTGACCCCTGGGCTTTGTGGCGGTGCCACTGCAAGGTTGGCTCTGAGCTGCGCGAGCACACAAACACACATTCGACCGGACAGCTGCACTGTCACCTCTGGCACCACTACACCCCACAATCCGCACTCAGCCCACGCTTGGTGATGCTCCTAGCAAGCCGCTCACCTGTCTGGCAGCAGGATGCTCCTTAGAGAGGCTGGGAGGCCGAGGGCGGGGGACTCGAGGCTTTCCACACACCTGTCGCAAGGAGAAAGGGGACTGAGGCAGGGCTGGCTCACGTGGAGAAGATTCGGAGCTGGGGGTTTCCGAGGCCCGTCTTGTCAGCGTCCTGCTAAGGCGCAACTGGTTCCCAGGAAGAGGACGTTCTGGGGCAAGCGAGGCCTGGCCTTTCCAAAGGTGTGTGCCAAGGGGGTGGGGGGCAGGTGAGCCCTACACTGCTGGCAGGTGCGGGGTGGCTACTTAGTATGTGGAGGCACTGGGAGGGTCTGTGGGTGTGGTAGGGAGAGGCTCTTGCCAAATGGGGGAGGTTTGGGGGTCCCTGTGTGTCTGAGACGGTGCATCCTGCCTTTGGCCTCAGTGGCTGTGACTGAGAAAATGTGGAGGGTGTCTTTGTGACTGGTGGTGTTCTGGTGATCGCCAGGCTGTGTGTAATTGTGGGGTTTCCTTTGTGTGTTTGTGATGATGAATCCTGGCACACTTTCAGGCTCAAGTATAATTGTAATCCAGGTGACTCCACACAGACTGGGCACCAAGTCATACACCTGTGACTAGAGACTCTGGACCCCTGGTTCTGACGATTCACTGATCTATCAGTGGAGCTCCGGGTCTAGCTCACAGGAACTACACTGTTTCCTGGTGGCTAAAATATGGGGAAGAAAGGAGAGTTGGCTGGCCATACTGCCAGTGGATTTTTCAGACCCAGGCTGGGCCAAGGGGGTCAGGAAATTTGGCCCTGGCAGGGTAGAAGGAGCAACCAGCAAGCAGATTTGAGGGGCAGGTGGATGGATCTTCAGTCATTTAGGGGCTGGACACCTGGGGAGGGGAAATAGCCTGGGGGGGGGCTCAGAAAGAAGAGGAGGGTGGGTGGAGGAGGGGGGCATAAGAGGATTAGGCTGCTTAGACCCTTCTCTCCCACCAGGATCCCCCACCCCCACCACAACACTCCAGAAAAGATTTCTTCTGCCAAAGCAAAACCGTTTAGGCTCGATTTAAAGGGACAAGAAAGGCGGAGGCGGGGGCTTTAAATAACCTTTTAATTTCTCTTTAGGGATCCAGGCCTGGTGTAGGAGGGGAGAGGAGGGAGGGGAGTGAAGTCTGCCTCCTTGGCTTAGATAATCAAGACTGATGCTGGAGCTCCACACAAGCAGAGGAAATGGTGGGAAGGACATTGCACCTCCATCCAGCGGGCCATTTCTTCTGGAGAAAATTGTAGCCCTGTAAACACATATATAGTCATTCATTTACACACAGAGACAAGGGTCCCGGTACACAGTGAGAGAGGTCTCATCTAGATACAGATGCAAATAGGGAAGGGGAGCTCTAAAATCCTTTCTCTTGCAATACAGTTATAAGTCTCTCCTTTCTTCTAGCTATTACTACTGTGGTAGTACCAGGAAGGTTTGCCTAAATGTGCCCCCCAACAAGAATTGGGCTCCAACTGGGGCTTCACCTCCAGTAGAAGCAAGTATTATCTTTCTTTGCCAAGAGACCCAAGTCCACTCATTCTTCCCTTGTTCCCCATTTCAAGCAGGACAAGGGCAGCTGGACAGGCCAAAGGGTGGTAGCCCCTGGACCTGAGTGGACTAGTTCTTCAAAGACTGGGCACCCGGATAGTTGAAGATAGTACAGGTTCTGTTGGCTGGCAAAGGACTATGGAGGACTGTAGGTAGTGGGCACAGATTCCAACAGGCACGTGCTCATGAAAGAAACATGTCTGTGATGTAGACAGTGAGTCCAGCTAGGAACCCCTTGTTTGCCTCTGATCCCAGGCTGCCAAGTTCCCCATCAGTACCTGCTGACCCAGGACTAGAGGTGGAGGCATCCTAAGAGATTTCCCAACACCTGGAGGAGCCCATACTACCTACCTTCAAAGAGACATACAGGTTTTTATATATGAGAACACCATAGACCTCAGGAACTGATGTCACTAAGTCACATTACCACCTCCCTGGCTTCCACTGACAGCCACCCAGGGTAGATTGTGGATTCCTGGGGTGGGAGGGAGCGCAAAATCCTTGACAAACTCAATTGCTGGAATGGAAGTAGAGGAGGAAAAGAGGGGGACAGGGAAAGGGAACATGTCCTTTAGGAATGCGTGGAAAGTGGTAGGAAGCCTAGCATGCCACAATGTGGGTAGGTTTTACAAGCTAACAAAACCACTTTGGGCCCCAGTGGCTTGTCATGCTTGTCATCCTAGCTACTCAGAAGGCTGAGATCCAAGGATCACAGTTTGAAGCCAGCCTGGTCAGGAAAGTTCATAAGACTCCTAACTCCAATTAACCACCAAAAAGCCAGACGTGTAGCCTGTCTTGAGAGGCAGAGCACTAGTACTGAGCAAAAAAGCTCAGGGACAGTGTCCAGGCCCTGAGTTCAAGCCCTAAGATGGGCACCCCTCCCCCCCCCCAAAAAAAGACACTTCAAAACTGCCGCTGTCTAGACAGGGCTAAGAAGTGGAAATGGTTCAGCATCTTCCTCCCAAAACTGCTTCAAGAAGCTTCTCACCCCCCTGCCCCAGGCTATAGGGATTCCTTAAAAGGGTATCCGGAGAGGAACTGGGACCCCACCCCAAATAGACTCTCCCGGGCCACTGGGGGGCAGATCATCCCAGCCCAGCGGGAGGTATACTTCTGAATGTGCTTCTGTCTGAAAATCATTATCCTATGTCATATATTTGCGAATATATACACATATACTCCTATACTTGCGTGTACTATGATGTAGACTCACATGTAAATAAGCACATATGTGAATGCTGACTGTGCTTACGTGGATTGCATTGATAAATTCCTAGGTGTGCATGTATGTGTGTGGGGGCATTGGGGGAGGGGCTCTAAACTGGACCAAGGAAGAGTGACCAAAGATGGGCTAGCTAATCTAGAAACTTGGGGAAACCAGATGTTCACAGGTTTCCATTTGGCTTGGCAACTCCAAGAACGTTGAGTCCCAGCTGTCTTTGCCGAAAGATCTGGAAAATGAGGGTCTTAATCCACCTAAAGTCTCCCGGGGAAGCCCCAGCCCTGCCATCTCATCTCCCTTCCCTTAGTTTTAGGGCAGCAGCACCAAACCCAAACCCTCTACCCACTCACCCCTTTGGCACATACGTATACACTCAGAATTCCAGCTTTCCCTCCCTATGCCTGGATTGGGACATGGGTTAGCCAACTGAATGGGGTGCCTCCAGGTTGCACCTCTCACTTGCCCTTATGACCAAAGAGCCCTCAAAAAGCCAGAACACCAGGCTGACCACAGGCGAACAGCCAGTATTCTCCGGCGCGGGGGAGACCGTACATATGTCCTTCCTGCATCCTTTGCAGGTGGGACTCCGTGTTCCGTGCGCAAAGGAGCTCAGATTTTCAGGGCCAGGGTCTAGCTAGGTTCAGATCGGGCCCCTGTCTTCTCCCCCTCACCCCCCACCCCCAGCTTGAGCACACCACAGAGCCTTGGCTGGGTGGTGGACGGCTTAGAGCTAATTCTCGAGTTAATAGCGGTGGCCGAGGCCCCCTGCGGCCCCCTCCACCGCCCACCCCCAGCCCCGGGCCGGGCCTCAGGCCGCCCGCATCTGCGCCGTCCAGGGCGATTCATCATCTTGATCCATGGCGCGCGCTGACGGCGGCCCTGGCCGCGCTGACAAGACTAACAAAGCAATTTGCCACGAGCCATCTCCTGGACAGGTTATTAGCGCAGCCGCCGCTTAAAGAGCCCTCCCCGCCCCCTCGCCCCCCACTCCCAATCCCAGTGCAGGGTGGCTACCTGCCTTCCCCCTCCCTCCAGTAGACTACCCGGTAGATCTGACTCCATGAACCACCCCAAAATACACTCCATCCCCCCAACCCCCACCAGAGCCAGGCCACAACACACCCGGTTAGATGGCACATTCCTTCCTACCTCCGTTTAAGCTGCTACCTCTTCCACAAACACCCCAACTCTCCCTGAGTCCCCCCACACACACCCCTCCACTTTTCAACCCTCCCCTCAATACTGTCTCCTCACCTCCTCTGGAAGTTCTTACTCCCAGCCATTTTCCCTAGTTCTACTCCAACTCTCACCCTTTCTTCTCCATCCCTTCTCTCACCATAGATTAGAAACCTTTATTTGCTCCCAGCTTGGGGAGAGGGGGGTGGTCCTCTGGTTATACCTTTGAGCAAACCAAGTTTCTTCTGACCACTTTACCCCCAAATCACCTTGCTATGGGAAGGGGTGGGGTGTCTTTCAATTGCACTCACCCAATGCGCGCTGGGGGCTGGGGAGGAGACCCTTCTCAATAGTTTCTGGAAGGCAGGCGAAGGAAGGTACAGAGAGGAAGAATATAGGACACTCTGGCTTCTCCAAGACTTTCCTGGCCAGAGCCATGGTGAACTTGATGATTTGCCTTGCCTTTCCTGTCCTTCCCTTCTCTTCCCTAGTCTTCTGCCTCCCCACCCCCACCCCCACCCCCAACCCCAGGGACTTACTCTGGTCCATACATCAGGTCAGGGCAAAGGAGAAATGGGCACCAGGTATGTGGGCTTCATCTTTGACCGTACCCATGAAGAAATTAAAGGAGGCCAAGAAGCCAGGGAACTTTCACTAAGCAACTCACTGCTTCCAGCAGTGGTGGCTAGGTAGGTGAGGTAAATGTAGGATGGGCTTGTTCAGCTGGATCTATCAGGAGAGAAGAGTGGGGTACACATTCCAGAACTCAAACCAAAGTGACTATGCCATTTGAGATAGAAGTCTAGGTCTCTAGGAAATTCTCCGGGCAGAGTGGATCTGGTCTGACCTGTGTGGAGGGACTGAATATGCACTAGGTAATCTCATGCGTGTGTGTCTGAAGGTAAGCATGAAGCCAAGTATGGTACATGTATGCACAGTCCCCAGGGAGCAGTATCAAGCCTGTCCTTCTGAATGTGTACATACCCCATGTATGTGTGCATCAGGCCCTGAGTGTACACATAGAGGCCTGGGAGAGGCCAGTCCACGGAAGCATGTGTGAACATCATTAGAATAATGGCCATCAAGCCTAGAAAGAGACCCTGACCTTCTTGTTCACTCTTCCGTTCTATCTCTCCTCAGAAGCCAAGTGGTGGGGAGAAATGTCACCTTGTTCAAAGAGCCTGGGGGATGGCCTTCCAAGGGCTCCGGGCGGAAGAGGGGTGTTCTGTCTGCAGAGTGGGCGGCTTTTAAGCCTCCACTAGAATCCAGGTTGGTGGTGAGGGCACAGGGTGGGGGCAAAGGGACAGATCATGTGCCATGAATCTAGATTTTTCTTTTTCCTTTTTTTTTTTTTCCTCCAGCCAACCAACCAGGCCACATCTTTACCCGCAGGGAGGCCCAGCTCTGTCGCTGGCTGCGCCACCACCATGTCCCTGACGTGAAATATGGGGGGCGCAGCCGCGCTGGGGAGATTTGTCATCTGTGCTCAGCGGGTGACTCTATCTGCAGACTATTAGAGTATAAAATATATTTTACAAGAGTTTTAGCTACAGGTGACTTGCTCTTTATTACTAGATGTGGGCAAAATCAATACTTCTGTAACTAAAAGATCATTTATTTTGCTTTTTGAAACATTTTTCAACAGGGGCACTGGCTAAGCTTGCAAAGCTATGATTAAGAGTTATGGCAGTGCCGGTTTCCCTTAACCCTTTGAGAACCACAGCTCATACATTTCTGAAGCTGGTGCCTGCCCAGGGAAACCCAAACACATAGACAGACACACATCCCAAAAGCAGCAAACAGACATCTGGACTACATACACATGCCCACCCCCCAATAAAGCTATCATGCAGATAACTATGTTCACACACATGTATACACTCAGCCAGTGCCGAAGAAATAGAACTGTGCAGATACTCCTTCCCATCCAGAACCCATAAATCAAATGCATGCTACATGAAGACTTCCAGAACACATGACACACAGACCGCCTCCGGCTTGTCCTCCACCCTGACATGTATACAGTCACATTATGCCAACTTTTGATCCTGAGTCAGTGGCTGGCCAAGAGAGAGGCCTCTGAAAAGGACTTTGGAAGATTCTGAGGGATCCCACAAATGCACCCATGACCATTATAGAACTGGAATGAAGCAAGGGAATATTAGAACCCAAAGATAAGGCTTCATGGGGTCTGGGCCCTACTTCAACCAGAATCCCACTCTCCTCAATCCTTCATCCCTCATTTCCATGAAGCCCTGACCCCTGCTGTCAACAAAAGCAAAGAGTAGATTTTGGGGGGACAATAGAGAAAAGTAAAGCAGCCCTTTAGAGATGCTGAGATGTTCTAACTAGTGTGACTTTATCAAAACTGTCCCCTGGTGATTAACCTTGGCCTGCTCTGAGTGGATTGAGAATGACCAAGTGGCAACCCATCGTTCTCAGAAAGGATCACTTAACCAGGTAGGAGGAGTCATCTAGCCATATCTGATCCAACAAATCAGCATTAGACCCATAGGTATTCATCTCAAGGTTGGGAAGAATCATGGGTGGGGGAGAATGATTGATCCCACCCATAGGGTGAAACTGTAATGGTGAGATACTGTACAATTAGATTTGCTAAGGGTAACAGATATCCATTGCTGCAGAAATTAAAGGCCTACAATATGCATTGTATCCCAGTTTCTGATGGTCAGGAATCTAGAAGGAGCTTAGTTGGATGGTTCTAGCCCATGAAGTTGCATCCAGGCTGTTGCCCAAGTCTAAATAATCTCAAACCTTGATTGGAACAGGAGAGTCCCCTTTCCAGAGAGGCTTGCTGTCACTGCTGTCACTGACTTTCAGTTAAGTTGTCTCAGTTCTCTTCCATGAGATCTCTTCAGCAAGATAACTGGGCTGGAATATGGCTTAGTGGTAGAGTGCTTGCCTTGCACGCATGAAGCCCTGGGTTTGATTCCTCAGCACCACATAAACAAAAAAGGCCGGAAGTGGAACTGTGGCTCAAGTGGTAGAGTGCTAGCCTTGAGCAAAAAGGAAGCCAGGGACAGTGCTCAGGCCCTGAGTCCAAGCCCCCAGGACTGGCAAAAATAAATAAATAAAAATAATAACCTGGAGGGGGGAGAGAGAGAAAGAGAGAGTATCCTGGGGCTTGAACTCAGGACCTGAGTGCTGTCTCTGAGCTTTTGTGCTCAAGTCTGGCTAGCCCTCTACCACTTGAACTACAGCTCCACTTCTGCCCTTTTGCTGGCTAATTGGAAATAAGAGTCTCATGGACTTTCCTTCTTGGGTTGACTCTGAGCCATGATTCTCAGACCTTAGCCTCCTGAGTAAAGATTACAGGCGTGAGCCACCAGCACTGGGCTCCTGGATTTGATAGTGACTGAGATCTGCAAGAAAGGGAGGAGAAAGCCAAAGAGAAAGAGAAAGAAGGGATTATAGAAGCTGTGATCTTTTATAACCTATAACCAAAAGTGACATCTCATTTTTCTCCCCATATTCTATTCCAAATAAGCAAGTCACTAAGCCTAGCCCCTACTTGGGAAGAAGAGAATTAAACTTCACCTCTCAAAATAAGATGCATTAGAGACTTTATGGGCATATTTTTTCCTAGGCAAGGGCATACTTCGATTCTACCCAGTGTCAACAAGATGATAAAGTTCCTGTTTATTTATTTATTTTTCATTTTTGCCAATATGGGGGGCTTGAACTCAGGCCCTTGTGCTCTCCCTGGGCTTTTTCACTCACAGCTGGTGTTCTATTACTTGAGCCACACCTTCAGTCCAGCTTTTCTGCTGGTTAATCAGAAATGGATTTTTCTAGCCAGTCTGCCTTTGAGCCACAATTCTCATATCTCAGCCTCCTAAGTAACTATGATTACATTATGTGAGCCACCTAAGTACCTCTTGATGGCTCCAGAGACCAGGTAAACTCTGGAGCTCTCCTACAATAGGGAGAGCATGGCCATATAGCAGTGGGAAGCCAGAATCTTGGCTTATGGTGAGAGTATAGCAATATCATTTTCATGGTAAGTAAATATATGAGCACTAGAGCCAGCTGCCTGGGTTCAAATCCAGGTTTTTATAAAAATTAAATGAGTTAAAATTCAGCATAGTGTCTGGTATACAGTAAAGGACACAGAAGAACCAGCTAATTCGATCTAGGAGTGGTGGCACACACCTGTGATCCCAGCACTTGAGAGGCTGAAGCAGGAAGATTGCAAGTTCAAGGCCTTCAAGGGCCATAAAGCACTGGTGACTCAGACCTGAAATCCTAGCTGCTCAGAAGGCTGTGATCTAAGGATTATGGCTCTTATATCTTATTAACAAACCAAATGCTGGAAGTGGAAGTATGGCTCAAGTGGTAGAGTGCGAGCCTTGAGTGAAAAATCTAAGGGAAAACACCCAGGCCCTGAGTTCAAGTCCCAGGACTAAAATTAAAAAAAAAAAAAAAAATCAGTTAACTGTCAGTTTTTACCTCTCATTCTTAGCCCCCTCTCCTGTCCACACTTTCTCACAAGGGATTTACCAAGCACCTTGGGTGTTCATGCTAATCCCATATATCTACTACCACTATCTCAACCACCTTGGCCCTCTCCCTATTACCTACCCCAGGGGTGACCCAGCTGGGGTCTGATTAGAGGGCCAGCCTCCATGAGCTCCATTTGACCCCGCCAGCCCAGCTCTTTCTTTTGTGGTCTCTCTGGGAATGTTGTGCAATATGTTGGCCACAAACATTTTATGAGCAAGAGGACAGGAAGAAATTTCCCTCTATCGACCGACCGAGGTCAGGTCTGTTCCCTCCCCCTCCTCTCCCATCTCTTTGGCAATGGAGACCACACTCTGAGCAAAGCTCTGATCAGCAGCTCAGACTCAAGACCCCTTCTCCCAGCCTTTCTAGTTCTACATCTCAAATAACTATTCCCATCATGTACCCCCCGGCAGGGAGGGGTAGCACAGAGCTTCGGTCCAGGAGACCTGAGCCTACATGACCTAGGATCAATTATTCCCTTGGGGACGGCACTTCCTTCAAGATTACCTGGCCTAGGAATCCCAAGACATTTCACCCAAACACCAATAATAGGAAAGGTTTTGATATAATTTTTTAAAAAATAAAGCTACATCTAAAGTTGGGAGCCGGTGGCTCAAGCCTGTAACCTAGCTACTCAGGAGGCTGAGAGCTGAGGATCTAAGTTTGAAGCTGGAGGGAGGGAGGGGGATCGTCCAGGAGGCTCGTATCTTCAATTAATCACACACACACACACACACACACACACACACACACACACACACACACACACCCCAAAGTGGAGCTGTGGCTCAAATGGTAGAGTG
Source organism: Perognathus longimembris pacificus (assembly GCF_023159225.1). Lineage (NCBI taxonomy): Eukaryota > Metazoa > Chordata > Mammalia > Rodentia > Heteromyidae > Perognathus > Perognathus longimembris. Next base: position 30,784,386 of record NC_063167.1, on the reverse strand, counting down.
CTAGCCTTGAGCACAAAAGCTCAGGGACAGTACCCAGGCCCAGAGTTCAAGCCCCAGGACTGGCCAAAAAAAAGAAAAGCTACGTTTATTCAACTTGGAGTTCTACCGTCTCTCTCTATTCTGGAATTTTATCTTTCCTACTTTTTTAATGCCCAAATATCCTTTCTTTCATGAAACGATACTGACAGCAATTGGTAGTTCTCCCTTTATGCCCTTATATGGCAAAAATTAATAGCTAGCAGCTTCATGCCAGAGCCCACATTTAAAACATTTCTTCGTTAGTCTATGAAATCCAACCACTCTCTTCTATTCAGGAAGCCCCGAGCCCCTGCTGACCTCCATCCAGCCTGGGCTCAGACACCTGATGGAAAGGAAGTTCACCACATTCCTGCCTCAGTTCTGCTAGGACCACAAACCCCTTCCGCTTACCAAGCCCTGGATAGTCTCCCTAGAGACCAAGGAGTATCTGGACCCATGTTCTTTCTTCATCTGTGATCTAGACCTGTTCCCACCTCTACCCTGGGCATCCCTCCCTCCCAGTCCTTTGTGCCTACTCCCCATCTATCTCTGCCCTGGGCTGACCACAGGAGATGACCACAGGAGGCTGCTGATATTCTGGGGAGGGAGAGTAGGCCTAGAATGCTCCTTGGAGCTAGGGACAGCAGGAGGAGAGAGGTCTTCTGCCCCTGGCCTGGGGACCATTCAGGGATGTGCCAGGGAGGGAGAGAAAGATTTGTCTCAGGGGCTTGGCCTGCAGTGAGTTCTTGGGACCCCCTCCTCCCTGCCCCCAAGGCTTGGCTGGAACACAAGGGGGCCCTTTGTGGGGCCTAATCTCAAAGCACTGAGGCTTTAACGACCTTCAGGGATGAAAGCGCCAGGAGCTGGCGGGCTGGGGAGGTGGTGTGGGGGCAGCCCTGCTAATCCCTGAGCGCTTTCACCAAACAAAGCTGCCAGGAGGGGCTGGCTCCCAGGAGATGATCCAGAGAACCAATTCCCCCGAGCCTAACTGGCTCTGACAGCCCCACAAGGAGAGGGCTCGCTGGCTGCCCCCAATGGCCCCAGCTTGGACACAGGGGTTGAGGGAGGCCTGGCCTGAGACTGCCCTGTATTCCCTTCTGTCCACTCCTGGACACCCCTTTCTGTCCAGAAGGACTTTTTCTACTTCATTTCTCCCTTTTTGTCTCCCTGTTTGGCTTCCCTGGGCCCCTAGACCCATAGCCCCCAACACCTCAAACTCTTCTGGTCCCTCATCACTCTAGTTCGGAACTCTCAGCCCCTAAATTTCCAGTATCCTAAATTTTCAGCACCCTCTCCCCACCCCCACTCCCAACCAAGTTTCATCCCAGTACTCAGTACCTGAGACCCAAAGTCTTTAGCCTCCCATCATTTGACCTTCATTGGTCACCCCCAGTCCCTCAATGCCTCAGCCCCGGCCCCCCCCTCCCATCCACCTTCCAGAAGGCCAGCCCTGTTCTAGCTCTTCCTTTCCTGGGCTGGCCTGATGGCCCCGTGTGTTCTATAGAGCATGAGCATGACTGGCTCACTCTGCCCCACACCATTCCATCTGACCAGGCTTCCCTGTGCCACATGTACTTACCTCTGTATTTGCTCTGCCATGGAAAGAGCTGAGGAGGGAAACTGAGTCAGTGCTGAGTAAACCCAGGCTTCCACCAGATACTCACCCCACTATCAGTCTCCCAGGTAGACAGTCCCATGGCCAGAGAAGGAGGCTGGGGTTCCTACAGGGCTAAGTGGTATAAGGAAAACAGCCCAGAGGGTTAGCTTTCTGGGAAAGGGGCGTCAACAGGGCTGGGCTTTCTGTAGCCTCATCTCCCCTAAACTGAGGAAAGCCAGGATGCAGAAATTTCTACCAGACCCAGACAATGGCAAGGTAGCAAGGTCACTTGGGCCACCAGCAGAGTCCCACATAGGCTCCTGAGGAGTCAGGGTGGCTCTGAGGTCCACGGAGGAAGGACTGGGCAGGGGAAGAAGGTTGGATTCCCAAGAGAGGAGTGGGGGCCAGGCCAGCACAGAGCATTTTCCCACCATCGCCTCTGTGGTCTCCACTGCACTAATCTGATTACGATATTTACCAACCTCCCATGGGCGGCTGGGGGATGGGGGGCCGGGGCATATTGGGATGAGGATCTCAGTTCCAGTTCCCAGCATCCTGGGAGGCCTAGGAAGGTGTTGACATGCTGTTCCTGCCATCTCTCCTGCCTGCCCTAAGTCATAAGGCTATCTGAAGACCCCCTCCCCATCAACATAGCCCTCTTCAGGAAGTCTTCCTGCCACTCTCGGTCTCCAGATTTCTGAGTCCTCTCGTGGTCCTTTATTAGGCCCCTATGCTGTGGTCTCATCACAGAGCTATGAGAATGGTGATACAGTTAAACGTTAGGGCAGTGCCTTATTTCCTGAGGACCAAAACTGTAATGGTGAGTCTTCATCTCCTGAGGACCAAAAGGAGTTAGGAGGCCTGAGGTCTCCCCCTCATTGGAGTTCCTTCATACGTGGTTGCTTTGACTTTACCCCAGTATCTGCCCCTTCCAGAAGTGGGGGAAGGGCACTGTAGCACCCACTGGGAATTATTCTTTTTTTTTTTTCTTTTTGTCAGTCATGCTGCTTGAACTCAGGGCCTGGGCACTGTCCCTGAGCTCTTTTTTGCTCAAGGCTAGCATTCTACCACTTTGAGCCACAGTGCCATTTCTGGTTTTCTAGTAATTAATTGGAGATAAAAGTCTTGTGGACTATCCTGCCCAGGCTGGCTTCAAACCACAGTCCTCAGATCTTAGCCCACTGAGTAGCTAGGATTACAGGTGTGAGCAACTGGTGCCCAGCCTGACTGGGAATGTAATACCTCCCATACACATACTTGTATCTCTATGGGCACACATGCTACTTACAAATCACTCACTGTCATGTTGTTACACAGAGAACACTCACCCCTCCCAGCTCTTGTCCTCTCCCCTGTGCCATTCAGAGTTTGACAGCAGATCTTCAGGGGTTTCCATAGATGTGGCTCATCTTGGGCTTGCTTCTTCCTTAAACTAGTATGGGTGTCAGACTTCTCCGGGTGGAGAACACTGCCTGCAAGGGAACTGGTAAGCTCTATCCACTTAGGGTGGAAAGATTTTCACTCCTTATCTCCCCCAAAATGGCCAGTCTCCCTGAAGGCTGAGGACAGTAGAGATGATCTTCTCTGAATAACTCCAGTTCTTCTTCTTTCTCTCCCCTCAAGATTCTAGAGCCCCCAGCTCACTTATCTTTCATCATCCCAGCTACCATGGGAAGCATAAATAGGATCATAGCGAAGCTAGCTTGGGCCACAATCAAGACCGCTCAAAAATAACCAGTATGACTCAAGTGGTAGAGCATCTGCCTAGCAGGTTCAAAACCCTGAGTTCAACCCCAGTCCTGAAAAAAAAAAAAGGTTATTTTGGGAAACACAAGTTTGTTTTAAGCTGATAATACAGGGGCAACATCAGGCTGGGAGGAAGTTCGTTCCTGTTAAAAACTCTCTAGGTTCCTACAGCACACTCAACACTGACCTTTTTGGATAATTTCAATTGTGGAATCTGTGAACAGAGGTGAACCAGACGTCGTCAAGGATTGGGCGCCCCCTGCTGTTAGACTTTCAGAACTTCACTCTCCAGTGTACCCTAACCAGGCTCTTCTCCTTTCACCCACAGTGACCCTTGGATCAAAAAAAGCTTTCTTAGTTGGTCTCATGCCTTTAAGCTACTCAGGAAGCTGAGATCTGAGGATTGTGACTCAAAGCTAGCCCAGGCAGGAAAATCCATGACATTCTTTTTTTGTCGGCCGTGGGGCTTGAACTCAGTGTCTGGGTGCTGTCCCTGAGCTCTTTCCACTCAAGGACAGTGCTCTACCACTTTGAGCCACAGCACCACTTCTGGTTTTCTGGTGGTTAATTGGAAATAAGAGTCTCATGGACTTTCCTGCCAGGGCTGGCTTTGATCCTCAGATCTCAGCCTCTTCAGTAGCTAGGATTACAGGCATGAGCCACTGGCACCTGACTCATGACATTCTATCTCCAATTAACCACCCAAAGCTGGATATGGGGTTGTGGCCCAAATGGTAGAGTGACAGCCTTGAACAAAAAGCTCAGGGACAGCACTCAGACCCTGAGTTTAAGCCCCAGGACTAATGCGCGCATGTGCATGTGCACACCCCGCCCCCAGCTTTCCTGAGCCAAGCATTATGGTGTTATACCTGCAATCCCAGCTACTCTGTAGGCAGAGGCCAGAGAATCATAAGTTCCATGCCAGCCCAGGCCAAGTTAGCAAGACTCTATGTCAAAAACAAAACAAAAACCAAAGGCAAGTGGTAGAGTGCTTCCTTCACATGTGTGAGGCTCTGAGTTCATTACAGCACTGAAAAACAAGACAATGAATCTGTCCTATGTAGAGATCCAATTTCCCATTGCAACTGACAGGAAAGCAGGCGTCCAGGTTGAAATAGAAACAGTCGGAGTTTTACCGACTGAATCTGAACTTTCCAGCCCCTAAAATATGGAAGGTAAAAGTGAGCCTAGGCCAACATGACCTAGAGACTGGGGAAAAAGAAGCAGAGGAGAGGGCTCTGATGAAGGAAGGGAGAAGAGTTTGATCAAAGGTGCTCAGGGAAGGAGGGCACGATGAACGGGACACATAAGGTAAACAAAAGTGATGGGGGAAAGGACAGAGAGTACAGGTAAGAACACAGATGAACTTAAGGACAGCAAAAGGGTTCAGAGAAGATACAGAGGGAAAACCAGACAACCAAATGATTCCCCCTGCTGCCTGCCATCTGCTAACCCACATCTAGCCTTGCCCAAGAGGCTATATGTCCAGCCCTGAGGACTGCCAGCCCTGTGACTGATGGCCAGGCCCCTGCTGGGGACACTGAGGGCAGCCACTCAGCAGAGGCACACAGCTCGAATGTCTGTGGTCTCTGGACTATGAGGCATGGTAGAGGCAGTAGGCAGAACAGATTGAGTTCAGTACCATAGTTAGAGGCCCAGACCTGTGGGAAGGGGTAAGCTAGGCACTGTCTCCTCTCCCTCCCACTCTTGTCTGACCCAGGGATCCAGGGATCCTGACTTAAACAGGCTCAACTCCTCTCTCCTTTTGCAAAGCCCAAGAGAGAGCCCAACTGGCCCAAGATTGTAGGTTTCTAACCTGCCAGGCTGAGCTCTTCCCTCCACCCCTTCCTTAGGGTGTCAGGTGCAAGCTCACATTCCACTCTTAGCTTCATTTTCCTCCATCTTCTTAGTGCTGGGTCTGCATTGCTGGAAGGAATATTAATTGGATCATATGATAGATGATCCAGTCCCAAATGCATGCTTTCCCAAAGAACTGACCTGTCCAGTGCTCTGAGAGCTCTATCATCCACTTTTCTCCTTTGGTGAGGTGTCAGGACAAGGAGAGGCAGGCTACAATGAACAGTATGTATGTAGCTCACCTTGTTGAGCCAGCAGATAAGCTGGCTTTGAACTCTCTGCCTGCCCTTTCCCCTCCCTCTTCAGTACCCTGTGGAAGATCCAGCCATTTACCCCCAGACTCTTAGAACATATCTGTCCACCTAACAATAAGCCTAAAGACCTGTGGCTATCAGAAGTAACAAAAGCCCAAGAAAGTCAACTTAAGACTTCCTTTCTGTCTCCAAAACTGTGAGGCTGCCTTAGTTGCAAGTGATCTTAAGAGATCTCAGGACACTGGTACCAAGAAAGGCCAATCAGAACTTTAGAAGAGGAAGTGCATAGTGATGAGACAAGCGGTCTGGAAAGAATCCTTCCTGTGCTTCAAGATACTGAAAGGAGTAGGCTGGATGGAACATAAGAGTGGACAGGGTATTCTTTGAAGTTCCGTCCAGATCTGGAGCCCCAGGATGCTCTGAGGTAGGAGCAAGGAAAACCACCCCCCTCAGACAGAACCCTTGCTCCCTTGCTCCTTCCAGATACACGGTTAGAACACAGGGTCTGAGTACCCTCTTCCCCCCATCTTCCCTCCTGCCCTCCCCAAGGGAGCCTAGTGTCTGAATTAAAAGGTGGGCTTACACTACACTAGCTCTCCCTTCCCCAAGGCTGCCCCCCTCCTAGTCCTCTTGCTGTGCCTGGCTGAGTGAGGACAAGGCTGCCAAGGGGCATTGGGGGGGGGGGGACTCATCAGCATTTGCTGCTGCTGCTAATAGACCATCCACGGCCACATCTTATTACTGCACATCCCCTTCCCCATGCTACCCCCCCCTCCCGCCCCAAGCCTGGCTGGCCTGCGCCTCCCTGTGGCCCCAGGGACCAGGCATCAGATTGGAGTCAAGATTCCGAGAGTGTCATTTGCTGCTGTTGATGGTCCTGATAATAGGGACGGGCGGGCGGGCGGGAGCGGAGGCACAGAGGCGGATTCTCTATTAAGGCTTCTCTGCTCGCTCAGTGCAGCAGCAAGCGAGAGGCAAGCCAGAGCCCATATTGGACAGGCAAGGCCAGCAGAGTTTCAGGATGGGGTGGGCTGTTCACCTGTGCTGCTGTCTGCTCCATTACTACACACTAGAGATCTGGGGGGGGGGGGGGGCGGGGAGCGAGCCCAGTCACAGGAGGCCAACACCCAGGAACAGGGTGGTAGACAATGGGAGGCCACACAGTGCCCTGAGGTCTGCCTGTGTCCTTTCCACTTCACTGCCTGGGACCCAAAGCCTCCAGATGCCGAATAGAAACAGATCCCTGTTAACCTCCTGCTTTCAGCCAGAGCCTTACAGAGGCCAAAAGTCCCCACCCCTGCCTTCCTGGGAACTCAGCCAATGAATTTCTTCTCTTCTCTTCTTCTCTCTCCTTCTCTTTCTTCTCCTCTTCTCTCTCCTTCTCTTTCTTCTCCTCTCCTCCCTCTCTGTTTGTTTGTTTCTGATATAGTCTCACTATGACTGGCCTGAAAATCACTACATAGTCTAGGTTGGTCTTAAACTCACAATCCTTTGACCTCAGCTGAGATTGCAAGTACTTTTGCATCTCTGCTGCCCGCTTCCTCATCTACATGGCATTTACATACTGCCTCCAACTCTATCATCATCACCACTGGGTAAATACTTAAGAACATTACTTAACCTCTTCCAGTTCTTAGCTGCATTACTTTCTTTTTAATGTGGTACTGGAGCTTTGAACTTAGGGCTTCACACTTACTAGCAGATTCTTATCACTGAGCCAGGCCTCCGGCCCTGATTTTTCCTCTTAAAAAATGTTTAATGCTGGGCACCAGTGGCTCACCCCTGTAATCCTAGCTACTCAGGAGACTGAGATCTGAGGATCATGGTTCAAAGCCAGCCATAGCACTGCGGCTCAAAGTGGTAGAACACTAGCCTTGAGCAAAAGAGTTCAAGGACAGCACCCCAGCCTGAGTTCAAGCCCCATAACCACCACCATCAACAACAAAATATTTATACTGGTCCTGAGACTTGAACTCAAAGGCCTGGGCACTGTCCCAGGCCTTTGCTCAGGGCTAGTACCATTTGAGTCACAGCTCCACTCCTGGCTTTTTTGGTGCCTGATTGGAGACAAGAGTCTCACATACTTCCCTCCCCCCCATCCCAGGCTCTCACATACCAGCCTCCTGAGGAGCTAGGATTCCAGGCATGAGCCGCCACCACCACCACCAGGGCCTGCTCCCGGCTGCCTTTCTTCATAGTAATAGCAGCTGTCACTTACATAGTACTTACTATGGGCCAGACACTATTCTAAGGATTTGTAAAGATTAGCTCACTTAATCCTCTCAATAACTCTGGGAAGTAGGCGCTATTATTATCTCTATAACACAGTTGAAGAAATTTGAGGCACAGAAAACTTCAATAACTTGTGCAAAGCCACACAGCTAACAAATGTCATAACCAGAAGTCAAACCTGGGCTGTGCTCTTAGCCACTACACCAAGCTGTCTCTCGCTCCCTTGGAGATGGCAAGCACTTGATGCCACTTCTTGACTATAACTCTCATTTCCCATCATCTCTGCCATCCCAACACCCTATCTGCATCCTCTACTAGCAGGCTGGTGCCACTACCATCTCCTCAGCTCTCTCCACCTACATGAGCACCATCCTCCTCTTCCTCCTCTCAGTCTCAACCAACATCAGATCCTCAACACTGTTATATCTGCAGCTGAACTAGAACAGATTCTTGCACCTCTCTCCTCTAGGCCCTGTGTACTGACAGGTATACATGTTCTCTGCTAAGGGGGTCAGCCCTACCAAGAACAGGCAGAGAAAATCAAGCCATTCGGGTGCCAGCTAGAATTTAAGCTTGGCTGGAGCTTGTGAGCTAGACTTTGCAAAGCTGACTTTTGGATCCTCCAGGAGGGCCCAGTGTGATTTAAACACCCTCTTAGCATTCAGAGAATCTTTCGAGTGGAAAGATACCTTCCACTTCACAAATAGCTGCTGAAAACAGATTTGTCACCACAGACACAAGCCTTCTGTTGGCTCCTTACAAGTTTGTCTTCTCAAAGCCTTGAGAGTAGACACAGCCTCACTCCTCTCCTTTCTGCATAAATGGGGCTCTGGTCAGGCCTGGAAAGGAAAGGAGGTGCCTTGCTACCCAAAATACTGAAATGAAGAGCTTTGCCCCCTCTCTCTCTCTCTCGCTTGCTCTCTCGCTCTCTCTTGCTCTCTCTCGCTCTCTCTCACTCTCTCTCGCTCTCTCTCTCTCTTACTCTCTCTCTCCATACTTGGGTTTGAAGCCAAAGCTTTGTACTTGCTAGGCAGGTGCTCTATTGCTTGAGCCATATATCTAGCACCTCTTGATAGATATTTTTTTTTAACAAGAAAAAGTTTTATTTTTCATCATGCATGCAAACTTACAAACATTTCTGATATTTAGAAACACAGAAATAACTACATTCAGGCTGGGAATGTGGCCTAGTGGTAGAGTGCTTGCCTAGCATGCAGGAAGCCCTGGGTTCAATTCTCAGTACCACATATAGAGAAAATGGACAGAAGTGGCGCTGTGGCTCAAGTGGCAGAGTGCTAGCCTTGAGCAAAAAGAAGCCAGGGACAGTGCTCATGCCCTGAGTTCAGGCCCCAGGACTGGCAATAACTAACTCACTAAATAAATAAAATAACTTCCCAAATGTTAAAAAAAAAAAGAAAGAAAGAACTACATTCTTACCAGTGTCAACTTATCAAGCATAACCGGTTAGAAGATAGTCACAAAACTCAGCAACAGTTACCAAATTACATTTCTAAGTCCACAGTTAAGAAACCAAGTCACACTGATAACAATCCTAACAGTCACACAATTGTCATGTAGGTCTCCATGTTACACCAGAAACTCAATTGATGCTGTGGTAAAGAGTCTGAAGTACCTAACATTGAAGTCTGAGTTTTACAACAAATAATCTCTCCTTTTGTGGATGAGAAGTAGATCGTCTCATTTGAACCTCAAGAATTGTGATGATTCATTTCTAAGGCCTATTTTGAGAACATCACTAGTTAACACTAAAAGCAAAATGCAGGACTGATGTCATAGTGTTAGGTCACAATTAACACCACCAGAGTAGCCTACTCCCAAAGTAGCCTAATTGCACTGGCATAGTGTCTTAGAGTTAGAACCAATACAATACAGGTAGAAGGAACACTATAAACAAACTAAATAGATCCTAACTGGTGACTAACAATTTGCTAGATACATTTTTAGGATAGGATCTTGTTTTTGTCAGGGGCCAATCTAGACCACAATCCTCCTGGGTTTTTTTTCTTCCTATCATAGCTGGATGACAGATGTGTGCCACTTTGTTCAGCTATTAGTTGGGGCAAAGCCTGTCAAACTATCTATCTGAGCTGGTCTTACACTGCAGTCCTCCTGATCTGACCCTCCTGAGTGGCTAGGACTACAGGTGTGAGTCTCCAGTGCCTAGGTAAGATTTTTGCTCTTTAGGGACCCATAGGAAAGACTTCTTGATCTATACAGGTAAGAACTATTATTCAGTTTTTCCAGAGTCTATCAACTTGCCTTCACTGTTGCCAAAGCCCATTAGTACTCAGTCTATCCCTATTGACAAGGTCCATCATTGCTTGCAGGCCTATTGTTTGCAGAGACTGAAATCCCATGCAAAGATCATAAAGCATTGCAGAACCAATTTACTATGTGCAGAACACATTCCATCACTCATATCTGGGTCTGTCAGTGTCATAGGTCCCATGATAATTCCTTTTCAAAACCCAAGACTTTACAAAGACTGTTTTGGTTTGCAAAGACAGCCCCCACATGTAGATAGCTTAGTGGTTTATAGCTACAAACCACCTACAGAGCCAACCCAAGGCTGAATACACAAAAGATACCTAAGTGGCTGGGAATATGACCTAGTGGTAAATTGCTCACCTCATATACATGAAGCCCTGCGTTCGATTCCTCAGCACCACATATATAGAAAAAGCCAGAAGTGGCGCTGTGGCTCAAGTTGGCAGAGTGCTAGCCTTGAGCAAAAAGAAGCCAGGGACAGGGGCTGGGGATATAGCCTAGTGGCAAGAGTGCCTGCCTCGGATACACGAGGCCCTAGGTTCGATTCCTCAGCACCACATATACAGAAAACGGCCAGAAGCGGCGCTGTGGCTCAAGTGGCAGAGTGCTAGCCTTGAGCGGGAAGAAGCCAGGGACAGTGCTCAGGCCCTGAGTCCAAGGCCCAGGACTGGCCAAAAAAAAAAAAAAAAAAGAAGCCAGGGACCGTGCTCAGGCCCTGAGTCCAAGGCCCAGGACTGGCAAAAGAAAAAACAAAGATACCTAAGAAGTTCCTATAGACCATTCTTCCTTTTAAGACAAAGGCATAGAGAAAGATGGAAGGAAATGGAATCAGAAGGAAAGGAACAAAAGAGAAATCACCTTCAATCAATAAGACTCCAGCAGGCCAAGCTGGGTGCCAATGGCTCATGCCTGTAATCCTAGCTACCAAGAAGGCTGAGATCTGAGGCTGAGACTCTTATCTCCAATAAACTATTCCTAAAAAAGCTGGAGGTGGAGCTGTGGCTCACATGGTAGAGTGCTAGCCTTAAGTAAAAAAAGCCAAAGGACAGTGCTCGGAATCTGGAATCAAGCCCCAGAACCAGCCCACCCTTTACTCCCCATACCCACTTTGGGGGTGGGGATGGGGGAACGGGACTCTAGAGATGGTAGGTTCTGGGCTTAGCATCTGGTAGGCAAGTGCTTTCCCTGGGCTTGACCTCAATAATTGTGTCAAAGGGTAGATTGAAGCTGGATGAGGGGGAGGGGAAGGGCAGGGGGAGCTTT